>NC_080698.1:19928959-20674793 GCF_030445035.2 Dasypus novemcinctus
ATAGTATCAGGAAAACATAAAGACAAACCACACAAAGGGAAAACATTTTTGTAAACTGTATAACTTGTATAGGTCTACTCTCCAGAATACATAATGAATTTGTACAACTCAAGAATATAAAGTCAATAATCCTATTTAAAAAGGGCAAAGGGTTTACAAAGACATTTCACCAAAGAAGGTATATGAATGGCCAGTAAGCACATGGGAAGATGATCAACCTCATTAGACATCAGGGAAATGCAAATCAAAAGATAACATTCCGGGAAGCACCCTTGGCCCAGTGGTTAGAGCGTCCGTCTACCACATGGGAGGTCCACGGTTCAAACCCCGGGCCTCCTTGACCCGTGTGGAGCTGGCCCACGTGCAGTGCTGATGTGCGCAAGGAGTGCCCTGCCACACAGGGGTGTCCCTGCATAGGGGAGCCCCACGTGCAAGATGTGCGCCCCATAAGGAGAGCTGCCCAGCGCAAAAGAAAGTGCAGCATGCCCAGGAATGGTGCCGCACACATGGAGAGCTGACACAAGATGATGTAACAAAAAGAAACACAGATTCCCGTGCCGCTGACAACAGAAGCAGACAAAGAAGAAAACACAGCAAATAGACACAGAAAACAGACAACTGGGGGTGGGAGGAGAAATTAAAAAAAAAAAAATGATAACATTTCATACCCATTAGAATGGGTACAATAAAAAAGACTAACAGGTGTTGGTGAGGGTATAGAGAAACTGGAATCTGCAAACATTGCTGGCAGTAATGTAAAATCATACAGCCACTTTGTAAAACAGTTTGTCAGTTCCTCAAGTATTAAATGTATACCACAGGATCTAGTAATTCCACTCCTTGGTGTGTACCCAAGAGAAGTGAAAACACATACCCACAGTAAAACTTGCATAAGAATGTTCAGCATTACTCATAGCAAAAAAGTAGAAACAACCCAAATGTTTATCAAGTCATAAATAAATAAAATGTGGTATATCCATACAATGAATTATTACTCAGACATAAATAGAAATGAATTACTGATGCATGGGTGAACCTTGAAAACATTATGCTAAGTCATAAGCATAGTCATAAACCAGACACAAAAGACCACACATTATATGATTCCATTTATAGGAAATATTCAAAATAAGCAAATCCATGGAGACAGAAAGAAGATTAGTGATTGGCCAGGGGCTGGAGGTAGGGAGGAATGAGTAGTGACTAGTAATGGGTACAGGTATCTTTTTGGGGTGATAAAAAAGTTTTAAAATTACATGGTGGTGGAAAGGGGATGCGGCTCAAGCAATTGGGCTCCAGTATATAGGAGGTCCAGGGTTTGATGCCCAGGGACTCCTGGTGAAGGCAAGCTGGCCCATATGGTGAGCTGGCCTATGTGGAGTGCTGGCCTGCGCAGAATGCTGGCCTGTGTAGAGTATTGCCCCATGCAGGAGTGCTGCCTCGTGCAGGAGTGCTGGCCCACATGGAGAGTTGGTGCGGCAAGATGATGCAACAAAAAGAGACAGAGCAGGGAGATAACAAGAGACACAGCAGATGAGGGATGGTACAAGAGAATCATCTCCTCTCTCTCACTCCAGAAGATTCCAGGATCAGTTCCCGAAGCTGCCTAATGAGAATACAAGCAGATACAGAAGAACTCACCGTGAATGGACACAGAGAGCAGACAGTGGGCGGGGAATAAAGAAATAAATCTTTTTAAAAAATTTACATGGTGGTGATGGATGAATAATTCTGTGGTTATGCTGAAAGTTACAGAATTATATATTACAAAAGGGTCAAGTTTTTTGTATGTGAACTATATCTTAATGGAAAAAGAGAGCTGTTACTAGTTAAACCACTTACTAGTCATGGACTACCTTCTTGGAGTCTCAGGTCTCTCACCTATAAATTTGGGATAATAACATCTGTCCTTTCATTATGCTGAGGAAATGATCATGAAAACACTTTAGAAACTCTGAAGTCTTTACAAATGTAGGATATTATTCTTTAAGAGGTATAGTTCTAATTGATTTGTCAGCTTTAATTTATTGAGGTTTTTTTCCTTGTTTTAAATATTATCTGCTTTTAAGCAACATTCACCGTCCTGAGAGAAGCTACGGGGTCAACAGTTGGGTGTATAAAAGTGAGAATTCAAATTATGGAATTCTCATACCCCCCACTCTCCTAATCTCCTAAGCATACACTTTGTCATAAATTGCCAAGGAGCTCATCCTTCTTTTTAAGAAATATAATGTCAAGTACTATAACCTTTTGTTTATACAAAGAGGCACTGCTTGTTCCAGTTAATTGACCATTCTGTTCAACTGAATATTATCATCATAGATGACCACATTTCAAAGATACAGAGCTATTTGGCACTAAAGTATGTTCTCATAAATCAGAAATTAGTTAAGGATTCTCAGTTATCAGTATAAAACACCATATAACCTCTGATTATTGGAGATCTGTGATTATCTAGTTGATAATTTTTTAAAAAATCAATATTTATTGCTTGCATCATTCTTAGATATTGTCCAACTTCTTTCCCCCTATTTGATAATTTCTACCATGTACTAAGCAAGTCATGACCTGGGAGTTGGCAGCAGCATTGGGCAGAGCCCAGGTCTCCTGATACTACTGCTCTGGTGCCCTCTGGAGCCATATTGTTTATTTGTGTGGATAACACCTGCCCAATCTTGCCAATGGGGCACTGCTGAACGGGTTATTGTAGCAAGGTGCCCAGTTGTTTGGACCTTTCTCCTTGACCTTCCCTTACTTCTCATCCCAACTAGTCTTTAACTCTGTCCATCATCTCCTGGTTAACACCCAGAATTTGCCCTTGGACTTGGAGCTTAAGGAAAGATGCCATGAATAATTACTGTCAAAGAATCAGAAAGTTGCAGGTTCACAAGAAAGACCAGTGCTAACTGCAACCTGCAATACCAGGAAGGGTAGATCTTGAGAAGTTTCAGTCAGAACACGTCACATGTTGCTTACGGACACCCAAGGAGCAGGGATGGGCCTGGCCGTTCTACCTTCCAACAGTACATGGCTAATTCCCCTTTGCAGAATTCAGCCAGGAGATCTGCTGTGAAGGGATGCTGGAAATGTTGCATATAGGGAGATGAAGGGGAGAGCAGAGAGGACAGAAATTGTACTGAGTTGCCCACAGGCCACGTGGCGTGACCCAAGTCTAGACTGGTCCTGGAGACTCATGAGCCTTGGTTTTGCCATCTGAGAGAGCACAAGGATCCTACCAGGGTATGTGGGCAGCTCCTGGACTGACTGTAGTTGCTTTGGCTTTTCCAAGGCACTCAAGAGCAAACTGTGGGGGGGATGGGAGGCGGGGCAGTAGGCAGTTATCCAGGCAGCTCAGCAGAGCCATGGGGCAAGGCCTATATGCCATTAGCTGGCTAGGGCACTTATCAATGCCTTTGATGTAGAATAAAATGCTCCACTGAGTTGTGTACAGCTTCAGGGAGATAGTACCTGCAATCTTTTATTTTTTTAATTAAATTTTTCTAGTCATCTCTTATCAGTGGTATACAATATCTGTGCTTATGAGCCTTGCTTATTTAACTGATCATAATTTTTTCAAAGGTCTTCCATGTAGCAGCATGTCTCATAACTTCATTCTTTCTTATGGCCAAATAATATTTCATAAACAAAAATTCATTCATTTGTTGATGGGCACTGGGTAGTTTCCACCTTTTGGCTTTCATGAATAATGCTGTTATAAAACACTGGTGCACAAGTATCTATTTGCTATCCTGTTTTCACTTTCTTTGTGTATATATCTATAACTGAAATTTCTAGGTCATATGGTAATTCTATACTTAACTTTTTGAGGAATAGCCATACTGCTTTCCACAGAAACAATGTATTCAAGTTCCAATTACTCCACATCTTCTCAAATGCTTGTTATTTTCCATTTTTTAATAGAGGCATCCTTGTGGGTGTGAAGTAGAATCTCACTGTGGTTTTGATTTGTATTTCCCTAATGGTTAAAGATGTTGAGCATCTTTTCATATGCTTATTGGCCTCAGTAAATCTTCTTTCAAGAAATGTTTACTCAAATCCTTGGCCCATTTTTAATTGAGTTATCTTTTTGTTGTTGCATTGTAAAAGTTCTTTATATATTCTGGATATTAAGCCCTTATCCAGTCTGATTTGAAACTATTTTCTCCCATTCTATAGGTTGTCTTTTCACTTTCTTGATAATTTCCTTTGATGTACAAATGTTTTTAGTTTTGAAGAAATCAAATTGATCTTTTGTCTCTCTTGTTGCTTGTGCTTTTGGTCTCTTATCTAAGAATCTGTTGCCAAATTTCAGGTCCTAAAGATTTGCCCCTATGTTATCTTCTAAGAGTTTAGGGCTTAGCTCTTATATTTAGGTCCTTGATCCATTTTGAGTTAATTTTTTTTATACGGGATGAAGTAGGGGGTTATCTTCATTATTTTGCATGTGGATATCCAGTGTTTCCAGCACCATTTTTATTGAAGAGATTGTTATTTCTCCACTGCATGTACTTAGCACCCTTGTTGAAAATCAATTGGCCACAGTTGTGTGGGTCTATTTCTGGGTTTTCAATTCTGTTCTCTTGATCTATTTGTCTATTTTTATGCCAGTATCACACTTTTCATTACTGTAGCTTTGCAGTACCATTTGAAATTGGGAGGTTTGAGTCCTCCAACTTTGTTGTTCTTTTTCAAAACTGTTTTGGCTATCCAAGACGAATTGTAGTTCCATAAAAATTTGAGGATCAGTTTTTCCATTTCTGCAAGAAAAGGGTTGCTGAAATTGTGATAAAGATTGCACTGAGTTTGTATATTGCTTTGGGTAATATTGGCAACTTAACAATATTAACTCTTCCTATCCATTAACATGGGATGTCTTACGATTCATTCAGTTCTGTAATTTCTTTCAACAGTATTTTGGAGTTTTCATTGTACAAGTCTTTTGTATCCTTGGTTAAATTTATTTCTAGATATTTAACTTTTTTAGATGCTATTATATAAATGGAATTTTTCCTTAATTTCCTCTTTGGGTTATTTGTTGCTAATGCATGGGAACACAATTTATTTTTTAAATATTGATTTTATACTGTTACTTTGCTGAACTCATTTATTTGCTCTAACAATTTTCTTGTAAATTCCTTTCGATTTCTACATATAAGATCATGTCATCTGCATATACAAGCACTTTTACTTCTTCCTTTCCAATATGGATACTTTTTATTTCTTTTTCTTACCTTACTGCTCACCTTTTAAAAATTTTGCAATAAATTGCCCTTTAATGAAAATCTGATGGTATTCAACAAGGAGAAAAAGCTGTCAAATGTCTTGAATACCTTCAACACTTATTCTTTCAAATTTAATCGCCCTCCTCACCCCTGCTCTCCCAAATGTATCACTATAGCTATAGAAGATTTTACTCTTTAGATAATATATACTTTATCTTATTCTATTTGTATAGGAAAATATCACATATTTTTAAAAGGAAGGCACCTCTAAGTACATATATACTTACATGCATGTATGTTATAATACTAACAGCAAAACAAAAATACAAACAGGGAGAAAAACTTACAGATTCAGTATAAGGGTCTAGATAAACATACTAGGTATAGCCAAACAATGACACACTAAGGCAGCCATTAAAAACAATGAGATTAATATGTGGCAATACAGGAAGATTTTCAAGATAAAGTAGAAAGCCCCACTATCATCACTAAATCAATTGCCAAAGTGTATGAATGGTACAATCCTATTTGTGGAAAAGAGGAATGTAATAACACACACATACATACATACATATACACACACATATGCAATTAATCTCTGGAGGTACTCACAAAAAACTGTTAAAAGTAGTTACCTTTGGAGTATGATTTCAAAATGAAGAGTCAGAAGATTTTCATTTTATGTCCTTCAATACCATTTAAATTCCTTACTATGGGCGTGGATTATTTTATTATGTAATAAAATTTTAAAATGGAAGAGTTTTAGCCCCATAAGACAACACAATGATTTACTCATCAGTGGTTAACTAGTTACTCATTGGAAACAAAATAAATATTCAACAAAACACAGTTTTTTTTAAAAAAAGATTCTTTACTATTTGGAGACCTCAAAAAAGACATTATGCAACATTTTGCAAGTACCAGAAGGAATTGTACTTAGGATCTTCTGCTTTCCCCATACTCATGTTAGGGAATCAATAGTCTATCCTTCGAGGTAATAGCACAACAATTTACTTATAGTGGTTTATCGAGTACTTAGTTCAATACGGGTGGACATTTTGTCAATAACATTCTAATGGATGCTACAGATGACAGTTCAGTGCTATAATATACAAGCTGAAAGGCCGTATAATAAAATCTATAGGTCCCTGGAGTCAGAGGATGATCATTTGTAGAGGGCCTAAAGAAAAACACCAAGAAATGTCCCACTGCAGGGCCTGATTGCTTTGAAGTAAAACACAAACAGATTTGGTTATTATGGATTGCATTTGTAGAAACACACTAGTGCCATTTTTAACATTCTTTTACCTTATAAAATTTTAGTAAATGAAAGGTGAAATTAAACAACTTCCCTTCATTTGAATTAAGCTGGGAGCTTATCAATGTAAACACATTTCCCAATTAAGTTAGACAATGTGCAGAACTCACCACCTGAGTATAATCCTGTTGGTTTGAAATAAAAGCTTGAGATGGGTAGGAAAATTAACTCATTCAGTTCTACAGTTAAATCACAAGATTTCAGCACAAGGCTAAGTATCCAAAGCATTATATCTGTGCCAATGTTCAAAGCATAAATAAGGCAGTACTTCTAGAAGACATATTACTATTGCCATTTTTAAAAATGTTTAATTCAATATCAAGCTTATTTTACAGGTAGAAGTATAATACATATTATTTTCACACATGATTTCTGAAGCATCCTTTATTTTCATTTTTATTTTCCTTAAAGCTGGATTTGCATATTATTTAAGCAATATTTTGGGAAGAATTAAGGTCCTAGGTACCTTTAAATTTGGGGAGTTCCTCAGTTCTCATCTCCATTCTTTTTAAAAATATTCTTCCCCCACCCACAATTTTCAATGTTATCTGCATGCTGACAACTTGATCTATTAACTCCCCAGTCTTGACTCATTCTCTAAACTCCAAATTGCTTACCTAAAGCTTTCCTGGATATTTCACATACATTTCAAGTGAAACTTGTTTTTAAAAAAAAGAACTCTTAATTCCCCATCCTCACCACTCCCCAGTGGCTCAAACCAGAAACCTGTCCAGGAATAATCTGTCTAGCAAATGCCTGCCACGTAATAAGTACTCAATAAATATTAGCTGAATGAATGATGGCACAAATTATATAGCAAAATTTTAAGACTGTGTCTAGAGACAACAGATTTATTGAAACATCTACATGAATTCTAAACTGAGACAAAACCTAAGAAAATTCATTTAATCATTATATTTCTATATGGCATGGTTTTAGCTAAGAATAAAAATGAAGTATCTTTATATAAAGTAAAAATCTGCACTGAAAGATGCTCCATTCCTTGTTTACACAAAAAGAAAACATCTATTATGGCACCAATGGTCTAAAAGAGAATAAATGAATCATTTAAAAGAAAGGTTTTTGCTCATCTCTTTTACTCCTGTAGCAATAGCATAAAATGGCCTGTTTTGGTATATGGTGCTCTTGGTACTGGAACCTTAGTTACTTCAATGTTGTCATTGTTGTTTTAATTGAAAAAAGGTAGAATGCTTTTTTACTCAAAGGAATGGGAAGTAGCTTTGAATGTAGGAACATCTAGCTACAGACAACATTTTTTAGATGTGATAAGAAGACAACTGCAAAGCATATTCTACAGCAGCGACCACACTTCCATAGGTTTGTATATTTAAATACGCAACGACTCCTCTTACCACTTCTGACAGAGATGCATAGCTGATCCTAAATCTTAGAACATTTTAACTTTCATTATGAATGTTTGCTTTTGCAGAAACAGTTTATAAAAAGCAACCTTTGGCTTCACTTATATATCATGTTATTTTTAAAGGCAACTGCATTTATAATGGATAATCATCACTTAAGATCCATTCAACAAGGTACATCTCAACATCTAAGCAGTTAACTGAGAGTAAAACTAATTTTGAGTGTTGCCAGACAAGGGAATGCCAAGAAATGCCATAATTCTGGAAGGAGGCAAAAACAGAAGTAATGGTAGGTGAGGAAGTAGCAGAGGAGGATCAGGAAAAAAATGGAGGACTGAAAAGTGGATGAGAAAGAATACTGACTGCTACGTCACTGGGTCACTGCTAGCAGGGCTGATGACATCATCATTCTTGCTAAAGGAGAAAAAGCAGCAGCACTGGTGGAGGAAAGCTGTATGTGTTATTATGACCATTACTGTCATCACCTGGTATACTGAAAAAGTGACTGGAGTGACCACAGGCCCTGTAGGCAGGTGGACTTAGCTTTAAATCCTAGCTCTGCCACTTCCTATTTGTGAAACTTGAGCAAGAAATTACTTAATTGTCAGAACATTAGTTTCTTCATCTATAAAATGGGGCTAATGTCAAACTTGCAAGGTTATTGTGAAAACAGGAGACTAGCCTCTTGTCATTTGTTCCGAGGCTTAACCAAAACTGATGCTGCCCTTTCTTTGATACTTAAACTGGACCAAATATTTGTGTGGATATGTGAAGGCCTGTAGTCAGAATTAAGGGAGACAGGACAGTTGAAGCAAATGTTTTTCATGAGCAATCTAATCATGAAATGCAGAGTAATTTTAGGAGGAGGACACTAGCCATCTCAGTAAATATTGAGGTAAGCCCTGACTGCAGCCAGGAAATGATACTGTGCTTGTAACTGGCATATTTGAAAGGCAAATATTGGCCTTTGTGAGCATCCTGTGTCTCCCAAACACTGCTCCCTGAAAACACATTTATTGAGGGTTTATCATGTGGCAAAACTGTGGGGATATAAACATTCTGGATATAGTTTATTCCCTGTAATGGTTTATAGCATCCTGACAGGTATTAGGGATGGTAAAGACAAAAAAGGGAAGTGGGGTGAAAAGAGGCAGGAGATTTGAAAATTGGTGGAGACAAAAGGGAACTAGCTCCCCTTGTTAAGGAGTATGCTTTGTTTCCTTTTTTGTCTCCCTCCACTCCACTCTGGAACCAAGTGCAGCTAGAAATCTGCCTAAGAACCTGGAGAACCTGAAAGAAGGGTGGGCAAGTGGATGTAAGGACAGGAGAGTGACCTTTCACCAAAGGGCAATTTTGCCTGGAAACACCCAGTCCTCTACTCTCTCAGGAACTAGGTATGGGAGGAGGTAGGGTGGTTCCTCCTTAGAATTCATGACATACAGGAGAAAAGGGTTTGGAGGTAGGCCAGAGAGCTCTTGGTTCTTTGGTGAAAGGTCACATAGCTATTTGTTCTAGGGCAGAGTAGGGAGAGAAGCCAAAAAGAGAAGCATGAGGCAACTTTTTCAGGGCCCTTGCACCTACCTTTTCCCCCTTCTTTCAGGTTCTCAATGTTCTTTTGGCACTTTCTGGCAGCCCTATTTTCCTGCATTCTAATATTCTCCCATCTTCTTTCTAAGTGTCAAAAGCCAAAGGCTCCTCCCTGTTCCTATTTTCTCAGGTTGCAGATCTCAACTAAAAGCAATTTAATTGACTCAGTGTTGATAGCTCTCCAAATGTATGAGTGCCGATCCAGAGAAGTCTTACTTGGTTAATTAAAACAAAACAATATGGGGACGATATTTCAGGACTTGGGACTTCCTAACATAATACTGCAGTGGCGCCCAAAATTTAGTGTGCAGGGAAATGGATGTGGCTCAAGTGGTTGGGCTCCTGCCTACCACACAGGAGGCTCAGGGTTCGATTCCCAGGGCCTCCTGTTGAAAGGCAAGCTGGCCTGCACATCATGCTGACCTGAGAGGAGAGCTGGCTTGTGTGGCATGCTGACTCATGCAGGAGTGCTCGCCCACACAGGATTGCTGGCCCACACAGAGCACTGGCCTACGTGGAAAGCTGGCATAGCAAGATGATGCAACAAAAAGAGACACAGAGGAGAGACAATAAAGGACGCAGCAGACTAGAGAGGTGAGCTGGCGGAAGACATTGAGCACCTTTATCCCACTCCGGAAGGTCCCAGGATTGGTTCCAGTGCCACCTCAAGAGAAGACAAGCAGCCACAGAAGAATATACAGAGAGCAGACAAAAAGCACAAAGCAATGAGGTGTGGGGGGCGGGGAGATAAATAAATAAAATAAATCTTTAAAAAAAAAATTAGTGTGCATATGAAACACCAATGGACTTGTTAAAACTGCAGATTTCTAGGACCGACCCCAAGAGATGGGGGTGAAGGGGAGAATGTGGCTACTTATGAGTTGAATTCGGGGACCTGCATTTTAAAAGAACCACATTTACTATGAGAAAGGGACCCTGAATGTCCTATATGACTAAAAGGACTGTTTCTTTGTAGCCAGAGGCATGACTGTCAATCAAGGAGTATTATAAAACCTGCCCATGAAGTTAAGGAGGAAACAGTGTAGAAGGTAAGGGAACTGGCTTTGCAGTCAACTGCCCACGTACAAATAATGGTTCACCCAAGCTATAGTCCTTGGGTAAATCAGGGCTCCCTCTTCTCAATTTCTTCACCTTTAAACTAGGAATAAAAAAATACTGCTATGATGACTAAATGTGATTATCTATGTAAAGTGCTTAGCGCAGTATAAAGTATTTGTGTACTTCATGTGTTTGCTATATTGCTGACTAAATTTTGTTTATATTCCAGAGCTTTGAGATCACAAGAAAATATTTATCAAAGTGCCTAAGCATATTTAAAGCTCCTGAGAAATAAGCCACTACTGATAGTCCATTTTTACTGAAAAAGAGAATGGCTCTCAGTTGGACAAGAATGAAATTCAGGTTCCTAAGCTTCTAAAACAGAATGTCAACTCTGCTTCCAATCTGGTATCTAAAGTATATTGATCCCACCTTAAGCAATAGAACCAAGTTTCAGCACTTTAGGCACCTGTCAAAAAATTAAACTATGAACTGACAATCTAACACTTGCCAAAGGCTTGCTTGAGATGTCTGATATTCTGAACCATATTATATTTGCTCCCTAAAGAAATGCCTTCATGAAGTTGAGATTTAAAGCTCTGTCCTCAGTTTTCTTTCTTTCTTTCTTTTCTTCTTTTTTTAATGGAGAATCAATATAAGAAAAATACATTTGAAGAAAACTTTATCTTTTGCAAAAATCATATCCTGGTGGCAAACAGGTTTCATCCTAAGTTCCAAGGTCAAATGATTGGTAGTGACTGTCTGGAGTGCTCTGTTAAGGACTGCAAAGTTGCCATGCTGGATTAGCATTGTTGGCCATGGATGCCATGGGAACATATTTACTTACCCTGCCATTATCATAATTCAAAGCAAGGTACCTTATACACCCTACTCTGCCTTATATAAGGACCTGCTAAATGTATACATCCCTTCTAATATTCAATGCCGTTGGCCTCTCACCACTGAGCCTCTGTACAGATTAATCCCTCTAAATTACCCTCCTCTCATAGTAAGGTAGCTGTCAGAACTTGAAGATAAGGTTACTCTAAAGTTACTAAAATCATCTCATAAAGGATGAGATTAGAAAACAATATTTTTTTTCAAATTAAGGCAAAAAGAGTTGGGCAGGGAAATCTAGTAAAGGCTAGATAATATGCAATAAACTTAAGCCTGATTAGTAGTATTAAGAATATGCAAATGAAAGAGGATCTGAACAGAAAAAGTGGCGGTGGGGTGGGATAGGGGTGACATTTGAAAATGTTCTGACCCTGGGCCATTAGGATAATGATGATACTTCAAACAACTCAGAATGTTAAATCATTATAGATTGTTTTAAGGAATTCTTTATCAGAACCATTTTTGTGAAATTAAGCTGGTTAAGTGGCCATCTGTGGAATGGCACAGCAAAAGGGTGGGTTTTATGGGCTAGTCTGGTATATCCATTAAAAAGCTAAAACCATGACATCAGGGGTTCTTAACCTTATTGTTCCACTACTCCCTTGCCAATCAGGTGAAAACCATGGACCCCTTCTTAGAATGTAGTGGCAGATAGTTCTATGACGCTCAACAATGGCATGTCTTTATATAAAATTTCAGGATTATTCAAAACTACATTTTACAACTTTCCCATAATTTCAATACCTGATAACCTAACATGGTTCAACATCTGTTCAAATGGGCATTTTCAGCAAACATTTAGAAATTTGAGTTTTCCCATGGCATCATAAAACCATGCTTACCAACCTTTTTGCAGGCAGTTATCCACTGCACTCAGAAGAGGCTACATAAAAATAAAAATCATACCAAGTCCACACTACACTGTGTTATTATTTAATCAATATATCACACCCACACTGACATGTCCCCACAAGAATAATGTTCTTTTGAATTTTCAATTCAAGCTCACAGACTCCCTGAAATCTTTCCATGGACTCCTTGCGGGTCGTGGACCCCTGGTTAAGAACCCCTGCATTACTTGGAAGCTGTTCACAAGGTTCCTTTACTGAGCATAAATCTGGTTAATCCCACCTTTTTGGTCATTTTAATTCTATAGATTACTTAAACCAAAAGATTTAACTAAATTAGTTATTTCTAATTGAACACAAAAAATAGTTTTTTAAAGCACAAAAGCCATATTCAATGTATATAGTGGTTTTAGAACTTATGGTTCAGTTTTAAATCTTTTCTATTTGAAAGATTTACACAACAAAATCAGACCCAAATACCATAATGGGTAAGCATAAAAGAGACTTTCTATTCCCACCCGACTCAAAAGTTAGCATACTGAAAATAAAATATCAAATATTTTATCATCTAAGTTTAATAACAATCATGATAACACACTGAAGTAAAGGTTATTACTTATAAATATCAAGAATGATAATGACAACAATAAACTCTCATATAGTGCTTACTCTGTGCCAAGTGCTTTCCATATATTGTTTAATGTCAGACAATCCCATGAGATATGTCCTCTTATTATTCCCATTTTACAAATGAGGAAAATTAGGTGCAGAGATGGTAAGTGACTTGCCTAGGATCAAATGTCTAGTGAGTATCAGAACCAGGATTCAAACTCCTGGTGGTCTGGTTCTAGCATCGGTGCTCTAAACCACAATGATAAATATTTTCTTATTCCTTGACAAAGGAATTCTAACCTAACATGTGTAAGACATGATGTCAGTGGTGGGCTGGATTATTTCTGAATTTCACATTTGCGTCTCAGTATTCCTCTGGGCATCATTAGCATTTAAAGGTAAAAAAGGAAAGAATGCTTTGAGTTTGTTTGGTGAGGAAAGGAAGATTCAATAAGGCAGGACAGATTGATGATGACCTTCCATCTGGCTTATTATAATTAAAGTCTTCTCTACTTATATAAAACTTTTTTTGGAAAAGCCCAAAAGAAATTCCCTTGCAATAAAACACCAATAATTGCTATTAGCTTCCTATGTTTTCAATTTATGGTAAAACATATTTATCATTAGAACATCCCTGAGTGATCAGCGTTTTTCAAACTGTTGAGCTAGCTTAGTGATAAGGGTAAAGCTTCCAAATTAGTTTCTGATAACTTTCACTAGAGGGTTTGGGAGCAATTATTATCCTTAGCACCACTGCCCCACAGAAAGACACATCAAAATGTTGACACCAACAGGCTCTGAAAGTGCAGGGAGCAGAATCATCACATTGCAAAGACAGATATAGTCTAATGGCATGGAAAGAGATGTCAAATTGTTTCAACTTTAGAGGGGTGGGCCTTGTAAGATTTAATTAGCTTAAAGTTGAGAAGTAATTTGAAGCTTCAAATTATAGTTATTTAGAGACTCTTGAATTGCTCATCATTTCACTTTATAAACTTACAATATGAGGCAGACCTAAATGGAAAAAAATAATTTTTTCTTTTTTTCTTTTCAAATTCCCTACAGAAAGGCAGTAAAATGAATAGAAAGAAAACAAGTATAGGAGTCAGGCAGTTCTGGCGTACAGCTCCACAAGTGTGATATTGGGCTTTTACTTAACTTCTTTGAACCTGTTCCTTCACCTATAAATGATTATTTATCTTATGAAGCTGTGTGAGAGTTAAATAAACTCAGTAACATGCCTGGCATGGTGTCACTGGCCAATAAATTTTGGTATCTTTATCACAATTTCTATTCTCCAACTCAGTCTCCAAGCTCTGTTTATACTAAGTCCGAAAATTCCATTTCACCTCTAGTGTTTCTTTTCAAAATCTATCATTGTTGGCCTGGACATGTATAAGCACATCCTAACTCAAATCATGCTTCTAATTTTTCTCTTTCTGGGCAGCTTAACAGATCTTTAGTAAGAAAAGGATTCCTTGTCTACAGAATAAAGTCCAGGAATCGTTGCCTCATTCTGTATATTCATCTGCCACCACTTCTTTACTTACTCCTCATCCTCCAGCCAAACCGAAGTACCACACTAGTATGGTCTTTATACATATCCTTCTCTTGTCCTAAAAGGTCATCCTTACTTTTTATGAGTTTTTACTTGTTCTATAAGATCCTTCAGGAACAAGCCATATTCTATCAACACATCTCTAACTCAAACAGGTAAAACAGGAAATGCATTTTACTTAAAGACTCTATAGCAATTACACATATTTCAATTAACATTTCTCTCACTGCATTCTATTGTATATTCTTTTTGATAGGCTATGAACTCCCTAAAGAAAGGAACTATATCTCATTATCTTTGTATCCCCAGGTCAAAAACAGTCTCTGACATCTTATATAATATAATCTAAGTAGATACTAAATGAGAATGTGCAAACAGCTTTCCCCCATTAGTCCAATCTTATCCATGATTCAGCCAATCAGTCATAAGCTATTATCATACTTCCATATTTTGGTTATCCATTAGTTTTCCTTTATTAGAAGTAAGGAAATCTATCAACACGGTGGACTGAACTAATGAGTATTCCCTATTTGCTACAAATATTAGAGTCTGGAAAAATATAAGAAAAAATGAAGTTTATCAGATCTCAGAACAAAGAGGAAATACAAGCCAGGGCTGATCAGCTGTGAGCTGATACCAAGGTATTGGAGTGGGGGTTGGGAGATCTGGCTTAAAAATATATAGGGATCAGACCCAAATACATGTGTTTGTAAGATTATGGAAAGGGACCCCAGGAAGGTAAGAATAGTAGATGTGGCCTTGGGCTTACATAAGATTGGGAGCTGGAACTGCATAAAGAAAGCTAAACCCTGGAATGACTACCTCCCCTGTGAAAGGTGCTAGAAACCTTTGCTCATGGGTCCACAGAAGTAGCAAAAGAGCTTATGAGAAAAAAAAACCCCAAGCCCAAGGCATGTATGAGAATTTAGTCTAATTTTAAACTACCCTTATGGTGAGGGAATCACAAACTAAGAAAGATATTTAAAAAATGACTTTGTATCAGTAAAAGCCTCAAGTGCTCAGTAGATGAAAATATGAAGCTTCTCTAAGCAGACAATTCAACAATCCAAGCCTGGTGGTCCCATGAAAAAAATACCCTCCAACAAAGATAAACTCACATTCCCAAATAATAAGCAATATGAGGAAATGCTATATCATGAGGGAAAGTAAGCATATATAAAAAAACTGGAAGATTGGCTTCTTTAGAATTTTAGTTAATAGACTATTCGGAAAGCCACTATAAAATACCTATATTTAAAATCCTTATAGAGATAAAAAGAATAAAAACAATAATAAAATAGGATACCAAAAACTATGGATTTGAAAAAGAACTAAATAGAATTATACAAATAAAAAATTCATTAAAGAAAAAAATGGACCAATAAAATAGCATATTAGACATAGCCAAAGGAGAGAAATAGTGATATGAGGAAATTACCCAGAATGGAAGAGAAAAAGAAACAACAATGAACTGAGTGGGGCATTAAAGCTTTCTAAAGTGCTTACTTTGAAAGGGGATGAACTATAAATTTTCAACTTTGTTAAGTCATATATGAATGTTGTAAATTTAAGGTTAACCACTTAAATTCTAGACAAAGAACAGGAAAAATCAAGAAAATGGAACATATAACCTCCAAACTAGTCAAAGATTTAAAAAAATGAAATACTACATGAAAAATCGATGCATCTAAATGTATAACATTAAATTGTCTATTAAAAAATAACATTAAGCTTCATGAGTTAAACATCCAACTCAAAAGTGAGAAAAACAATTACCCACAAAAGCAGAAAGAAGATAAAAATTAACAGAATAACTATAAGCAGAATCTTTAGAGTATTACCTAAAAAGCAAAACCCTGATTCTTTGAAAAAAAAATTTCTATAAAGATTGGTTAAGAAAAACATACAGTATTAGAAAAAAACACAATATTAATATTGTATAGATACAGTAGAGAATAAAAAGAATTTCCTTAACTATGCTATTAATTTTGAAACAAAGTAACATTTTCTAGAATAATATACTTATTAAAATTGATTCAAAAAGCCACACCAGAGTTTATCTGACGTCTCCAGCATTGGTGTTGGAGTCATTTCAGCACCAGCCACCTTCAGTGGAGACAGCAGCAACACGGTGATTGTGGGCAGGCAGTATGGGCTTGTTTTGCCAAATAAAACCCAGCAGTTGTGCCCTGTTTTGCAAAAACCATGAATATTTGGGAATGATTCAAATGATGACGATGGAACCTTTGTGAGTGAAAGCCTTCAGAGGGAAGCAGGTGAGAAGCAAGTGACGAAATAGGCCAAACTGGAAATCCAGAAGGCCCTTGCAAAAAATGGCACCGCAGATGAATATGATAGTATTTATGATGAAATGCAGGGGAAAAAGGAGAAAAGTTATCACAAATTACTCTTAGGAAAAGACCAAAAGCCCAAATATATTCACAACTTCCTAAAAGATGCTGATATCAGAAAAAAGGAACAGGGAAAAAAATAGAAAAAAAATTTCAGAGAGAAGGAGAAACGGAAAGGGGAGACTGATGATAGAGAGGCATTTGTGATGCCTGCTTATAAGAAAAAACTGTAAGAGAGAGCTGAAGAGGTGGAATATAATGCTATAGGTTGCTATAGGCACCTATTAAACCAAACAGTTAGTGAACAAAAAGCCCCTAAATGCAGCTTTCAGGAAGTGAGGTCTAGAATAAAGGAAGAGAAATCAAGAAGTTACTCTGAAGAAATAAGTTCAGAGAATAGAATATCACATGAGAAATGCATTCTCCAGACTGGTACCAAAGGAGAGGAAAACCCAGACAGACATTTTCATGTTAAGAGCAGCAAAGATGATGAAATAGAAGAAAATAATAAAGTGAACTGCAGAAGGGAAAAAAGCAGAGAGACCTCCCAGAATGATGCCAGCCTCACAGGACACAAACTAACTCACGGTCATCTAGTGAAGAAAGGGGACACGGTGCCAAACACCACGCAAGAACTTCCAAGTTAAGAGGACATGAGAAAAGGGAAGATCAGCACCAAGAGACAATTCAGGGACCCAGGAGAGGTACTGCACCAACCATGATTCCGAAAAGAAAAGGAGGATTTCCACAGGCACAGCGAGGCCAATCACAGAGTCTCACTGGAAGAGGCATGAGCAAGAAGCTAAACCAAGAAGAGACCAAAGAGAAAGAGAAAGAAATGACAGAGTAGAAAAGGGAGAAAGAGAGGGAAAAATATCCCCCCAAGAGAACAAGAAATAGACAACAAAACAATCATGGCTGACAATGAGAAAGGAGGAAAGAAGGAAGAGAAAAGCAAAGAAAAGGAAGAGCATATGAAAGTTAAGAAGGAAAGATAAGCGAACAATGATAAATACAACGATTGAGAAAAGCGAGAAGTATGTGTCAATCTTCTGAAAGAAACCAAGACAGAAAAGAAAGCAGCCCAAGTTCTAGAGCAAAGGATAGGTTGTTTGACCAGAAAACTCCAGAAAATGAGGAAGATGGAATAGGGCAAAGAAAGAAACCAAGAGAAACCCTCTAGGTTCTGATGTCAGAAATATCATTGAGAGCAAAACACAGAATCACAGAGAAGAGGCTAGAAAAGCACAAAGAACAAGCATGTATACCTGAGGCAATGAGCAAGTTTGCAAAATGGAACAACGAAGAAACTCTAATGTCTGCTAGAGGCAGATGGCACAAGGTAGGGCAAAGACATATTGAGAAAGAAGATGATTTATGGCTGCACCAACAGAAAGATCTATGGAAGCACAGAAAATTACTCCTGGAACATACTGTATAAAAGAAAAAAAGGAATGTGTTAACAATGGTTTGGGAGGATAATTTTTAAATATATCTTCAGGATCAGTTTTTGGTTTGGTTTAAATCACAAGGCAGTCTTTTTACATTGAATGTTTGAACTTATATAATCTTATTTACTTATCAGTACCACATTCATGGTTGTATTCAAGTAGCAGTAGGAGTGTGCTAAATGCTGGTAAGTACTTAATGAGGACAGATGACCTTATCGCATCATTAAAAAATAGTTTAAACAAATACCCTAATAATGTTGATTTTGATGCAGGAGCTGTTCTGTTTTAGAAATACTGAATTGCAGATTATACTATGTGGAGTTGAACAGTAAAGTAGAGAAAGGCTATGGTTATACTTTATGCTCTGAAATTTATATTACAGTAACAAACATTTTGTCTAAATAACTTTTTACCCCACAGCATACTTGGGCTTAAGTGAAAATAAAAATAATGATGTACTTGCTAAAAACACACACACACATACACACAATTGACAACCTAAATATACCTAGAAGGATTAAAGAAAATAGATCAATGGTCAAAAAATCTCCTCACCAAAAGGACCAAGTCCAGATATTTTAAAAACAAATTCTATCAAATCTTCAAGGAATTCAGTATAGGCTTAGATAAAGCTTCAGGGCTCTGTACCCCTACAGAAGCTTTGAACAACCAGCAAGAACTGGCAGAAACATCTTTCTCAAACCTCTAGAAATGGATAAAGGATTGAAGTAATAGGGCAAGGACCAAATCAAGAAAAGGGCATTTTAAAAGCAGCAGGGTCTCATGGAGCCCTGGCTGGCCCATTCCCCATCCCCTCACCAGCTTGGAATGGGGCCAGCCTATGTGCTCAATGTGGGTCCCTGATCCTGGTTTCAGAAGCAGAATAACCCTCATGCACATATTGAGAGCATGTAAGTCTTGCCCAGTCTGTGTGGTGGCAATATGATGGACTGAACCAGGACACCTGCCACAAGATCACCATCCCAGAACTTGTTCTGTATGTAAAAGACGCTCACAGAGCATTTCTTCAGAATGCTATGGGAGAGTAGTCAAGTCGTGGTGACCTGGAGCAAGGGACTACTGGCTGTAGGACATACAGTGCAGTGCCTAGGACTGTGCAGAAACAGTTTCTAGGGAAGAAGGGACATTTGTATCCATGTAAACGGGAACATTCCTAGGGCCACACAAATGCCCAACGCAAGACATGGACACTGGGACAAATGTTTTCTTTTTTTTCTGTCTTTTTGTTGTTGTTAGTTCCAGGCATTCAAGGCATGGTCTGTCAGAACACTAGCTGGGATATAAGCTTAAGGAACAGACGCCACAGAGTCTAAATTCCAGTGATAACACATTAAAATATCAAAATGTCCAGGTTTCAACAAAAATTTACTAAACATATTAAAAAACAGGAAGTGATGGCCCAGGCAAAGGAGAATAAAGCCTTAGAAACACACACAGATCTGGGACATAGCCAACAAAGACTTTATGAAAAATGATCCTAAACATGTTCAAAGAGGTATAGCAAAAATGGACAAAGAACTAAAGGAAATTGGGAAAATGATAGACATCAAAGAGAGAAAGAAATCACAAAAAGGAACCAAACAGCTGAAAACCACAGTAACAGAAATTAAAAATTCCCTAGAGGAGTTCAACAGCAGATTGGAGCTAGCAGAAGACTCAGTGAACCTGAAGATAAATCAATTGAAATCGTCTAGTCTGAGGAGCAAAAAGAAGAAAGAAAAAATGAAGAAAAGTGAACAGAGCCTAAGGAACCTGTAGGACATCATCCACAACAATATATGCATTGATGATGCATAAGACACACAGAATTCAGGTCATTGTACTGCAATTAGCTCTAGATCTGCAACACTAACAGAAGGACATCTTGAGTAAAGAAAGCAAATATATAAAATTAAGATAGCAAGGAAGTCAATGTACTGAGTAAGAACATGCTGTTTTTAGAATTTTTGCTAATGATGATTACATTTTAAATTCTTCCTAGAGTTTCACTAGATACAGCATTACTCATTTCCTGTCTTTAAGAAGTATTCAATATCACTGAAGTCTGTAAAGGGTACACTTTAACTAGCTCATAACCAAAGTCTTCTAGATTCATTAATGTATATTTTAGACATTTCCCCCATATCCAAAGAAATTATAATATAAAGTCTCTCTTCCTTAGCAAATCTATAAAAAGTAACTTACAAATAAGTTTGACTTACATTCTATTTTTTTTAAGATATATATTTATCCCACCCCCCACCCCTTGTCTGCTCTCTGTGTCCATTCACTGTGCTTTCTTCTGTGTCTGCTTGTATTCTCATTAGACGGTTCCAGGAACCAATCCTGATACCTTCTGGAGTGGGAGAGAGGTGTTCATTCTCTTGTGCCACCTCAGCATCTTGGTCTGCTACATCTCTTACTGTCTCTCCTCTGTGTCTTTTTTTTGTTGTTGCATCATCTTGCTGCACCAGTCCTCCATGTGGGCGAGGACTCCTGTGTGGGGCAGCACTGCGCACAGGCCAGCACTCCATGTGGGCTAGTT
The DNA here is from genome assembly GCF_030445035.2 of Dasypus novemcinctus. NCBI lineage: Eukaryota > Metazoa > Chordata > Mammalia > Cingulata > Dasypodidae > Dasypus > Dasypus novemcinctus. Next base: position 19,949,790 of record NC_080698.1, read on the forward strand.
CTTGGCTTGGGCCAGCTCGCTGCACAGGCCAGCTTGCCTTCACCAGGAGGCCCCAGGTATCGAACCCTGGACCTCCTATACGGTAGATGGGAGCCCAAACACTTAAACCACATCTGCTTCCCCATATTATTTTCAATAGATAAATCAAAATAAACCAAAACTTAGTTTAAATTGTACAAGAAGATGATTACTTTTCAATATTGGAAGTAAATTAATTTCCATACTCGCTATGAAATTTTCAAATAGCAGTAGGATTTTCTGGCCAAGAAAGATAAAAATTAATTAAGGTTTATCATATATAGCTTCATTTGGATGAAAATAAGAAGTGAGCAATTTATTGATTCACTATTAGCAAAGCACAAGAAGACATGAGATACAGCAGAAATGGAAAGAATGATGACTTCTGAGAAAAGGTGGTAGTTAAGAGTTTCAAAACCAGTTAATCTAGTGGATAAGGTACAAAAAATTACATTCAATGAAAGTACTTTGTATCAAGGAAAATTCACAATGGAATTAAATGCCTGAGAAGTGTCTGCAGTATACTGATGGATCGTGTGTAAGAAAGTCAGGAGCACATGGAATGCATTTGGTGCTCTGGCAATGCCTTAGGAACTCTCAATTGCAACCCGGATCAGCCTTCAGTGAGGTCCTGGGAGGATGCAGTAGTTGCTGAAGAAATTAACTCCCCTGAGACATGGCAAATTAGAGTAGTGACTCAAGTGTTTCTGTTGCCAGAGAGGATACTAGCCTCTGCTCTCAAGAGTGATGTGATATCCAGCTGAAACTCTTTGGCTACTTACTTCTTCCCAAGAAAAATTAATGAGTGGTAGCTGGTTTAATATATATGTATAAAAACCACTACAGGTTATAAACAGCTGGAGAAAAGATACAACATCTACTACTACTGATGAGTTCTTTGAAATGCCTGATACTGCACATAGTAAACAACTGCTTTCCAACCTGCCTGGAATGCTTTTCCTAGCTCTTTACATGACTTACTCTTTTTTGTCTTTTGGGTCTCCGTTCAAATGCTTATCCAAACCTTTTTTTTTTTTTTAAGTAGACCTCTTTGTGTATCTTCTTATTACTTTGGTATTTATTCCATGACATTTATTTTATTTATTTTTTACCTGCTTTTCTTTTCTACCTTCCCTACTATAATGTAAACTTCAGGAGTACAGGGACTTTATCTGCCTTAATCACTGAAAATGTTCTTGGCACCTGGAAAATACTTAGCACATAGTGGGCACTTGATATTTATCAAGCAAATGAATAACCAAACACATTAAAGATAAATGCTTTCTAAGTATGCAATTACAAATCAATCAATCAATCTCTTCAGAAGAAGTCATTTATAGTACTTTCTTTACCCTGTGCTCTATAACTCTATAAAGTCCAATTGTGGTCCACATCCTCAACAATCTATAAAGCTTCCTAAGAACCAAAAGTACTCCTTTGTTCTCTCAGAAGAAATATCAATAGTTATCACTAAACAAAGCAATTCACCATTGGCAGCAGCATATCACTAATGCAGAACTACTACTACCATTTCATTGTAGATAGCTCAAAGGACATTTGCTGTAGTCTGTATAGCACCAAGCATGCCAACTTGAATGCCTTAGGAGGCCGAGTATGATAGTTTAAGCTAAGGAACTGACAATAATATCTTTGTGACTAAGAAAATATTTCTAACCAGATTTTTTTTTTAAACAGGAGAAGACTTTTTAAAAAATATCTTTCTTTATTCCCCCCCCCACCCCAGTTGTCTGCTCTCTGTGTCCATTCACTGTGTGTTCTTCTGTGTCTGCTTTGTATTCTTGTCAGCTGCACCGGGAATCTGTGTCTCTTTTTGTTGCTTCATCTTGTTCGACAGCTCTCCATGCATGCGGTGCCACTCCCAGACAGGCTGCACTCTTTTCACGCAGGGTGGCTCTCCTTACGAGCCATGCTCCTTGCGCGTGGGGCTCCCCTACACAGGGGACACCCCAGTGTGGCACAGCACTCCTTGCATGCATCAGCAATGCACATGGGCCAGCTCACCACATGGGTCAGGAGGCCCTGGGTTTGAACTCTGGACCTCCCATGTGGTAGGCAGACGCTATCCATTGAGCCAAATCTGCTTCTCTCTAACCAGATTTTCAAAGCTGTGACCTCCAGGAGAAGTTTAGTGACTCACTGCTTACCTATTAGGAATCTAAGGATGATCCTTACTATGAAAGTTATTCTCAATAGATATTCCTTGAGTATTAAGTATTCACTGATTATTCGAATCATTCATTTCTACTGAATGAATGAATAATCACATTCCCCCAAAATAATATCCTTGACTTAAATTACTTTCACAATCTGCATTTGCTTAAAATATATGCCTTAAGACTGTTAAGGGGATAAGAGAATTGACAGCCAGAGGCTGACAGGGGCCAGAAAAATGTAAAAACAGGAGCAAGATTCTACCACTTTATAACATCATGGTTCCTATCACAATGCTGGGTCAAAAGAGATTAATTTGATTTATAATGTGTTAAAAGAGAACAGAAAGGTAAGTAAATAAAAATTTGGGTGCCTGAAAGAAAAAAAAAATTATATTAGGTTTCAAAAACAGTTACTCCAGAGAAGTCAAAAATATAGGAATTTCAAGTAGGTTCAAAATTCAGCTCAGCTGATTTAGTAACAATAATACGACCCATAAAAACATGGTAAGCAAACTATTATGTTATTAAGTTCTAAGGTAGTAAGTGTTTTGTTCATGTAATACTTGCAGCAATCCTATGAGACCCGGTTGTGAGACCAGACCAGACGCACAGACAGGCGACATGCTTCGAGTCTCACAGCCAGCAAATGGCAAAGCTGGGGTTCAAACCCAGGCAGTATAGTTCCATTCAAGGGTGTGTGCTGTTCATCACTAATATAACCAGTGCTATTTCAAGGTGCTTGCCTGCAAGCCAGAAGTAACCGGTCCATGACCAATAAGTACCAAAGTTGAGAGTGTTTAGTAGTATACATAGCAATATAACATTGCTTTGGCATTCAAGTATGTAATCATCAAACTGAACAGAGTACAGGCCAGTTTAGAGGTTGTCAAAGGCATGTAGGGCATATGGCCCTAACTATTTATGAGTATTATGTACAGTTGAACTACATACTGGTCTATGACAAACAGAAAAATTAAGACAGAGAGGGAAAGAGGGAAAGAGAAGAGGAGGAAAGAAGGAAGGAAGGGAGGGAGGGAGGAAAAGACCCACTGGTTCTACAAAATGGTTTAAGTCCTGAGCTATACTAACCTCACCTGAACGCCCAGAAGATTTTCTCATATAGATGGAAAAGAACAATGGGTGTCAATTTTTTCCTGCCTCTCTGAGATAATAAATACAGAAGGAATCATGGGATTTGTAAATTTAGTACTTATTTTAATGAAAATGTTATATAAAAGCATTTCAATACGAAACATAACTTGTTGTCCTTATGGCAGGAAAACATAATGCTTAGTCATTTAAGACATTTTAAAAATATCTCTACAAATTTCCCTCTAGAACTTTAAGTTTTCAGTTCTATCCAATAAAAGAAGGCCTTTTTACAAAAGCTTAAATACAATGAACAAAAGCTAATTTACATTTTTATTTTGTAAGACACCCTCCTCCCACATCAATTTGACAGAATAGAACTCGTTTGGCTTTACAGTGATTTAGAAAGTGATTTAAATCAAATCAGAAGCCATAAAGAAGGAAACCCATGGAGTAATTTTCCATTTGATTTAGAGAATACAAATATGCCTAAAATAATGTATCTACAATCACTGGGGAAAAATGAGATATCCCATATATACTAATTTTCCACATAAATGATGCATATCTCTTTAAAGGCCATTTTTGTTTGTTTTTTTTTAAAAGGAACTCTTCCTAAAAGGCAGCACATACTTTGTCAATTTTTATAAACTTCTTTGTAAACGAGCATTCTGCACATGACTCAGAAACCTTTTGCCAAGGCCTATAAACTCTGAAGCAGAGATGCAGTATAGTGTGATTGACTGAAATACAGAAAGCTGTTTATTGCCAATTCTGGCCTCAGAATGCTGCTGGGGCTCCTGGGATCTCTTCTCTAGTTGTATTTGCTATGAATTTCTAAGGAGAAACTTCTACCTGCCTCTACCACCCTTTTCTCCCTACCTTTCCTTTTTTTTCCCCTTAAATTTGTCTTTCTAGGCAACCCAGAAAGAACTGTAAAGAGGAAAATATAAAACAACCCTACCAGCCCACCAGCAAGCTTGTTAAATCACTGAGCTTAATTTACACAAAATTTAGTCAACTGAGTTTGCCTTTTCTTAAAGCAGGCAGTGTTCTTCTAGCTCACAGAACTTTTTCTGCTTCTGAGATTCATTACAGATGGCTGAGGTTGGAATTATGATGGCTGGATAAGTGGGGCATTACTTGATCTTATATTATTCTGATAAGAATTCTATGAGGCAGAGAAAAGGCATATGCCATTATCCTCATTTTTTTAAAATGGAGAAACTGCAGCACACAAAGAAAGTTGAGTAACTTGCCCAAGGCATCAAGCAAATTAGTGTCAGAAAATTCAGGTCTTTAAACCCCAGTTCTTCTCTTCATCAGATAACAATACTGCCTTCTCCCTTGCCAGTCTTTCCCACACATATTTTATCCAAGTACAATATATATCTAAGTTGTACTTTATGTGCATGCATTTCTATACACCTCACCCAAATCATCAAATTATAATTTCCAATTATGTTTTCTTTGAAATGTCAGCTTTTGAAATGATACCCATAAATCTTTCAAACATGAAATTAGTAGAAGAGAAGAGAAATGATTGAATGCAAAAAACAACAAAACAAAACAACAAAAAACCAAAGACAGTTACATTGGCTTTTCTTGGGTAAAGAACCAAAAGTTTCAAAAAACAAAAAAGTCATCCCTGGGGGGAGGAAGCTTTTTTGGTGGACAGTGTTTTGCCTCTTTGCCTCTTTATGCAGTAGGGGGAGCTATGGTACTATCTGTTCGGATTACAGGAAAGATATGAGGCTGAAAAAACAATCAAATTAGTTTCTAGGATATCCATTCTCTTTTGCATTTTCAAATGGTTCTTTTCTGTTTTTGAGACGTTTTTCCTCCATTCCTGAGAACCTTCAGGATGCACGGCCTACATCTCCTTTACTTCTGGAATGACAGTGGGTCACCACCTTCACTGCACATCCTGTGATGCTATTTTGAGGAGGATATTAGGAGATACAGTTGCACAAAGCACCCTGCCTTTGTCTGCCCCATCATCTCAAATGGTTTTCTCCCTAATCTATCAAAAATCTAATTTTCACGCAATTCAAAATTTTCCAGAACAATCACTGGCATATATGTCCTTAAGCTTCAATTGTAATGGAGTAGAAATGATTGTTAATAACTTTTCATAAAAATACACTGTTTTCAGAAATTAAAAGAGAGGAAAAGCAAATTTATTCAACACTAAGGAATTTATGTATTTTCAAAAATAGTCTAAGTTATTAATTTTGATTAGGGAAAAATATTCATCTTTAAGAGTAGATAGGTATCAGAGAAGTTCATCTTTATAGATGGGGCCCTGTGTCCAATAATACTAATTTCATGTTAAACTGCTTTGGTGTAAATGAAGCAAAAAATGTTCACTTACAATATGAATTCGTTTTTAGGTTACAACTCAATTCTTGAGTTTTACAGTAACTAAAGGTACGGTTTCCAAACTTATTCATATAAATAAACCTCTCCTGAAAATTCATTTGCTTAGTTTTTAATATTTCAATATGTACATAAATGCTAATGTGTTGGCAAAGGAAAATGAGGACATTACCTCATAGGTCTTCCTGTTCTCTGGAAAAGTCCACTCTAGACTTCACACAACAACCCATATAGCTGTCTTTATCTACTCCTCAATATTAGAAAATATTCAGAGCTTTTACCAAAAGAAATAGCCAAGATTTACCCTATTTCCATATCTTGAAAGATACAGAAAGATCATAAATAATATAAGTACAATATGGATGTATATTGTGTGACATATACAGAACTTCAAATCTATAAAACTGGTGAAGTAGAAAATCTACTTTAACAAGAAACCTTGAATATAGAGAGCTATTTCAATCTAAAATACATAATTAAACAAATTTACTGACTGCCTACTATATCCTAGGCAAAGGACCATATCAAGGTATGGTCTGTAAACTGTTTTTTACTGGTCTACAAAGAAAACAAGCAGCTTGAGCTACAATGTAAATCAACTTTATCACCAAGCACACATTTTTTTCCTAGCAAGAATTTTTCAAAGTAAGAAGCAGAGTATTGATTTACATTGTGGCACAGGTTCCTTATCTCACTGAAGATGGTGACTTTGAGTTGCACTATTCTAGGCAATTCTGGGTGCTTTCCTAAATGTTACTGTTATTTATAATAGCTAACATTTATTGAATTCTTATGAGCCCAGCACTTAATCCATTATTGTAATCCTTACAATAATGCTGTGAAATAAGTACTATTATTATCCCCACCCTATAGATAGGAAAACTGAACCATGAAAATGGTTAAGTAACTTACCAAAGATTATATAGCTAGTAAATTACAAACTGGGATATAAACCAGGCAATGTGCCTCTAGGGAATGCTCTTAACACTTCAGTATATCCTTTCTCCTTAAATTTGAAACCACATGAGAACAGGGAAGGAGACATTATCATTCTCATTTTACAGTAATGCTGCTGGACTATAAACTTCCTGAAGGCAGGGGCTGTGTTTAATTAACCTCTGCATGTTCTGCTTGGAATGCTAGAAATATGGAAGGATCATGAAACATGGGTCTGTATCCTCAGGAAGGTCATATCTGCACAGAAGAGTAGCAACAAGTGAAGGAGCTGAGCTGCCTGCCGCTGGCCTGGAAGAGTAACTTGAGGGCCAGCAAATTCTTTTAATGACACCTTAACACCCTAAAAGGCTTGAAAGTACACAGGCCTAGACTCACAGGATTGCAGATCCCCACATGCTTTATTTTACTCTTTGGCCCTTGATGAGATACATGAACAGGGCGAAATAGGTAACTCTCTCAATAGCAATGTCCAGACAGACTCCTTGTGAGATCTGGCTTCTGCCTTGGGGAAAGGGTATGGGTGACCCAGCAAGGAAGTGGACAAGTAGGACCCACAGAACGCAAGATCAGTGATGGTATAATAAATTCTGTTCTCCAAACCCTGGATTGAGAGCTTCAGAGCCTGAGTACCAAGAACTCAGTTGGTGTCCCATAGAATTGGCTGCTGCATTGTTTGAATAAAATAACCCAAAATAGAAGACATTATGACCAAAGTCATGGGATTTTGGCAACTGTTATTCTTTGGGTGGGCAACTTCCTAATGGCAAGTCCTTCAAGGGCATGGCAAAGTATGCAGGGATGGTGGAAACCACAGTGGCAGCAGTGAAAAATGTTTATAAAATTTAGGAAGAACCTTCCTGATACACGTTTTCCAGAATAAGAAAAAGTTAGAAGCATAGGTTCTAGAATTGGACAGGCCTGGTTTTAAATGCCCATTCTGTCTCTTGCAAACCATGTGACTGTGAGTGATCTACCTCTCTTATGTAAGCTTCTAGTTTACTCATTTGTAAAATGGAGGTAATAATATCAAACTCACGGGATTCTATTGAGAATTACATGATATGATACACAGTTTTAGTTTGTTAGACTGCATAAGCAGATACCATAAAATGGGTTGGCTTTTAACAATGGGTATTTATTAGCTTACCGTTTTGAGGCTGAGAAAAATGTCCAAATCAATGCATCATCAAGGCGATGCTTTCGTGCCAAAAACTGGCTGCTACTGATTCTGGACTCCTCTGCCAGGTGCCAAGGCTGGTCTCTCCCTTCTCTTCCAGATTTCGTTGCTTTCAACTTCTTGCTTCAGTGGCTCGCTCTCTCTCAAGCTCTCTATTCATTCGTCTATAAAGGACTCTAGTAAGAGTATTAAGACCCATCCGGAATGAGGTGGGTCACACCTTAACTGAAGCAGCCTCACCAAAAGGCTCTATTGACAGTGGGTCCAAACCCACATGAATGGATTAAATACAAGAACATGCCTTTCTGGGGTATATACAGCTTCAGGCTATCATATACACGTGTAGTGCTTAGCACAGTACCTGGCACAAGACTTAATAATAACAATGGACACCTAGTTCTTACTGTGTGACAGGCACCCTTCTAAGCTCTTATTAACTCATTTATACCTCACAATAACCCTAAGAGTCATGATAGATTGCATTATTATTTACAAAAAAGCCCTACCCTTTCCCTGTGTAAGGAGACTATATTCCCACCCCAATGATTCTAGGGTTGGTCATGTGACACTTTCGCCTATGGAACTGTGCAGATGTGATCTATGCTGCATCCCTGCAGAAGCCCTAAAGGCACTCAGAGAGTCCATCACAATACTGGCCCCAAATGGGGGATGTGCCTTCAGTTGCATTTCAAAATGAAGACAACAGGCAGAGCAGAGCTGCAGCCTGCTCATAGCCTACATGTGCCATGAGCAAGAAACAAATGTTTGTTATAAGCCACAGAGATTTGGAGATTATTTCGCACTATTATTATCTTCATTTTAAGCTGAAGGAATCAATGTACAAAGTGGTTAAATCATTTGTCCAAAGTCACAGCTGGTGGGCAGTTCAAGTCTAAACTACTGCCCATTACTTCTGTTAGTGCTTGTTATCGTCACCATCATGGATGAGGACTCAGGCTCCTAGGGAAGGTTAATTAGCAGCCAGACCTGAGAAGGGCACTCGGTGAAAGCTGGACGCACAGAAGAAAGCAGAGCAGGAGTACCAGTGCAAGATCTGTATATCTATAAGTGTGGAAAGAATAGATGGTAATGTGGACCCAGATTATAGAAGACTTGAATGATGTCAGTGGAATTTATGCTTTATGTGGTGGAAAATGAGAAGCCGCTGAAGTCTGAGAGGCTAGGGAAGAAACCATAAGACAAACAGGCAGCCAAATGACCTTGAAAGAGCAAAGGACCAGGGAGAGTAATGAGGATGCTGCTGCCACAACCCAGGCTTGAGGCAGAGACCTACAACAGGGAAAAGCGAAGGGTCAACAGCAGGGACGAGACATTTAGTGACTATCCGGATATATAAGAGTCACATATATGCCCATGATGGTTAAAAAGGAAGGAGGGAGAGACTAAGGATTCTAAAGCATTGAGCCTTATGGAGGCTGCAATAGTGATGGTACCCAGATATGAGAGACATAGATCTTGTACATTTAAATGGACCCTTGGCCGTCTTTCGGTATTCTCATTGGGCAACTCCCAGAAAAGGATCACAATGTCTTTAGTCACTGGTGTTAACTCAGAAAACGTCTTAACAGGTCTTAAGGAGCTCCAGAGTTAGTAGCAATGGTATTTGAAACACCAGAAAATTCAGTTTCAACTCTGGAAATTTAGTATAGGAACATCATATCTTAATTTCCCTTCTTTGCACTTTTGTACTATATTCTACATATTGTTGCAATACTTTCTATTTGCATGAGCACAATAAGAATGTAAATAAAGACTTAGGTAGAGGAGTAGGGGTGAAAAATAGATGTTTCACATTCAAAACTCCATTCACAATTGTTACTAATCTTTTCTGGAGTTAGAGAAATGGAGTTATGATTATTGAAGAGAAACTAATGCTTCTGTTAATTTTTTAAAAGAGGAAACAATGTCCTGATAATAAGACCTGGAAATAAAATCTTTATCCAGGGGGAAGTGGACTTGGCCCAGTGGTTAGGGTGTCTGTCTACCACACGGGAGGTCCACAGTTCAAACCCTGGGCCTCCTTGACCCGTGTGGAGCTGGCCCATGTGCAGTGCTGATGCGCCCAAGGAGTCCCCTGCCATGCAGGGGTGTCCCCGTGTAGGGGAGCCCCACGCGCATGGAGTGCGCCCCATAGGGAGAGCCGCCCAGAGCAAAAGAAAGTGCAGCCTGCCCAGGAATGGCACCGCACACACGAAGAGCTGACACAACAAGATGACTCAACAAAAAGAAACACAGATTCCCATGCCGCTGACAACAGAAGCAGACAAAGAAGAAGATGCAGCAAATAGACACAGAGAACAGAGAACAGAGAACTGGGGGGGGGGGGGGGGGGAAGGGAGAGAAATTTTTAAAAAAAGCAAAATATAAAAACATTAAAAAAATGAAATTAAAAAAAAAATCTTTATCCAGGGATAATAACAGGGATAAGAGGTGATGCCTGATGGAGTGGGAAATCTGATGCAGGTGTTCCATCCAACTAGGAGTCATGTGAAACTGGAATTGTCAATTCATGAGATAGAGGGGGCCGAAGGGTAATCAGAGGAAGATCTGAGGGGCTGGGGAATTCAGAGTGACAGAAATGGGGTGAGAAAGCAGGGGACAAATTCAAGAGACTCCATGGTGTGAGGAATGATAATAGAGTTTCCATTCCAAGAAGCAGAGCAGAGTACTGTGTGTCTGCCTCCCAAAGAAAGGCCCACTGGGGAATATCTGGGGCTAGAATTCAAGAGGAAACAAGTTGGGAGAAAGGTGAATAAAGTAAGGCAAATACTATAGTTTTGAACTGAAACTGAGAGCAGGGACTAAAAACTCAACCATAAGAAGACGTCACCCATGGACAGATTTAAATGAAGTGAAAGAAAACTTGATTGGGAGGGAAGTGGGATGGGAGAAAAACTGAATTTAGAGGATGAAAAGTATTTTCTTAATTCCAAGAGGCTTTTTAAAAAAACATTTAAAAGTAACTAACACCAGATATTCTGAGGGGAGGGAGAGGGAAGAATAGGTATAACATGGGGCATTTGGGGGACATTGGAATTGTTCTGCATGATATTGCAATGATGGATAGAAGCCATTATACATTTTATCAAAACCTATAAAATTGTGTGGTACAAAGTGTAAACCATAATGTCAACCATAGACCATACTTAGTGACAATACTTCAACATGTGTTAATGAATTGTAACAAATGTACCACACTAATGAAAGATGTTAATGGGAGAAAGTGTGTGTGGAGAGGTGGGGTAGCTGGGAATCCCTTATATTTTCAATGTAACATTTATGTTACATTGTAACATTTAGTTACTCTAAAACTTCTTTAAAAATAAAGGAAAAAAGGTACTAAAACTAGGATCGATATTGGAATCATGGAAATAATACTTAGAAAAAAGAATAAATTCAAAGAGCTGAAGCCTACTGAATGGAAAGAGAAAGAAAGGAAAGAAAAAAGAGACCCAGAAGATTTAAATCAATAGTAAAACAATTAATATTGTGAATTATAACTTATGTACTTAATACTCTATGATTTCCTGATACCACTGTAAAAATACAGGGCCCAATATACTACCTCTGTGCCACAGTGTGAGTCACCACAAGGCATACCACTTGGAGGAAAAAAAATGCTGAAGCTCAGGGGTTTGGTCGTTGAAGGAGACAGGCTTCTTTTTAATCTCTCAAGAGCTGTCTCACAACAACAGAGATCTGACCAGGCAATATTTCTGATATATATTTCTTCCCTGAGGCTGGCCTTAATCAGAAATGCCCTGATTTCATCACAGGAATCTAATAGGAGTCAGGGCTCCCTACATTCTCTGCCACTTATGTGTTGCTTAAAGAGAAGGACAAAAATTTGACATATGGTTAAGAAAGGAGTCTAAAACTTGGAACATTATAAATAGAAAAAGTAAACTACTAGACAAGAACTGTAATTTTTGGAATTTTTTAAAAAACACCAAAAGAGTACTAAAATGCTGTGTGATCAATCACCATCGTAATCACTTGCTAAGGAAATGGGATAATGAAGTTAAAGCGTGTGGGTTGCAGTTTTAAAACTCATTATAAAGCCACAGTAATCAAAAGAGCTTGGTACTGGCACAAGGACAGACATATAAATGAACAGAACAGAATTGAGAGCTCGGAACTCAACCTTCACATTTATGGCCAACTGATTTTTCACTCAAGTGGGAAAGAACAGACTCTTCAACAAATGGTGCTGGAAAAACTGGATCTACATTAGCAAAAAAAAAAAAAGGGAGGACCTTGTACCATATACAAAAATCAACCCAAAATGGATCCAAGACTTAAATAAAAGAGCTAGAACTATCAAACTCTTATAAGAAAATGTAGGGAAACATCTTTAGGACCTTTGTCAGGCAATGGTTCCTTAGACTATGCACTCAGCATAAGCAACAAAAGAAAAACAGATAAATGGGACCTCATCAAAATTAAAAACTTTTGTGCCTCAAAGGACTTTATCATGAACATAAAACAACAACCTACATAATGGGGAAAAATATTTGGTAACCATGTATATGATAAAGGTTTACTATCTGAATATGTAAAGAAATCTTTAACCTAACAACAAAAAGTCAGACAAGCCAATTAAAAACAGGCATCTCACCAAAGAAGATATACTTTGTCCAGAAGGTATATGAAAAGATACTACATCATTAGCTATAAGGGAAATGCAAATCAAAAGCACAATAAGATACCATTTCACACCCATTGGAATGGCTCCTATTAAAACAACAACAACAAAAAAAAACTCCAGAAAATAACAAGTGTTGGAGAAGATGCAGAGAAATAGGAACACTCGTTCACTACTGGTAGCAATGTAAAATGGTGTAGCTGCTGTGGAAGCTAGTTTGGCAGTTCCTCAGAAAGCTAAGCGTAGAATTACCATATGACCCAGCAATCCCACTGCTAGGTATGTACCCAAAAGAATTAAAGCAGGGACTCAAACAGATACCTGCACACCAATGTAAATAGTGGCATTATTCACAATAGCCAAAAGATGGAAGCAACCCAAGTATCCTTTAACTTATGAATGGATAAATAAAATGTGGTATATATAGACACTGGAATATTATTCAACCATAAAAAGGAATGAAGTCCTGATACATGTGACAAGATGGATGAAACTTGAAGACATCATTTGGAGTGAAATAAGCCAGACACAAAAGTATACACATTGTATGATCTCACTGATTTGAAACAATTAAAATAAGCAAAATCATTGTCAGAATCCAAAATATAGGTGACAAGGGATGGGGTGGGGACAGGGAATGGGAAGTTAAGGCTTTAAATATACAGGGTTCTTATTTAGAATGATGGAAATATTTAGATTATGGATGGTGGTGATGGTAACACAACATTGTAAAGAGAAATAACAGCACTGAAATATATATCTGAATATGATTTAAATGGAATATGTTAGATTGTATATATAATAAAAAAATTTAAAAAAAAATCCATGGAACTGCACTATACAAACAGGGAAACCTAAGTTAAACCATGGACTTTAATTAACAGTACAATTATTTTTTAAAAGGGGGGAGGGCTATCATCCATAAGCTCGACTACAACAAAAGGTGTTGTTGGTATTGGAGTGGTGTGTAGGCATCCGATATCTTATGCATGATTGTTCTGTAAATGCATACCTTCTCCAATAAATATTTTTAAATTGTGTGGATTGTCTGAGTTGGACAGAACTGAACTGGGGTCCCAGTTCCATTAACCAGTTGAGAAGTCTTGGGAAAGTTACTCTCAGAGCCTCAGTTTCTCATCTACAAGAGGGACCTAATATCTCTCACTCCCAAGTGGCTGAGAATGTGTTAATATGAGAACCTGGCACATTCATGTACTGAATAAACATTAGTTTCCTTCCTGAGGGATACTCAATCCCACACCAGGGATCTCCAATTTTAAGATGAATCACAGGGAAAAATTACACATTGCTTTCTAACAATATACTTTACATCCAACATAATTAAATGCTTTTAAACAAGAGAAGCTTGTGGGAGTATTTGCTAAAATATGTGAAATAAATTACTCAATAAAATTTATTGAGCAACTATCAGGCTAGGCACTGCTGACTATTAATTAAACTCTCATTTAAAATTCAAAAATTCAAAATACATCTGTTTAGTAATTTATGTGATAAGAACTGTCATTTATTATACCACAATTTTGATTTAATACTGATGTGTATTCTAGCCACCATAAGAAAAAAACATTATAAGCTACTCACAAATTAACACCGTAGAGCGAACTACTGAATTTTAGTCTCTTATTCCTATTCTAGACCACAAAACTGATATGCTTGGTGTGATCTCCAGGTGCAGTGAAGGATGCCAAATCTGTGTTCCTAGGCTTATCAATTTGGACTGGCTCTATTTTTCTTCATATTTCTCTCTCACCCAAGTGGCTATTACTTGAAGTTTATATAAAAAGGAGAGTACTCATGACATTCTTTTAACAAAAGCATTTGTTAGCATTTTTACAGTTTAAAAATTATTTTCTTCTTATCATCAAACTTAATCCTCACATTAGATAGACACTTTTCTCCTTTTACATACAAAGAAACAAAGACTCCCAGAAAATTAAATCACTTGCCAATGGTCCTTGTTAATTATTAAACCAGTATTTCTGACTGGAACTCCTATATTCTTTCTTGCAGTTACATGATGAATCAAAAATCATCTTACATAACACTGTGTTCTGTGGTAAGTACCATTCTATTGAGACTATAACATACTTAAAGTATACCATGTATGAATTTTGCTCTCCTATAATTTTTATATGAATTAAGCTTCATGTTTATATTGTTATTTTATATTAAATTAGTCCCTTTAGATAAACTCAACTGATGTGAAATAATACTGATAATAATGATGCTTTTAATATCCTACCACTATATTTACAGAAAGACGATAACTGTCACCAAAGTACCATTAGCTCTTATTGTCATAAAAGTTTCAATACATTAATATAATTAAATATTTTCATCGTCTGGTTCTTAATCTTCTTTGGTGGTCAATAGAGACTACATTACTTGTGAACTAATCAAATTTAAATATTAATTATTCTCATGTCTAGATTTGAAGAGGCCTAAAAGACAATATAAATTAGTAAATCCCATTCGAAAAATATCCTAGACCCAAGAAATAGGTGAAAGCAAATGTGGTTCTCAGTGACAAGTCTCTTTTATGACCTTAGGGAAGCTGAAACTATTTCTTTCTACATCCACAGATAGGATGGGTGGATGGGTAGATGGTTGGGGGAGGGGGCCAAAATAGGATGTATAACATTGTAAAAGAGGCGGCGGACTTGGCCCAGTGGTTAGGGCGTCCGTCTATCACATGGGAGGTCCGCGGTTCAAACCCTGGGCCTCCTTGACCCGTGTGGAGCTGGCCCACGCGCAGTGCTGATGCGCGCAAGGAGTGCCCTGCCACGCAGGGGTGTCCCCCGCGTAGGGGAACCCCACGCGCATGGAGTGCGCCCCATAGGGAGAGCCGCCCAGCACAAAAGAAAGTGCAGCCTGCCCAGGAACAGTGCCGCACACACGGAGAGATGACACAACAAGATGATGCAACAAAAAGAAACACAGATTCCCGTGCCGCTGACAACAACAGAAGCGGACAGAGAAGACGCAGCAAAATAGACACAGAGAACAGACAACTTGGGTGGGGGTGGGGGGATGGGTAGAGAAATAAATAAATAAATCTTAAAAAAAAAAACATTGTAAAAGACTGTTACTCTCATCCCAGAAACCAAAATAAGTCTGGTAAAATACAAACTTGGCTTTTTTTAAAAAAACAGAGAGCTGTAAATGAAAAAAGATGTAATGAACTAAATACCAGAAAATAATGAGTCCCTCATCAGAAAGAAGAGTCCCATACCTGTTTTTATATCTAACAGGGCAGAAGGAAAACAAGGAATTAGCCATGGAAAAGAATAAGGAGAAATGAGCCCAACTTTTAACAGCAGCATGCATGCTGAAGTAATGGATTTGAAGTCTAAGAAACCTCAACTATAAACTATAAAGTGAGTCTTCACCTGCCTGCCAATTTTTTCCCATGCATCTTCACCAAGTGCTGGGAGCAGTTTACTGAATGGAGGGCATGGAGCAAGAGAACAGAGAGAAATTCATCTGAGGCACTCTGGGCTTTCAGCTGTCAAAGGCAGGGGGTGGTCAGCAGAATTGAAAGAAATTTCTCCAAGGAATTCCAGGCCTTCAAAGTACAGGCTAGACTCCCTAGGCAGGCTTGGCTCATGCAGCAGGAAAGATCTCCCAAGGCACAGAGCTAAAAGTACAGAGAACTCCCTAGTGACCCCAAAACCTAGCATCTGGGCTATACAGCAAGAGATATCTCCCACAGTTTGGAAAGCTGGTCATACATGTGTATATTTGCGATATCTTGTTTATGGTCAGAGGCCAAGCCCTGCTTAAGGGAAAGACCTGAACTTGCCTTCAAAGAATGTGAAGCCAGTAGTAGTGAACTGAATCAAACTAAAGCTGTAATAAAGCCCAGGTACAGCCCAGTTGCAGATTGACTCAGCTCCAACACCTCCAGGGGTTTAAAAGAAGGGACATGCCCTTTTCTTCAGACAAATGTTTACTTAAGATTTTACTGCTCATATACACATAATGTGAGATATACAATATTTTTAAAAGACACAA
The DNA here is from genome assembly GCF_030445035.2 of Dasypus novemcinctus. NCBI lineage: Eukaryota > Metazoa > Chordata > Mammalia > Cingulata > Dasypodidae > Dasypus > Dasypus novemcinctus. Next base: position 19,966,285 of record NC_080698.1, read on the forward strand.
AGAAGAACGAACCCATAGTCTTGAGTTAAGAGAAGCAGATAGAGAGCTGACTGAGATAGTGGCATTATCAGTCAGAGATTTAAAAATAACTATAATAAAAATTACAAAGGATCTTGCGGAAAAGGTGGACAACATACATAAAGGTGTGGGGAAATTTTAGCAGAAATGGCAACTATAAAAAAGAACCAAATAGAAATTCAAGAAATAATAAATACATTCTCAAAAATGAAAAATTCTTTATACAGGGAAAACAACAAATTGAACATAGCACAGAAAGAAATCAGGGAACTTGAAGAATGGTCAACGAAAAGTACTGAAAAGGAAACATAAAGAGAAAAAAAAAAAGTAAAAAAGTCCAAAACACCAGATCAGTGAATCCAAGATCTATGGGCCAAAATAAAAGTCTAAAATTTGTGTAATTGGAGTATAAAGGAAAGAGAAAATGGGATGGAAGAAACATTTGAAGAAATAATGGCCAAGAATACCCAATGCTAATGAAAGATAGAATCATAAAGATAAAAAAATTTAGCAAAATTCAAGCCAAATAAATGCGAAGAAAACTACACCAAGACACATCATTGTCAAAGTGCTGAAAATCAAAGACAGACTGCCACAGCTAGAGGGGGAAAAAGAAACAAAAAACATTACATTCAGGAAACAATGACAGGAAATTCAAATACAACTTTTAGAAACAAGATCAGAAGACAAGGGAACCACAGTTTTCAAGTACTAAAAAAATAATAATAAAAACAAAAATTAAAAGTAAAAAAATTGAAAACATAGAATTCTATATCCAATATAGAATTCTATATCCAATGAAAATATCCTCCCAAAAGGAAGACAAAGTAAAGGCATTTACAAAATAAAGCTAAAATGATTCATTTCCTGCATACCTGCTTTTAATACTAAATTTCCACCTCTGTTTTCCTTTTAATTTTTCTAGCTTTTATTTTGCTCTAAAAAAAACAATTTGGAATTTTGTGTGAAATAAGAATAGGGTCTGAAAGAGGAAATGAAGGAGTCTCATTTGAATTAAGGACATAAGATTTTGGGCAATGATACCTGTGACTTGGTTGCTCGACAGTATTTGCATTTTGTTTCCCAGTTTTGAACTGAACACCAAATGTCTGAGATTGTCAGGAAAATGTCATCCAGTTAAGAAAGGTGTTGAATAACCCCATTAATAGGTATATTGAGACAAAGAAAATGAAGAAGTCTCAGAGTTCATAAAGCTATTTGTATAGAAAGGAAAAATAATGCAAACTTTTATATTTCTTTGCAGCTGTTTTCTCACTAAGATGTTTTGCCAACTCTAGAAGAAAGTGTTTGTGCCCCTGTTAATGCCTAAGCAATGCTTAGAGGATAAATTTTTTTTGTAGAAAAATTAATAAATGTGGTTATATCTTGCCAATTTCAAGTATATATGAGGCACTCTATTTGTAAATCAATTTCCTTTTTCTATGAGCTCACAAAATCTAAGTCTCCAGGACAAGGATTTTTCCCAGTGACAGAGTCACCAACCCCCATCACCACCAACACACACACACACACACACACACACACACACACACACAGGGCTAATTTAAGATATAAAGATATTTTCCAGGTCTGGTCTAAGGGAATAATAAGGTATTTGCTTTTCCTTTGCCCCCTCCCTTTTAAATCAAAGACCTTAAGTTAAATTAATACATGTTGTAGGTTTACATTAGTAGATCAGTAGACAGTGAGAGGCATTATTGCCAACTTTTGATGCTGTTCTGGTTTGTCTTTGGGAGAACCCAGAAACTTACATTCTTAAGGCTAACCCATTCCTCTGCCTGTAAATGCATTATAGATGGGATCTTTTGATTAGATTTAGTTAAGGGACCTTTAAATAAGATCACTCTTGATTAGATTGCTTTAGGGCCTTCAATTGGACTATGTCAGTGAGGTATAACCCAAGTTAGGTCTCAGTCCTCTTGCTGTAGTGTTACATAAAATGACAAATGAAAGCAGAAACAGAAGGGCAGCCACCATTTTGACCCTGCCATGTGAGAGAGAGGAGAACAAGAAGATAGAGAAAACCTGAGAGGCTGAGAAAGAGGCTGGAGACTGGAATCAATGGAGCAGGCCCAAAGTGAAGAGATGCTGTCATTTTGCCTTGCCATGTGGCAGGACTCCAGGATCCAACCAGCAGCCAATCTTTGGTGAGAAAGCATCTCTGATGATCCCTCGATTTGGACATTTTTACAGCCTCAGAAGTGTACACTTTTACCCTAATAAATCCCCATTATAAAAGCCAACCCATTTCTGGTATTTTCCATTGACAACCTTAGCAGAATAAAACAAATGCCAATTGAGTTGGTTTTCTTCCCTATTTTTTGTTTCTTATTCATTTTGGATAGTTTTCTGGGAGAGAATACTTTCATAAAGCAGCCCTTACACTTGTCAGCTTTCCAGAAGACTCTTGAAGAAAAAACAAATTATAGTACCTTCCAAACATGTTAAATCATTATACAAATTGAAAAGAGGTCAACTAAATCATCACCCAAGCTAGTAAACATTTTTCTTACACCCTTATCAATGGCTAGCAGCATACTGCTTAAGATTCTATTTATATAAAATTAACCAAAGAACACATCAATGATTTTAACCAAGAAAAATCTACATGTGCATAAGTGCATACAGATTTTTCTACATGCACTTATTATAAGCTGTGGTTAAGACAAGAGAATATTAGCCAAAAGAATATTGAATTCCCCATCCTGGGGAGTTCCACTAGAATGACAAGAATCCCCTGAGTACAAGGGCAGTGCCTAGTGAAGGAAGACAGACCATTACACCAAGCCCTTGATATTGATGATTGTATTTATGAACCTTTTCTTGTATTACATATTGCCTAAGAGTCACCTCCTGAAAGCCTCCTTGTTGCTCAAATATGGCCTCTCTTTAAGCCAAACTCAGCATACACACTACCTTCATCCCAGGCATGTGACATTCCTGGGAATAAGCCTCCCTGGCACCAAGGGATTATTACCAATTAGCAATGCATCCAGAAAAAGACCCTGACTAAAAGGGAGAAACATTAAATACAAATGAGTTTTTATGAAAAGTGAGTTAGGACATCATTCCAGAAGTTACGATTATGTACGTCTCAGCAGGATGTCCTTGATTGCCATGGTAAACAGTGCCTCAGGGCAGCGGACTTGGCCCAGTGGTTAAGGCGTCCGTCTACCACATGGGAGGTCTGCAGTTCAAGCCCCGGGCCTCCTTGACCCGTGTGGTGCTGGCCCATGCGCAGTGCTGATGCGTGCAAGGAGTGCCGTGGCACACAGGGGTGTCCCTCGCGGAGGGGAGCCCCACGCGCAAGGAGTGTGCCCCGAAAGGAGAGCCGCCCAGCACAAAAGAAAGCGCAGCCTGCCCTGGAATGGCGCCGCACACATGGAGAGCTGACCCAACAAGATGACGCAACAAAAAGAAACACAGATCCCGTGCCACTGACAACAACAGAAGTGGACAAAACAAAAAGACACAGCAAATAGACACAGAAAACAGACAACTGGGGTGGGGGGGGAAGGGGAGAGAAATAAATAAATCTTTAAAAAAACAAAACAAAACAAAAAAAACAGTGCCTCAAACAGAGGGGCTTTTAAAGGCTCTAGAGACATCCAGACACAATAAGCAGGGCAGACAATCTTAGGAATTTGGCACCCTGTCAATGGGCCTTACTCTGGAATTTATGTTCTACAGTGTAACAAATTTAAGACTCATTTATAGTTTCCCTACACATGGCTCTTCTGCCCCTTTTCTTTTATTGTATTTATTTCTCTCCCTTCCCCCCCCCCAAATTGCCGCTCTCTGTGTCCATTCACTGTGTGCTCTTCTGTGACCGCTTCTATCCTCATCAGCGGCACCGGGAACCTGTGTTTCTTTTTGTAGCATCATCTTGTTTTGTCAGCTCTCTGTGTGTGCAGTGCCATTCTTGGGCAGGCTGCACTTTCTTTCGTGCTGGGCGGCTCTCCTTATGGGGCGCAATCCTTGCGCATGGGGCTCCCCCACACGGAGGACACCCCTGTGTGGCACGGCACTCCTTGCGTGCATCAGCACTGCACGTGGGCCAGCTCCACACGGGTCAAGGAAGCCCGGGGTTTGAACCATGGACCTCCCATGTGGTAGGCAGACGCCCTATCCATTGGGCCAAGTTCGCTTCCCTGCCCCTTTTATTTGAACCTAAAATTAGCAGTATACTTGTAAAAGTATGTCCCAGAGACTTAAAGCTTTGGTCTATTCATGTGCCAGTTGAGTCCTGCATCTCAGCAGAGTTGCAACACCTACTCTCCAGTTCAATGGACTCACCCAGGACAACTAACAAGGAGATGATGATGGACAATGCCTATCCCAAGGAACAAAGAGTGTTAGCAACTGCAAGCAAGATAGTTCCATCCATCTGACCCATGGAACCTAGGCTCCTTTTAATTAGAAACAGAGTGGACACCACCATCCCAAAATCTACAAGATTGGGGGATGAACAATGGACTAAAATAGATTTATTATTATTCTATTTTAAACTTACTGTTATTCTGGCAATGGAAGAACTTTTATCATTGATATAAAAGCAGTGGCCACCAGAGGTTCTGAGGGAGGGAGAGGGAAGAATAGGTGTAATATGGGGCCATTTTCAGAACATCAGAATTGCCCTGCGTGACATTGAAATGATGGATACAGGCCACTATATATTAATATTTTGTCATAACCTACACAATAGGTGTGCAATAAAGTGTAAACTATAATGTAATCTATAGTTGACAGTTAGTAGCAATGCTTCAATATGTGTTCATCAATTTTAGCAAGTGTACCACACTAATGAAGGGTGTTGTTGATATGGGAAAGTGGCGGGGGGGGGGCATATGGGAATCCCCTATATTTTTTTATGTAACACTTACATAATCTAAAACTTCTTTAAAAATTAAAAAAAAAAGAATGGGTCCTAAGTTTAAAGAGGTGATCCTTGAAAAATTCTTAAGCCCTGAATTGAATTCAACTAAAGAAGATAAAAATTACCTGGGGAGATCTAGGTGATATTCCTTGCCTAGAAAAAAATTGGTAAGCCAAAGGAAAATGAAATGGCTAGCTGGTTCACGGAGTTCATTCCCTGTGTTCGGTCAGTGGTCCAACTCAACCATTTCTAAATGAACATAAATTATCTATTTCATATGTAAAGATTTCTGGAAATCTTTCATAGTTAACAAATTTTACTAGGTGGCAATTTGTTCTCCTAAATAGCCAAAAATTGGGAAGCAGACTTGGCCCAGCAGTTAGGGCGTCCATCTACCACATGGGAGGTCCAGGGTTCAAGCCCTGGGCCTCCTTGACCTGTGTGGAGCTGGCCCATGTGCAGTGCTGATGCGTGGAGGGAGTGCCATGGCACACAGGGGTGTCCCCTGCGTAGTAGGGGAGCCCCGCACACAAGGAGTGCGCCCCGAAAGGACACCCGCCCACTGGGAAAGAAAGTGCAGCCTGCCTAAGAATGGCACCGCCCACACGGAGATCTGACACAACAAGATGATACAACAAAAAAGAAACACAGATTCCCGTGCCGCTGACAACAACAGAAGCAGACAAAGAAGACGCAGCAAATAGACACAGAGAACAGACAACCAGGGCAGGGTGGGAGGGAAAAGGAAGAGAAATAAATTAAAAAATCTCAACAACACCAAAATAAATAAATAAATAAATAGCCTAAAATTGCTACACAGCAGCTTGGACAATCTATTGTAGTGGTTACCAAGGGAAAAACAGCTGGTAAATTAAGACCCTTTGAATGATTCTTTGTTATGTAATTGATGAATATAATTTAATCAGCAGCAGAATTTCCTTCACAGGGATAAATTTAATAAACATGTAAATAATCCTAATACTCAATGAGAAGTACAGAAAGTTTAAATTTTTATATTTTCGTGTTATAAAAATATACCCCAAATGTTGAGAATTTACTCCATTCCAGACACCCAAATGTTGAGAATTTACTCCATTCCAGACACTGATTTAGGTGCTGGAGCTGCAAAATAAAGCATAGCTCATCTCTTCATGAACTCACACTCTACTGGTACAGACAGACCTGTAAATAACTATAAATCAACCTAATCAATCCTATCATAGAAGCATAAAAAGAATTTTATGGAAAGCACAGAAGATGAAGTAGTCCTTAATCCTACCTGGTAAAGTCAGGGAAAGCTTTGGGGAAAAAGGCACTTGAACCGAGTTTTGAAGAATGAGCAGTATTTGACAGATGGAGATGAGAGAGGGCACAGAAGCAAAAGGATAAGTGAGGATATGAAAGAATCAAAGTATGAGATAGTTCAAGATCCTACCAATAGTCTAGTGGTTTGGACAGCAAAGGACAGAGGAAATATGTTGGGAGAAAGGAAGGAAAGGTGCAGGAAATGTAGTTGGGTAAGACTATTGGGGCCAGACTGCAAGGCCTTACACAGTATACCTAAGATCATGGAAAGCTTTTAAGCAGGGAAATAATAAAATCACTACAACTTCAAACACTGCACTACAATTGTTTGTTTATATCTTGGCTTCCTCATCAGACTATGTGCACTTGACAGGTAAGAAAAGAAGACAGGAATTAATCAAAGAAAAAGGCAGTAGAAATTTGGAATTTTGAGAGACAAGATAAGAAAATTCCCTGAACTTTTTCCTGCAGCCCTGATTTTTATCACCAAAAGTACCTTTGAATACTATTCTTACATTTGAAAATAATGGGGTTTATTAATATGGCAATGTTGGTTAAATTTATTTCCAAATAAGGACATACATAAAGGTTTATTTTTGTAATTACAAAGCAGACTGTGCTCTAAAAAACACACTGCATAATTTCATGAAGACTTAGATATTAATAAAGAAAGAAAAATGTATCAGTTAGGAAGGAGTTAGACTACATATACTATTGACAAACAGAGGCTTAAACAAGAATGAGGTTTATGAAACTCATTCAAGTCGAGGGGAGAGCAGTTCAGGGCAAGTTAGTGCCGCAATAGTGCCATCTGAAACCCAGGTGTTTCTTGCTGTGCCATATTTAGCACATGGCTTTTGCATTGATAGTGTAAAGAAAGTTGCTTGCATTCCTATATAATAATACTGCCATGCACTGTATTCATATTTCAGGCAGAAAAAGAGGAAAGAGCAACACACCAAAGGACACGATTAAGGTGCAAGGCAGCTGAACTGACCCTTTTAAAAGTTTTTTTAAGAGTCTTACCCAATTAATTCCACTTGTATGTTATTGGCCAGAACTAGGTTCATGTGGCCATCTCTAGCTTTAAGGGAATCTAGCAAGATGAATATATTTAGCTGAGTTCATTGCTACCCTAACCAAAATGCTGTGAAAGGAAGAAGAGAAAATCGGAGATGGATAAACAGATTTTCTGTTAGGTTGCAATCCAACTACTAAGAGACACATGCTACTGAACACCTTACATGCCTATAAACGGCCACAAATAATTTTCTCCTTGGTAAGCAGTTCATTTATACCCTGAATGTAAGCTTAGAGACATGTCTTCTCCTTGAAAGGATGTTCCCAGCATAATATAGTTTGCAGAATAAATTTAAAACTCTGATAGCTATTTGGAAGTTTACTAAATTCATTATACACCAATAGGATTTTAGAAGTCACTTCACATCGTTGGCATTTTACCTATTATGTATAGCAAACAAGTGAAAGTATACACACTTGTTACAATTCCAAGTAGCAGAAGTACTAACACCTGCACATATTCAATATTCAGCTGCTTACCAGGAATGTTGAATAAGCCAGCTGCTATCTTCCCTCCTGCCCAAATATTTTCCAAATATTAAGCTATTTTTTTTATTGCAAAGAGGTAACAAAATTCACAAAACTAAGCATTCTAACAATTGGCTACTATATTTATGACAGATGGCTACATTTACAATTACTAACAGTTTTGTGACTGTTTGAATGTAAAACCCAAAAAGCTACAATAAATTACATGCTCAGCTGCCTTATTTCTAAATTAACTTTAGGGAACAGGAATTAATTTGATCTAACTATTTTAAATATTTGCCAACAGATGAATTCAATGAGGTATAGAAAGATAATACTGAACTCACTATATTTTATCTCTTGTTACTAAACAGTATATCAGCTTCCTTTTCTACCGAAATTGTATTAAAACAGATAGGACAGCTAATTTAAACAGTTGTTTGCACATTTAATATTTATAACCAGAATCTTGCATGAGTGACTGGAAGCAGTGAGTTAGAAGGTTTAGCTCAGCTGCTGCCTGCAGTGATGGATGGCCTCGAAGAATTTCTTGTTCACTGACCAGATCAATCACATAATAGAATGAGAGGGGAAAAAAAAAAGATCTGCCTTAAACTAAATTCCCAACATTTCCATCTGTATGCAAAACTGTTGCAGAAAGAAATGTATCATAAAACATAATGTGAAGCTACTTAAAAATAATAAAAATTCACCAGAGATGTTGTAGAATGCAAATAAAAAAGATAAGGTGACTGGATTATATTCTATTTTTAACTGAATATTAACTGAAATTTTATGATGTCTATAATCCAAAAAGTATTGTCAATTTATAGTGATATGTGATGGAGTTCAGACTTAGAAGTTAAAAGGTTTACAAATTACTGAAAGGTAAGTTGTTTCTTTTTCTTTTTGGGGGTAGGTAGTATTTATAGCAGAATAATATTTAATCAAACTAAAAGGCAGTGTTGTGGCAACTGTTATATACTGCTGCTTTTAATTATTTCAATGGCTGTTCTAAAAAAATGAGTCTGTTAGGGAGTCAACAACCAGCTGACATTTCAAATTATTGTCATTCACTTATTAACAGTTGACCCCCAAACATATGCATTAACGATGGAAGGCAGAAGTACCACATAGGGACTATGGCTATGGGTCTCCTTAATGGTGTACTGGAAACAGCTTGACTGATTTGTAAGAGTTGATTGTGAGCATCTTTTCCCAGCTTCTCCTTCAGTGGTTTCAGGCTGGTAGCCGGAAATCCATAGAGCAGGAGTTCTTAACCTTTTTTGTTCCACAGAGCCCTTTGCCAGTCAGGTGAAAACCACAGACCCCTTACTAAGTCCACACTATACTGTGTATTATTTAATAAATATATCACACCTGCACCAACATGTCCCCACAAGAATGTTTTTTTGAATTTCAAATTAAGCTCATGGACCCTCTGTTAAGAACCCCTGCCATAGAGTATTTAAAACATTAGAAATGAGGTATTTACATAGTCTCAAATTATGTCCCCATAAATGACTTATTAATTTTAAAGGAAAAAACAGTACCTTCGCAATGAATCCTGGCACACACCATCTTAACCAAATGACCAATGTTAACATCACTTATGCACTGATATCACATGCTTCCTGATAAATTGCACTGAGGACACAACACCGCTTTCATAATATTCATAATATTCCTGCAAAAAACACATAACCTGAATCTAATCATTAGGAAACATCAGACAAACTCATTTAAGGGGCATTCTACAAACTAATTGGCCTACACTTTTCAGAAATGTCAATGAAGTGAAAGACAAAGAAAGGCTGAGAAACATTCCAAATTAACGGAGACTAAAGAGACATGAAAACTAAATGCAATGTGTGAGTGGACCAAAAAGAATTGCTATAAAGGACATAGGTCTGTGCCATAGATAATAGTATTGTATTGCGGTCACCCCTCGGGCTGAAGTGTGGTTTGCTGGCCTGGCAGGGGAGTGGCCGCGGTAGGCCTAATTCCGCTGCCCCCATAATAGGGTGGTTGGTCAGGCCCACCGCCACCCCTGAAGGAAGCTCGGCATGGGCGCAGAGTGCCCTCGGGTTTCCCCTTCTCGGCAGCCATGCTTCCGCGGCCACCCCTCCTCCCAGATGGCGCCACCCGATGCCTTGTGGGGCGGCACCCTTCTTCTTCCTTCTCCCTGCGCAGGCGCAGGGCAGAAAATTCCAGTCTGCCCTTTTCCCCTCCCCCGACAGCAGCAACAGCCAGGTGTGGGCGGAAGAATCCAGCCCGCCCATTTCCCCTCCCCCGACAGCAGCAACAGCCAGGTGTGGGCGGAAAAATCCAGCCCGCCCTTTTCCCTTCCCCCGACAGCAGCAACAGCCAGGCGTGGGCGGGAAACTCAAGTCTGCCCTCCACCCCAGCAACAGCAGCCACCAATCCCTAAACCCTGCCCCTTCCCCCAGCAACAGCGACAGCCAATCCCTAACCACCACCCCTCCCCCGTCCAGTACCGCCCACTGACCTTTCGCCGGCAACCAATCAGAACAGGGCGTGGCTTCGACCAATCAGCCTTCCCCAGCCCCTATAAAACTGTTGCCTCTCCCTCAGTAAAGTGGACTTGCGTGTTTACCTTGTCTCCGCGGTAGTTCTTCTGCCGTGCGCCCTCCAGTCCTGAGAGCCCCCGACAAGGGCCTGGCCTCCCTTGTCCCCAGTTCGTCGCCTGCTTCTCCGGGCGACCCCTTCGTCGCCTGCTTCTCCGGGCGACCCCTTCGTCGCCGGCTTCGCCGGGCGACCCCGTCAGCCGAACCGCGCAACCCCTTGTGAGACCGATCCCTCGTCTGCTGCCGGACCGACCCCTCGTCCAGAGCTGGACCGACCCCTCGTCCGCAGCCAGACCCCACCTCTACCGACCGAGCAAGCCGCCGCATTGTATCATTGTTAAATGTCCTGATTTTGAAAAAAGGTAGGGTGTTTATATAAGATAATATCTTTGTTCTTAGAAATACACATAAACATATTTAGTAAAGGGTATTAGATCTGCAAATTACTCTCAAATCATTCAGAAAAAATGCCTATCTACTGATCTGTTGATCTATCTATCATCTATCATCTATATCAAGAAAGGGGAGGAAAAATTAAAGATGTGGCAAAATCTTAATTGGCGAATATGGGTGAAGGATATAGGGTAGTTCCTTGTACTATTCTTGCAACTTTTAAGTTTGAAATTATTTCAAAATAAAAAGTTAAAAAATATTTTCTATTAATTTTAGATTGCCTCTACCTACAACTTTACACCATGTACCATTTAAGTTTCATTAGTGCAAAAAGACCTGACAATAAATCATGTAGTTTTATTTTAACAAGTTTATGTAGAAGCTTGGTTGATTATTCTGGTGGAGGCTGGTATGTATTTACCAAACCTTGCTGTTTGCTTTTCTCTGGACACAAAGCCACACCACACTTCTCAGGCTCCTATGCAGTTAGGAGAGGTATTTGAGTTTTGGTCAGAAGAATGTGAGCCTGGATTCTAAAAATTTTCCCATGTCTGCTGACCACATATGGAAGATCCAGTAGAGGATTACAAGGCCCTGGACAAAAGTTGGAAGGAGTCTAGGCCCCTAAATGACTGGGGGAGGGAAAGAGGGCAGAAGCAGAACTCCTACCTCTGACCTGCATTAGACTGTGATATGAACAAGAAAAATAAACCTTTATGTGTTCAGCCACTGAGATTTGGGGATTATCTGTTAACAGAAGTTAGCCTACCTGATTACCAAAGTTACCTAACTTATAAAATAGATGAACAGAAAGATGAAACTTCAGTAAAATGTACTGAGGATGCCATGTAATTGCCTCCAGAATATTCTTTAGAATAGCTGTTCTAAAAATGTGATTCAGGGACCCTTGGTTCTCAAAGGGTGATATGGGGATTGCTGATGATCTCCAAGACTCTCAGGGGGGTCTGTGAGGTAAAAAATATTTTCTTAACAATATTAAGATATTATTTGCCCTTTTCACTCTCATTGTCTCACAAGTATACAATGGAGTTTTCCAGAGGTGTCAATGATGTATCATATTGCAAGACGGAATGCAGAAGCAGATATGACAATACAGCTATCTTCTATTTAGCCAGACACAGAAAAGATTTGCAAAAATGTAAAACAATGTCACTCTTTCCACAATTTTTTTTTTTGCTTTGGAAAATAAATATATTTTAAAATGTTATGTTAACATGAGTTTATTATTATTTCTAAATAAATTAGCAAATACCTTTAAAATTATTGTTTTAATTACTAACATGGTACATACTGACAAATACAACTTACATAAACAAAAGCTCTTTGGGGTTTTCAAAATTTTTTAACAGCATACAGGGATCATGAGACCAAAGAGTTTGAGAACTGCTGTTTAAAAATGCAAAAGTATGATATATCTGACAGTCGCAACATTTGAAACAAAATAATCCCACATTATGAATCTAAAGATAGAATTGAATAAGCATCCCCCACTCAATCCTTATTAGCTTCAAGAGCACACTGTCTAGGACACAGTAGGTGGTCTATAACTATGTGGCAAATGAATGATTCATACAGTGGTTTAAGAATACTGTGGTAATTGAATGAGTTAAATTATATGTGTGTAGTAGATTAACAGTGTTCACAATTACTCACTATGCCCCTTTCAAATAGGAGGTTTATACATCCCTGCCCCAGTGACTTTGGATTTGGCCTTGTAACTTGCATTGGCCAGAGAATGTAAGCAGAAGTGACTCATGCTGCACATATCTTAAATTTGATTGTGTGGTTCTGCTCAGCCTCTTGCTCTTCTACCCTCACCTCAAGAACTGCATGTCCCATATAGGGGCTGTTTGTTCAATCTGGGTTCTAAAAAAAGAAGACCGAGAATAGACACATAGTTGGCTTATAACTAAAGCAAAGCTGCTGACCACCTGTAGAAATAAACTGTTGTAAGCTACCTTAGCAAACCTCACAAATACAGTATGAAACAAGCCTAACATATTGTAGATGCTCAATAAACCTAACCATTCTAGCGAGTGTTATAATTTAGCTAGAGAAGCAGCAAAGAACTATAGCTTGGTCTTTGAAAGACTACACAGGACAGTCTATGATAAATAACTAAGACAAGTTTATACAGTATCGTTGACATAACCTTAGAATTCCAAGTGAACAAAATACATGACTTAGGACAAGAGTGGCATCAAGCAGACTTATAACAATGAGAAGTGAAAGAGTGGCTATCAGAGAGAGAGCTATTACCCCCCATGAGGACTGTATCAACTTTTTTTTTAATTGTTAAATTTTATTTTAAGAGGTCATCTTTATTTTTTTCTGTAATAAACTTAACAGATATCCAGGATTTATTCCGTAGCAATTGAAGCATTAAATAATGACTGCTTTTACCTTCAATCCTTAATAATAATGTTTTCATCATAATTGAGATTAACTTTCTCAAGGAGAGTAAAAAAAAAAAAGCCCAGGAATAAACCTTTAGACTATCCACTAACTAGTCCTACAACGCAATTTCAATATAAAAGTTTTACTGATATTTGGACAGTTTCTATGATGTGGGCAGAGATACCAGCAAAAGGGATTGTAAAGTGCCCAGTCTTGTAAGTCAAGTGCTATGATCTTTGATTCACTGCACAACCCATTTAAATATCTGATTTATATTACTCTCTAGCGCTTCTAGATTATTGCTGGGCTGTAGGTACACTATTTCTTCCCTGTAAGATGATACGGCTTCTTCATACAGAACTTGAGAAAAATTTTACATTGATATTGTCTTATAATTTCTTCTCAGTACAACCCCTTGTTTCAAGTCTTATGTACTATATATATATACTGTTAATTGCTCTCAGCACAAAAACTGTATGAAATCAGCATCCAGGAAAGAAATCACAACCCTGGCAATCAAAAGTAACTCTACCTTCTTTCATTTGGCTTTCTAACTCATCAACTATCTTCATCTAAAATAGGACAATCATACTCTTCATCATAGCCCCCACATAACTGTCCTTCCTTAGATAAACCACCCCATTAATGTATTTTAGTCCTGATCTTGATGCAAACTCTTTGCCTACTGTGGCTTTCCTAACTCCTGGTGAGCAGGATGTTTGACTGCAACATGGTCTTCACCACCATGGCTCCAAGTGCCTGGTTGGATCAACTTCTGCAGTTTTGTTTCATGAGATCTCTCCATGTTTTTCCATTACATTTTTTCTTGAGACAATGTAACAGGTTTCTGTCCCTAACCAGGAAAGGATCCTTAAAAGTATTTGTTTTGTTTTGTTTACTTTACTAATTCTGACCCAAATAAAGAATTTAACTCATTCCTAGTATTTTTAGTGGGCAGGTATGAGGAAAGAGTAGAAACTTGGATCATAATAACAGAAATAACTTTCTGCAACTGAAAGTCCAAAGCACTTGAAGAAATAGATTTGCTTTTAAAAACATTTGAGGAAGTGGACTTGGCCCAATGGATAGGGTTCGCGGTTCAAACCCCGGGCCTCCTTGACCTGTGTGGAGCTGGCCCATGCGCAGTGCTGATGCGCGCAAGGAGTGCTGTGCCAAGCAGGGGTGTCCCCTGCATAGGGAAGCCCCACGCGCAACGAGTGTGTCCCATAAGGAGAGCCGCCCAGCACAAAAGAAAGTGCAGCCTGCCCAAGAATGGCACTGCACACATGGAGAGCTGACACAAGATGATGCAACAAAAAAAGAAACACAGATTCCTGGTGCCGCTGATAAGAATAGAAGCGGTCACAGAAGAACACACAGCGAATGGACACAGAGAGCAGACAACTTGGGGGGGGAGAGAAATAAATAAAAAATAAATCTTTAAAAAAAAAAAACAAAAAAAAAATTTGAGAAGCCATGATTATAAAATTATGCTGCACCTGTACCAGCTCAAGCACTTTTCCAGCTCAAGCACTAAAAGACAGCAAAATGTCAAGAAAAGAGCACTGGCTAGCAAGTCAAGTAACCTGGATTTTAGCCCTTTTTTTGTGTTTTTTTTTCTATAAAAGTAGGGAATTGTATAAGATTTGTAGAATACCTATATAATAGAGAATTGAGCTGCTAAAATTTTTAAAAAGTTTATAGGTTGGTGCTAAAGGAATTGTGGTTTTGGACTGTAAATTTTAAATCACTACAACTAGGCTCAAATACATCTTTATTAATAAAAATAGGAACCATTACAATCAACACATTTTTGCCAATGAGAAATAAGTTTGTTTATTCCTGTAGCATAAAAATTCATGCTTCGGGATTTGGAAAGCATTTTCTGCATCCTGCTGGTTGTAGAAGCATTTTCCCTGCATAAAGTTGTTGAGATGCTTGAAGAATTGGTAGTCGGTTGGCAAGAGGTCAGGTGGATATGGTGGATGAGGCAAAACTTAGTAGCCCAATTGGTTCATCTTTTGAGGTGTTGGTTGTGTGACATGTGGCTGGGCGTTATCATGGAAAAGAACTGGGCCCTTTCTATTGACCAATGCTGACTGCAGGCATTGCAGTTTTCAGTGCATCTCATCAATTTGCTGAGCATACTTCTCAGATGTAATGGTTTCACTGGGATTCAAAAAGCTGTAGTGGATCAGACTGGCAGCAGATCACCAAATAGTGACCATGACCTTTTTTTGGTGCAAGTTTAATGCAAGTGCTTTGGGGTTTCTTCTCAGCTGAGCTGGTCATCACTGGTTGTCGTATAAAATCCGCTTTTTGTCACAAGTCACACTCCAAGCAAGAAATGTTTTGTTGGATAGAATAAGAGAAGACGACACTTCAAAATGACGATTTTTTAAATCTCTGGTCAGCTCATGAGGCATCACTTATCGAGCTTTTTCACCTTTCCAATTTACTTCAAATGCCGAAAAACCATAAAATGGTGGCTGTTCAGTTCTTCAGCAACTTCTCATGTAGTTTAAGAGGATCAGCTTTCATGATTGCTCTCAGTTGGTTGTTGTCAACTTCCGATGGCCAGCCACTATGCTCCTCATCTTCAAGGCTCTCGTCTCCTTTGCAAAACTTTTTGAACCACCAATGCACTATACGTACATTAGCAGTTCCTGGGCCAAATGCATTGTTGATGTTGTGAAGTTGTCTCCGCTGCTTTACAACCCATTTTGAACTCACATAAGAAAATCGTTTGAATTTGATTTTTGTCTAACATCATTCCCATAGTCTGAAATAAAAATAAAATAAACAGCAAGTAATAAGTCATTAGCATAAAAACAAAGTGGGAAATGTACATTAAAATGATGTATAATGTAACCACACTTATTTAAGAATGTATGCAATAGCAAATGGCAAATTTCAACAATGCAAAACCACAAGAACTTTTGCACCAACCTAATACTAATAAATCAATTTCTAAAATACAGTGAATTTGTAAATTTATTTCAAATCACTATGTTTATGGCATATCAATAATCAAAAATGGTTTGTATAATGTCAAAAGGTATTTTACTTTCCAGGTTATAAATCAATGGCATTTAACCTTAGAAAAAAGAGAATGGTGATATCTATGTATATAAAGCAGAACAGCTGTTCCTATTTACTGATAACAAACGTGACCAACCTACAACCATATTGGGAATTTCATATCACTGTCATTGTTTCTGTTTATTGTAATGGCATTTTAAGTATGAAACAGATACTAACTGTAAGATCACTAATGTGCTCCAATATAAAAGGGCAGACAACTTGGTTTTAATTAAAGTTGTCTTTGGGGAGTTCAATTAAGGGCTTATAATCAAAATTTTCATCTGACAGCCAATTGTGGTGTTCTATTGATTTAATCCAGCCTTGAAAACATTTATTTGCATATACTCCTACTCACACAATCATTTTGAGAAAATTCAAGAGAACTCATTTCTTCTTACCTTATCTCTCTTGCCTTTCCTCATTCTTTGAAATAGTTAATATGATGCCAGGAGAGGAGGGGCTAAGAGGAATGTACTTTATACATGGCAAGGTAAATAAAAGGTTCAATTAAGGCCCAGTTTTCCAGGAGCTCAGTTTAAAGAAAAGACAAACTGGACACTTTCCTAATCCTGTTTACCTGCTTCTCTAATTCTTCCTTCTTTTCCTATCCTTCTCTAATCAAAGAACCACAAGGACAGATTATCAACCATGCATACAGAATTCTTCTAAATGCTGTGAGGGTCACAACGATAAGGTATAATCCCTGCCCTCAAGGGTAATCATGTACACAACAACCAGAGCACTGAGGAAGAAAAGACTCGCTGACTAGAGGACACAGAAGGGGTGTGCACTTGAGTCTAACCTTAAAGGGTCATCAGGGATTCCTAAGGTGGAGAGATGTAGATTAGGTTGGATGAAAATTTGAGCCACAAGCATGAGTGTCTGTGACATATTCAGCAATTGGCTGCAGCAAAGGGTAGGTGAGGAAGAGAAGTGGGGCAGAGTTATAGAGGAAAAGATGCTTTAGATCAAATCTTGAGCCTTGGGTACCCTGTGACCACCAACATTATTGGGCATTTGCATAAATGAGGCTGAGTTGTGGCAAATCTTGATGGTTTTTCCCATGGACAGAGGTTGCTTAACATGAAAATCTAAAATTTGAAACTCAAATACTGATTATTTAAAAATTAAAAGCAGATTTAGAGTACCTCATGATAAAGAATTTAAATGTGGTTGAAACTTGTAAAGTCAGCTTTATGTGATTATGTATTACCACTCAGTTTTAAGGAGAAAGTAGAACCTTATCAGTGGATTACGACTCTTTAAGGGAGCAATGGCATCCTCTTTTCACATAAAATTTGCACAGAATTCCAAAATGCACAGAAAATTGAATAATAGGAGGGGCTGTGCTGTTTGAAGTAACAGAGGGACTCAGAACTGTTTACCAACAGATTACATCATTTTAAATGCTCTTTCCACCTAACTTCAAAACTTCATTTCTATGAATGGAAATTCTACACATGAGCACCACCTTACCAATTTTAAATCACCCCATTTTCACTCCCACTTCCCAACGAAATATATCACACCACAAACTGAACCCTACCTAAAAGAGTCTACTATCGCAAGGAATGAGAAATTTCTCAAAGAAGGAAATTTACATTTACTGGTCATGTACTGTGTGGCCAGCACCAATCATGTTGGGTCGCTATAGACAACGTAAAGTCCAATTAACTCTGCTTTTGCCTCCTGTGAAAACTGGACAATGTTTCTACAATTGGGCTTAGAATTTCAAAGTTCAAGATAGCCTCATGAGAATTCAAATGTCTCAGCTATTGACATTTGTACACCTACACTTTGGTCATAAAATTATTACAGAGATGGGCAATATTGAATAGACATTTATGGTAGGATAAACACAGGAAATGACTTGTTTCTTGGTCAAAATTTTAGTGTGCATTGTGTAGCACCCAAAGTTAAGTAATGCACAAAGTTATCATAAAAGCCTTGTTGTTTAGAATCAACAATTAATCCAACAAATATTTATTCAGGGCCTAAACAGTGCTGAGTGTGGGTAATAGCAAAGCAAAAAACAAAACAAACTCCTCCAAAACTGCATTTATATCTTAAGACCTCTTGGTCTATCTGGGGATGTAGGGTTGGTTGTGGAGACAGATACTTAGGCTACTAGGTGATAAGTGTTTAAGTGTTCTTATAAGACATATTTGTGAATTACTACTTATATTTTATTCCCTCAAAATCATTTGTGAGTCTAAACAATGATTCTAAACTATTTTTACATTCAAATGAGAAATGCCACAATTTATGGGGGAAAATATATAAAACTCAGGAAGCCTAGTGATACCAGCCCTCCTCATAATGGGATTTTAAAAAAATAATTTATTATTGGCCAGCCTGATCAAAGCCAAATACCTTCAAAAAGTTACTATGTTATATTTAATTTTTAATTTATTTCTCTCCCCTTGCCCCCTCCCCTGTGGTCTGCTCTCGTGTCCATTCACTGTGTGTTCTTCTGTGTCTGCTTGCGTTCTCAGCAGCACCGGCAATCTGTGTCTCTTTTTTGTTGCGTTATCTTGCTGTATCAGTTCTCCATGTGTGCAGCACTACTCCTGGGCGGGCTGCACTTTTTTTACATGGGGAAGCTCTCCTTGTGGGGCACACTCCTTGCAGGTGGGGCTCCCCTACACGGGGGGCGCCCCTGCATGGCATGGCACTCCTTGCATGTGGCAGATATGCGCGTGGGTCAGCTCACTGCACAGGCCAGGAGGCCCTGGGTTCGAACCCAGGACCTCCTATATGGTAGGCAGACGCTCTATCAGTTGAGCCATATCTACTTCCCTATGTTCCCTATGCCATATTTTAATTACTAACAAAGAGCTTTCACCCCACATCATAATTGTTCTAGAATGCCCCATTAATAATAAATTATTTAAAATATTATAATCGGAACTATGCAGGTTCCACAGCATGCCTATGATATTCTATTTTGTAGATGTTCCAGTTAATTTTGTTTTGAATAATTAAAATAATTATCAAAATTAAAATAAAATACAGTAAGGGCAGGAGAACTAAACCAGAGGAGACATTTCTCCTGACAATAAAACATGAACACTATATCATGGCACTAAAGAAAACATATTCTCCTGGCTCTGCCCTAGCAGAGAAAGGAACACAACCGGAGGATCTGTGGTGTGCTGTGAGTCATCTTTTGTCATCCCTGTTAGTGAAAGAGAACCGGGGTAGAAGGAAATAGCAAAGATCTGTTTATTAGGCCTTAATCCACTGGGAGTTTACCTACTTTATCTATTTTTCTCTGGTTTTGTTTCTTTACAAATGAGCATTCCTGTCTACAAAGTATTGTAGACTTGCCTTGGTCACCCGTAATTCCCTTCCCACAGCTTTTTTAAAAAAAAAAGATTTACTTGTTTATTTCTCCCCTACCCGTTATCTGCTCTCTGTGTCATTCCCTGTGTGCTCTTCTGTGTCTGCTTGTATTCTCATTAAGCTGCTCAGGGAACTGATTCTGGGACCTTCGAGTGGGAGAGAGGCGATTATTCTCTTGTACTACCTCAGCTTCCTATTCTGCTACGTCTCTTCTTCTCTCTCCTCTGTGTCTCTTTTTGTTGCATCATCTTGCTGCACCAGCTCTCCGTGTCAGGTGGCACTCCTGCATGGGGTGGCACTCCTCATGGTACAGCTTGCCACATGGGCCAGCTTGCCTTCACCAGGCACTGAACCCTGGATGTCCTATATGGTAGATGGAAGCACAACTGCTTGAGCCACATCTGTCTCCCCCCACAAGATTTTAATGCAGAAGTTTCTGCAGTTGTCTTTCAAAGAAATCATTAGCATCCATACCCCAAGATGGGACTAACTTCTCTTTTCATGATTTACACTGATCACTTGCTTCCTGATAAAGAACTGGCATGAGTCAATAGTCAAGCAGGTTCCCAAGGACAAGTTACTTTCCATCACTATTCAGGGACAAGTACCTGGAGTTACTTTTCCAATGAAAAGTTACTTTTTCATCTCCCTTCAGGGACAAGTAAGGAAAAGGGACATGCCAAATCTCAAAATGCTTAGAAACAGTAATTTAAAAACTAAATACTCCTGTCCCCTTAACTACTAAGATATAAAAATTAAATATTTACTCTGCACTTACCATTTGGCATTATCCAATAAATATTCATAATTACCCAATTAATAGGTATAAATATCATCACACATTTTATAGA
Organism: Dasypus novemcinctus; assembly: GCF_030445035.2. Lineage (NCBI taxonomy): Eukaryota > Metazoa > Chordata > Mammalia > Cingulata > Dasypodidae > Dasypus > Dasypus novemcinctus. The sequence continues at coordinate 19,986,732 of NC_080698.1, forward strand.
TGAAGTTCTGACACACAGAGGATTCAGCAACTTGTCCAGGGTTACCAAGCTAACAAGTGGCAGAGCCTGTGATTCTCAAGCCTTTAACCCTACCCATATACTACCCCGGCTTGTACCCTGATAACTGATGTAGCAATCATTTAACTGCTTAGTGCTTTAACAAATGTATGGCCTTTATTATGATTTTTCAGAGTAATTATACTTTCAAATATATGCATATGTGAGATTTTCTTTTGCATTTGGGCTTTAAAAATGCATTTAGGTTATCTAAAGGATATTGTAAAAATAATTTAGAAAAGTAAAATGAACCAAACTAAGAACCAGGAAGGAAAGATTTTTCATAGAATATATGCTTACAGTATATGGTGTCTGATTTATATACCCATTACATGTGCTATCTAAAACATCTATGTAAAACCTATTTTTAGTCATGCAAATGTAATATATTATGGAAGTCAGTATGCAAAGTACCTTAAAGCACTTTTTTTACTAATGCATGTAACAAAATATACTGATTATGCAAGTACATTTAATTGGATATAATTAAAATAATGAGATTTAAATACTGATGATTTAAAAAGAAAAAAAAACCTAGAAGAATTAGCCATGAGATGCATTCAAAATGTTAATGAAACTTGCAATGTCACTGCAACTTTAGTATATAATACTCCTAGTTTTAAAAAAGCTTCCACTGGCCATTTTCATCCAGTTCTAAACACATAGTTTAGAGATATATTTTCTTAATGATACAAAAGATTTCATTGGATAATATAGTAATACATTGTACTTGGATAACATTCCTTTTACGAATAACTTAAGAGTTAGATAGCAACCATTACCTTCTTCAAAGGAAGACACTAAAATGACCAAAAGGAACAGAAAGCAAATAATCCACAGGAAGAGTTATACTTGGTTAAATGGACACAATCTCAGAAGCCCTCACCAATGTCATGCTGGCCTAAATATACCAAATTTATGTATTCTCCCAACTCTGGTGGCTTTAAAGTGGCTGATAAAGACTGATAACATATGAAAAGAACATGATTGCCGCTGTGAGGCCATATTCATTTCCTTTTGTTTAAAGTTTCAAAGGTGTCTGCTGTCTGGAAGGAGGTAAAGTAGTAGCAAAATTCAATAGAGCAGAAAGACCTGAATCATCTAATAAATTTCTTTTCTGACCTCTTTATCTACCTCACGAGTAACAACACAGAAAAGTTAACATGGGCATAACTTCATCAAATTATCTTTGGGCCAAAGCTTTGTTTTGTGGGTCAGTAAAGAAATGGAAAAGGAAACTTTGAGGTCTTCATGGACCTAAACTTCCTGGTTTCTCAGGAAAAATCCAGTACCTTAGATTAACTGTGACAAACTAAAGGACAAAGTTTAAGTGTCCAATTGCAGTCCACAAAGCCAGGAGATAGTGCAAAAGGATAACAAAAACACTCTGCAATGAACATCAGAAATCGTAGATTGAAGCCTAGGTTAATATCATTAAACGCCACTGAGATACAATTTCAAATTCATAATGTTGCAATCAGAGATCACAAATGATCAGTTAAAATTGATGAGGACTAGGGATATTTTATGGGTCTCACTCTCTCTCTTTTCTCAAGAATTTAACATTTGTTTCCTATCATATCAGATCCCATATACAATATTCCCTGGGCCCCACAAGCTAAGTATCTCAACCTCTCCAACCAGAATATGATGCCTACCAGACTTTTTATAGTGTTTTTACCACCATATATTGAAATAGTACTGGCTGAGCAGAGTGAAAATGAGAAAAATAATGTCAATTCACTAGAGACACAACAGTGTAAAATGTCTCTCAGAATTCATCTAGATAATGACAAAATTGGGAGAAAGGAATTAATGCAACTCGACAATATTCAGTAAAATGAACGGGGTTCTTGTCAAAAAATGTTAATATTCCAAAATCATTTAGTGTAAATGACAGTGTCAAATATAGCAAAAATGGAGTTATATTCCAAGATGCTGTTGGTCTTTTTCCCAGAGCTCAGGTCCATGGTGTTTCTCCTGAGCACCAGATGCCTGGCCCCAGGCTCCGAGACACCTAACAGACCCACCCAGGGGGGCCTCTGCTGGCTTCCCATTGCCATGATGATGTAGGGTGGGAAAAGACCACAAATGAAGGGACTTTTTAATAACCTGCTGGTCATTAAATATTTTAACTTCAATTAAAACAGTGAGACACAGGAACAAATGTTTTAGAAATGAAAACTGAGTTAATACTAAAAAACAAGCAAGTCAAAACAAAAGTTTATTTGTAAAAAGCAAAGGAGGGAGTCTTTTTTGTGGGTTGACAGTGAAAGAGAGAAACCTGAGGGAATTCTATTACTTCACTGATAAACATACTATGTGTTAGTACAATAAACACTCCCTTCATTGCACATGGAAATGTAGTTGGATAGGAACTGGTCAAGTTATGGAGTTCCTCATTCTCCTTGCTTGAGGAAAAGGATTTTTTATATAATTTTTAGATGCTAAAGAGAAAAAAATGGCCCAGGCATGGAACAAAGTGAAGAATCAGAGGTGTAGTTCTTTCCAAGTTTGCATTTTTTTAAAAGTCTAACATTATAACATGAGTATTATCACGTCTGAGTTGCGAAATATTAAAATAAAGATGTGCGTAATGTTCTTCCCTTAACTCTGTCATTTATCCCTCAAAAAGGTAAAGACAGAAACAGAAACATCTTAGATTAAAAGACCTTTTCCTTCCTAGAACTCTAATGATAAAATGAGCTGAGTATTCATACCTTGAGTATGGAGTTCTGTATTGCACTGGATCCTGTACTCTCAGCTTCTCACCTTGCACCCTCTTCCCCACCCTGCCTCTTCTAATTCCTGTGCTGTCAGGATGCAGTGTCTCTGTTCAGCCCTGTAAACTGCAGGTACAGCATTCCTATCAGGTTAAAATCACCTTTCATTATATTTTCATGCCAAAGTCTTCCCTCTTTGATGGACAAAGTTAGCACATCTTACTACCATCACTACCGCCAAGTAAATAAATAATACTGTATGTCTGAATCCTGGCTCTAAGAGCTAATAGTAACATAATCTCTGGTCAACTCCTTAACCTCTCCAGACTTCAGTTTCCTCAGTGGTAAAATAGAGGTAATAGTTATAACTATCACACGAGCTTGTTGTGAAGATTAAATGAGCTGAAAACAAAGTGCTTAACAATGCCCAGTCTATAATAAGTGCTTTAATATATATCTAGCCATTATTATTACTTTGTTAATTTTTTCAGCTAATTCTCATGACACACATGGGAAGTAAGTATTGCTACTCTCATTTGACAGGTGAGACAGCTGAGGCATAGACAAATTAAATAATTTTCACAAAGTTCCACCGAAATAAAGACTCCAGATCTGTCCTGTTCCAAAGCAAAGCCCATGCTTTACTTCTACCTAATACTTCACATGTTTCCCACAGCTCTTGCTCTTACCTCATCATGACATTTATCAAATTGTATTTAAATTGGTTTTTAATTTACATTTTACTCTTTGAGTCAACTATATGAAGTCAGGGATTAAGTCCTGTTTATTCTTTCATTCATCAGTCCACTCATCTTGCATCAGGACCCCTCACGCATATTTCAAAGCCTATTAAGTGCCAGACATTGTGTTAGGTGCTAGGATATCATATAACGCTGAAAAGGACAGGGTTTCTGTCCTGTTCAAAGTCTACAGAAAAGAGCAAATAATTAAATATATAATTATAAGCTGTTAAGAGTTTAAAGAAGGAAAAGAATAGGTGCTAGAAAAGAGCACGAGAGGTGAACCTCATTTAGGTGGTGTGGTGGGGGAAATCAAAGAAGGCCTTTCTGAAGAAGAGACAGTTAAGCTGAGATGAGAAGGTTGAATAGGGGTTAGCTAGGTGAAGATGGGGATATGAACCTCTTGTGCCCAGTGAACTAGCCTGGCCTATGAGGAAGGGAAAGAGCCAGAGTGGCTGACAAATCCCAAGTCCAGGACAGAACGGTATGAGGTAAGAAGGGAGAAGGTGGGAGGGACCAAGCACATAGGAGTGTTAAGGATTTGGGAGTTTATCCTCAGTACAGTGGGAAATCCAGTTCTTTTTTCAGAAAGATTGCTCTATCTGCATGTAGAGACTGGAATGGAAGAGGGCAGAGAGGAAGCTGGGAAATCCATGGGAAGCTCTACCAATAGAGCAGGGGAAATATGATGGTGGCTTAGACTAAGAAGATGGTAGGAAAGGGTGGAGAGAAGTCTACAGAGTCAAGGCACATTGTATTGCCCATGCTTAACACACTGCCAGACAATAAAAGGAATTCAATAATTTATTGACTGAAAAAATGAGTGGCTCGTCAAGCAGGGCTGTTGCTGGTTCTCAGGAATCCACTAATCTACAGATGCATTACCTGCTGCTGAGCAGTATAATCACCCAGTGGGCATGAGAGATTCAAAGATGTTGAGGAAATGATTACTAAATTCATAAGCTAACTGGCAAGACTCCATTTATGAAAACCTCTTGATATGTAAACATGTATTTGTGAAACAAAATAATTCTCCCATTCTGACAATGGAAAAGTTTAGAAGCCAGATATCTTTCTGCTATGTGACTTCCCAAGCTTGTTAGAGAAATATATTATTTAAAATAACCTAGAGCTATGCCGTTAGAAGTACAGTAAAACCTGAAGAGTGCTGAAAGAAAGCCCTTTTGTAGGTATGAGAGAGAGAGAGAGGGAGGAAGGAAGGGAGGGAGGGAGGAAGGGAGGGAGGAAGGAAGGAAGGAAGGAGGCAAGCAAGCTGTGGTTAGAAAAAGAATCCATACTCATTCTATTTTTCTTCTTGTAAAAACAATTGTCTTCTGTCAGTACTTTCTTAAAGAACCAAACATTTTAATTATCTATTAGCAATAAATTCAAAGGCAGAGTTAATATTTTTCTTATAATCTGATAAGACCCCAAAATCAATCTGATTCTCTCTACCACCTGTACTTGGAGATTTTTCAGAAGCAGTGATGTAGTGATGGTTGGCCTTGTGACCAAAGCTTTGTGTACTGGACTCGATTTCTACACCAAGAGCTTAAAAAGCTTAAAAATAAAATAAAATTTGCCTTCTTCCATTTGGTAGGGAGCCACTTTCCCCTTCACTAAAAGTAAAGTACTCTCTTTACCTTTAGAAAATCTTTGGAGTCTTGAAAATGCTTTTTCTGCAGAACCAGAGATTCATAAGAGCATCAAATAATGCTCTGGTCCTATTATTATAAGAACTATTATAAAGAACCTTGTTGACTGACAGACAATAGAAGAGAATCTTAGTAAGAAGTTTGCTAAGGTTTAAGCCTGAATAAAACAAATGTAGAAATTGTTCATATTCCTTTATCACCCAAGAAAACAAAATTGTGTATTATTAGCTAAAATTCATATTTTAATAATACATGCTATAAACAAACCATTATTACTTAATTTATATATATAAATTATATATATATAAACAAAGAGAAATATATAATCTCCAATTTATGTTATTCTCATTTTATTCAGAAAGTGCTTCATTCCTCTTAGTTTTTTCATTGGTATAACTAGTACAAAATTACCTTTGTTAATAGGAAAAGCCATCTACTTGCGGCAGGGAAAAAAAAACACAACCTTAGATCTTGCACAGTGATTAATTACTAAGAAAAATTAGAAAATGCATACCTTGTATGTAATGTTTTATTTAAACTGTACAAATTTAACAAAAAGGGATCTTAAACATTATTCCATTCTACCTGCATCTACAAAAATCAAGTGTTATTTTCATTCTCAGTGTTATCTCAGATGACAGTTCAACTGAGTAAAGGCTGCATATTCTCATTTTTGCTACATATCTGTTCATAGGCAAGACTACTTAAAATATAAATATATTCCAAGCCTTCCAAATGTGTACAGGAATAACCAATATTTCTAAAGTAAATGTCATTAAAATGAGGTATTTCAATCAATTTTAAACCACCAATAGTTCTGAATAGCAGACAGTACAAAACATCGCCGTTCATTTGAATTAAAATCTCAAACTTTTGGACTATTTATTTCTTCAAGTTATTAGCTGCTTATTGTCAAAGTCATAATCCTTTGATATTTTCTTAAGCAGCCAAAATTTGTTCTCTTCCCCAAGGGAAAAGTCAAAATATATTTATATCCAAGAAATATGATTAAATTAGTTTAATTACTTCATGTCAACTTGATAAGGCACTCCTCTTTAATGCAAAAACTGCCACTTGCAATTAATGCCTATTGGTACTGCTTCAACTGATCAAATGTTTAATGCACATAAAACATTCAAGGAAGTTCTGTATATCTTACAGCAATTCAGTGGAGAAGTCTTGTCCCAAGGGTATGTAAATCTGAAGTACAAGAAACCTCTGGATCAGTCCAACTAGAATGAAAGGGGGGAAATGTACATTCATATGTCTAAACCATTTATATGTGCATATAAATAAACACTCATGCCATCAACAAGCTGAAGCTTTTAGCATTTCAGTAACATACAGAACTGCAATAGCAGTACCCATGAGTTACAACCTCACTATGAAAGCAAAAAAATTATTGAAAATCAAATCATCTCTAACAACCAACATTGTGTTTTAAAGTCCCATCTAGGGCCTTAGTGAAATTTTTATGAAAATGTTAAAAATAATAATTTTTATTTACTGTTTTTATTAGGTTGCAAGAGCATGTACACATAGAACTGAATTTAACAGAGACATATAAAATTGAACAATAGATTCCCATCAAAGCCTCCATAAAAGCATGTGGCAATGATTTTTATTCACTGACAGTTTTAACTGTACTAAACAACTTAATAAAAAACAATAGATCAAAAAAACAATTCTAATTATGAAGACTACAACTGAACATTTGATGAGCCATACCTAGTTCATGTTTTTAACTGTGTCCATATTGAGATGGATGGAAGATCACATTTTCATTTATACCTTTGTTAATTTAACATATTTTAATTAATTTAATTAATTTGATACTCACTAAATAAGAACTGATGGCTTTTATTGCCCATCACGAGCATCATCTGGATTAAAAATATTTGGAAAGCAACCAATCCCTCTGGTACTTTTGATAGCTGAAGTAAGTCTACAGGTGCTTCAAAAATAGATTAATATTATCTCTCCAGACCTTACATACTTTCCGCTAAGGTTCTGAACTTTTGTTTGACGTCTCAATTATGATGCTCTTAACAGATATTTTATTCATAGTATCATTACCTCCTAAAACATGCCTTTGGGGAATTTTTTTCCTGATATGGGTGGGACTTTGGGTAGGAAGTGGAGGTAACTTATTTGTGACCCTCTTCTAAAATCTAAATAGTGCAGGCCAACACATGGGTAAAAGGCTTCAAGGCAACTTACTATTTTCTATTTATTCTGAATAGTAGGCTAAACAAATTTAAGTATTGTAAAGAAGTTATAGTTTTTGTATCATCTATATAAAAACATTCTGGTTCATAATTCCTGTGGTAAGCTGTTTTGCTGCATTCCTGAACAATTTAAATAGTTCCCAAATTTAATTTCTAAACAATAAAACATATTTGATCACATATGCTTAATATTTTTCAAAGCATTATAGAGATTAACTTTTACTTAAAGGTAATAAGCCTATAAATTGCTCCAGGGAGTCATATAGAGTAAGCAATCTAATGGAAATAGGGGATGACAGGGTCTGACACTAGAAAATTCTCTAAAATCTGATTCTACCATACTTATGAAAAAGCCAGTCAAGTAACCAAGCACAACTCTGGACTACAAAACCAAAGTGAGATGCCAAAATGAGGCCAACTTAAATATACCACGGTCAGTCTCTCTCTAGCATTTTCCATTGACTGGCCCTATGGGATTTTTCCATGGCACAAGGGCCTCTGTAGATACAGTAGAGCATGAAATCACAGTTTTTTTAAAAAGGTCCCTAATTTATGGCACAAATCTCACTGAATCACCTCTGTTCTCTTCAAACACAAAGAACTACACAGACAGGACATTTTTGTATGAACATTTTTAGATACGAAAGATCCCTGCCTTCTGAAAAAGAAACCTTTGTAATTTAACTTTCTCAAAAATAGAAGCCCTAGTTTCCAAAGGCTTTATTTTTAAGATTAAAAGAAGTATGACAATACCATATGGTGATGATCTGACAAAGAAAAAATACTTTAATAACATTTGACACAGGCTAATCCTGTAAATCATAAATGCTAAATAAACTGTATTACTTTCTCCAGTGACCTAGGAAATTTAAACTGATTCTTCATGTCTACATTGTATTTTAAATAACTTTCTCTAAGTAATATTGAATGTGGAATGACTGGTAGTCAAAAAATGCCCATCAAGTACATAAAACTCATAAAAGTTTAACCTTTTTACTGAAATAATCAAGTTTCTTCAGTTTCATAACCTGCTTTCTGCCTGAGACACAAACTACCTCTATTGTTAAGAGGTCAGGCCCTTTTCCTTATGACTCTTTCCAAGTACCATTAGACTTTTAAAAAGTGGTTTTACAGTTGTTTCACCACAGTAAATGAGTACCAAGAATATATTTAACAGCAATCTCAGAATTTTTACCTTCAAAGTTAAAAAATAACAAAAAAAATTAATACTTTTAAGATATTGTCTCAAAACAGATTTTAATATTTAATTTTAAATGCTGTATAGTATAAAAGATTGTACACTTCATATCCACTTTACAAGTGTAACAATGTTCAAAGAGTAGACACTAGATCACAGTTCAACAGTCATCCTTTACATGTCATGATAAATCATGATGTTATTCCACAGTTCTTTTCAAGACCTAGCACATACAGCACTGTAAGGTGCACTTCTCTCACTTCAACACAGAAAATAGGAAAGAGTTATACCTCTATTATGGGTTATTCCATATCACTTTAGCAAATTAGAAAACCTGTCTAGATTCTTTTATTTTTCATCTCTAAAATGGGGTTAAGATTTATATCTACACTTCATGGACTGTTTGTAAGGATTACACCAGATCAATCATTCAACAAAGATTTACTGAGCACCTACTATGTGCAAGGTTCAATGTGAAGTTACTGCAGTGAAAAGGACAGATTTTGTTTCTGCTCTCTTGGAAATTATATTCTAACTTCATGAAGGAGATGGTCAGAGTGCTTGAAAGCATAAAATCTTGGGTCCTTGGAAGGAAGAGAATTATGAGTGAAGGTTTTCTTGAAGAATTAATATCAGAGCTCAACTGGGAAGAACAAGCAGTAATTGATTAGGCAAGGGAGATGTGAGTGAGGGAAAGGAAAAAATATTCAAGGCAGAAGGAAGACTCCATCCGGTGATAGAAAAGGACAAGGGAGATTGCATGAGCTTAAAGGACTAAAGGGCAAGAAGGACAGACAAATGGGGGAAAGAAACAGAAGATAAGTCTTAACAAAGTAACCAGGAACCCAATCATGCAGGGCCTTGAAGGCCATGCAAAAGATACAGGTCTCAAAGAGAAAACATTCACATGTTCATTCATTTATTCAGCAAAGATTTACTGAACGTCTACGTTGTGCCAGGCACTATTCTAGGTGGAAAAAAAAAGACTAAATTTTCTGTGCTGATGGGGATGACTTTCTGTGATGGTGAGAAAGGCTGTAACTAAATACAATAAATATTTATATAGCATATTAGAAGAAGATAATACCATGGGAAAAAGTAGAGCCAAGCAAAAGGAATTAAGAATGGGCAGGGGATATAAAGCCCAAGATGTGATTTTAAGTAAAGATCAGGGTGGGCCTCATTGAGAAGGTGGCATTTTAGTAAAGACTTGAAGAAAAGGAAAGAATGAGCCATGTAGTTATTTGGGAGAAGAACGTTCTAGGCAGAGGGCACATAGCCAATGCACAGGTGCTAAGGTGAGAGGGTACAGGGTTATGTTTGAAAACAGCAGTGAGACCAGATTGCTGAAGCAGATTGGACAAGAGAAAGAATAATAGATGAAATCAGACTGTTAACAGGGTAACAGATACTGCAGTTCTCACGGATCTTAGGTTTTTACTCTGAGTAAGATGGTGTATTTTTTGTGTAAGAGTAAAATGATCTGCCTTGCAATTTAAAAGGATCAGTCTGGCTGCAACTGAAAAGATTATAGAGGGGCAAAGTAAGAAACAGGGAGGCCAATTAGAAGCCTGCTGTAAAAATCCAAACATGGAATAATGGTGGCTTTGACCAGTATGACAGCACTGAAAGTGGCAAGAAGTGGTCAGTTCTGAATCTATTTTAAAGACAGAGCCACCAAGATCTTCCCAATGCATTGAATGAAGAGGGAAAAAATGCACAGTGACTGATTTAAAAGTTTTTGGTCTAAGAAACTGAAAAAACAAGTTGCTAACAACTGAAATGGGGCACTTGGCAGGTGAAAGAAGTTTTAGGGGTATAGACCAGAATTCAGTTTTGTATATATTGCATTTAAGGTGCCCAAGTCAAAATGCTTAATAAGCATTTTATAAGTGTGGAGTTTGGGAGAGAAGTTAGAACTGGAATGTAAGTTTGGAAGTTAGAAATGGTATTTAAAGCAATAATACTGGGGCCCACAACCAAGAGAGTAAATGGAGACAGAGGAGCCAAGCACCAAATCCATAGACACTGCAACATTAATTGGGCTAGAGAGAAGAGGTAGAAATATTAAAGGAGATTATAAAGGAAGACCAATGAGACAGAAAGAAAACCAGGAGCATGGGACATCCTGGAAGATGAGTGAGGAACATGTATCAAGTAGGAGGGTATCAACCTTCTGAAATTCTGCCGCTGTGTTAAATAAGATGAGAATTGAAAACTGGTCATTGGATTTAGGAATGTAGAAATCACTGATGACCTCGACAAGAACTCTATCAGTAGAATAGTGGAATAGAGGGGCCAAAGCTATTGAAGAGTTTTAAACAGAGGAAGTCAGGATGAGATCTATTTTTAAGAGAAAACAATAGCCCAGAAATATGAGCGATTCAGAGTGATATCATCAACCTGGCGATATAAGACATCCCCTGAAATAATCTCCCCAGAGAGTCAGCAAATAAAAGGAAAAGTCCCAATTGCTTAGAACTCTGGAGACTGGTAGAGACCAGAGAAGGACTCCATAAAAGCTGAATTGAAGTAAAAAAAAAAATTATCAGTTCTATTTCGGACAGGTCCACTTCCCTCTCCATCACTTGGTACTGCTCAGATTGGGAGTTGCTCAGAGGCAGGGGCCTGGATACCTCCCACCTCCCACTGGGGACACAGGGTATACAGCCACTCATAGCAGCAAGTTAGATCCCTACATATTTCTAGGCACAGGGCCCCAAGTCACAAAGACCCAGGGCACAAAATACAAGCCACTGAGAAGTTCTACATACAAAACGGCCCCCAAAAGGGGAGAGGGAGAGAAAGACTGTAGTAGAATTGCAGCTGGCAAGTGCTGTGCTCATTCAATCCAGTTGGTTGGACCACCTAAATGTGAAACAGACTTTTCTAGAGACACACCTTTCTAAATTGACCCCACCTGGCTCCCTGGGGTTGGATACCCTAACAGGGAATTCATGGAGGAAAAAAAGGGGGCAGGGCATTAACATGAAATAAAATAAGACAGTGCGTCCCAGAACTGAAAAGAGTAAGGAAAATGGGGCACTGAGTGAGGGAGAGAGTTTAAATAAATCATAGGAGCTGGAGAGAAAAGGAAGTAAATTTCCTCCTGGAGGTGAAACAATTACACAAAAATTGCAATCCTAAAAATTGTACCACATACCCAGGGCAAGAATCAGATGAAGAATAGCTGAGAAAATCTGATCAGTTAAACATGGACTATTCTAAAGGTCTAGAATGAGTTGGACCAGGAATCAAAGAACCTTAACACAAAGTCAATCAACAATAATACCTTAGACGAGAGGGTAAAACTGACCTTCAGAGTTAATTCATAAAGATAATTGGATGCCTAGATATCATCAAAAACTTACAAGCCATACTAAGAAACACAAAGAGGAACAAACTTCAGAGTTGACACAAGAATCAAAAAAGTTCAAACAATTTCATAAATCAATTCAAGGAGATGGAGGAAAATATGCATAAAGAGATAAAGCATATTAAGAAGAAAATGTGGGAAGTGGACTTGGCCCAGTGGTTAGGGCATCCATCTACCACATGGGAGGTCCGTGGTTCAAACCCAGGTCTCCTTGACCTGTGTGGAGCTGGCCCACGTGCAGTGCTGATGCGCACAAGGAGTGCCGTGCCACGCAGGGGTGTCCCCCACATAGGGGAGCTCCGTGCACAAGGAGTGTGCCCCATAAGGAGAGCCGCCCAGCACGAAAGAAAGTGCAGCCTGCCTAAGAATGGCACCGCCCACACGGAGAGCTGACACAACAAGATGAAGCAACAAAAAGAAACACAGATTCTCGTGCCACTGACAACAGGAGCGGACAAAGAAGAAGATGCAGCAAATACACACAGAGAACAGACAACCAGGGTGGGCGGGGGAGAAGGGGAGAAAAATAAATAAATAAATAAATCTTTAAAAAAAAAAAAGAAGACAATGTGTAAGCATAAAGAAGAATTTGAAAGTATAAAAAGGAACAACAGAAATTATGGGGATGAAAGAGACCCACAGGGATATGGTCACGGCAGATAGCTCTGGAGCTCAGTACCATGTCAGTGGGCACTACTTTGGAATTTGTGTCCCTGAGTGTGATAGAGCTGGACTCAGATGTGACCTTTCTACACATGCCTCTTCTGTCACTTTAAATGAACCTTTGGTTGGTGCTAGCATTGGTGTATACTCAGGAGACTTGAATCTCTGGACTGTCCATGTGCCAGCTGGGCCCTGAGCCTCAGCAGAGTTGCAACTCCTACTCTCTGGTTCACTGGACTTAGGCAGGTCAGCTAACAGAGAGGTGAAGATGGTCAGTCACCACACATCAGGGAACTGAGAGTGCTTACAACTGCAAGCAGGAGAATTGCATCCATTATCCATGTGGAATCTAAGCCCCCTCTCAATATAGAGGTAGAGTGGACATCACCATCCCAGGGCCCACAGAAGGGAGGAATAAAATATGGATTAGAGTGCATTTACTGATATTCTACTATAAAACTTTTGTGACCACTAATAGAAGAAATTGTATCATTGATGGGGAGAAAGTGGCCACAGTAGTTGCTGAGGGCTGGGAGAGGGAAGAAGAGATGTGATGAGGGGGCATTTTTGGGACTCTGGAGTTGTCCTAAATGATACTGCAGGGTCAGATGCTGGACATTATATATCCTGCCATAACCCACTGGATGTACTGGGGGAGACTGTGAACTACAGAGTAAGCTATTATCCATGTGGTGCAGCAGTGCTCCAAAATGTGTTCGCCGAGTGCAATGAGTGTGCCACAATGATGGGGGAGGTTGTTGGTGTGGGAGGAGTGGGGTGGAGAGATAGGGGGTATACAGGAACCTCTTATGTTTTTTATAATGTAACCTTTTTTGTGATGTATATATCTTCAAAAAATATAATTTACAAAAATGATGGGGTTGGGGGAGTGGAGTGTGGGTTATATGGGAACCTCTTATGTTTTTTTAATGTAACATTCTATGTGATCTCTTAACTTTAATTTTTAAAGTTTTATTAAAAAATAAATAAAGGAACATAACAGAAATTATGGGGATGAAAGGCATGATAATAGAGATTAAAACACATTAGAGGGACGCGGATGTAGCTTGAGCAGCTGGACACCCGCCTAACATATGGGAGGTCCCAGGTTTGGTTTCTGGTGCCTCCTAAAGAAATGAGCAAGATGGTGAATTGACACAGCAAGAGGAAACAATGAGGGGGAAGAGGAGAGAAAAAAATAAAATAAATATGAATAAAAATAAACTAGTAGCATACAGTAGTGAATTTGAACAGGCAGAAGACAGAATCAGCAAATCTGAAGATAGGACAATTGAAATAATATAGCCAGAAGAACAGATAGAGAAAAGAAGAGAAAAAAAATTGAGCAGTGTTTCAGATTTGAGTGACAGCACAAAGCACAAAAACATATGCATCATGGGTGTCCCAGAAGAAAAGGGGGAAAGAATCAGAAAGAATATTTGAGGAAACAATGGCTGAAAATTTCCCAACTCTTATGAAAGATATAAATATCATGTCTAAGAAGCACAATGTACTCCAAGCAGAATAAATCCTAAGAGAACTACTCTGAGACACATACTAATCAGAATGTCAAATGCGAAAGATAAAGAGAGAACTCTGAAAGCAGAGAGAGAAAAAGTAATTTGTCACAGACAAGGGATTCTCAATAAGACTGAGCCGATTTCTCATCAGAAACCATGGAGGCAAGAAGGCAGTGGTATGAAATCTTTAAGATATTGAAAGAAAAAACTACCTGCCAAAAATACTTTACCTAGCAAAACTGTCCTTCAAAAATGAGGGAGAGTTTAAAATATTCACAGGAAACAGAAACAGAGAATTCATCAACAAGAGACCTTTCCTATAAGAATTACTAAAGGGAGTTCTGCAGGTTGAAAGGAAAAGACAAGAGAATGTGGCTTGGAGTAGTGGGAAGAAATGAAGATTATCAGTAAGGGTAAGTAAATAAGTAAATTCAAAATTCAATATTACTGTACCTTCAATATACAATTCTACTCTTCAATTCCTATATGAGTCAGAATACAACTGAACATGGAAAAAGCAGTTTCTGACAATGTACATGCAAAATATAAAGTAGTAAAGTGGGACAAAACAACATAAAGAGGGGAAACAGAGATATGGGAGCAGAGAATGTATATGTTATTCAAGCTAAGTTGGTATATTTTCAAATTAGTAGGTTATAGACATAGGTTGGATAATATAAATCCCAGGGTAGCCAAAAAGAAAGTATTTAAAAATACACAGAAAAGAAATGAGGAAGGAATCAGTCAGATACATCACAAAAGATCAACTATACAGAAAAAAGATTGAAAAAAAGGAAAAGAGAACAAGTAAAAAGATATGACATATAAAAACCACAAGGCAATATGAGTGAAGTAAGTATTGACTTTATAGTAATAACACTGAACGTTAATGGATTAAACTTCCCAATAAAAAGACTGAGTGACAGAATGGATTAAAAAAAAAAAAAAGCATGATCCAACTATATGTTGTTTACAAGAGACTCATTTTAGACCCAAAGACTCAAATAGGTTGAAAGTAAAAGGTTGGAATAGTAACAAAAATGAGCTGGGGGGACATAGCTGTGGCTCAATCAGTTGGGCTTCCATCTACCATATGGGAGGCCCTGGGTTTGTATCCCGGGGACTCCATGTGAAGGCAGGCTCGCCTGCATGCTGTGAAGAGCCACTGGCCTGGGCACCGCAGAGTGCCACCTGGCCCACAAGCGCTGCAGAGAGCCAACTCAGCAAGGGTGATGCAACAAAAAGGGAGACAAGCAAAAAAAAAGCAGAAGAGCACAGCAAATGGACACAGAGAGCAGAGAGCAAGCAAGCCACAAGGGGGGAGGGGAAATAAAATAAATAAATACAGACACAGAAGAATGCACAGTGAATGGACACAAAGAGCAGACAGCACGCAAAAAGCCGCAAAGGGGGAGATAAAAAAAAAATGAGCTGGGGCAGCTATATTAATATCAGGAAAAAATAGACTAAGTAAAAATCTGTTGTAAGAGACAAAGAAGGACACTATATATTAATAGAAAGGGCAATCCATGAAGAAGAAATAACAATCATTAATATTCATGCACCTAAGCACAGTACCCCCCAAAAAATGAGGCAAACACAGGCAAAACTGAAGAGGAAGATAGACATCTCTAAAATAATAGCTGGAGTCTTAAATACACTACTAGCATCAATAGATAGAACATCTAGACAGAAAATCAACAAGGAAATAGAGAACTTGCATAATATGATAAAAGAACTAGACTTTGAAGGCATGTTATATAGAACATTGTACCCCAAAACAGCAGGCTATACATTCTTCTCAAGTGCCAACAGGCATATGAAAAGATGCTCAAAATCATTAACCATTAGGGAAATGCAAATCAAAACCACAATGAGATACCACCTCACATCCACTAGAACAGATGTTATTTTAAAAAATGAAAATAGAAAATAACAAGTACTGGTGAAGCTGGAAAGAAATAGGAACCCTTGTACACTGTTGGTGGGAATGTCAAAATGGTGGAGCAGCTGTAGAAAACAGTTTGTCCATTCCTTAGAAAGTTAAACATAGACCTACAATAGGATTCAGCAATCCCACTTCTAGAAATATATCCCAGACAACTGAAAGGAGAATTGACAGCATTGGTCTAAATATAGAACAGATATTTGTACATTAATGTTTACAGTAGCATTATTAACAATATCCAAGAACAATCCAAATAACATCAACAAATGAATGTATAAACAAAATGTAGTGTGTGTGTGTATATATATATATCTCCATATATACACAACAGGAGTAAAGTTGTGATGCGTACCACAGTATGGATGAAACCTAAGGACGTTATGCGGAGTGAAATAAACCACAATCATTGTATGACTCCGCTTACATGAAATAACAAAACTACGAAAGTTCACAGAGTCAGAAAGTAGAGTACACGTTACCAGGGGAGGGGGGAGAGAATGCGGAGGTAATGTAAAGTGGGTGCGGGGTCTCTGTTTGGGGTGGTGGAAAAGTTTTGGTAATGGATGGCAATGAGGGTAACAACATAGTGAATGTGATTAATGCCATCGAACTGTATGCTTGGGAGTGATTGAGATGGGAAATTTCATGTTGTGTATATGTTTCCCCAATTGGAAAAAAAAGAGAGAAACTAAAGAGACAATAACAAGTAAATACAATACATAATCCTGGACTGGATTCAATAATGGAGGAGAAAATGCCCCCAAAAGATGTCATTGGGACAACTGAAAAAAAGTAGAACATAGACTGTTTGCTTTATATCAATGTTAACATTCTTAACACTTAATAAATTTAATGTTGTTACATAAGGGACTATCTTTGTTCTCAGGAAATACACATGGAAATATTAAGTGTGAAAGGAGCATGAGGTATGCAAACTATCCTTAAATGTTTATTTCAAAATAAAAACTAAAAAAGATGAAAAAAATACCACAGAGGGGTAGGGGGAAACCTTGGGGGAACCTCATAAAGATGACCAGTCACCTTCCAGAGCAGCTGAAACTGAGATCAACCTTAAGGTTTCAGGGATGCTAATCCAAGAGACACACCATTCAATTTAGGAGCCATGAGCAGAGAAAACAATGGTTTCAAACATGAGTCCCAAACAGAATGGAGAAGACCCTCCAAATGAGAGGCGTTTATATGTTACAGAGTTGCTTCCTGTATGGGTAACTCTATATAACATGTTGCTGGGTGAAGAGAAGCAGGGATTTACTGCTGGTTAATGATTCATCCAAGTCCTTAGCAAGGTCAGATGGTAATGATTATAAATCATTATCCAAATTCTACAAATTTACTCAAGTTTCTTAATGTGGCAAAGAAACTTACTGAACATCAATTATGTACCAGACACTAAATTAGGGGTACCAAGTAGATGAGGCATGACACCTGCCCTGGAGAAGTACACAGTCTAATAATTTGATAAGACACTGAGTAAAAAGAAATTTTGACATATTTCTCTAAATATGATTATTTAAAACAGGAGTTCTTAACTTATTTTGTTCCATGGACCCCTTTGCCAGTCACGTGAAAAACCAAGGACTCCTCAGAATGTTGCGGCAGATAGTTTTATGACACTCAACACTGGAGGTCAGAGAATATAAATTAAGTTGATTTTTTTCATTTCAAGCTCATGGACCCCCTGAAATCAAAGGGTCCATGGACCCCTGGTTAAGAACCCTTGATTTAAAATGAAAAGTTAATGGAACTATTGTGATTAGTAATAGAAGAAATTGTAGCATTGATGTGGAGAAAGTCGCCATGGTAGCTGCTGAGGGTAGAGAGAGGGAAGAAGAGATACGATGTGGGGGCATTTTCAGGACTTGAAGTTGTTCTGGGTGGTACTGCAGGGACAGATGATGGACAATATGTGTCCTGTCATGGCCCACTAGGTGGACTGGGGGAGAGTGTAAACTACAATGTAAACCATTATCCATGTATGTGGTGCAGCAGTGCTCCAAAATGTATTCACCAAATGCAATGAATGCCCCATGATGATGAAAAAGGTTGTTGATTTGGGAGGAGTAGGGTGAGAGAGGTGGGCAGTATATGGGGACCTCTTATATTTTTTGAATGTAACATTTAAAAAAAAACAGAGGGAAAAGATAAAAAATAAAATGAAAAGTTAACCAAACTTAATTTCTTCTTAAACTTCCTTATAAGTACCTAACACAGTTAGGGACACGTATGGGGAACCTAATGTCAAGTTTGCATAAATGAAGTGGAAGTTTACTCTTGAAATAAGAATATATGATGGTAATTGAATCTAATTTAGAAATGTTAATTGAAAGCCAATTTTCTATTCAAGCCGTGTCATTTAATTTAAATTTAACCATAGCAATGTCACACGGTCATTTTAATAAGTAAAAATAACTATACATTTCTGTTATCAAAAATTCTAAATAACTACACTAAGGGCATTAGTGCAGGGCAGACTTTATAAACTGTTTCATTTGAGACTGTAATGCAAATGCTAGAGAAAAGCCAGATTTATTCTTAATTATAGGGCATTATACAAGAAATACATTAAAAGATTCTTCTATTTCTTCTAAGTAAAATAATCATCCTTCCATTTAAAAAAGCAATTATAGCACATTAAACTCGATTTATTTCTTTTAAAAAAACCTTAGATAACAGTAACAAAGGAAAACTTGTATTTAATAACTTGGCCTTTGGAAGAGGAGGAATCTTGTTCAGAGCCAAGTGAGAAATGTTACTATAAATGATTTGATTTTGTCGATAACGTGATCATATGCATAGATATTGAGGACATTACTTGGAAGCACAAGTAGGCTTTATAAGCCCAATAATAAGAAAAAAATAAGAGTTCTAAGACTGGCTTAGGACATACAACACACAGTCATGTTCCTGAAAATCAAATGTATTTATCTCACAAAGTCAATATCCCTAAAAAGACCATGCCTCCCTTAAGAAGAATAAGTTTCAGACAAAGTTCTCTGGTTCATCTTATTCGTTTCATCTAAAAGCGGTTCCTTGTATTTGCTAAATCACCTGAAATCTACACTTAAACCACAGGACAAAGTTGAAAATCTGATTAATCATTTTGATAGATTATATTTCTTAAATGATATCAGTTTATTCAAAGCCTTGAATTTTGACCCTAGTCTGCCAATAAATGGACTTCTGATCTTAAATTTAGGTGATCTCTCAGGGTTCCTTCTCTTTTAAAATGCTTATCCTAACTTCCAAAGAAAAATCAAAATCTATTATTTGGGTTTTTGTCAAATCACACATTCATATCTAAATTTATTAGATATTAATATTCTTAAAGGTATATGAGTTGATATGTCACTAAATAATGCCTTATGTAGTATTTTTCATAAATTTTTTTCTCACAAATTAATATTCTATAAATTAGGAACTCCTCAGTTTATTTCAAAGCTTAGCCTTAACTATCTGGTTTCTTGATGAGGAACCAATCTCAGTTTGTTCATCTGTAGAGGAGCTATTGTGAGGATTAGAAGAGTTAATAAATGTAAAATACTTAGAAAGCTCCAGTACACAGTAAGTGCTCAATAAATACTATTATTATTATAATTAATGGCTATTAGTAATCTTCAAAACCTTTGTAAAAATACTTTTAGATTTCTAATAGATAGCAAAGCAGAATATATTTTTAAAAGCCTAGCATAGTGCCTGGCTTAAAATTATTTTCTAAATTAAAAAAAAATCACATCACTCTACATCAACAGACACCAATAAAAATCATACTAATACACCTATTTACGAGATGTACATGTAAATTTAAGCATCAAATGTTAAGCCTCAATATGAAAAATATTACTTACGGATTTGCTTATTTTCCTTCGGTAACTGAATTTTGTTTGTTTGGCTGCTGCCTTCCAGAACAAACACAAAACTTTTAACTTCTTTATCAAACTCCTACAGAACAAAAATGAAAACAGTGATAACTGAAGTATATTTTACTTGGCTTCTGTTGTAAAACCAGAGCAGCCAGCCCACAGGAAAAAAAGTCCCACATTCAAATAACTTAAAAGTTGGCTCAGGCCTTGATAATATTATTAATATTATCCTGAGACTTTCTAGGAACTGGAGTATAGAGCCATGCTAAGCCACCTATGCAAAACCCTTCATTATCAAGACATCCTTCCTCCAAATGATAAGTTTTCCCACTTCCCAAGTTACTAATCTAGAGTTTCCAAAGTTTAATTACCCTTCTCCTTTAATCTATGTATTTTGTCTAACCATAAGGCTGTGTATCACTCCTGTTATGAAACCATCTATGCTGTATACAGTCTGGAATTTCCTTGGTTTTAATTCTCATAAAGAATTATTCATTGCCTTACTTTATCAGTGCTCAAACTTTGAAATTCTATATATCAACTTTACTTAAAATCAATATGAATTAAAATGTTATAGTTAAAGTTACTGAAAAAGCTAACAAGAAAAAGGAAAAAAACCCTTAAAATGAAAACCTTCCCATGTATGAGTCCAATTTCCATCAAAGTGCTAATTTAAGTAGTTAATTTTTTATCTTAGAGAAAACTGCTTATCTTTGAGTATAAAGATCCCTTTTTCACATTAAAATACATCAGATTGTCCCGCTCTTCAGGGTTACAGTTGCACTTTTTATATATGTTAAGAAATGTTTATAGCTCCTCTGATTTAAGTAACATTTAAATAAATTTGTATTATATTCATCACAATAATATCTCCATGTATTTGAAATGAACAGGCCCCCAATATTATTTATTCCATCTATAAACAAGTTGAGCATATACTTAAAACTTTTCAATAGCTTACCAAAATCTTCAAAATGGTCCACAAATCCCTGCATAGTCTAGCCCCTGCTCAGTTTTTCTTTTTCAAGTCTCATTTCCTTCTGTACACTCTCCTTCAACTCTCTGCATCCTGGCCTCAACAGCCTTCTTTCAGTTTCTGGAAATCCCAAGCTCTCTCCTAAAACAAGGACTTTGTACATGCCGTTCCCTCTACCTGAAATACTTTCTCTCCACTTGCCCTCCCCAGGTATCCTTAGCTTTTACAGCTCAAATGTCATGTCCTCATGGAAGCCTTCGCTGATCTCCCTGCTATATATACTCACAACACACTTAGCTCTCATTCACAGTACTAGTAACCTTGGACAAGTAGCTTACTATTTCTGTGTCTCAGTTTTTTTCATCTATAAGATTGGGATAAAGGCACCTGACTCACATGGTTATTGTACAGATTAAATAACTATGTAAAGTGCTTAGTACCATGCTTGGCAAATAGTAAGCATTCAATTAATAGTAGCTTTAAAAAAAATTTATCATGGAACAAGGTCCCCAGAAAGGCATTCTACTCTCCAATGTATAGAAGAGAAGAAATAGAGAAAAGGATAGGATGGTAAGTTTTAGGTCCAGTGGCAGCAAGGTGAGGTTGTCTCTACCTGATGACTTCCATTTTCCCAGTAAGTAAGGGGTGAGATCTTCCAGTAAGTGAGGGCATTTTGTGTGTGGGTTGGGGATGGGAGTAAGGAATTGGTAGTTGAAAACCTGAACAGAATGGAGAAATCATCATTTTAGAGACTAAAGGAACACAGCAGGATTGCTGGAGAGCTTTCCAAGCTCAGTCAGGTTGAATTTTACAGCATTGCCAATTGATAAGTTATAGACCTTTTCCCCAAAGGTACTGAGCAGCCCAGAAGCAGGCACAGAGAAGACAGATAATTGGAGATTCAGAAAAGGTTGGGGTGATCTAGGCAGGTATGATGAAAGGACAAGGAGCAAGGGCCTTCATGGTCTTGACTGGGAAGTGACTGAAATGATGGACTATGGCTTCTTAGCTGGAAAATAAAGGCACTGAAGACAGGGAAAATAAATAAAAAAATAGAATGGTTAATAAGGTCCTAATGACGATCAAGAAAAAATATAGTGGGAGTAACTGGGCAAGCAACCTTAAAATTCAAAGACTGGGGTCAGAGAGGGATGTCTCTCTCAAATTAGTAATTTCAGAGGCCCTGCATTTTGGCGTGTTAAGTCCCAAAGTGTGAGAGTGCTGAAGCACTGAAGTGGCACTGAAGAGGTCATTAGAGATGAGGAACTCAAGAAACTCGGAAGCTTGTGGCTTGCTGTGATTCTTATCCCACCTTTCACCTCCCACCCACAGACAGATATTGAATTCACCTAAAACAATAGCAATATTTGAATATAGTGAAGGGCTGTGAGCCATGTGCCAAGGTCTTCAACCACTGAGGAGTGGTTTCTGGGAGGGCTACCGACAACAGTGTTGTAAAAGGGTTTTGGAGTGAGAGAACAGAAAAACAGGTCGAAAATGTAATCAAGCCCTTTTTGCCATAACACCACTCACAAATTCTTCCCAGGGTTTTTGTAGCTCTAATTTTTTTGTGTGTGTGGCTCTAATTTTTAATACTTACTTTGCAAATCACAGATGGACTGCCAAGAATCTTCCATTTTGCTCCAGGATTTTTGCCCTGAGCACTAAAGATTTCAACAAATGCACCTCCCTAAAAAACAAAAATAAATGTTTTCTGTTAGAGTGAAAGAAACGCTAA
Source organism: Dasypus novemcinctus (assembly GCF_030445035.2). NCBI lineage: Eukaryota > Metazoa > Chordata > Mammalia > Cingulata > Dasypodidae > Dasypus > Dasypus novemcinctus. Next base: position 20,009,435 of record NC_080698.1, read on the forward strand.
GGAGGAAATATTACTCACTCAGAGTTTATAACCAGTGTTCCACACATTCTGTCAGTTAAGTACATCTGGGAGGAAACATTATCCATATTATTTTTCCTTCTTTTACCTTGATGTTATCTAAGCTGCAACCGTTCTGATTTGGGTCACCATAGATTAATGGATCAAGGAAACTTTTTTTTTAAACATGATAAACGCTAAATGAATTTCACCACAAAATCATATAAATCTCAAATGTGGGACTCATTTACCTGGCATGTACAGATCATGCTTACAGAACATTCTTTCAACACAGGTTTTAAGTCAATTCTCAATCAGGCCAATGATTTCTGACAATTATCTCTGGCTATTAGCTTTTCCTGCCCTGAGCTCCAAACCCAATTTTGCCATTTGTTAACTATCTGACCTTGGAGTCAGACCTCTTGATTAACTGTAAAATGTGTAGATATATTACAAAGGATAGTAAATGTAAACCAAGAAGCATAATGCTTTGCCTATAACAAGGACTCAATAGTGCCACCAGGGATTATTCAAAATAAATTTTAAAATCTTATAACTCGTCAATAAAAAGGCTTGGGAGGGATGAGGGAGCCAATTTAATGGATTAGAACATTCTTATTTTGAGCATTCTTACAAGAACTCTTTATGCATTTAATATAACTTAGTTTGGAGATCTGTAAAATTTATACAACAAAAAGAATAATTTTCATAGACACGCCATTTATTTTCTACTGTAAAACTGAGAACGTGGAAGGGAAGCATGTAAAAATATCAGTTAAATACATTACTGAATGTCCATAAGCTTCAATTATTACAAAAAAAAAAGTGGAGTTAAAATGATTATCTCTGAGGAAGACTGCCATGTTTATTGCGAGAAATTGAGTCTGAAATGAAAACTAAATAGTTTATTACCCTTTTGAATTATAAGCAGCAAGTGAGCAATTTGTCTCATTTTTTGTAAATAATTCCCAGACTTTTTCTCAATAATTTAAAGATATGTCTGGCTTCTGAGTTTTAACAAGTAATCATTTAAGACACTTGATTTCTTCTTTAGACAGTATTATGTACAAACTGTACATGAGATAAAATTACTATACCTGGCAAAGTCAGGTCATATTTCATTATGAATTTTTAATTGGAAGAAGATTTTCTGTTTAGTTTTGAAAAACAAAAAATCCTTATATCTGGGGCAAACTTTTTTGGTTACTTTTGCCTTCCTGTTTTCCAAATTTCCAAGCTTTTAAAATATCAATATATTTTGCAAACTTTTTTGGTTACTTTTGCCTTCCTGTTTTCCAAATTTCCGAGCTTTTAAAATATCAATATATTTTATCTATGTTGAGACAAACAGGTGCTCTAACTCATTTAATCCAAATGGGATAAAAGAAAGAGAACCAGAGACTACTCTGAGGACACTCATAAGAAGGCAAAAAGTAACAGAGGTGAAAGGCAAAAGCAATATAGATTGGAGACAAGTGGAGAAACGTTAGGGCACAAGGAAGAAGTTCATCACAAGAGGTGGGCTAGGGTGATAAGGAGATTGTAAATAGAGGGTACCCTCAGGTAGAGGTGAGGAGGGGAAAGCGGGACACGAGGGCCAAGAAAGGGCAGGAAGCCAGGGAGATAAGGGAGGTGAGGAAAGCAGACAGTGGGATAACACAACCTGGGATACTCAGGGTGACTCAGGAGGACCCAGAAGCAGTTTCCTCAAAAGTGATCCTTGGAGCATTACATTAGAATCAGCTGGAGGAAGTGTTTAAAAAGAAAAATAAACTGACCCAATCCTGATACACTAGATCTGGGGTGCAGGGGCCAGGACACCTGCATTTTTGCAAGTACCACCAATGATTCAATATATACCAATACTTGAGAATCACTGGTCAGTTTTGGGAAAAATCTAATAGCACGACAAAATGCTTATTTGCTTTCTTGGTTTAACCCATTGATCCATTCACTCATTCACCCTCTTTTCTAAAGAGCTTCTGAGATACAAGTGTGCATCAAGAGTGAGTGCCAGAGGCCCCTTACCCTCAAGATTCTGATTCAGAAGTCTGGATGAGGTTTAAGAGCTGCATTTAAACCCGAATCGCGGGCATTTGATACACCTAGAGGGGCACGGAACTAGAGATCGAACAAAAGCCAAATCCTAAACCTTTTTCTTTTTTCTAAGACCACTCCTCCATTCATTCCTTCTTACCCCGAAAAACACCGTATTACTGGGGGAGGGGGTAGACTGAGATTCCCATTTGTCCTCACCAGGATCACGAACTACCTCATCCAAGAGAAGAAAACTAGACAGGTTGAAGAGCCGTTTCGGGTTACCTGGTACTCATTTTTGAACATTCCCGCAGGGGGCCAGGGGCTTGGGGGGCAGAGTTCAGGGCTTCCAACAAGGAGCGTGACTCTGACGGCTGGAAAGCAGATAGCGGGAACCCGGGAGCCAGGCGGCCGGGGAAGGGCTTGGTGTTTGGCCCTGACCCGGTCAGGCTCTTCTCAGCCCCGCCGGCCCCTCGTCAGCTCCACCTCGGACCCACAACCCGCACCATCGCGGCCCCCGCCTTCGGGGTGCCCGGGGCCGGGGACGACGCGGCTGTCTGGGCGTGCTCCCGACAGTCCCAGGGGATTGATTGTGTGCGTAACCTACGTGACCCGGCGCGGGGCAGCCCAGCTACCGACAACCGCCCGCTCGCCACGAGGTTTGCGCGCTCCCGCAGCCACCCAGCACCCGAATCGGACCGGAAAAGGGGGGGGCGCAGCGCCGCCAACGTTCCGGCCGCGCCAATTGGCTCCCGCGAGGCGCCTGCGCGTTGCGCTGTGGGGGGACATATCGCCAATGGACTAGTGAGGCTACGCGATGAGGTAGGCGTTTCCCGGGTAACCGAGGGACACTTGGGACTACGGCAGACCGCACAACTGTCTCCTTAGATCGTGACCAGTCTCTATCGCATGTCTTCAGACATTAGAAGATAAATTCCGTGACGACAAGTACTTTTCTGTGTTCACCATTGTATCCCAACTCTGAGAATTATGCCTGGCACGTTGTAGGTATTTTAGAAATAACTTTTTGTTGAGTGAATGAAAGGCATCTCAAACTCATCCTGTCCAAAACAAAACTCATAATCTTCCCCGAACCTGGGCCTTTTCCATCCTTCCCAGTCTCACTAATCGGGACCACAAGGTCTCCTCCTCCCTCACTCCTTGGGGTACACAGCCTCTAAAATGACCTCCAAGGATTCCCACCTTCAGTATTCATGCCCTTGTTGAATATTCTCCCTCCGTGTGTGGACCCGAACTAGTGACTCATTTCTAATGAATACAATATGGCAAAAGTGTCGTTGTGTCACTTCCAAAATTAGATTACAAAAGGCTATGACTTCCTGACTTCCTTCTTTACTTTTTTTCATTCCTTTGCTCTTGCTTTCTATCTTTTCTAGTTCTTTTTTTTTTTTTTTTTTTTCTGTCTTCTCCCTCTCAGCTGTCTGAGGGAAGTGAACTGCTATGTTGGGACTAGCCCTGTGGACAAGCCCACACGGCAAAGAACTGATATCTCCAGCCAACAGTCAGGACCCAAGGCCTGCCATCAGCCACTTGAGGGGACTTGAAAGTAACTCCTTTCCCAGTCAAGCCTGGGGTGACTGCAACCCTGTCCAACCGCTTGACTGAAGCGTGTGACTCACTCTGAGTCAAGAGGTGCCCAATTAAGTCATACCCAAACTCCTGACCCACAGAAATTTTAATAAATGTTTATTGTTTTAAACTAAGTTTTGGAGTAGTTGTTTTATGCAGCAGTATATAAATAATACACTCCCTATCCAATTCATACCCAGGCCTATTCATTTTACCTAAATCCTTCTAAAATCTACCTACCTTCACCCCACCTGGCCCCCTTCTCAAATTACTCTCCACTTTACAATCAGAGACTCTTTATAAAATACAAATCCAATCATGAGTCTCTGGATCTCACCATTTCATATCTTCAACAAACATCTCAGTAGAGTCTATAAGACTCTCTAAGATTTGGTCTTCACCTCCTTTTCCAGCTTCATTCTGCGTTATGCCCACCACCCCCCTTCATTTCAGGCACATTAGCTTTCTTTCATTTCATGTTTACCATACTCCCTTCCACCATATATGCTGTATATACATGCTGCTTTCATGCATGGGTTACATTGATTCCCCTCTTTCTTTGGTTAAAGCCTACTTATCCTATAAATACCAAGTTTAGATCAAAGTCCATTCCTCAGGGAAGCCTTCTCTGATCTCCCTGTTTTGTACAGATCCCCCTATGTTTGTTTCTCATGGCATCTTAACACTTAGCATTATTGATATCATCATTGAAATTCTACGTGTTTGTAATGTCTCTTTTGAACTGTAGAGTTCAAAAGAATCCCTAGTGCTTGCTATTCTAGGCCAGCCTTGTGTATGGTATAACATAGTAATTGAATGGATGAGTAAATGAGGGAGGGAGGAGGTGAAGAATGCGTAGATTCTTGAAGGACAACTATAGGTATTAGGGAAAGTAATGTTAGGAAAGTAAGAGGAAAGCAATTGAAAATATAAGGCAAAAAGGTGGATTAATAACCTCAATTTATAAAAGGGAAAACTAGCTAAAGAGTTGAAATGATTAATCACAATGCATCAATAAGCCTCTTTATTCAGGAGATTTTGTTTTTATCACCTTTTTATTCAATTTAAGGCTGGAAGGGACCAGTATCATTTACTTCAATTTCCTCATTTTCTAGAGAGAAAGTAATTGCCCAAGGTCAAACATCATCTCCTACCCCAAAGATTAGGAGAATCATAATTGGATTTTCATTAGCCAGTGTGAATTGTGTGCCATCCAGGCAATGGGCAATTCAAAAATTTGCCCAACTCAGATCTAAGTTTTTTTTTCCCTACAATGGTTGCTACTCTAACTTTGAGGGTGTTGACTATAAAGCAAAATGAGTATGTGTAGTACTCTAGCAGCATGAATTCAAAATCGGTAATAGGATGTGATTTTATAATATCAAATGCTCTTGACTGATTGGGATTGCCACAAACTATGACCAAAAACTTGAATTTGACAATAATTTCAAGAATGTCTATGGAATTCTGGGAAAAAATTCCATCATGCCCAAATAACTTGGCTTAAATCAAGTTATTTATGTATATTTTAAAAGAGAGTGAACAGTTTCTTTAATTGCTGCAGTTTTTAAAGAAGTGGGTACATTTAGTAATTGCATTAAATTGCTTAACTTAATTTGACAACATTAAGAATAGCCACTTTACAAGCTTTAAAGTACTTCTTTGTTCTACAAAGAAAGTAATTTCGTGGTATATTAATATTATTAAAGGATATTGGATGGTATTTAAAATGGAATAGACTAGAAACATTTTTTTAACAGGTGGCAGAGTCTTTGTATGCCAGTGTAGTCATTCAAGTTAGATGAGTGTGATCATCAATTTGGCAAGAAATATTATTCTTTTTAACTAACAACGTACAATATTTACCATAGTACACTTGTAGTTATATTTCAGTTGTGGGTCATAATCAAATTATTTGGTTTAATGGGAGGGAAAACAGGCATTTTTGTTTTTGATCATCATGATTTGTTTTGCTGCACAAGAATCTAAAAATGTTTAAAACTTAAAGGTCTTATTTTTTCCCCCTCATTTTAATGTATCTATATTAGTCAGGGCTCTCTAGGGAAACAGAATCAACAAGAGATATCTGTCAATAGTATGTGATTTTATAAGAGTCTCTCACGTGACCGGGGGGATGTTCATATCCAGGTTCCACAGGCAGGCTGCAACCAGGGACTCCGATGAAAGTCCGATGAAGATTCTTGACGAGTTCTGAGAGATGATGGCTGTCCAAAGATGAGCTGGGAAATTCTCACTTAATGCTGAAATCACTTCCCCTTTTAAGGCATTCAACTGATTGGATAAAGCGTCACTCATTGCTAATGGCAATCGCCCTGATTGATGTAATTGTAATCAGCTATCTATGATTTACCACTGCAGTAAAGTCAATGGTGACTAAAGTCCATAAATGTCCTTGTATTACAGTTAGCCCAGTGCTTGCTTGACCAAACAAATGGGCACAACTACCTGGCTGAGTTGATACATTAGCCGAACCATCACAGTAACTATATGAATGACAATGCCAAGTTGATGGGATAATGTTTAAACTGTGCCTTATAATTTTAATTATCATCAATTTGTCTATTGACTTGAAAATAGTGATATCTTTTTCCAAGAAAGCATATATGGTATGAAAGAAGTTTCTGAGGGTTTTACTGTTTGTAGACGTTTCCCTGAAAGTGTTTTCGTTCTCCCTGATCTATGAGATTTTACAATGATTATTTCCTGCCTGAGCCCTTAGATGATGAAATATTCAGAAATTGTACATAAACTTTACATTTCCCAGACCAGCTATTACACTGAAGATTTTCTAAGAAAAAATTAATAATAACGGTTCCAGTAGTTCCATATTTAGGTATGAATTCTTCCCTAAATAGTTTAACATAGCAAGCACTGATATTTAGAAAAATGAACATATTTTCAAAATGTATCTTCGAAGCAGTTAAATGAAGTGAGTCGATATTTAATACAGATTTGTTTTTAAATGACAAACAATTTGCTTTTGTCAGAAAAAGTTGAGTTAGATCTAAGTAGTATATTTTAGTTTCATAAGTATCCCTAATGTAAAGACAATTAGTGTTGATTTATGATAAGAAGGCTGTGAATTTTAGATGAAACTTTGTTGCTTCTCACAGATAAATCACTTCTCACTCAATTTATGTTTTTAATTTTTTATCACATTTTCAAACTCTCCCTGCAAAAATAAGATCTTAAATATTGCTTAAGGAATATACTTTAACTTACTATTATGTCTGTTTCAATAGTGCATGTATAAAATTCTCTTCAGAAAACTTTACAATTGATAAAGGCAATCACATTGATTAATTGCATCAAATTAAGTAGTTTTAAAGATGTTTTACTATTTCTTCTCACTGTCTTCCTCATCTCTACCCCTACCTGCTCTGGATTTAAGAAACCTCTTTGAAAAATTTTAATTTTATTAATTTATTAAAATTTTATTTTATTCGTTTCTTGGTTCAAAATTTCAAAACAAAATGTTATTCTGTGAATCATCTTCCTTCCACCACTATGGCCTCCAACTCTCATTCTCCCAGCTGGCCTCTTAGTTCCCTTTTCATAATATTCAATGCTTTGTACATTCATGCAGAGCTTATGCATATAAAAGCAAGTACAATGCCTTTCTCTCTTGTCTCCACAAATTTTATTTTGAAAAATTTAAAGCTTTCAAAAAAATGGAAAATATTGTATGATGTTCATCTGCATATTCTTCACCTAAATTTTACTTTCTTACTTTCTCTTTCTCCCTCTCTCTCCCTCCCTCCCTTTTCTCTCTCTCTCTCTGTCTGCTACACTTTCTCAGCAGGGGTTGTATCTCTGCAAGGGGGTGAAAATTGATTCTTGAAGAGAGAAAAAAAATCTCAGATATTTTAATTGTTGGTGGCCCTTTAAAAGGCCACAGTTGAGCAGACAAAGTATTTCTTTGTTATTACAATATCTTTGGTATTAAAACTCCTTCGGGGAAGGAGGGCCAATTAGGAAAACAATTTCTAAAAAGGTTCTTTGAAAACATTTTGAGAAACACTGGAGTACAATAAATAAATGTGTGCATGTGTGTGTGTGTGTGTTTTGGCTGAACTATGTAAAAGTTAAGGTGCAGGCATTATGACATTTCACCCCTAAATTACTTAAGCATGTATTGGCTAATAACAAGGATAGACTCCTATATACCATTATATACCATAACACTACATATATACCATACTTCAGTAGCATTATCATGCTCAATAAATTTAATATTGAACAACAAAATATTCTCATATACACTTCATATTCATATTTCTGCAGTTCCCTAATAATTTTCATCTGTATAGGGTCAATCAAGGATCATACTTGGAATTTAATTGTAATGTCATTTTAGTCTCCTTTAATCTAGATCTTTTAGATCTTTTGGGATCAGTTGGGATCTTTTAAGACATTTACATGCTTGGAGAGTTCAGGCCAGTTGTTCCATATAATGCCCACCCCACCCCACCCCCAGTTTGGATTTGTCTGATTGTTTCCTCATGATTAAATTCAAGTTAAACAGTTAGGGCAAAGAATGTTATGTAAGTGATGTAGTGTGTCCCTTTTGGAGCTACATAATGTCATATGGGCTCATTATTGGACGTCAAGATTGTTCGCTCAGTTAATTAAAGTGGTAATTGAACTTTTCTATTATTATTTTTCATTTGTCTGTAATTTAAAAAGGCACACATGCTCAGTTAAGAAAACTTGAGACATGCAAAAGGAAGAAAATAAAAATAGCCATAATTTCACCATACAAAGACAAACATTGCTAATTTTTTTAAAGATTTATTTATTTGTTTTTCCCCTTCCCCTCCTCCCACCCTGCCATTTCTGCTGTCTGTTTTGTCTTCTTATTTTCTCTCTCTAGGATTCATCAGGATTTGAACCTGGGATTCAGGAGAATCCTGATGTGGAAAGAGGTTCCCTGTCAATTGTGCCATCTCAGTTCCTGGTTTCTGCTGGGCTTCACCTTGACTCTTTTGATGTGTCATCATTTTGCTGCACGACTCACTTGCACGGGCACTGGCTTATGATGCAGGCACTCATGTGGGCACTCCTGCAGGCAGTGGTTCACCACGCGGGTACTTGCATGGGCATTGGCTCACAGCGTGGGCACACATTCTCTTCTTCTTTTTTACCAGGAGGCCCCAGGGACAAACCTAGGTCCTCCCATATGGTAGGTGGAAGCTCTATCACTTGAGCCACATCTGCTTCCCTGTTAATGTTTTTATATATGTCCTTAAGCCATACTCTATTATTGACTATCTAGTTATCTCAACTTTTTGTTATTTAAAATTTTTCCTATTGTAAATTACCCATAGTGAATATCATTCTCCCCTGCATATATTTTTCTTATTTTTTCTCTAAAATTTCTAAAATGTCAATTGTTCAATGAAAGGGTATCAACTTTTCAAAGACTCTGTATAAGTATTTCCTGATATTATATTCTCTCTAAGACAGGGGTTTTTAACCTTTTTTGTTCCACAAACCCTCTTTGCCAGTCAGGTGAAAACCACAGACCCCTTACTAAGTCCACACTATACTGTGTGTTATTTAATAAATATATTATACTAGCACTAACATGTCCCAAAAAGAATAATGTTTTTTTGAATTTCAATTCAAGCTCACAGATGCCTCATTAATAACCCTTCTTTAAGATATTATTTGAGTATCTAGTACAGCATTCCTCATTTGTTCTAAATACTATTGTTTAATAGAATAAACAAATTAGTGAAAGAGCCCAATAGAGACATACTGGCTCAACCAATCTATGGTATGGTATCCCTGAAGTCAGGTGATTCTATCAGTTAGCAATGCTTGTGTTTAGGGTGACCTAATACTAAACTAGAACTGACTCAAACAAAGTGCTGGTCATTTTTTGGTTTGCATAATTTAACAACCACTGTTGATACAGCTTCATTTGCAGCTCAAAAAAATTTGTCAGGATTCTGTTCTCCACACTGTTTCCTCTAGGTTGGCTCTATCTCTAGGCTGACTTCCCATAGGCTAATGGAATGGCTGCAGTATTCTCTGTTTCACATCCAGCATTTTGAGCCAAAGTCCTGAAGTTCACCTTCATTTGGATTAATTTAGGTCATGCCTAGGGAAGCAGACTTGGCCCAGTGGATAGGGCATTGGTCTACCACAAGGGAGGTCCACAGTTCAAACCCCGGGCCTCCTTGACCCGTGTGGAGCTGGCCCAAGTGCGGTGCTGATGCGCCCAAGGAGTGCTCTGCCACACAGGGCTGCGTAGGGGAGCCCCACGCTCAAGGAGTGCGCCCTGTAAGGAGAGCCGCCCAGCGCAAAAGAAAGTGCAGCCTGCCCAAGAATGGCGCGGCCCACACAGAGAGAACTGATGCAGCAAGATGACGCAACAAAAAGAGACATAGATTCCCATGCTGCTGACAACAACAGAAGCGGACAAAAACAAGAACATGCAGCAAATAGACACAGAAAACAGACAACTGGGGGCAGGGAGGGGAGAGAAATAAATAAATAAATAAATATTTTTTAAAAAAATTTAGGTCATGCCTATTCCTAAACCAATCACTATGATTAGGGTTCCTAATTGCCTTAGGGTTTTGGATTGTGTTCATTTTTAAACCAATCACAACAACCAAGGAGATGAATTATATTGATTGGCTGGGAATGGTGCTTATCTAAACCATATGATTAGGAATGGGGAGAATGGTTTCCCAAATGAAACTCTGGATCTTCTTATGAGGAAGAAGCAGGATGAATGCTGGGCAGACAGGGATTTTTTAGAAGTAACAAAGTTTTTAAAAAATTATATATGTGGAATTAATGTGAAAGAAAAGTTCTCTAACATTATTATTTAGTGATTCTATATAAATATGTACGATCTAAATATCACAGGCTCCCCCATGCTCTTGATTATCCAAGATTATCATATTAAATCTTAATACTCATGTCCAGATTCTCTAGTTCCCACGTGCCTAGGCACAGGAAATCCAATGTGCTCTAGACTTTTCCCATATATTTACCAGGATTGTTAAGACAATGCTTTGGAAGTGATTACTTTGCTGCATCATTCCCCAGACTCAACATTTTTATCAAGGATTCCGCTTCGTTGCCACTGTTGCCACCATTGTCAGTGAATATCTGCCATGTTTGAAGTTGTTGAAATTAGGATGTAACTGCTCTAGTCAATGCTGTCACTAGTGAAAAAGAGACATATGGAAGTTGGCCTGGTACTATCAGCTAACCCTTGGTGTTTTTTGTTGTTTTTGAATGTGACAATTTCATGAAACATCAATATCAGACAAGGCCACTCTGACTGTGATGGACCAAGACAAAAATAAGAACATGCCATAATCATGTCTGAACACAGACAGAAACATTAACATTGTCCAAACCATAAAAAATGACCAAATATCCTTTTATCCTGGCTAATAGAAGTGACTGCTGCTTCCTTAACAACTACAGTAAGCCTTACATTATTCCTCCTGTCTTATTAATATTCACAATTGTAGAATTACCTCTGCTTCCTTACAGCATCCAATCAAGAGTAAAGCCCACTTCCCTAAACTCTCTCTCAAATCACCTAACACAATCCCAAATCCTATAGTAAATCCCTTCTAACGCCCTCTTACTGAGATGCCCTGTGATTCCCCAAGATGTGTATTCATTGCATCAAACCCAATTTGGTCAATTATGTATGTATTCCTGGTCTTCTTCGATTGGTAGCAGCACTAGTAAATCTAGAACTCAGTGTTTTTATTCTCAAGAAGCAAACAATGATTATTGTGAATTCCACTCCAGTGACAGGATTGGAGGGAGGGGAGTCTCCCAGCAATTTTACCTGAGCCCCAATGTTACAATGGTTAGCCGTAAAGTTTTTCACCCAGCCACTGCAGCCAATCAAGCCCTAACTTTATAACCAGTCCCCAAGTGTAACTATTGCAGTAGTCACCTACTCTCTCTTGCCCTGAATACTTCTATACCACCTATACTATCATTGTTGATGCTTAGTTTTTGGTATAGTCTTTCATTCATCTAGACAAAAAAAAAAGATGGGTTTTAAGATGAGAAAGGTGTTGGGAATGGGGAGGGCCCCACATTAGAGTTGAATGGGTCCCACAGTGCTGCAGTTTTTAAAATTCACACACACACACACACAACCATTAGGATGGTTGGGTTGGGCAAAGTCTGGCTATTTGCCTTACCCATTACCCATTTCCCCCTATCATCTCAGGTATCTTTACTACTGTAGCACATAGTATATTCTTCCCTTATGGTGAATTCTCTTCTGATACCTGATTCCCACTAGGGCCCCCAGTTTTCTCTCTGTTAGGCCTATCTCTATCTCAATAATGCAGAGTTTAAGTCTTCTCCAGGGGCTCCTGGCCCCAGTGCAAACTGCAGAATGCAAATGGAAACATGACTGAAGGAATCTACCCCATTCCTGTTCCCCAAAACATCTAATCTTAATTCAAATTGATACATGTAGAGAAGGATGTTGTTTAAGTCCACTGAAGTGAGTTTCAATTGTACTCAGATGCCCTTTTATTAACTTATATTTCACTGAAGAAAAATATGAGTAGCAGAATGGGATTTCCTTCTCCCTTTTACCTTCTTCATCTGATTGTAGTCAGATATTTTGGTTAACATATTCAATGATGTAAGCTATAGTAGACAACCAATAACATAAAAAGAAATTTTTTTTTTTTTTTTATTGCATAGACGCTCCAACGTGGAGAATCTGAAGGATTTCCAACTACCCTTTATGGACACAGGATAAGGACCTCCCAGGATAGAAGCACAGATGGGACTTAGAAGGAGCTACTCATTCTACTTGTGCTTCTTTTCTAGGATGGTGCTGGAACCATGGAAGGAGTTCAGTGTGGGTAGAAAGAGCCCCAAAGGAGAGAGAAGACTAGAGAAGAGGGAGAAAGGCAGCAGAAGGGACTCCAGGGGCTCATTTCACATGATAGGGCCTGATGGCACACACATAATGCATACATATACATATATACATAATCATAATCTTGAAATACATCTCAGCCAATTGAAATGTCCTTGAAGAACTGAGAAAAGGTCAAAGTAAACATGCAAGATTAAGGTCTTTTCATTAATCATTTGGACAAAAGAAACTTTCTCAAAAAAACTATGAAGTTTTACAAACTTTTTTAAAAATAAAACAGTTGTAGGGTTACAGAAAATTCATGCAGAGAGTAAAAAGCTCCCATATACCTCTCCCACAAACTTTTTATAAAGGTATTTTTTAATGCTTTCCAGGTTTATCTTATCTAAAGTATACACTCAACCACAATTATTACACAGAAACACTCTTTATGGTGATATTTACTATTCCCTACTGAAAAATTTTATTAATAAACCAATTTAACAAGAGCTTTTGTGATATGTTTATAGTTTATTACCATGATCCATTTTCCTAAGAAAATCTCTAACACAATCCCTAGGGGAAGCAAAGTACATGAATGCACTGCCCATAGAACCCAGTACTTTTTTCCCTCAGCCCTCACAGTACTTGACCTTCCTTTATGAGCCGATGTCTGCAGGGGTCGAATTTAAGATGAAATGGTGGGCCCACTGGATGGAATGGAGGAGAGTATGGGCTATGATGTGAACCAATGTATATGAGGTGCAGAGGTGCCCAAAGATGTACTTACAAAATCCAATGGATGTGTCATGATGATGGGAACGAGTGTTGTTGGGGGGGGGAGAGGGGGAGTGGGGGGATGGGGTTGAATGGGACCTCACATATATATTTTTAATGTAATATTATTACAAAGTCAATAAAAAATAAAAAAATTTAAAAAAAAAAAAAGTGTATTGCTAACCTCCACCTTCAGCTCTCTCCCAAGCTACTGAGTCTCCTCTGCTTGCTCTTCTTTCTTCCTCACCCTCTAATTAGAACTACTTCTCCAGGAAAGGTACTTTATTCATTTAAAAGTAAATATATGGGCACTATTAGGAACTGTGTTAAGTATTAGGATATAACAAATCCTCTGTTCTTTTTCTGATTTGTGTCTTTGCAATTTCATTCACTACTATGAATCCAGCAGTCTGTCTTATTCACTGTTGAAATCGCAGTGTTAACAGTGCCAGGCACATTGTAGGAATAAAAACTAAAAGAGCTATAATTTATTGAAAGTTCTATCTCTTCATCCTCACAACCTTTCTAAGAGATAGTTATTAATATAATCCCTGCTTTACAGGTAAGTAGAGTAGATCAGAGAGAGGATGAGCTGTTTGCTCAAAGTCATACGGTAAAAAGTATGGCCATACTAAGCTACCTATGCTGCTCTTCTGAAAAGTGCCAGAGGGCAAGTATCAATTAGGCTTTCTTGGAGAAGGTGGCATTTCTTGTAGGATGGATGAAATTTGTGAATGTGGATATGAGCATCTGGACGGGAGTGCAGAGTACAGGATGTATTGTTTGCACGTAACCTGCCTTGTATTGAAGCATATTTACTCAACACAAAATCTTATCTCTTTTTGGCTACTGCTGTCATCCACTTGCTTTTGTTTATTTTATATATCTGAAGTTACAAAGCGGGATTATTTTAAAATATTTTATAATTCAGAGCCGAGAAGTTCAAGTGAATGCTGCTTTGCTGCGTTTGCTGTGGGACATAGTTGAGAACGCATAGACATTGGTATTGTCTTCCACAGCTATCTTTGCTCTCTTCCCCATTCCAACCCCTCTCTGTTGGCCTGGCCATTTTAATAGTGAAGGAAGGCTACAGATAATCTTTCAAATGGATAATCAAGGATCATTCGCTCTGCTAAATTAAAATTAATTGCAGTTATATTTAGTTAATTAAATGGTACCATTCAAAATAGAGTTTAGAATTCTATAGAACAAAAATTTAATCTCTGTGTAATATTGCTTAGGGAACCTTCTACTCTCCAGATATGGGAGTAGAATTAAATTACTTAATACTTATTGAATTGTTTTAGCTGTTTAATTTTTTCTCTCCCAGTTCTTTGCCTCATTTGTTCATCTCTTTTGTTGGCTTCTTTGGGCTTTTTCCAGATCTTGTATTTTTCACAATAATATTCCTTCTAATTCTTTTAGGCTAAAATGTAAACATTAATAGAAAAATATAAATCTGTAAAGAGATTTTGACAGCTTTGTTTTATGTTTATTTACTTGATAAGGAAATTGTTTACTTTGCTAGAAAGCAATACTGTTTATAAATAGTAGAACTGGTGTTGGATTTATGATTTTCTTTAAAAATATAGGTAATATAATCTTAGGTAAACTTTCCAGTATTTAAGAACATCTTGATATTGTAGTACATAATGTTAATCCAATAAAGTATGAAATCTATACCTTGCATTTTCCATTTCAGGTTGGAATATATTGGTAAATAACCTATTGCTGCCTTAACCATTTCCTTTTATTGCCATATTCAACCTATTTTTATAGGTAACCTGTCTCCTTTTTGCTTCAAATAGTTGTATTCAGTTGCAACATGCTGCAAACAGAATGGGTTTAATTTAGAAGATTCTTTGGTGTTTAAAAAATATTCCGTGTATAATATTAAAAGAGACGTTCATAAAAGAAACCCCACTGATGCATTTTTTTTTTTAAAGATTTATTTATTTATTTAATTTCCCCCCCCGTCCCCTGGTTGTCTGTTCTTGGTGTCTATTTGCTGCGACTTGTTTCTTTGTCCGCTTCTGTTGTCGTCAGTGGCATGGGAAGCGTGGGCGGCACCATTCCTGGGCAGGCTGCTTCTTTCTTTTCACGCTGGGCGGCTTTCCTCACGGGCGCACTCCTTGCGCGTGGGGCTCCCCCACGCGGGGGACACCCTTGCGTGGCACGGCACTCCTTGCGCGCATCAGCACTGCGTATGGGCCAGCTCCACACGGGTCAAGGAGGCCCGGGGTTTGAACCGTGGACCTCCCATATGGTAGACGGACGCCCTAACCACTGGGCCAAAGTCCGTTTCCCTCCCACTGATGCATTTTGGCTTTTTATCTAAAACCCATTATTTTAATTTGGGAACACTTATGCAAATATGAATAAGTAGAGTATACAGAGCTTCTGTGTAATAAAATGTAAATTTAAAATGTTTGAGTTTATTGAGAACTGCCAGTTCTCTAGCTGAATATTAGAATAATAGAATTGTTTATTCAGATGTTAAAATTTTACACATATTTAAGCAGAAAACATGATACTAATTCATGTAGATTTAGACCGACAGATAAGAGTTGTGCCCTCCTTTGCCTTAAAAGAAGATTTTTTAGACTTCAAAATTAGTCTAATTAAGGAAACAAAGTGTTCCTTTGAATATTATAGTCTCCTTAGATGTATTTAAGGAATCAAAAGGTCAGAAGTAATTGTCAAGGAGTCATTGTTTTAGTCAACTGAAGCTGTTTAGGCTGTGGAACAATCCCCAAATCTCAGAAGATTACAACAACAAAGATTAATAACATGTCTCTCATCAGTCAGCTGCAGCTCTATTTGATGTTGTCTTCATAATGGGGCTCACGCTGAGGGAAAAATCCCTACCGGGAACGCTGACAGCCTCTTGGTAAAGGAAAATGAATAACATGGTGGAGTCATGCATTGACTCTTTTCTTTTTTTATTTTTAATTTTTAAAAAATGCTACATTCAAAAAATATGAGGTCCCCATAGACCCCCCAGCCCCTCATCCCACTCCTCCCGCATCAACAACCTCTTTCATCATAGTGGCACATTCATTGCATTTGGTGAATACATTTTGCAGTACTGCTGCACCACATGGATAGTGGTTTACATTGTAGTTTACACTCTCCCCCAGTCCACCCAGTGGGCCATGGCAGGACATACAATGTCCAGCATCTGTCCCTGCAGTACCACCCAGGACAACTCCAAGTACTGAAAATGCTTCCACATTATATCTCTTCTTCCCTCTCCCTACCGTGGCCACTTTCTCTACATCAACGTTACAATTTCTTCCATTACTAATCACAGCAGTTCCATAGTAGAATATCAGTCCACTCTAATCCATACTCTATTCCTCCATCCTGTGGACCCTGGGATGGTTATGTCCACACCCCCTCTATATCAAGAGGGGGGCTGAGATTCCACATGGATGATGGATGCAATTCTCCTGCTTGCAGTTGTAGGCACTCTTGGCTCCCTAGTGTCGTGGTTGACCTTCTTCACCTCCCTGTTAGCTGGCCAGGGTAAGTCCAATAAACCAGATGGTAGGAGTTGCAAGTCTGCTGAAGCTCAGGGCCTGGCTGTCACATGGACAGTCCAGAGATTCAGGTCTCCTAAGTATACACCGACCCTCGCACCAACCACAGATCTGGTAAAAGTAACAGAAGAGGTATGTGTAGAAAGGTCATATCTGAGTCCAACTCTTTCACACTCAGGAACACAAACTCCAAAATAGTGCCAACTGACATGGCACTGAGAACTCCAGAGTCATCTGCCATGACTGTAGAACCTGTGGATCTCTGTAGCCCTCAGGAGAACCAGTACCTGGGCTTCTATCTACTATGGCTGTCTCTAGGACCCTGCTGAGGCATGCATAAGCATTACCCCTCTGATGACCTCCAACTCTTTTTTGGAGACTCATAGCCATATAAACTCATTTGTCCTTTCCATTTTCCCCTTTTATCCAAAGTCATAAAGCAGTTTTTAACATCTGATATTACATGTAGGCTGAGATATTCTGCTGGTCTGAGTTGACCCTTTTATGCAAGGTCTTTTATAAAGACGGATGGTCCAACAATGAGCCCTTGATAGTGATGGCTATGATTATGAGCCTGTGTGCCTGAAATATGAACTAGGCCTAGAGCTGCAGGGTGCCTAAGAGTTACCTCCTGAGAGCCTCCATGTTGCTCAAATGTGCCCACTCTCTAAGCCAAACTCAGCATGTAAATGCATTAACTCTTAAAGCTTCTGCTTTGGGAAGTGGCATATGTGGCTTCTCATATTTCACTGGCCAAAGGAAGTCACGTGGCAAAACCTGATCTCAGTGGGGCAGGGATGTATAATCTTTCTTCAGGAAAGGCCGTAGATATTTTAAACAATAATACAATATAATCTACCATAGTCCACTCTCTTGGTCAAAAATTTTAACTTCCTTTCCTTCAACACAAAATATACTCTTTCTTTATCCATGGAAGGCAACTAACTGATCCCAAATAATCACAGCATCTGGCTCAAAATTCAGGATATCTTGGCAATCTCTCTAAAAAGCACGCTTGTAACTCCTCTTGCTCCAGAGATTTATGAACTATAAAAGTAACTTATCTGTTCTCCATACATACACTATACAAAGGTGGAACAGTGATATAAGGGCAATAAACACTAACTGGGGACATAGCAGTCATTAAGTCATGTGAATCTGAAATCCTGGTGGGCAGACAAGAAGGACCTCTTACCCTGGGGGTGAGGAATCTCCCTTGTAAGTCACTGTTTCTGCTCCCTGGGAGCATTTTCTTTCCATGGCTCTTCACTCACACTCTTTTTTATTATCATTTTTGGCCACATCTGAAGTGGGCATGAGAGACTATGCCTTCCTTGGGGGCAACTGCCTCAGTCTGATTCCTACCCATGTAAGATGGTACCCAAGAAGTGATTTAACTCTCTAACAGCCACAGTCTTTTAGTGCAGCTTGATGGCACTTTTGTCATTACAAGTTTCTTAAAAATACATTAGACTTAAATGTATGATTCTGGTCAATTCCATGTACCAATAGCTTTACCCACAGTTATTTTCCTCTATCTCTATCTCTAGACATTTGTCTATCTTTAGATATAATTGTTGATATATGGGTGTTAAGTTGACTTTTGTGGAGAATCACATCTTTATCCCTTTTTCTAAGCCATATTTTCAACCAAAAGTATTTACTGACTGCCATCTAAATTATTCAGCCTTTGTTGCTTGCAGTGTCCACAACAGGTCTTGTGCATAAAGTCTGTTCAGTTTCAGATTTCATTTAATTTTAGACCTCAGTGGTTAGATTTAAGAATTATATATTCTGATTCTGCAACTCTCAGAAATTTTGGGTAATATCTCTTTCATTTCTGTTCGCAGACTGGCCAATTCTTTTCTGACTCATTTGTTTTATTTTGTTCTATGTTTTTTTGATTGTTTGACAAATACAGGTAATAGCACTAAGGTATGATACTAAAATTTGTTGTCCTAACCTTTTCTCCTAAAGTTTCAAGCTTAGTTGATGCATCATCTGCCTTTTAAACTGAAGGTATCAAGTTTCCTCCAAAGTTTTGTGGCTACAAAACGTGTCACCTTATTTCCACCCTCAGATAACAGTTTCATTTCCACTTACTGCCCATGCCCAATTTCATGTGGGGTTCTGTTCAAGTAGCCACCTACTCCTGATACCAATTTCTGTATCAGTCAGCTTTGACTAAGTTATTTGTGGTTACAAACAATCCCCATATTTCAGTGTTATTAATAATACAATTTTATTTCTCACATTACATATCCTTTGAGGACTACCAGAAACAGTTCCTCTCATCTTCAATCCTGAAAATAGGCTGAAGGAGCAACTCCTACTTGGTACATTTTTTTGTGGCAGAGAGAATAGGAACACAGTAGATCCATTTAGTGGCTCTTAGGGAAGCCCCAAGCGCAAGGAGTGAGGAGAGCCACCCAGTGTGAAATAAAGTGCAGCCTGCCCAGGAATGGCGCCGCACACACAGAGAGCTGACACAACAAGATGATGCAATAAAAAGAAACACAGATTCCTGTGCCGCTGACAACAACAGAAGCAGACAAAGAAGAACACGCAGCAAATAGACACAGAAAACAGACAATTGGTGGGGGGGAGCGGGAAGGGGAGAGAAATTGTGAAAAAAAAAAGAGGATTAGAGGAACAAAAAAGACATAAAAGGTATAGAAAAGAAATATCAAAATGGCAGATTTAAATCCTACCTATCTTATATGTAAATTGATTAAAACTCCAACCAAAAGGCAGATATTGGCAGAGTGATTAAAAATAATTATGATCTAAATATATGCTGTCTAAAAGAGACACACTTTAGATTCAAAGAAACAAATAAGTTGAAGCAAAAGAATGGAAAAAAGGCATACCTTGGAAACAGGAACCAAAAATGAGCTGTAACGTAATAATATTATTATTATATTATATATATAATTATACTACAAATAATGTAATATATTTGTCTAAAATATATTTTAGACAAAATCAGAAAAATATCAGGCAAAATAGGCTTTCAGACAAAATTTGTTACTAGAGACAAAGAATGATGTGTCAATCCATCAAGAAGACATAACGATTATAAACAGACATACCTAGATACCATTTCACACCCACTTAAAAAAATAGAATACAGCAAGTGTTCAAAAGAATGTGGAGAAATAAGAGCACTCATTCATTGTTAGTGAGATGGTAAAATGGTTCAAATGCTATGCAAGACAGTTTGGTGTTTTCCTTAGAAAGTAAAATATGTAATTACTGTATGATATGGCAATTCCCCTTTGAGGTATATACCCAAAAGAATTGAAAGAAGGGGCAGATATTTTTACTGTGATATTCCTAGCAGCATTATTCACAGTTACTGTAGATGGAAAAAACCTAAGTGTCCATCAGCAGATGAATCTATTTAAAATGTATATATATTTCGATACAATGGAATATTATTCAGCCATAAAAAGGAATGAAATTCTGATACCTGTAATATGGATGAACCTTGAAGACATCATATTGAGTGAAATAAGCCTGACACAAGGACAAATATCATATGATCTCATTGATAGGAAATAATTCGAACTAGCAAGTTTATAGAATCAGAAAGTAGAGTAAGGTAGCCAGGGGCTGGTGTGATGGTAGGTAATGGGTAATGCTTAATCTGTCCAGGTTTTCCTGTTTGTGGTGATGGAAAAGTTTTGGTAATGGAAGTTATTGGTGATGGTAGCACAACAATACCAATATAATTAACATTGCTGAATATATATTTGAAGGCGGTTAAAATGTGAAATTTTAAGGTGTATTTATGTTACTAGTATAACAATTAAAAAACAGGACTGTATAACACAGTTAACCCTAGTTAATATCGTTCCATCAGTTGTAATAGGTATCACACTAATGCTAAGTGTTAATAATAGGGAAAATTGTTTGGGAGAGGTATATGGGAACTCTATTTACTGCATGGTTTTTTGTTTTGTTTTTTTTTTTGGTAAATCTGCAACTTCTCTAATATAATAAAAGAATGTGAAAAGACAGCTCATAGAGTGGATGTAAATGTTTGAAAAATCACTTCTCTTATAAAGGGACTTGTATCTAGAATATATAAAGAATTCTTACAACTCAATAATAAAACCACAATAACCCAACTGAAAATTGGGCAAAGCATCTCAATAGACATTTATCCAAAAAAATTATATAAAATACCAAAAAAACCAGCAAGTATACATATAGCCATAAGCACATGAAAAGATGCTCAACATCATTAGCCATCTGAGAAAGGTAAATCACATCCCCAAGAAGAAACCATTTCAGACCCACAAGGATGGGTATAATAAAAGAGACAGCTAATGACAAGTGTTGGTGAGATATGGAAAAACTGGAGCCCTCATACACTGCTGGTGAGAATGTAAAATAGTGCAGCTGCTTTGAAAAATAATATGGCAGTTCCTCATTAAATGTAGAGTTACTGCATGACCCAGCAATTCCCCTTCTAGGTATATACCCAGTACCCAAGAGAATTGAGAAATGTGTCTACACAAAAACTTGTACATGAATGTTCATAGCAGCATTATTCATAATGTCCAAGGTGGAAACAATGCAAGTGTCTATCAACTGATAACTGAATAAATAAAATGTGGCATATCCATATAATAGATATGTGTGAATGTTGAAAAAATTCTATATATTTCTCTATACAAGTAATGGCCAATCGGAAAGTACAAATATATATTTTCCTTCACAAAAAAAGAATAGAATCCGTTTGAATAACTTGAACAAAGAATTGCAATACACCAGGTATACTGAAAATTACAAAACACCGCTGAAGGAAATTTAAAAAGATATAAATAAATGCTAAGACTTTTCATGTTTGTGGATTGGAAGATTCAGTATTAAGATGGAAATTATTCACTTACTGATCTGTAGATCAATACAATCCCTATTAAAGTCCTCACAGGCTTTTTTGCAGAAATTGGCAGGCAAATCATAAATTTATATGGAAATGCAAAACACCTAAAATAACCAAAACAACTTTGAAAAAGAAGGACAAAATTGGAGGACTTTTACTTCCTGATTTCAAAACTTACTAGACATCTACACTTATCATGAGATTGTGGTACTGGCATAAAGATAGACATGTAGATCAATGGAGCACATTTGAGAGTCCAGAAATAAATATTTATATTTATAGTCAATTAGTTTTTTACAAAGATGCCAAGAAGCTAAGGCAACATATTGGGTGATTTTAACTCAATTCATTCAATATAAATGGTACTGGGACAACTGGATATCCACATATAAAAACAGGAACTTATACATTTACCTCAACCACACCCAAAAATCACAATATTAAATATAAGTACTAAAACAATAACACATGTAGAATAAAACAAAGAAAAATTTCAAAACCTTAGATTGGCAAAGCTTTCTTACATGTGACACCAAGTCACAGATTATATAAGAAAAAATGATAACTTGAACATCAAAATTCAAAACTTTTGTACTTTCAGACACTATAAATAAAATAAAAATACAAGCAATAGATTGGGAAAATATTTACAAAGCACATATCTGCTAAAGGACTTGTATCCAGAATTTACAAAGAATTTTTTACAACTCAATAATATATACAAACAACCGAATAAAAAATTGGACAAAAGGCATGAACAGAAAAGATATAGCAATGGTTATTGAGCACATGAAAAGATCATTAGTTATTAGAGAAATGCAAATTAAAGCACAATGTGATCCTATTTCATACATGCTAGAATGGTTATAATAAATAATAGAGTTGGTAACAAATGTTTGCAGGAATGTACAGAAATTGGAACCTTCAGACATTGCTGATGGGAATGTAAAATGGTATAGCCATTTTGAAAAACAGTCTGAAAGTTTCTTAAAAAGTTAAGCCAAAAAACCCTCCTGTACAACCAAAACAGTTCAAGTAATTCCACTCCTAGGTATCTATCCAAGGGAAATGAAAACATTTTCCACTCAAAAACTTGTTTGTACACATTCATAGCAGGATTATTCATAATAACCAAAAACTTGAGTCAATTCAAAGGTTCATCATCTAGTGAATGGGTAGGAATCTATGAATCAGTAAAAACCACTAACTACCAATACAAGCTACATTAAGGATAAAACTCAAAAATACTATGCTATGTGAAAAAAGCCAGATACAAGAAACCATATATTTATATGATTTCATTTATATGATGTATCCAAAAATCACAAATTTGGAAATGGAAAGTATAATATTTCAGTGGTTGCTTTGGTCTGAGGGTGGAAAATTGGATAAACTAGGAATAGGCATGAGGGATTTTACAGGGGGAGGAAAATGTACTAAAACTGATTCTTGGTGATGTTTGCATCCCTCAGTAAATTTAGTAAAAATAATAGAATTGTGTACTTGAAAAAGGTAAAAAATAAAATAAAGTTTTATGTGTTTTTTTTAAAATTTGATATGCCAGAAACATAGGAAGGAGATGAGGACAGGACAGTTAAAAATGATGTCTTGGGTTTTGCCAGTTTAGAGGGATCATGACAAAAAGGTGAAACCAAATTGATTCAAAGTGGTTTCTCTTCTGATGATTTCCTTTTTGTCTTTGGTGCCTAGATTCTGTGGTGGGCAGAGACTCTCTCTCATTTAGGAACTCTAAATGTGTGCAGAGACTGATGCTCTCTAAAAATATTGAAGAAAAAAAGCCACAGAAAAATGCTATAAGGGCATCCTTTAATTCTCTAAAAGTTTCACCAGCCACTACCATTTTCTAAATTGTTTCACATCTTCATTTTGTCAGGTAATATGTCACAGTTTCATGTAGTCATTCTTGTCTTTAAGTTTTCTCTAATGTCATTTTCCAGAACCCAGCTACTGTTTCAGTTTTGTTTCACAGTGAAAATTTGTATGTTCTCTGAAATGCAGTGTTCTGCTCTGAAATGAGCTTATGGAGATAACCATTTAAAAAACAAAGCATTGTGCTTCTGGAGAGGGAAAAAAAAGATTGGTTCACTAGATCATCTATAATAGTTTAATACTCCTTATTTAGGACTTGTGCTTAAGATAAAGAGTATTCTATTGGTTGATCTCATTTACTTATTCATGGAGCTATCCATCCGGTCAGCAAATGTTTCTTGAGCACCCGTTTTTACCTAGCAATAAGCAAGGTGCTGGGCATATAATACGTGAATACCTGATGAAGCAAAAAAATGAAAACAGAAAACAAGTAATTTCACATGATAGAAAGTGATGCGAGAAAAAGTGATGAAGTGGCCTAATTTAAGCTGGTCAGAATATCCTGACTGAGGAGATGACAGTTAAAGACAAGAATGATGAGACGAAACCACTAATGTGGGAATCTGGGGAAAGAGCATTTCGGGACAAGAGAATAAGAAGAGATTGTGCCTGGAGGGTTTAGGAGAATATAGAAGCTAGTATGGTTGGAATATGATAATGCAGGAGTCATATTATATGTTCTGTAGGTCCTGATAAGAAGTTTTGATATTAGTCTAATTGCAATGGAAAGGCACTTTAATATGTTTAAGCAGGTGTTAATATCTGATTTAAAGTTTAGAGAGATCAGTTTGGCTGTTAAATGGAAAATGTACTGGGGAGGGGATGGAGTACAAAGTCGAAACAGAATGACCAATTGGAAGGCTTTTGGAACAGACAGGAAGTGAGGTGGTAATAACTTAGGCTATGATAGTAGCAATACAGGCAGGAAGGAAAAAATGAGCAGATTTGAGATCTCTTAAAAGTTGGAGCCAATAACACTTCTTAATCATTTAAAGGTGGAGAAAAGGAGATCAGATGAATCAGAGGGAATTTTTAAGTATTTGGCCTCAAGAATTGGGAAATGATGGTGTCATTTACTGAAATGGGGAAGACTGGAGGACAAACAAGTTTGAGAAGAAAAAGCCAAAAGCTCTGCTTTAGACAGGTCAAATTTAAGGTCCTGTTCTTCATCCTAGTAGACTATCAAGTAGACAGTTGTATAGTGAAATCTGTATGTCGGGGGGAAGGTCAGGATTGGACATAAATATATTTGAGGGTTACTGGCATATAGATGGCATCTGAATTCATGATTTCAATCTCTGGATGAAATAACCTAAGGGAGAGAAAAGGGCTCAGTTCTGAGTTCTAGGGTGTGCCAACATTTAAAAGATGAGTAGAGAAAACATAAGCAAAGGAGGCTAAATGTGTAAAATGGACTTAGTGGAGACTGCTTCCTCAAAGTGCATCTCCATGCAGAGTCTGCTGCTACTCAGCTCAAGCTGTGTGTTGCCAGGAGAGTATGATGATCCAGGCAGTGCCATATTGAAGTTTGAGGCAAAAGGAAAAATGTGCATCCCTCCTTACACTTATCAAGCTAACTTCCCATTATTTTGGACCGAGTAGAAACAGTGAATAAAAACTCTGTAATAATTTTAAAAAGAGAGTGACATACATTAAGCTCCAGATTGCACAGTCTGTTTGCATAACATTGTCAACCCTCATAAACCTATCCAGCCTGGGGAACTTGATGGCCAATCGACCCAGGAACAAAGGGCTGATTGGAAATGACTGTTCCCATTGCACAATAATGGAAGGTTGTAAAACAATCAGCAGGCTGTCTTCATTTAAAATCTTTATAATTTGTTCATCATATATTTTTGCATTACTTTTGTTTTTTGATTGCATTAAAATATTATTTACCTTGATTACTCAGTTATTTGGTACCCCTAGAAATTTTGCACCCAAAGAACATACCTTACCCTAATACTGGCACTGGACTCAGACCAAATGTTTTACCATTTTCAAAAGGAGCTGGTAATCAGATTTTGAAATGAAATCACAGCTTTAAAATATGTTGGCCAGTAATTCAAAAATGGAAAAAAAGATACAGTTTTGGCATTAGGAAATAAAGCATTAGGAATTCCACCATAAAGAATCCTGATATCATGAAAAGTCCATAGAATTAATGATCAGAAGACTTTAATTCTATCATAGATTTAACCTAATCACATGGCTCTTTAACTTCTTAGGGCTTATTTGTCACATTATTAAAAATAATTTTCTAATCCACATATCTATGGCCAATTCATTTTTGACAAGTGTGACAAGTACAACCAAAGGGGAAAAGAATGTTCTCTTCATAAACAGTGCTAAGAAAACTGGATAGCCCCATACAAAAGAATCAAAGTGGACCCCTTCTTTACACCATACAAAAATTAACTTGAAATGGATCAGTGAACTATATATAAGAGCTAAAACTCCATACAATTATTAGAAGAAAACATAGGGAACTCTCTTCAGACCTTTGTTTTAGGCAGTGGATTCTTAGAATTTACAACAAAACCACAAGAAACAAACAAACAAATAGATTAGCTGGACTTCAACAAAATATAAAATTTTGTGCATTAGAGCACATTATCAAGAAAGG
Organism: Dasypus novemcinctus; assembly: GCF_030445035.2. Classification (NCBI taxonomy): domain Eukaryota; kingdom Metazoa; phylum Chordata; class Mammalia; order Cingulata; family Dasypodidae; genus Dasypus; species Dasypus novemcinctus. The sequence goes on from NC_080698.1 coordinate 20,035,678, forward strand.
GAAAAAACCTACAGAATGGGAGAAATTATTTGGAAGCCATATATCTGATAAGTTTTTAATATCTAGAATATATGCAGAACGCTTACAATTCAACAACAAAAAGACAACCCAATTAAAAATGAACGTAAGACTTGAATAGAAAGAAAATATAAAAATGGGCAATAAACACATGATAAGGTCTTCAACATCATTAGCCATTACAGAAATGCAAATCTAAGCCATAATGAGATACCTTCTCTTACCCACTAAAATGTCTATTGTTTAAAAAATGGAAAATAAGTGCTAGTGAGGATGCAGAGAAACAGGAACACTAATATCTAGGGGTATTATTGTTGGGAATGCTAAATGGTGCAGCCACTGTGGAAAACAGTTGGGTGGTTGCTCAAAAATTTAAACATAGAACTGTACCATGTGACCCAGGAATTCCACTTCTAGGCATGGCATATACCCAAAAGAATTGAAAGCAGGAACTCAAAAAGATATCAGTACACCAATATTCATACAGCACCTTTATTCAAAATAGCCAAAAGTTGGAAGCAACACCAAATGTCCATTAACAGATGAATGGATAAACAAAATGCTGTATATACATACAAGGGAAAGTTATTGATCTGTAAAAAGAAATGTTCTGATAAAAGCTACATCATGGATGAACATTGAAGACATGATGCTGGGTGAAATAAGTCAGACACAAAAGGACAAATATTTATGATTCTATTTATGTGAAATAACTAGAAAGTGAAAATTCACAGGGACAGAAATTAGAGTACAGGTTACCTGGGAGAGGAGAATGAAAATGGGGATTTAATCAATAATGGGTGCAGGGTTTCTGTTTGGGGTGATAGAAATGTTTTGGTAATGGATGTTGTTGAGTGTAGCATAACATTATGAATATGATCAGTGCCACTGAGTTGTATGCATTGGAGTGGTTGAGATGGGAAATTTTATGTTGTATATATTTCCACAATTTAAAAACAGAGACTAGAGACAATGACAATTAAATGCAATACATGATCCTGTACTTGTTTTAATAATGCACGACAAAATGCCCAAAAAAACATTTATGGGAAACTGAAAAAAAAAAGGGATATAGACTGTGTTCTTTATATCAATGTTAAATTTCTTGACCTTGATAAAAAGAATGTCCTTGTTCTTAGGAAACATACATGGAAGTGTTAAGTACTCAAAGGATGTGCTGTATTCAACTTACTCTCAAATTTTTAGAATATAGATGATGGGGAGAAAGAGAAATAAACTGTTTAAGTTGAAAGTGAAAAGAAATGAGTCTCTATCAATGCTGTTACATTCATTTTTATCCAGAAGATTTAACAACTGAATTTAGCATTACCCAAGCATAAAATGTAGCTATTCAGCAAACTCTTTCTTGCTAAGTGCAACTACTCATGCATACCAGGTGTAGGGTACTTAACAATGATTATCTCATTAGTTAAAAGTGGGCCTTCTAGTAATCCATGTTGTAGTTTTTTTGTAACTCTTTTAGGCAATTAATTTTGAGCTACAGCAAATGCATGCAGTTCACATGTATATTGATTTCAGGCTGGGCTACTTGTTGTCAAATTGAATTCAAATCTTTAGCTCATGAGGAAGAAGAGAGCCCTAAACTATCCTGTCAGTGCATTACTTGGTGCTTACATGTGTGGTATGCATTGAAAAAATTAGTAGAATTTCCTCAAAAACATTAGAATAGTAGAGGGTTTTAAATTCAACCCAACATACATAATAGAAGTGCTCAATAGAAATGCATTGAATACAAAAAATTTATTGAATACTTACTATATATTTGATGCTGTGGTATCAAAATACAAAAAGATTGTGCTCTGGCTGGAAATTATGGGAGTATGAGGTAATATATCTATTTCGTTAAAAAAATAGGCTCAAGTTAACAGTGAGGGTAGGTAAGACAGAGCCTTATTTTATGTCATCTAAAATAGGAGTTTACTCTGTTAGATGTCCATTGTTGTGCACTCCAACCTTCATAGAAATATAGTGGTTTTAAGAGCATTTAATTTGGCAGATCTGTAGTAAAACAGAATTACCATATGACCTGGCAATTCCACTCCTATGTATATATCCAAGGGAATTGAAAACAGGAACTCAAATAGATTCTTGTATGCCAGTGTTCATAGCAGCATTATTTACAATAGCCAGAAGTTGGAAGCAACTTAACTGTCCATCGTCAGATGACTGGACAAACAACTGTGGTATATCCATACAATCAAATATTATTCAGCCATGAAAGGAATGATGTTTTGATATATACTACAAAATGGATGAATCTTGAAAACCTTATGCTAATTGAAATAAGCCAGATAAGAAAAGAAAAATATTGTATGATTGCACTTATATGAAATATCAAGAATAAGCAAATTCGTAAAGGTGAAAAGTAGATTAGATGTTACTAGGGATTGGAGGTAGTAGGCAATGGGAGGTACTGCTTCATGGATTCCCAGTTTCTGCTTTAGGTGATGAAAAGTATGGTAATAGATGGCAGTGATGGTAACACAACATTGTGTAATTAATGCCACTGAATTATACACTAAAAAATCTCTAAAATGGCCAATTTTATGTTTCATATATGCGACCACAATAATTTTTTAAAATAAAAGAACATTAAAATGAAAATTGATATTATGATTTTGTAAATTAGTGCATAGATCATCTCTCAGATTAAACAATTCTCATATAAAGCCTTAATTTAGACTTAAAATTTCCCTCCTATGTGAAAGAATACAATGACAAGCTTAGAGAAGCGAGAAACAAAATCTTCCTGTTCCCCATGAAGGATGTTACATTGAGAGAAACATGGCTAGAGCTGAAGGATGCGGTGAATAAGGTAGCTAGACTCCAAGTTGTCCCCCAGTATCTCCATCTCCTGATACTCATATTCTCATATAGTCTCCTCCCACATTGTACCAGGGTTAGTCAGTGTGACCTATAGAATATGGCAGAAGTGATGGCACGTCACTTCTGAGATTAGTATTAAGACTCGGCCACCTTGGGCACCCCACACCTCTTGAATCACTCACTGTGGAGGATGCCAGCTCCCATGTTATGAGGATGCTCAGGCAGTTGTATGAAGGCCTATGTGAGGAGGAACTGAAGCTTCCAGACAACAGTCCTGAGGGTGAGCTTGGAAGCGGTTCCTCCAGCCTCAGTCAAGGCTTCCCACTCCCAGATTCCTAACCCTCAGACTGTGAGATAATACATGTTTTATCTTTTTTTTTTTTTAAGGCACAAAGTTTTGGGCAATTTTTTTTTAAAATAGGGAAATTGGGAGATTACAAACAATAATGCATAACATAAAGGATTCCTATACATCATCCCACCAACAAAAACTTGCATTGTTGTGGAACATTTGTTACAAATGATAAAAGAACGTCATCAAAATATTATTACTGACTATAGACTGCAGGTCATTTTTGGCCTATTTCCCCCACAAACCACCCTATTATTAATGCCATTTTTAGTATTGTATATTTGTTATAGTTCAAGTGAGAATGTTTTCATATTTGCACTGTTAATCACAGCTCATCATCCACGACGGGGTTCACTGTGTTATAGAGTCCCATGACTTCTACACCCCAAGTATACTCTCAGTGGCTTCCAGATTCATGACAGAGTTGTGTTGTCATCACCTCAGTGAATTTTGGAATGTTTTCATAGCTTCCTATGGGATAAGGAAAAAATCCCATATCTGTTTATACCCCTGGTCTTTGACCCTTCACATTGATATGGAGCCTTCTTTGCCATTGCTGCAAAATTACTGCAACATTACTATTGACTATAGACTATAAGTTACGATAGTTTTATTTTTCCCATGTATCATCATATTCTTAACACCTTGTAATAGTGATGACATACATTTGTTCTAGTTCATAGAACAACCTTTCTGTATTTGTACTATTAACCACAATCTTCATCCACCACCAAATTGACTGTGTTACACAGTCCCTAAATTATCCTCTAGCTTTCTTTCAATTGACATTTAAGTACCTAGACTACCCCTTTCAGCCACCATCACCTTTGTACATAGGCAGTTATAGTTATAGTCATTATAATGTGTTACCATCGACTCAATCCATTTTCACACATTTACAATCAACCTTATAAATAATTCTACATAAAGCATCATCTCCCACATCTCAATCCTCATTCTAGCTCTTGTTGACCTATACTCTAAAGTTTAACACCATGAGTTTACTCAGCATATTTAGTTTATATTTAGTGATACCATACATTATTTGTCCTTTTGTGTCTGTCTTATTTCACTCAACAAAATGTCCTCAAGATTCATCTATGTTGTCATATGAATCCTGAATTCATTTATTCTTACATCTGAATGGTATTCCATTGTATGTATATACCACACTTCACTTATCCATTCATTGGTTTATGGATACCTGTCTTGTCTCCATCTTTTAGAAATTTTGAATAACGCCACTATGAATATCTGTGTGTAAATATCTGTTAGTGTCCTTCCTTTCAGTTCTTCTCAATGTATTCCTAGAAGAGGAATTGCCAGATCCCATGGCACTTTTATATTTAGCTTCCTGAGGAACCCCCAAACTGTCTTCAGCAGAGCCTGCACCACTTTAACTTCCCATCTACAGTGAAGGAGAGTTCCTTCTTCTCCACATGCTCTCCACTACTTGTAGTTTTCTGGTATTTGTTTGTTTGTTTTTAAATAATGGTCATTCTATAAACTGTAAAATAATATGTCATTGTAGTTTTGATTTGTATTTCCCTAATATCTAATGATTTTAAACATCTTTTTTTTTGTTCTTTTAAGCCATTTGTTTTTCCTCTTTGGGAAAATGTCTGTTCAGGTCTTTTGCCCAAGTTTTAATTGGGTTGCTTGTCTTTTTATCATTGTGTTGTATGGTCTCTTTATATAACACAGAAATCAAACCCTAATCAGATATGTGGTTTCCAAAGCTTTTTTCCCATTGAGGGGGCTGCTTTTTTACCTTTTTGACAATGTCCTTTAAGGCACAAAAGGGTTTGATTTTTAAGTTGGTCTCATTTATCTATTTTTTTTTTCATTACTTATGCTTTGGATATAAACTTTAAGAAACTACCACCTACAACAAGATATTGAAGATGTTTCTCTACATTTTTTTCAAGGAGATTTATGGTTCAAATTTTATATTTAGGTCTTTTTTTTTTAAAAAAAGATTTATTTATTTATTTCTCTCCCCTTCCCCCACCACCCCAGTTGTCTGTTCTCTGTGTTTATTTGCTGCGTCTTCTTTTGTCCACTTCTATTGCTGTCAGCGGCAAGGCAATCTGTTTTCTTTTTGTTGCGTCATCTTGCTGTGTCATCTCTCCATGTGTGCGGTGCCATTCCTGGACAGGCTGCACTTTCTTTCCCGCTAGGTGGCTCTCCTTACGAGGTACACTCCTTGTGCGTGTGACTCCCCTATGCGGGGACACCCCTGCGTGGCAGGGCACTCCTTGAATGCATCAGCACTGCTCATGGGCCAGCTCCACATGGGTCAAGGAGGCCCAGGGTTTGAACCATGGACCTCCCATGTGGTAGACGGATGCCCTAACCACTGGGCCAAATCCGCTGCCTCTATATTTAGGTCTTAAATCCATTTTGATTTAATTTTTGTATAAGGTATTAAATAGGGGTCCTCTTTCCTTCTTTCGACTATGGATATCCAGTTCTCCCAGCACCACTGATCACTTGATCAAATATGTGAGTTTAATTTTAAATTCTCAGATCAATTCCATTGGTCAGTGTATTAGTCTGTCAAAGGACTGCTAATGCAAAGTACCAGAAATCTGTCTGATTTTATAAAGGGTATTTATTTGGGGGTAAAAGCTTACAGTTATAAGGCCATAAAAAGTCCAACTCAAGGTTGCTTTCTCATCAAGGTTAGCTGCCACAAGTTGAAGCAAGATGTGTCATCGTTCTCTGGCTGGTCTCTGCCTTCCCTTCAGGGCTTCTTCTTCCTCTTGAGACTCCATGCTTAAGTGAAGTCTCCTCTCTCCTGCCATAGGGCTTGTTTCTTTCCAGGCCTACTATATCAGTCTCAGTTGTTCTTGTTTCTTCTAAATCTCAGCTGTAAGCTATCAGGCAAAATGACTTCTCTCTCCCCAGAGTTTTAGCTGTCTGAGGCTTCTTCTTCTTCAACACAGCCAGATCAAAAATGACTGAGCTCTCTCTTCCCTTGTGTCTGTTGGTGTGAGTGTCCCTTTATAGCAGACCCACCAACAGGGCAGGGACTCAGCCTGAGTCATGCCTTACTGACTCAGTCGAATCAAATAATCCCTCAAGGCAATCTTAACAGGTAATCTAATCAAAGGCCCATCAACTGAGTTCAATACAATCAAATGGTATCACACCCAGAGGAAGAGATTAGTTTACAAACATAATCTTTCTCTTTTGGGGATCCATAAAATAATCTCAAACTGCCATAGTCAATATGTCTGTCTTTGTGCAAGTACCATGCTGCTTTTTAACCACTGTAGCTAAATAATAAAATACAAAGTCAGGAAGTAAGAGTCATCATCTTCATTCTTCTTTTTAAAGAAATTTTTGTCTATTCAGGGCCACTTACCCTTCCAAATATACCTGATAATTGGCTTTTGCATTTCTGCAAAACAAAAAAACAAACAAAATCACAAACAGTGTTAGAAGTTTTATTGGGATTGTGTTGAATCTGTAAATCAGTTTGGGTAGAATTTACATCTTAATGATTTTTGGTCTTCCAATTCATGAACACAAAAAGTCCTTTTATTTATTTGGGTCTTCTTTGGTTTCTCTTAGTGATGTTTTGTAGTTTTCTGAGGATAGATCTTTTATGACCTTGGTTAAGTTTATTCCTAAATATTTGATTTTTTTAGTTGCTATTGTAAATGGAATTTTTTTCCTGACTTCCTCCTCAGATTGTGCTCACTAGTGGATAGAAACACTACTGACTTTTGTGTATTAATTTTGTATCCTGCCATTTTCCTCAAGTCATCTGTTAACTCTAGTAGCTTTGTTGCAGATTTTTTGGGACTTTCTAGGTTTAGATATTATCATCATCAAATAGCAAAGGTTTTACTTCTTTTCCTATTCGAATGCCTTTTATTTCTTTTTCTTGCCTAGTTTCTCTAGCTAGAACTTCTAGCACAATGTTTAGCAACACCGCTGACTGTTCTTGTTCCCAGTCTCAGTGGGAAAGCTTTTAGCCCTTCGCTATTGAGTATGATAGCTGTGGGTTTTCATATGCACTTTATCATTTTGAGAAACTTTTCTTCTATTCCTATCTTTCAAAGTGTTCCAAATGTGAGTCTGTTGTAAACAGCATATATATGGCTTATATATTTTTATACATTCTGCCAGCCTGTTTCTTTTGATTTGATAGTTTAATTCATTAATATTCAATGTTATTATTGTAAGAGCAGTGCTTACATCACCCATTTTATCCTTTGGCTTTTATATGTCCTGTTGAATTTATATAATTTTTAAAAACATTCTTAGTTACTTTTGCTGATAATCTTCATTTTTAGGCTCTCTTTCAAGGCTCTCTTTCCTGCCTTTTCCTTTCAGCCTATAAAACTCCCTTTAGTATTTCCTTTAGGTCTGGTCTTTTCAGAGTAAACTCTTCTCAATTCCTGTTTATCTGTGAATATCTTAAACTTTCTCTCATTTTTTAAGGGCTATTTTAGCCAGATACAGAATTCTTGGCTGGCAGTTTTCTCTTTCAGTATCTTAAATATTTCATAAGATATATGCCTTCTCACCTCTATGATTTCTGATGGGAAATCAGCACTTAATCTTATTGGGGATCCCTTGTATGTATTGACTTGTTTTTCTCTTAGTGATTTCAAAGTTCTCTTTTTATCTTTGGCTTTTCACATTCTGATTAGTATGAATCTCGGAGTAGATTTTTTCAGATTTATTCTGCTTGGAATATGTTATACTTTTTGGATATGGATATTTATGCCTTTCAAAAGAGTTGGGGGAAATTTTCTACCTTATTTCCTAAAATATTCTTTGTACCCCTTTTCCCTTTTCTTCTACTGAGACACTCATGACATATATGTTTATGCACCTTGTGCTGTCATTCAGTTTGCTGAGGCCCTGCTCAATTTTTTCCCATTCTTTTCTTTATATGCTCTTCTGCCTGTTTGATTGCAGGTAGCCCTGTCTTCTAGGTGAATAATCCTTTCTTCTGCTTCTTCAAATATGCTGTTGTATGCCTCCAGTATATTTTTTCTTTCATTTATAGTACCTTTCATTTTGGGCTAAATTTTAATGCAGCAGAAGATTACTAATAGATGAGCCCTGCCTTCCCGAGGTAGGACTCATGAAACCCAAATTCCCAAACTCCTGTACTGAGATACAGACATATATTTTAAGCTTCACCAAGCAGATTCTCCCATGCTAAATTTCAATTCAGCAATGAGCAATATGAGGAAAAAGTCTCTCCATGAAACTCCTTTAGCTAGTGAGGATAGTGCTCAAGAATTTTGCTTTTGTGGGTGACAGTGGTTGCGATGCCCAGTTTCTAGTACTGAGTGATGTTGGCAGGGCAGCAGCAAGAGTGTTAGGTTATTTATCCTGTCAATTCTGCAGGGTGGTTTTAGTTCTTTATCCTGTAAACTTAGTCTTAAACCCAATTCTCCTCCAATCACTACTCCTCCCTGCAATTCTGTCAGCTTCCCAATAGCCTTTTAATAAGTTTCTGCTTCTGATTAATCAGCTAATATTAGTGTGTATTGCTTGAAACTAAAATCCCTGAATGATATAAAGGGAAGGGAGTTGCCTGATAGATACAATACTTTAGAACTGAACCTGAGGGTAGTGAGCCTAAGAAATCAGGACAAAGGGCTTCAAAATTATTGGGGCACGAAAGTTTTTTCCTGAAGATTTCTTTAAGGACCTGGTGTAGCAATAATGTCCATTAACCTTGTTGTCTATGAAAATCTTTAGTGACTAGAAAAGTTAAATTTTTCTCGCTTCATTATCAAGATCATAATGAGGTTTTAAAATATTGTCATCAACAACTTATAAATTGTGTTCATCTATTTGCTAGGATTTTGGCATTTGCCACACTTTCGACAAATTCAGAAAGATTTCAGTGAGAAATGGTTTAAGACAAAAGGCTCCATGAAGTGGTTATAACAGAAGATTATTTGAAAATCCATTTGTATGATATAACTCATTCTTCAACATTGCCAGATAAATCTGCTGTTGCTGTAGTTGTTAGATATTTGATTGATTGATCTAGGTCTAAATTCAGTTGTAAATTTTTACTATTAGCCATATGTAAACATTTCATGGATGGTAAGTTTATCTAATAGAGAAGAAATTACTTCCTAATTCATATAGACAACTTACTTCCTTTATATATAAAGATAATATCAATTAAGAGACACATTTGGCAAAAATATTTGTTGAAGTAACTAATTGATTTAAATATTAATTTCTTTAGAGGGGTTTCCTTTATGTATTTTTCCATAGGCCTGCTTTTAAAATGTTTAGTGCTCAAAGTAAGTCTTCAGATATATCAAAATGCCAATATCTCCTATTAATATATATTGAGAATTTATAGTGCATCTGTATCTGGCTGACTGGCTGCCAGAGTTGTAGAAAAACATTTAATCATTGGATGGTGGAGTCATTGGACTAAATAATTGACTTTTAAATTCTCTTCAAATCTTGATATTTTGTGAGCATCTATGGTCCCCAGTTAGATTTACCATGTTAGTACACATAGTTTAACAATCTTCTTTATGTGAATTTAATTCAATCTCAAAATTTTTAAAGTGTATGAAAATTGGGTAGCATAGTCATTTCTTAGAGAAATTACCTTTTGTTAAAAGAATATACTTAACTGAAAACACTGTGAATGCAATTAACATCACTGAGATATATATTGATATAATTATAAGCGCGAATGTTAGACTGTAGATAGGGTAACAGAATACATTTAAAAAATCCAATGAACTACACTACACAGTAAATCCTAAGTTAAACCATGGAATTTTATTAAATAGTATTGTTATAAATACTATAGTATCATCAGTTGTAACAAATGTTCCACACCAATGCATGGTGTTGTTGATGGAGTGGTGTATGGGAATCCTGTATTTTATGCATGATTGTTCTGTAAACCCATAACTTCTCTAATAAAGAAAAAAAACTAATATAGTTAAATGAATTGAGATACTCAGAGAGACTCTAGTCCATTACAGATTCCTAGTTAAAAATGAAACATTATATTTTTAAATAATAATTTTCAACAAGTACTTGCTTATAGTATTTTCTGTTTCAATTAAATTATTTTTGGAACCTACAAATACATTAATGTTATATTTTTAAACATATCTCAAGTCTATCAATTCCTTCCCATCTCTGTCACAACATTGCCTACTTCAAATGACTTCGCTTCTTTTACTTGATTATAGCCTTCTTCCTGCTCTCCTTGCTTCATGTTTGCTGCCTTCCAAGCTGTTTTCTAGACAGCAGCCAGAGTGAACTATTTTTTTTTAATTTTAAATTGAAGTATATCATTCATACATGAACATACATAAATAATAAGTATATGTAAAAGTTGTGAATTTACAGAATAAACATGCATTACCTCATACAGGAGTCCCATACATCATTCCTCCACCAACACCTTGCATTGTTGTGAAATATTTGTTATAAACCATGCAAAAAACATCATCAAAATATTGCTACTAACTATAGCCCATCATGTCTTACATTTGGTGTATTTTTCCCCAACCCACCCTATTATTCTTTTTTAAAATATATTTTTGTTATAGAAGTTGTAAACTTACAAAACAATCATGTACATGTGTAGAATTCCCATACAATACCCCTTCATCAACACACTACACCATGGTGGAACATTTGTTACAGATTATGAGATAATATCATTAGACAGTTACCACCAACCATGATCCATAACGTATATTTGGCACACTTTTCCCATACCCCTCCATTATCAACACAGTGTATCTTTGGCACTGATGCATGACTATTAACAGTATTGCTGTTAACCACAGCCCACACGTCACACCAATTGTATTTTTCCCGTTCTTCACATTCCCACCACCCTGACAGCCTTGCATCTGTATCATCAACCACAATTCTCATCCACTTTGGGGTTCACTGTGTTATTCAGTTCCTAGATTATATTCTAGCTTTCTTTCAATTGACATTTACATCCCTAGACTACCCTTTCCAGCCATATTCCCATTTATAAACCAGCTGCTACTCACCATATTATGTTATCATTAACTCTATACATTTTTGCATTTTTAAAATAAAGTGAATTGAAACTTCTACATACATTAAGCATCAGTAGTTCTTCTCAGCCCACCTTTTATCTTCTGCTAACCTATACTCTAAGTTTTAACTCCATGCAGTTATTCTTTGTAGTTAGTTGATATTAATGAGACCATGCAATATTTGTTCTTTTGTGTCTGGCTTACCTCACTTAGCATAATGCCTTCAAGATTCATCCATTTTATCACATGTGTCCCAATTTCATTTCTTCTTGTTGTTGCAAAGTATTCCATCATATGTATATACCACATTTTGCTTTTCCATTCGTTGGTTGGTGGGCACTTGTGTTGTTTCCATCTTTTGGCAATTGAGAATAATGCAGCTATTAACATTGGTGTGCAGATGTCTGTTCATGTCACATTTTCTAGTTCTTCTGGATATATTCCTAGTAGAGGAATTGCTGGATCATATGGCAGTTCCATATTTAGCTTCCTGAGGAACTGCCAAACTGTCTTCCATGGAAGCTACATAATTTTACAGTCCCACCAACAGTGCAGAGTATTCCTATTTTTCCATATCCTCTCCAGCACTTATTGTTTTCTGGTGGTTTTTTTTTTTTTTAATAATGGTCATTATATTCAGTGTGAGATGATACCTCATTGTTGTTGTTGTTTAAGAACAAAAGTGACAAGATTTAATGTCCTCTTACCTCTAGAATATATAAACACTCAACAGTCAAACAATACAGAGTCTCGCCCCTCCATTCTTTTTTTTTTTCTCTATTTTTTTTTTAATGTTACATTAAAAAAATATAACCCCACTCCTCCCACATCAACTACCTCATTTGTCATCGTGGGACATTCATTGCATTTGGTGAATACATTTTGGAGCACTGCTGCACCACATGGATAATGGTTTACATTGTAGTTTACATTCTCCCCCAGTCCACCCAGTGGGCCATAGCAGGACTATCCCCACAGTACCACCCAGGACAACTCCAAGTCCTGAAAATGCCCCCACATCATGTCTCTTCTTCCCTCTCCCTATCCTCAACAGTTTACTGATATTCTACTATGGAACTATTGTGATTAGTAATGGAAGAAATTGTAGCATTGATGTGGAGAAAGTGGCCACAGTACCTCATTGTTGTTTTGATTTGTATTTCTCTAGTAGCTAGTGATATGGATAATTTTTCATATGCTTTATGGCCAGTTGTATTTCCCTTTGGAGAGATGTCTATATAAATCTTTTACCCATTTTTAAGTTAGATTGCTTGTTCTTTTATTGTTGAGTTGCATGATCTCTTTATATACAATGGAAATCAAGCCCTTTTCAGATATGTGGTTTCCAAATATTTTCTCCTATTGAGTGGGCTACCTTTTCACCTTGAAGAAGTCCTTTTTTTAATTGTTTTTTTGTCTTTATTTTTTTTTAATGTTACATTAAAAAAAATATGAGGTCGCCATATTCCACCCATCCCCTCACCCCACTCCTTCCATAACAACAACCTCCTACATCACCATGGGACATTCATTGCACTTGGTGAATACATCTCTGAGCACTGCTGCACCACATGGCCAATGGTCCACATTATAGTTTACACTCTCCCCCAGTCCACCCAGTGGGCCATGGGAGGATATTCAATGTCCAGTAACTGTCCCTACAGGGACAACTCCAAGTCCTGAAAATGCCCCCACATCACATCTCTTCTTCCCACTCCCTACCCTCAGCAGCTACCATGGCCACTTTCTCCACGTCAATACTACATTTTCTTTGATTACTAATCACAATAGATCATGAATAGAGTCCTTTGAATCACAAAGGGTTTAAGTTTGTTCATGTCCCATTTATCCGTGTTTTCTTTTGTGGCTCATGCTTTCAGTGTAAGGTTTAAGAATCCACCATGTACCATCAGGTCTTGAAGATGTTTTCCTACATTTTATTCTAGGAGCTTTATACCTATTACTTTTACATTTATGTCTTTGATCCATTTTGAGCTAATTTTTGTATAAGGTGTGAGATAGGGGTCCTCTTTTTTCTTTTGGCTATGGATATTCTGTTCTTCCAGCACCGTTTGCTGAATAGACTGTTCTGCTCTAGCTGGGTGGGTTTGACAGCCATGTTAAAAATCACTTGACCATAGAGGGTTTGTTTCTGAACTATCAATTTGGTTCCATTGGTCTATGTGTCTATCTTTATGCCAGTATCATGTAGTTTTTACCACTGTAGATAGTAATATGATTTAAAGTCCAGAAGTGAGAATCCTCCAACTTCACATTTCTTTTATAAGATGTTTCTGGCTATTTGGGACCCTTTTCCTTCCAAATAAGTTTAATAATAGTGTTTTCATTTGTTTAAAAAATGCTGGTAGGATTTTTAATAGTATTGCATCAAATCTTTATATAAATTTAGATAGAGTAGACAACTTAATGATATTTAGTCTTCCAATCCATGAGCATAGAATGTTCTTACAATTATTTAGGTCTTTTTAAATTTCTTTTAACAATGCACTGTAGTTTCCTGAATATAAGTGCTTTACACCTGTAGCCCTTTGATATGGTTCATGAATTCCAAAAATAGATATTGGATTATGTTTGTAAACTGGTCTGTACCTGGGCATGATTAAATTATGATTATGGCTTTGATTGGTCAATGTAAGTAAGGTGTTGAGTCCCTGCCCCTAGGTGGGTGGGAACTCACAGATAAAAGACATGGCAAAAGAGTTAGAGTTTTTGATGCTGGAATTTTGAGCTGGAGCCCAAGAAGTGAACACACAGGAGAAGAACACAGAGGAAAAGAGATGGTTCCTTAGACATGGCAGAAACCCCAGGGAGAGGGACAAAGCCAGTTGCCTAATAGTCTACAGCTGGTCTTGTGGAGAAGCAAAGCCTAGAGAGCCTCATAGTCTATAGCTGACCTTGTGGAGAAAGCAGAGCAGCTGAACCCAGGGAGAAATGAGCCCCAGGAAGAGAGGAATCCAGGAAGCCTGGACTCTGGCAGACATTGGTAGCCATCTTGCTCCAGCATGTGGCAAAAAACTTTGGTGAGGGAAGTAAGTTACGCTTTATAGCCTAGTAACTGTAAGCTTCTACCACAAATAAATACCCGTTTATAAAAACCAACTGATTTCTGTTATTTTGCATCAGCACCCCTTTGGCTGACTAATATAATATCCTTGGTTAAGATTGTTCCTAAATATTTTATTCTTTTAGTTGCTATTGAAAATGGAATTTTTTCCCTCACTCCTCCTCAGATTACACATTACTAGTGTATAGAAATGCCACTGATTTTTGCATATTGATCTTGTATCCTGACACTCCACTGAAATTATTTATTAGCTCTAGCAGCTTTATTGTAGATTTTTCAGGACTTTCTAGGTATAGGATCATATCATCTGTGAATAGTGAAAGTTTTACTTCTTCCTTTCTGACTTTGATGCCTTTTATTCATGTTTCTTGCCTGATTGCTCTAGCTAAAACCTCTAGCACTGTATCGAACAACAGAGTGACAGTGGACATCTTGTCTTGTTTCTGATCATAATGGGAAAGATTTCAGTCTTTCACCATTGAGTACAATGGTAGCTGTGGGTTTTTCATATATGGCCTTTATCATATTGAGAAAATTTCCTTCAATTCCTTTCTTTTGTAGAATTTTTATCAAAAAAGGAAGCTATTATTTTGTCAAATGTCTTTTCTATGTCAATTAATAGGATCCCATGATTTTTCTTCTCTATTAATGTGACTTTTTATACTGATCGATTTTCTTGTGTTGAACCACATTTGCATGCCTGGTATAAAACCCACTTGCTCATGATAAATAATTCTTTTAATGTGTCATTGGATTCAATTAGCAAGTTTTATATTGAGGATTTTTGTATATGTATTCATTGGGGAAATGGGTTTGTAATTTTCTTTTTTTGTAATATCTTTATCTGTCTTTGGTATTAGGGTGATATTGGCTTCATAGAATGAGTTTGGTAGTCTTCCTTCTTGTTTAATTTTTTGAAAGAGTTTGAGTAAGATTGGTATTAAATCTTCTTTGAATGCTTCGTAGCACTCACCTGTGAAACCATCTGGTTCTGGGCTTTTTATTTTGGGGAATTGTTTGATGACTGTTTCAATCTCTTCACTTGTGCCTGCTTTGTTGAGGTAGTCTATTTCTTCTAGGGTTAGTGTAGGTTGTTCATGCATTCCTAGGAATTTTTCCATTTCGTCTACATAGTCTAGTTTTTTAGGCATACAGTGTTCATAGTATCCTCTTTTTTTATATAATTTTTTATTTTTTAAAAGATACTTAGATTACGTAAATGTTACATAGAACATGTAGGGGATTAGTATCCTCTTATTATCTCTTTTATTTCTGTGGTCAATAATAACATCCCTGTTTTCATTTTTTATTTCATTTAATGCATCTTTCTTTTTTTCTCTGTCAGTCTAGCTAAAGGTTGGGCAATTTTGTTAATTTTCATGAAATACAACTTTTGGTTTAGTTAATTCTATTTTATTTTCAATTTCATTTATTTCTGCTCTAATCTTTGTTATTTCATTCCT
Organism: Dasypus novemcinctus; assembly: GCF_030445035.2. Lineage (NCBI taxonomy): Eukaryota > Metazoa > Chordata > Mammalia > Cingulata > Dasypodidae > Dasypus > Dasypus novemcinctus. The sequence continues at coordinate 20,051,485 of NC_080698.1, forward strand.
TCTCTTGCTTTGGGATTAGTTTGCTGTTCTTTTTTTAGTTCCTCCAGATATTTAGGCCATTGATTTTAGCTCTTTCTCTTTTTTAATGTATGTACTGAGGGTTGTAAATTTCCCTCTCAACACTGCCTTTGCTGCATTCTATACATTCTGATATGTTGTGTTCTCATTGTCATTCATCTTGAGGTATTTACTGATTTCTTTCAAAATTTCATCTTTGTCTCACTGATGATTTAAAAGTGTATTGTTTAATCTCCATATATTTGTGAATTTTCCCTTTTTCTGCCTCTGGTTGATTTCCAACCTTATTCCATTATGATCAGAGAAAGTGTTTTGTGCAATTTCAATCTCATTGAATTTATTGAGTTCTGCTTTGTGACCGAATATATGGCCTATCCTAGAGAAAGATCCTTGAGTACGTAAGAAGAATGTACATCCTGTTGTTTTGGGTGCAATGTTCTGTGTATGTCTATTAGATTTAGCCCATTTATCACATGATTCAATCTCTGTTTCTTTACTGATCCTTTGCCCAGATATTCTATCCAATGCTGATAGTGGTGTATTGAAGTCTCCAACTGTTATTGTAGAGATATCTATCTCCCCTTTCATTTTTACCAGTGTTTGTCTCACATATTTTGGGGCATCCTGGTTAGGTGCATATACATTTATGATTGTTATTTCTTATAGGTGAATTGCCCCTTTTATTAATATATAATGTCCTTTCATGTCTCTAAAGTCTATTTCATCTGATATAAGTCTAGCTACTCTAGCTTTTGTTTGTTTGTTACTGCAAGCATGTATAATCTTCCAGCCTTCCACTTTCAATCTATTGGTATCCTTGGGTCTAAGGTGAGTCTCTTTTAGACAGCATATAGATGGCTCATATTTTCTTATCCATTCTGCCAGTCTGTGTCTTTTGATTGAGGGAGTTTAATCCATTAATATTCAATGTTATTACTGTAAAGGTAGTTATTATTTAACCCATTTTGAACTTTGCATTTTATCTGTCATATTTTATTTTCACCACTTGATGTGTTACTTACTTTTACTGATAGAATCTTCATTTCTAGACTCTCTTCCAAGTCTCTCTCTCCTGCCTTTTCTTTTCAGCTGTAGCAAACCCTTTAGTATTTCCTGCAAAGCTGGTCACTTTGTTATAAACTCTCTCAGTTTCTGTTTATCTGTGAATATTCTAAACTCATCCTCATTTTTGAAAGACCATCTTGTTGGATATAAGATTCTTGACTGGCAGTTTTTCTCTTTCAGTATCTTAAATATATCATACCACTGTCTTCTTGCCTCCCTGGTTTCTGGAGAGAAATCGGCTCTTAATCTTATTGGGTATCCTTCTATGTTATGCATTGCTTTTCTCTTGCTACTCTTAGAATTCTCTTTGTCTTTGGTTTTGACATTCTGATTAGTATGTGTCTCAGATTTGGCCTATTCAGATTTATTTAGATGGGAGTATGTTGTACTTCTTGGACATAGATATTTATGTCCCTCAATAGGTTGGGAAGTTTTCTACCATTATTTCTTCAAACATTCCTTCTGTTTTCCCTTCTCTTCTCCTTCCCTGAGACCTTGTTCAATTTTTCCCATTCTTTTCTTCATCTGTTTTTTTTTTTTGTATGTTCACTTTTTAAAATCTTTTTATTTATTTATTTTTAATTCATTTTTTAAATATTACATTAAAAAATATGAGGTCCCCATGTACCCCCCCACCCCCCTTACCCCACTACTCCCCCCATAGCAATGTATGTTCACTTTTGGAGGCCATGTCTTCAAGCTCACTGATCCTTTCTTCTGCCTCCTCAAATCTGTTATATGACCCCAGTGTATTTTAAATTTCATTATTCTACCTTTCATTCCCATAAGATCTGCTTTATTTTTCTATGTATATTTTCAAATTCTTCTTTGTTCCCATCCAATATCTTCTTAATATCCTTAATCTCTTTAGCTGTCTCACTGAATTTATTAAGGACATTTGTTTGAACATCTATGATTAGGCATCTCAACTTCTTTATGTCATCTGGAGGCTTATCTTTTTCCTTTAAAGGACTGTATCTTCTTGTTTTTTGGGCTGGATTGTAATTTTTTGTTGGTGTCTTGGCATTTGGCTTACTAGATATATTTATTCTGGGTGCAGTTTCTCTCTTTAGTTTAGGGCTTTCTTGCTCTTTCTTCCTTGCTGGTTTTGTAGTAGGATCTGATGATGTAATTGGTGGTGTAAGCTGTGGAGGCTGAACCTGTCCGTGTTGCCCCAGGGACCATTGAAGCTTTTCCTACCTTTCTCCTTTGCTAGGGGTAGGGACAGAGCCACAGCCATGTGTAATAATCCATGTTGTGCTGGTCAAGACAATCTGTAGTTGCCCAGAGAGACTGATGAAGCTTCACACTACTTCCTCCCCTGCCTGGGATGGGGATGGAGTTGCAGTTGTGGCCAGCCATCTATGCTCTGTGGGTCCAAAATGACCACAGTTGCCCAGGTAAACTGATGTAGCACTGGCCCCCTGCTGAAAGTGCTTGCAGTTGCCCAGACAGGCTGAGGAAACACAGCTCCTCTCCTGGAGCTCCACATGTCTGACTATTCATTCTGTGCCAGCCAAATGTACCTGCAGTTACCCAGAGAGGCTGGTGCAGGTCCCACCAGCTTCCTCCCTGCCAGACGTGGGGCTGAAGCCTACACTAGGGCTGCAGTCCAATCTGGGTGGAAAGAAACCTGTCTCTACTAGAACTGTGATTTTCAATCAGCCCCACTTCCCCTCGTGCTGGGGGTGGAGTAAAAATGGTGGCTACCAGCCTCTTTCTGAATTGGACAGGTTCAAACTTCAGCTATTCTTAGGGTTATACTTTAGCCAGTCAAATTTACTAATCAGTAGCTGAAGTCAGTAGCCAACCATCTCTTCCTCCCCTGTTTTTGGGAAATGGAGCTTCCAACTCCAGCCACAGAATAGCTTGAGGAGGTTTATACATTGCCAGAATAGGCATGGCCCATAGTTTCCTGGAGAGGCTGGTGTAGGTCCATCTCAGCTTCCTCCCTGCCAGAGGTGAGCTTAGGCTATAGCTGCAATCCAATTTGGGTGGAAAGAAGTTGGTTCCTACCAGCACTGTGATTTTCAATCAGCTCCACGTCCTCTCATGCCAGAGGGGTGGAGTTGAAATGGCAGCTACCAGCCTCTTTCTAACTTTGACAGGTTCAAACTTTAGCTGTTCTTAGGATTATGCTTTAGTCAGCAAAATTAACTAACCAGTAGCTAAACTTGGTGGCCAACAGTCTCTTCCAGGAAATGGAGCGTCCAATTCCAGCCATGAAATTCCAGCTGAGGCTGCTTCTGCTGCCAGTGCAGTATGGCACCAGCCTCTGCAGCATAGAGTGCTTTATTCATGAATCTTCTCTGCAGATGGGCAGTCTCCTCCTTCCATTCTTTCAGGCATTTTGCAGGATGCTCTTCTGATCGCTTGGAGTCCCCAAACAGGTGCTTTAATTAACTGGGTGATTATTAACTGCCATGTAGAATGAGATGACTCTGGAGTGCCTTACTCTGCTGCCATCTTGCCCCTCCTTTCCAGAGGGAACTTTTAAAAACTTTCCATCATATATCACTGCTCTCCTTAAAGTCCTTCTGAATCTTCCCTCTGCCACTGATATAAAATCCCAGGTCCTTAACATGGCCAACGAGACCTGATATGCTCTCATTCACATGTGCTGACATCTTTAACCCCATCTCTATCTCTCATCTCCATTTTGCCCCCCTTTGCATTTTTTAGTAAAAGCTTTATTGAGACAAAATTCACACTTGTACAATTCACCCATTTAAAGTGTACAATGAGTGGTTTTTAGTGTATTCACAGAGTTGTGCAATCATCACCAAAATTAGTTTTAGGACATTTTCATCACTCCAAAAGAAAATCATGTACCTTTTAGCAGTCTCTACCCCTAATTTTTCTGCAAGTGCCCCAGCCCTAGGCAACCATGAATCTACATTCTGTCTATAGATTTGCTTATTATAGACATATTCATATAAATGGAGTCATACAATACATGAATTTTTGTGACTGACTTCTTTCCCTTAGCATAATATTTTCAAGCTTCATCTATGTTGTAGCATGTATCAGAACTTCATTCCTTTTTATATCTGAATAATATTCCATTACATGGCTATGCTATACTCTGTTTATTCAGAATGAGGACATTTAGGCTGCTTTCACCTTTTGGCTATCATGAATAACGCTTCTATGAGCATTTGTGAGCAAGTTTTTGTATGAGCTTTTGTTTTCATTTCTCCTGATCATATACCAAGAAGTAAAATTGCTGGGTCATATGGTAACTCTACATTTAACCTTTTGAGAAACTGCCAGATGTTTTCCAAAGGAGCTGCACCATTTTACATTCCCACCAGCAGAGTATGAGGTTCCAATTTCTCCACATCTCACCAACACTTGTTCTCATCTGTCTTTTCTTATTATAGCCATCCTAGTGGGTGTGAAGTGTTATATAATTATGGGTTTGATTTGCATTTCTTTGATGGCTACTGATGTTGAGCATCTTTCCATGTGTATATTGGCCATATGTATCTTTTCTTTAGAGAAATGTCTACTGAGATCCTTTGCCAATGTTTTAATTGGGTTGTTTGTCTTTTCATTATAGAGTTGTAAGACTTCTTTATATATTCTAGATACAAATCCCTTATCTGAGAAGTGATTTGCAAATATTTTCTCACAGTCTGTGGATTGTCCTTTCACATTCTTTTTTTTCCCTTCAAAATTAGCCATTTGCTGCTATGGAATTCTTTTTATTATTCTATTTTGCTTCAGGTGGAATGGGAAAATAGTATGTTAAAAATACACTCTTTCTAAGGCAATCAGATATTTTTGGGTAAAATCATGTTAGTGCTACATTTACTGTATGAGTTCAGTGAAGGTTTTTGAGAACAGCATGGTGGGGACTAAATACAGAATACAAAGTGTAGAGTGTAGGGTATAGGTGTGGAAAAGGATGGATCCTCTACTATTTCAGAAGAATTTCTGTGATAAGCTAGTTCCTGTTTCACAGTTGTCAAATAACTGGTTCCAGGTTTAACCATAAAGACAATTTTAAAACATTTTAAAGAAAAGGTTGGAAAATTACTTTATGAAGTGTTAAGAAGAACCGAGTATAATTAAACTATATATGAACTAGGAAACAGATATTTATCTCAACAGCAATATTAGCACATTAGTGAGACCATACAATATTTGTCCTTTTGTGCTGCCTTATTTCACTCAACATAATGTCCTCAAGGTTCATCCATGCTTTCATATGCATCCTGATTTCATTTTTCTTGCAGGTGAATGGTATTCCATCATATATCACATTTTGTTTATCCATTCATCAGTTAATGATACCTGGCTGGTATCCATCTTTAAGCAATTGTGAATAATGTCACTATGAACATTAGTATGCAAAGTTTGTTCATGTTCTTGCTTTTCAGTTCTTCTGATTATGTTCCTAGTAGTAGGACTACTGGATCATATGGGGTTCTATATTTAGCTTCCTGAGGAACTGCCAAACTGTCTTCCACAGAGCCTGCACCACTTTGTATTCCCACCAACAGTGGAGTGTTCCTATTTCTCTGCATCCTTTCCAGCACTTGTAGTTTTCTGTTTGTTATATTTTAATAATGCAATTTGTAATGTGTGAAATAATATCCCATAGTTTTGATCCACATTTCCCTAATAGCTAGTGATGTTGAACATATTTTCATAGTCTTTTATGTCCATTTGCATTTCTTCTTTGGAAAAATTTCTGTTCAAGTTTTTTGCCCATTTCTGAAACTGGGTTACTTGTCTTTTTATCATTGAGTTGTATGACCTCTTTATATAGCATAGAGCTCAAACTCTTATCAGATATGTAGTTTCCAAAAATTTTCGCGCAATGAGTAGCCTCCCTTCTCACTTTCTTAACAAAGTCATTTGAAGCTTGAAAGTGTTTAATTTTGAGGCAATCCCATTTATCTATTTTTTCTTTTGTTGCCCTTTTTTTGAGTGAAAGTTTTAACAAACTACCACCCACAACAAGATATTGAATGTTTCCTTACATTTTCTACTAGGAATTTTGTGATTGTAGATTTTATATTCAGGTCCTTAATCCATTTGGGTTAATTTTTGTATAAGGTGTGAGTCTTTTTTCTTTCTTTTAGCTATGGCTATTCAGTTCTTCCAGCACCATTTCTTGAATAGACTGTTCTGACCCAGCTGGGTGGGTTTGTTAGCCTTGTCAAAAATTGCTAGACTATATAAATGAGGGTCTATTTCTGAATTCTTAATATGGTTTCATTGGCCAATATGTCTATCTTTATGCCAGGACTATGCTGTTTATACCACTGTAGCTTAGCAATAATCTTTAAAATCAGGAAGTGAGAGTCCTCCACCATTTTTCTTCTTCTAAAAGACATTTTTGGCTATTTGGAGCCCTTGCCTTTCCAAATAAACTTATAATTGGCTTTTCAATTTCTACAAGAAAGGTTGTTGGAGTTTTATTGGGATTTCATTGAATCTATAAGTCAGTTTAGATAGAATTGACATCTTAAAGATACTTAGTCTTCTAATCCATGAACACTGAAGTGCTTTTTTTGGTGACTTCCTCCTTAGACTGCTCATTAGTTGTGTATAGAAATGGTTTTGCATTTTAATCTTGTATCCTGCCACTTTGCTGAATTTGTCTATTAGTTCTAACAGCTTTGTTGTGGATTTTTTAATTTTTAATTTTCTAGGGTTAGATATTATCATCAGGAAATAGTGAAGGCTTTACTTCTTTCCTACTTGGGTGCCTTTTATTTCTTTTTCTTGCCTAATTGCTCTAGCTAGAACTTCTAGCACAATATTTAATAACAGAGATGACAGTGGGCATCCTTGTCTTGTTCCCAGTCTCAATGGGAAAGCTTTAATTCCTTCACTGTTGAGTACAATGTTAGCTGTGGGTTTTTCATATATTCACTTTAACATGCTGAGAGAGGTTCCTTCTATTCTTAACTTTGGAGTTTTTTTTTTTTAATCAAGAAAGTGTGGGAAGCAGATGTGGTTCAACTGATAGTGTCCGCCTACCATATGGGGGGTCCAGGGTTCAATCCCCAGGGCCTCCTGACCCTTGTGGTAAGCTGCCCCACACACAGTGCTGCCACATGCAAGGAGTGCTGTACCATGTAGGGGTGCCCCTGCTAGGGGTGCCCCACACACAAGGAGTGCACCCCTCAAGAAGAGCTGCTCCATGTGAAAAATGTGCAGCCTGCCCAGGAGTGGCACCACATACAAGGAGACCTGACACAGCAGGATGATGCAACAAAAAAAAGACACAATTTCCCAGTGCTGCTGGATAATGCAAGCAGATGCAGAAAAGCACACAGTGAGTGGACAGAGAGCAGACGGTGGGGGTGAAGGAGAGGAAATTAATTTTTTAAAATAATAATAAAAAATAAAGGGTGCTATATTTTTTCAAATCCCTTTCCTGTGTCAGTTTAGATGGTCATATGATTTTTCTTCTTGAATTCCTTAATGTGGTGTATTATACTAACTGATTTTCTTGTGTTGAACCACCTTTGCATACCTGGGATAAAATCCAATTTATCAAGGTATATACTTGTTTTAATGTGCTTTTGGATTCAGCAAGATATTATTGAGGATTTCTGCATCTGAATTCATTAAAATAATTGGTCTGTAATTTCCTTTTTTTTTTTTTGTGGTATCTTTGGCTTTTTATTAGGGTGATGTTGGTATCATAGAATGAGTTTGGTAGTGTCCCCTCCTGATCAATTTTTTGGAAGAATTTGGGCAAGAATCGGTTATATCTTTTTTTAATGATTGGTAGAATTCACCTGTGAAGCCATCTCAGTATGGGCTTTTCATCTTTGTGATGTTTTCGATGACTGTTTCAACTTCAGTACTTGTGATTGGTTTGAGGTCTTCTATTTCTTCTAGGGTCAGTATAGGTTGTTAGTGTGTTTCTAGGAATTCGTCTATTTCATCTACATTGTCTAGTTTGTTGCAGCATTCAGTTGTTCATAGTATCTTGCTGTTCTTTTTCTGGGTCCTCCAGTTGTGCAGTTTAGGATTTTTATTTTATCTCTTCCTTCTTTTTTCATGTAAGCATTGCATTTCCATCTCAGCACTGCCTTTACTGTATCCCATACATTTTGATATATTGTGTTCTCAGTTTCATTCATCTTGAGATATTTACTTATGCCTCTTGCAATTTCTTCTCACTGATTAAGGATATATTGTTTAATCCTCCTATACCTATGACTTTTCCCCCTTTTCCTGCCTGTTATTGATTTCTAGATTCTTTCCATTTTGATAAGAGAAAGTGCTATGTATAATTTCAATTTTTAAAAATTTATTGAGAATTGTCTTGTGATACAACATATGGTCTATCCTGGGAAAAGATTCATGAGCTCTTGAGAAAAATATATGTCCTGCTCTTTTTGGGTATAATGCTCTATAAATGTCTTTTAGGTCTAGCTCCTTTATCATGCTAGTCAAGCTCTCTGTTTCCTTATTTTTCTCTGTTTGGGTGTTCTATCCAATGCTAGGAGTTATGTATTGAATCTCAAACTGTTACTGTAGAGATGTCGATTTCTCCCTTCAATTTTGCCAGTGTGTGTTTCATGTGTTTTGTGTAAATATTTATGATTATTATATTTCCTTGATGAATTGCCCCTTTTATTAATATATAATGATCTTCTTCATGTCTTATAACAGTTTCGCATTTAAAATTTATTTTGTCTGATATGAGTATTGCTACTCCAGAACTTTTCTGATTACTTTTTGTATGGAATATATTTTTCCAACTTTTAATTAATTAATTTATTTATTTCTCTCTCCTCCCCCCCCCCGACCCCCGACCCTGGTTGTCTGTTCTCTGTGTCTATTTGCTGCGTCTTCTTTGTCCGCTTCTGTTGTTGTCAGCAGCATGGTAATCTGTGTTTCTTTTTGTTGTGTCATCTTGTTGTGTCAGCTCTCTGTATGGGTGTCGCATTTTTAGGCAGGCTGCACTTTCTTTCACCCTGGGTGGCTCTCCTTATGGGGTGCACTCCTTGTGCGTGGGGTTCCCCTATGCCAGGGGACACCCCTGCGTGGCACAGCACTCCTTGTGTGCATCAGCACTGTGCATGGGCCAGCTCCACACGGGTCAAGGAGGCCTGGGGTTTGAACCACAGACCTTCCATGTGGCAGACGGGCGCCTAACCACTGAGCCAAGTCTGCTTCCCTGATTGTGTTCTTGCATCTAAGGTGAGTGTTTTGCAGAAAGCATATAAATGGCTCATTTTTTTTTAACCTTCTGTCAGTCTGTGTCTTTTCATTGAGGAGTTCAATTCATTAACGTTCATATTATTACTGTAAAATCATTACTTCGCCCTTTTATCCTTTGACTTTCCATTGTCATATCTTACTATTGTCTGACTTTTTACTTTTTTAGACAGCCTTACTAATATTCTTCATGTCTACACTCTTCTCTAAGTCTTTTGCCCTTGTCTTTTCCTTTCAGGCTGCAGAAATCTCTTTTGTGTCTTTTTGTAGCAAATTCCCTCAATTTTGGTTTGTCTATGAAGACTTTAAAATTACCCTCAGTTTTGAGGGACAGTTTTGCTGGATAAAGAATGCTTGGCTGAAACTTTTTCTCTTTCAGAACTTTAAATATATCATATCACTGCCTTCTTGCCTCTGTGGTTTTTGATAAGACATTGGCCCTAGTCTTATTGAGCTTCCCTTGTATATGATGCATTAGTTTCTCTTGCTGTTTTCAGAATCCCCTATCCCTTTCATTTGACATTCTGAAAAATAGGTGTCTCAGAATAGATCTATTTGGATTTATTCTGTTTGGGGTGCATTGTCCTTCTTGGATATTGATATTTGTCTTTCATAACAGTTGGGAATTTTTGTCAGTATTTTCTCAAATATCTTTTCTGCCCCTTTTTAATTCTCCTTTCTTTCTGGAACACCTATAATTTGTATGCTTGTGCATTTTGCTTTGTCATTCAGTTCCCTGAGACCCATTCAATTTTTCTCCATTCTTTTCTCTTTCTGTGCTTTTTTCTGTGTTTTGAAATTGACGCTCTGTCCTTCAATTCATTTATTCTGTCCTCAACTAATTCAAATCTGCTGTTATTTGTCTCTGATTTCCAGGGAGATATCTCTTTCATTCTCCTCACTGGTAATTCTCTTCTGGCCAGAGCTGAGATTCAAATAGGCTCTACTAGCCAAACTCACCAAAGATAAACCACTTTCCTCTCTCTGCCACACCCTTCTACTGTCCAGGGAGGAAGACACCCATTCCCCTTTCAGTGGGACACAGTGAGCTATGGGTTTTACCCAGACTGTTCACCTTGAAGGTCTGAGAATGGGTGCTGGTCCTGACCATGGGGGCTAGTAACTCACATTATTTGCTTTGGCCTCTTCATCTTTCTTTCCCTCTCTCTCCTGGAAAGTGCATGCCACCCTCTTGGTCTGCAGAAGTTCCCTGAAATTCTTGGTAGTGTTCTTTGCAGCACAACGTTTTAATTTTGATAAATACTAATTTATTTATTTTTTCTTTTGTTGCTTGTGCTTTTGGTGTCATATCTAAAAAACCATTGCCTAATCTAAGGTCATCAATATCTACTCCTATGTTTTCTCCTAAGAGCTTGAGTTTTAGCTCTTACATTTAGATCTTTGATCCCATTTTGAGTTAATTTTTGTATATGGTGTGAAGTAGGGGACCAACTTCATTCTTTTGCTTGAGCCTTTCCAGTTGTCCCAGCCTTATTTGTTAGAAAGATCATTCTCCCCACCATTGAATCATCTTTACAAACTTGTCAAAAATCAGTTGACCATAAATATATGAGTTTACGTCTGGACTCTAAGTTTCATCCCATCAATCTGTATATCTACTGTTATGCCACTACTTCACTGTCTTGGTTATAGCAGTTTCATAGTAAGTTTTGAAATATTGGAGGTGTAAGCCCTTCAACTTTTTTCTTTATCAAGATTATTTTAGCTACAGATTCCCTTTGCATTTCCATATGAATTTTAGAATCAGCTTGTCAATGTCTGTTTTTTAAAAAAGCTGCTTGGATTTTGATAGAGATTGCAGTGAGTCCATAGATCAATTTGAGGGACGCTGCCATCTTAACCATATTATGTCTTCCAATTCATGAATGCAGGAGGTCTTTCCATTTACTAAGGTCTTCTTGAAGTCTTTCAATGATGTTTTGTAGTTTTTGGTGTTCATATCTTGCACCTGTTTTGTTAAATTTATTCCTAAGTATTTTATTATTTTAAATACTATTATAAAGGGAATTATGCTCTTAATTTCACTTTTGGATTGATTATTACTAATTTTATAGACATGCACTGATTTTTGTATATTGATCTTATATCCTGCTACCTTAATATACTCTATTAGACCTAATAGATTTTTTTCTTTTGTGGCTTCTTTAAGACTTTCTATATATAAGATCATGCCATCTATGATTAAAGGTAGTTTCACTTCTTCCTTTTTAATTTCTATGCTTTTTTCGTTTTCTTTTTCTTGCCCAATTAACCTGGCTAAAGCCTCCAGTGCAACACTGAGTAGAAGTTGAGGGACACACATCTTTGTCTGGCTCCTGATCTTAGAGAGTAAGCATTCAATTTCTCACCATTAAATATGATGTCAGTTGTGGATTTTTACCCCTAATTTATTAGGTGCCAATCTTGGGCATTTCTTAAAACTTACCAAACTTGCCCAGTTTTGAACCTTTGCAAACCTGGTTCTTCACGTGACTTCTTATCCTTCCAATTTCAGAAAAACCTTCCCAGACCACTCCAGTTAAAGTGGACTGCCTCTTCCATTCATTATTCTCTGGAAGCCCATCCTGTTTCCTTCCTGGCACAGTTACTTTGTATATTTATTGGCTCATTCATTCTCTGCCCTCCATGTACTTTCCCTGAGGATGCGGACTATTTCCTTCTTGGTTGCTGTTGTATCCCTAGTGTCCAGAACAATAAAAACTCCATCCATTCTGTTGAATGAATGAGTAAAGAAATGAACACTCACTATATACATATGTCTTTGAAGTCATGTAACTGTTTTTTTTAAAAGATTTATTATTTATTTATTTCTCTCCCCTTCTTCCCCCACCCCCCCTGGTTGTCTGCTGTCTGTGTCCATTTGCTGCGTGTTCTTCTGTGTCTGCTTGCATTTTTGTCAGTGGCACTGAGGTTTTTTGCAGGGGGGGGGGCAGGGCTCTCCTAACGGGGTGCACTCTTTGCACGTGGGGCTTCCCTATGTGGGGGACACCCCTACGTGGCATGGCACTCCTTGCGCACATCAATACTGTGCTGGGCCAGCTCACCACACGGGTCAGGAGGCCCTGGGTTTGAACCCTGGACCTTCCATGTAGTAGGCAGATGCTCTATCAGTTGAGCCACATCCACTTCCCCATGTAACTGATTTTTAAAAACCTAAATGCTTAAGCCTACCCAATTCCAGCTAGAGCAGTCACTGCTGAAACTACCCAGTTATTGCATGATGCTACCATTTTCCAAAATGTTTTTTTGAATTCTTCTTTTTGAATTGACTTTATAGCCTGTGACATTTTTTTTCATATTATAATTTCTTATAAAATTAGTAGTTATGTAAAATGAAATCAATCTACATTATGAGAAATGGAACACTTAATGAATGTTGTGATGTCTTAGTGGATTTGGTAGTTAAAATTTACATTCTCCAAGTATACAGCGAAGCACCCTTAACATGTTCATTAACTACCATGTTTGAAGGACTCAGTGTATACTTTTTGGTATTATAACACTGACTATGTGAAAAAGGAACACCTACAGATAGCTCTAGTATGAGATCATGTCATAGATTGTTGTTGTTTTTTTAGTTAAGCATGTAAATGTTCGAGAGGCAATTTGCAGATGGACCTATTCCGGGCTCCCACAACAGCTCTGGGACCCCAAGTTATTGGACCCATCAAATCCTCAGTTTTTCTCCTATAAAATTACCCTCTTATAAATCGACTTCTAAGAGTTAAATGAGATAATGTTATTCCAGGTGTTTACCCCAAGGCCAGCCTCATAGTACGCTGTCAAAAAATGTAATTGTTATAATCACCTATTAGCCCAACCTCCTTGTTTTATAGCTACGAAAACTGAGAGACTTGGTGAATTGCCAAGAATAAGGGCAGTTATTAAAAAGCTGAAACTAGAAACCGTATCTCCTGACTCACAATCCACTTCGTCCCATTTCAACTCACACAACAAGCCTCAGCTTGCTAAGCCTAATAGCTGGGAGGGGCAAGCCCTTTTCATGCCTAAAAGCTAGCCAGAAAAGGCTGTGAGAAGAATGTGGCATATATACTTCCTTAATGAAAAATAAACAGAAAGAACTTGGAGTCCTTTGCAAATCAGAATCCTTTTGTGCAAATTGAATTCATTTTGTTATTGCTTTAGGATAAATTAGATTCCATTACCATTCTCCATCACTTTTCCCCCATCTCTGAATTAGAATGGGGGAATTCAGGTGATCACGGTAGTCATTGGGAAGTTAAAGGGAACATAAAAATAACCTCCATTGATTCAAAAGAAGTAAAAAATAACCTTGGGGTAGCAATAACATTTTAATTAGAAAATTTTCCATGAGATTAGACTAGAGAGTTTTTGGAACAATATATATACTATATGTGTATGGCCCTTTTAATGATTTTATTTCAACTGAACTTCAGGAAAAAAATCATATTGAAAAGAAAGTATAGGTTGAAAAACAATTTGAGGGGAATTTGAATTTTTAACACTTATACATTCTGTTGGGTGGGTTTTACAACTATTGATTTTATCTTTTATTAATAGACTCTGGCCTAATGCAAACAATTGCACACAAAAAAATAACAGGAACTTTCTTAGTTTTGCTCCTTTCTTTATAATTATTTTACATGAGCCTCCATGTAAGACTGTACCATTTATTATGCAACAAGGTAGTAGGACTCAAAATTCAAGCACAGCACTGCCCCACACCCAAGTCTTGCAGAGCAGAGGGGTGCCTTTTATCTTGATGCAAAAGCTTCATCGTCTCACCAAGTCACATTCCCAGGGAGTTGCATCTTTCCTTAAGAGACAACTTTTCTAATTTGCACAAAGGCCTGGTATAGGCTAGTATGGCCTAGTATAGTATTATAGCCATACAGAAAAAAAAAAATGACACAATAACACAACCTGAAATTAGCTTACAAAGCACATCTGTTTTGAGCAAATACTCCATGTCTTGCAAACACAAATTTATAATAGAAAATTAACCCTGTATGAAAACTTCCAAAATTCAGTCATTAATTAGGTAATTTACTTCATTCATTCATTCATAGGTCTCTTCATTCAATACATATAATAAAAGAACACTTGAAAACTGCTGCTTAATACATAAGATAATTTCAGAAGGAGTTCAAAAATGGTAAAGGAAATTTAACCCATTGCTATTATGTGCTTTTGCTGTTAATTTATAATGGTGCACATTGAGCATGGATTATTGAAAACTTGCCCAGTATTTTCTGAATAGGCGCTAAGGAAAAGTTAGCATTTTCCACAACTGTATGATTAACCCCTGGCCCCACTGTTTTCTGTTTACTCTTTGAAGAAAACCCCTGCTGTATGTTTGCCTTTCTAGCAATTGTTAGGTTATCAGAATGTGTCCTTTTGGGTGACTGCTGGAGCTCATTAAGCCTCCACCCCAGGCTCTGGCGGCATTACCCAGCAGGTTTATTTTAATATAAACAGTGTTACCAAATGTACTCTGTTGTAATACTTTTCTTGAGTCTTTACCTCTGCATGAATTCTCTTTTTATTTCTCTTTAAGCCCACAAAGAAAGCATTTCAGAGCTTTTCAATAGCAACCAAATCCTTTCAGGATCACAGCTCTGACTTCTGCAGGTGCCCTTTATGAAATCATAGGGGTTAGTGCCTTATGTATTAATCATGTCAGTTCAGCTCTTCCCAGATTAATTCATCTCTGCTGTGAAAACATTCAAACAAATCAAGCTTCCTCTTTCTTCCTTTGTACTTAAAGCTGTTTTTTGGGGGGGCAAACCCCACCTTTACTGAGAAAAGAGCGATACCAACACGAGGCCGGTTACATTGTATGTAGGTCTTAACGAATAAACTAGATATCTAATTCTTGGTGCTTGACAGAGTTTGGAGTTTGTTGCAGCTATCAGTTATTTTTGCTTCAGAGTACTTGTTTCCCAATTCCTGATAACTATATCCCCCCGTTTCCCTTTCGGTCCATTGAGAATAAGGCCTACGGGTTCCCATCTGTTCAAATCCTTAATCTTCTGCCATGCTTATTAGCTTATAATTTTTCATTACTTACATTTTTAAAAAGTGTCTTCTAAGACAGTCTTGGCATGTCTTTTCAGATTTTTGTCGTAATTCCTCTATGCTGTATAAAACACCCTACTAAGATATGATTTGGCCAAGTCATTTTTGCTGTGTACTTTTTTTTTAAAGATTTATTTATTTTATTTATTTCTCTCCCCTTCCCTCCCACCTCAGTTGTCTGTTCTCTGTGTCTATTTGCTGCATGTTATTCTTTGTCCGCTTCTGTTGTTGTCAGCGACACTGGGAATCTGTGTTTCTTTTTGTTGCATCATCTTGTTGTGTCAGCTCTCCGTGTGTGTGGCACTATTCTTGGGCAGGCTGCACTTTCTTTCGTGCTGGGCGGCTCTCCTTAGGGGTGCACTCCTTGCGCGTGGGGCTCCCCTATGTGGGGACACCCCTGTGTGGCATGGCACTCCTTGTGCACATCAGCACTGTGCGTGGTCCAGCTCCATACAGGCCAAGGTGGCTGGAAGTTTGAACCTCAGACCTCCCATGTGGTAGGTGGACACCCTAACCACTGGGACAAGTCTGCTTCCCTGCTGTGTACTTTTGAATAGATTATAGTTTAGTCATGATACTGATTCAAACTTAATTCTCTGGGAGTGGGAATGACATTATATAAAAGGTTCTTTAAATGTCTCAGAAGTCAAGCATTGAAAAAACTGTCCTGTGTTTTATTGCAGTTGGTCTTCTATTGTTTATTTAAGCACTCAAATATTGCTTGTCTTAGGGAAAGGTCTTTTTTCACATTTTAATCTAATGAATAGTGTTAACTAGATTTTGGACCAGAGCTTGAGAACAAATTTATTGTTATCTTATCTATTACTTATCTATCATCTAGCTACCTATCTGGCCATCTATCTACCCCTCTAGTAATCTAATCTATCATCTTCTTCATTTATCTATCATTGCTAAATTTTAATTCCAACTAGTTGCATTTTCTGTTAGACTAATACATCAAGGGATACCATTCTGAAATGTTGCTGTTTTTTAAATTCTTTTTGGAACTTTGTGATGCATATTAATGCAGAGTTTAATTATTTTGCTGGTTGTGATGCCAGTCTCCTTTGTCTCATGGCTCTCCATTTGTACTTATGACTCTTCCATGGTTTGTGAGCTGGCACTTAACCATGATAAGCAAACATGGTTGGATTAAAGAAGTGTCCAAAGCTCCTGTGTAGAGGTCCACCAGTCAGTACCTTAAAACGATTTCCTTCCTGTTCTTTTGACCCCTGTTTTTCCTAAATCTTGAATTTAGTAGAGTGTGCATTACTTTTTATAAAAAGATTTATTTATTTATTCCCCTTCCCCTCCCCCCACCTTGCATTTTTGCTGTCTGTGTCCATTTGCTGTGTGATCTTCTGTATCTCTTTTTCTTTTTGTCTTCTCTTCTCATTTTTTCTCCTCTAGGATTCACCAGGATTCAATCCTGGGGAACTCTGATGTGGAAAGAGGTTCCCTGTCAATTGCGCCACCTCAGTTCCTGGTCTCTGCTATGCCTCACCTTGACTCTCCCCTTCATCTCTTTTTCGTTGCATCATCATCTTGCTGTGTGACTCACTTGCGCAGGTGCCGGCTCACTGTGCAGGCATTGGCTCACTGCACAGGCATGGCTCGCAGCACAGGTATGCTTCCTCTTCTTCTTTTTCACCAGGAGGCCCCAGGCATCGAACCTGGGTTCTCCTATGTGGCAGGCAGAGGCCCTATCACTTGAGCCACATCTGCTTCCCACATTATTACTTTTCCAGTTAGTATAATGAATAGTATTTACCAGTGTCTCTCATTTCAAATAGCTTCTTCTTCACCTTTTGTAAATGATCTGTGATTAAAGGATAATTTTTGTAAAAGTATCTGTTATCTTTTTGAATACTTAAGCACTTAATAAACTTTAAGTGGTATTTTTATTCCTTTCCTTGTTAATTTTTTTTTCTTGGTTTGACTTTATATTTAGCATTCTTTGTGGATAAACCTTCCCCTTGATAAGAGGCAGTCAAAGGTGAGAAAAGCTGGAATGACCAGAGAGAAGGACTTTACCACTCACCAGTTTCCAATATGTCATCTCTATTATGAAAAACAGTTTATAAATTTTGGCATTCCTCAGATCTCTTATAAAACATTTCCAGTGGGGGCTGCAAACTTTGAAGCAGGAAATAGAATAGATTTGCCATGGGTGATGGAAGGGAGCTGATTGATATTGACAGATTCAAAGGATGGTGGCCCTTCCTATCAAGACCAGTGGGCCACATAGAACTTGGATCAGATAATTGCCAAATGCAATGAATACACTTTTCAGTTCTCATCGTATTTCACCTCCAGTCATAGCCACGTCATCAAGTCAAAGGAATTTTAGGTTCTGGTGCTAGTTGATAGTCTGGCATCTACTCCTTGCTCCATAATGCTGTTCCAAACCATTTCTTCTTTTCCTTTGGGTAAAAGCTCCCACTCTCAACCTCAAGCCATCCAGCTTCAATCCTCATTATTCTCCCCCCATCTTTACTGATAAAATATTGGTCTCCCAGCTACTCCTTCTTCATTAAAATTTTTCTTTCAAATTTTTATTTTGAAATAATTTTAGATTTACCAAAGAGTAGTAAAGATAGCACACAGAGTTTCCATATACTCTCTACCCAGTTCCACTAATCTTAACTTCTTATCTAACTATGGTTATATTTATCAAAAACTAAGGGATTAACATTAAAACAACACTGTTATTGAACACAGGCTTTATTTATGTTTCACCAGTTTTCCCATTAATGTCTTTTTTCTAAGACCCAATCCAGTACCACACTGCATTTAGTCATCATGTCTCCTTAGTGTCCTCAAATCTGTGGCAGTTTAAGTCTTCCATTGTTTTTCATTATCTTGACACTTTGGAAAATTACTGGCCAAAAGCTTTAGAATGTTCCTTAATTTGGGTTTCATTAATATTTATGGATTTGGGGGACAGGGGTACCACAAAAGTGAAGTGCCATTGTCCTCACATCATGTTAAGGAGCACATGATGTCCCCACATCTTATTACTGGCGATGTTAACATTGATGACTAGGTTAAGGTGTTGTCTGACAGGTTTCTCCACTGTAAAGTTACTGTTTTCCCCCTTTTCATACAGTAAGTCCTGCCCACATTTAAAGGGAGGAGAATTAAGCTCCACCTCCTGGAGGGAGGAATATTGGAAATTTTGTGAACATATGTTAAAAATTGGGGAAAATGCTTTGAGGCTACACAAATATCTTGTTTCTCCTTTAAGTCTTGCCTGCTGATTTTAGCATTCATCTGTGGATCTTGCCTACAGCACTTTTTACTGTGGTGTTCTAGCAATGATTTTCTACTTTCCTCGTTCTTATTCAGTTATTATTTGGAATTCTTCTATATGGAAGATCTATCCCTTCTTCCTATTTATGTATTTATTCAATCATTTCTTTATATTAGTATTTTCTCATGTGTATTTATTTTATTTTATTTTTTTGTGCTATAATCCAATACTATTATTATTTTTTTTGCTGAAAAAGTTATGACATTGGGAGCTTTCTCAATTGGTTCCCATGTCCTTTTGACATTCCTTTCCCTCTCCCCCATCTTTTTTCTTCTTATTTTTTAATACTTCCTTACTTTTTGCCATTCATTAAAGCTTTTTCTGTTCATTAAATAAATACAATCTGTTCCTTGTCTTTTCCATTGCAATTTTTCCTTTTGTTCTGTGTGACTTCCATGCTATGTGAACAACTCCTATAACAATGGGAGTGTCTCAATTCTGTGTCCTTATCAACTCCCATAATCCTTATTTCCACTCAACTTTAGTCATCCACTCTAGTGGCCAAATGCTAAATCTTGTCATCACCTGAAACTGTTCTATCTTTGTAATAGTAAATGTAAATCTCCAGTTCTTCCATGTTTCTCAATATTTTCCCACAACAATTACTCTTTCATCTCATAGGAGCCTCCAGTTTCTTCACTTCTCTATTTTTTTCCAGTCCACAGAGCTTAGTGTCCATGGCCATCACTTCAACCAGTTGCTAGGTACTACTGGTACAGATAACACAATCTTATTAGGCTCTTGGCAGTATTTGATAGGCCTTCCATGTTGTGTAGATTCAGCTTTCTCTCTGACTTCAAACTATTAGCTCTACACTTTTGTCCCTCTACCTTCCCCTTAGCTAATGAGCTCATCTCTTGCTGCAGAGAGACAGTAGAAATCATCAAAAAGAACACTCTCAACTCTAAGCAACAAACTTATTATCTTACTGTGCTATTTTTACCTTTTTTTCCCTTCCTCTTGGTCCTCCCATGAAGGCTATATCCTTCTTTCTATCTAAGGCTAATCCTCTCAGTCTCGGCTCTGGATCCCGTTTTCTCTCTTTCTAGTTTCCCCAGGCTTTTGATTATTCCTCTCTCTCCAGGGTCTTCAAACTCTTCTTTTCACTTGCTTGCTCCTTTATTTGAGCATTTAAACAAAACTAAATGAAGCAAACCCCTCCATGAAGCCCATGTTATCTCCCTGGGACCTACCTATTTTTACTTGTCCCATGAAAAACATACTTGAGGATTCTCTACTTATCTGATTTTTCACTTCTTGGTCCACTACAATTCAGCTTCTGTTCTCCTGCACTATTCCAATGAAATTGCTCTTGCCATAGTCACAAATGGCCTCCATATCCCTAAGTCCAGTGGATACTTAGCAGTCCTCATCTTACTTGATTTTTCTTGTTCTTGTTATCTATTCTCTCCTTAAAATCCTCCTTTTATTTTGCTTCAATAGCATCTTTTGATTTCCTCCAATTGTTCTGACCATTCTTCACCTGTTTTTTGGAGTACTGCTGTAAGCCCCCATCTCACATTACATACATTACAATTCCTTGGGGAATTTGTCCTTTTCAAGGCCTCTAATTCCTATCCCCACGGCTTAAAAATCTGTGTCTCTAGTCCAGATGTCTCTCATGAGCTTCATCCAAGATATGTCCCTGCCCCTAGATACCAGCACTTGCGTGTTCCTTAGGCACCTTAAGCTCGTATCTGAAACTAGACTCTACATCTTCCTCTTCAAGTCACACCTCCTCTTTGTTCCCTCTGTTGGTGCTTAGTACTGCTACCTCCCTCAGGCTAAAATGCCAGAAACTTGGAGGTCATCCTTGACTCTTCTTTCTGGTAAATACATTTTTTAAACTTTTAATTGTAGTAACATATATACAGCTCTAAATACCCCATTTTAACCACTTTCAAGTGTACAATTCAGTGACATTAATTACATTTACAATATGATGCTATCATCATCAACATCCATTACCCCAACTTTTTCATCACCTCAAACAGAAACTCTGCACCCATTAAGCAATTATTCCCCCTGCGTCCTGGCCCCTGGTAACCTGTAATTACTATCTATATATATGAAATTTGTTTTTGTATTTCATACAAGCAAGATCAAACAACCTTTATCTTTTCCTGTCTAGCTTCATTTACTCTGTTTAATGTCTTCCAGGATCATCCATGTTGTAGCATGTATCAGAGCTGCATTACTTTTTATGGCTGAATAATATTCCATTGTGTGTATCAACCTTGACTCTTATTTCTCAAATTAGAAGGAACTGCTGATTCTGTTTCTTCAGTTGCTCACAAGTCCTTCCATTTATGTTTGTCCCCTCTGAAACCCACTCTCTCTTGCAGGATTATTATAACAGGCTTCTAATAGCCTTTTCTGTTTCTAATTTTGTACCCATCCAATCCATTCTCCACATGTTTCTTGGATGATTTCTAAATGTAAATCAAACATGTCATTACCTTCAATTGTTTCAGTTTTCTTTAGGATAAAATGCAAAATCCTAATCTGGATTCACAAACCCTGCTTGAACCCAGATCATTTGCCCAGTCTCGTCTTTTGCTGCTTGCTTTCCTAACCATGTATTTTCTCTTGCCTCCAGAATTATTACTTTATTTTATCTTTTTGCACAGAATACTCTTGCCTGTCCTTCCCCTTCTTTCAGTTTCTTAAAGAATCATTTTCCCCAGGCCTTCCTTGACCTTCCCACCCTAATCAAGATTGGAGAGATGCCCTACCTTTATACTCCCATGGCTCCCCACATCCTATTAAAGCACTTAGTACGCCCAATTGTAATGCTTTTTTTTAACTTGTGTTTCCCCAATAAATAGGTACTGAGTGGATGAACAAATGAATTCCTTGTAGTCTTTGAGTAGCCATAACTACACTCCCTTTTAAGTACAAAGTGATATATTAAAGCAGATTTTATTTCACAAATTCATTTCAGACATATTTCCCATGGAAATATTATTACAAGTTGGTTTCTAAGATAATCAATATCCAAATTAATTCATAATATAGTTTAAATCAATTTATAATTCCCCTTGGAATTGACCTATATGTTATTATTGCTCTACGGAATCCCATTTGTCCTTCCTTTGCCTCCCCAATTTCTCTCTTTTTCTTTCTTCAATAGAGTCTCAGCCCCATACTTGGTTAAATAAGATTTGGTGCATTTGTAAGGGACCTCTTTACAACACAGATTGTTTGGGAAACGGCAAATTGTAGTTCTTAGCAAGAAGAGAATGTGGTAGGACAGATAATTTTTATGCCCCTGCTTGAATCCATATCAACTGAAGGTGCTTCGGTTTTGGAAAAATGGAATGGCTAGAGTCTGTGATTATAATGATATAATGTCTATGACCCACCAGTTATCAATTACTGAAATGAAATTCCAATTTCTCTGTATACATTTTGCTAAGGCAGTTCATGGCTACCAAGGAAAAAAGTAGCAATGGCCTGTAAGCCTTATATCAATGTTAAATTTCTTGAACTTGTTAACTGCTTTTAAGGTGTTTACATAAATAAATACCCTTGTTCTTAGAAAATGTACATGGCAATATTAAGTGTTCAAGGAGCATGATGTATGCAACCTACATTCAGATGTTCAGAGAATGGACTGACAGACAGATGGATGGATATAGTTATACTGATAGATGGATGGGTAAGTATGACAACTGTGGCAAACTGTTAAAACTGGTGAATCTGGGTATCTGGGGTGGGGATAGGGCTATGTTGGAGCTCTTTGTGTAGGGTTTGTATTATTTTTGTAACTACCATATAAGTTTGAAAGTATTTTTAAAAGAAAAAGTTTCTAATAAAACACCAAAAAATAATAACAATGGTCTGGTCATAACCCTGGTACAAAACCTGATTATTCAGATTTTTAAAACTTGGGGAATCCCTACAAACACACATACCTTTTATGATTAAAAACCATATTGCTGATAGTATTGCTACTTGGGCTGCAACTCTGGAAGAAAAGCCTGCTGTGATAGGAAATCCCTTCTGTCCTGAGGTTGTGACTCTTTGATGAGAAACATTCATTTGAAACCCCCAAACTGAATTTCCCATTTACTTGTACCTGAACCATTAATGTTCAGATTTTATTTAAATGTTGGAACCAGCCCAAGAGTAAACTTGGACTGCCCTATGATTGTCAAAAATTTCTAAAACTGTGCTGTTTGCTTGCCTGTCCTTCACCTATTCAAGCCGCCTGAAGCTTTTGCTAAAACAAAGCAACGCTCTCGGACTGCCAAGTACCAAGGTTATCTGTCTCCTCATGTTGATTTCTGTCCGTCAGTAGGCATGCTGCTGTACTTATGGGTGTCCTTGTGCAGACGGAAGGGCTTGGATGTGGCTGGTCAAACATGAAGGTTGTATATATTAGTCCATCACGTACATGAAACTACTGTGTTGCTCTCCTCACCTAGACCTCTTTGCCTCAGATACATTTTTCAATACACAGGCTTGATGTAGTTTTCCAATTATCTTTATATCAAAAAAGAATCCTTTGGCCTCCAGATTTCAGTGGTAGCAGCTTATCCCAAACTGCAATACCTATTACATTGTGGAGGTACACTCACTAAGTTATGTGAATAATAATTTTATATATAAGCTAAGCCTGTTGCCCAGGAAATAGGCTGTGCTAAGAGCACTCACTAGTTTGTACATTCACCTAAATGGGGGAATGGTGTTTGGTCTAAGGATTACTTTTTGTTAGCTAGTCAGTTAACATATATTGAATTTGTGAAGTGCTTAAAGTATAGTCCTAAGGATTATAAGGAAGTTAAAGACTCTATCTTTGATTTGGCTGTTCAAAACACATACTCATGAAGTGATCCAAAAATGCTTCTTGGGCAATGGTTTGTTGTGTACAAGCTGATAAATTGAATCTATAGTAAATGCTGTGGTTGGAGTCAAGTTTTGATCTGAATGATGAAAAGTTCATTCATTCAGCAAATTGAAGAAGGGATCTATTGAACGCCTAATTTGTTCTGTGATAAGGACTGTGCTAAGCTAGAGGCTAGGGATACCAAGATGAATGCGTATGTTCACTTGCCTCAGGATCTTAAGAGGGAGACAGCATGTAAAAAATGACATGGGAAAACTAACATAGAAATACAAAGAAAGCTCCAGAAGGGGTAAAGCTTTCAGTGATCTGAAGAGACACCATACAACCCTGTGTCTATAGTTCTAACCACAGCAGCTGTTTGCAGTATTTGGTTTCTAGTTACCTTGAGAAGAAATAACCCATTACGCCAAACTTTGTGCCAAGTCTTCTAGCAACAAACTGTCCATTTAGAATTCAGTAAAGCAAGAAAGCTGAACTTGCAAACATTATGTTGGCCTTTAGGATAATGATAAATAAAAACATGAGGAGGGGCTTTGAAATTCAGTTTGGAAATATTGTTTGACCAAGTGAGGCAATGGATTGAACAAACAATATTTTGAAGGGCGGTGAAATAGGACAAGTATGAGCAATTGGTGCTTGGGTGGTATTGGGAGACAGAAACACATTAATAATGTGAGAAGATTCTTCATCACATGGACTATTCAAGTTCCTGCCAGTGCCTTATCCACCATGCCATGCCTGTCCTCAGTCAGCATCTGCCTGAAACATGGTATTCCATCATGGTTAAATAGAATTATAAAGTGAGCCACAGGCATCTAAAATTTTCTGGCAGTTACATTAAAAAAGTAAAACAAAAGAGGTTAAATTAAGTTTAACAATATATTTTCTTTACCAAATATGTAAAAAAATTCTCATTTTAACCTGTAATCAATATAAAAGTTATTAATGAGCTATTTACATATTTTCATACCAAGTCTCTTTAAAATGCTATGTATCTTATACTTTCAGAAACATCTCAATTTAGAAGAGCCAAATTACTAGCTCTAAAAGGCTACAAGTGGCTAGTGGCTACCATATTGGACAGTGCAGCTATAGACATGTAAAAATATATCCTGTTTTTGAGGGTCTCTAGAAGATTCAATTTCTTCAACTTTTTCCTGGGACCACCTTTCAACCTGCCTTGTTATTTGGAATAAGCTCTTAAATGGAGCCCACATTCCCAAAGCCAAATTTTGACTATTTCTTCTTCTCTCATGCTGTTATACAAAAACAGTTTATTGAGATTCTATTATATACTAGACATTGGAGTATAATGATAAGAAATATTACTATGGTTCTGGCTTTCAGAGTGTGTACAGTGTAATGGAGAAGAGAAATATTAAACAAATAGACAAATTATATATATGTTACACCTGTTCGGATGAAAAGTCCAGGAAACTATAAGCATTTGTAACAGGAGGACCTCTTCTAGTCTGCAGTGATTGAGATGCTTCCCTGGTGAAGTGACTTTTGATGTGGAATCAGAATGATTCTGATGAGGGGTCAGAAGGAGTCTGGCACTTACAAGGAACTGACAGGAGAATGGCATGGCAGAGTGAAGAGAATGAAGGCAAAAGAGGCTGGGAATGAAGCAGGAGAGCTAGGCAGATGCCAAAGCACTTAGGTCACATTAAGGACCAAGATCTTCCGTTGAAGGGTAAAGAGAAACCATGTTATGTGTTAAGGAGCAGTGGGACATTACTGGGCATACATATAATACATATGAATAGAGAACTCTGACATAGACAGGATAATGGGTCTGAAGGTAAAAGGGTGAATGTGGGGATACCTTTTAGGAAGCTCTTGAGTAATCTAACCAAAGTAATTAGGGAAGTGGCTACCTCACGTCTTAAACTGATAATTTTCAGTCATATAAATAGATAAAACTGACAGGCCTTGGTAATTGATTTGTTGGGAATGGGGTTGACACAGGGTGTGAAAAAGAGGGAGTTAAAGCTGAATCCCAGCTTTCTGACCTGCTGAAATAGATGGTTGTAAGTCTTCTAAGGATTCTTATTCTTAGCTCTCTTCTAGCATGTTAGGAATTTTAGAGTGAAGTTTCCACTATCTAAAGTAGGAAATACAAGTGTTAAGTGGCATGTATATTAATTTGACAAATTAATTGACCCAAAAGTTTGTTTTTGCTTGAACTAGAAATTTGTAAATCTTTGTTGCTAGTGGTAAAATAAAAAAAGGAAAGAGTTAACAGTGAGCTTCCACTCTTCTGTCCATCTCTCTTAAGTTTTCCATACTGAGTAATTAATTACAGGCTGAATCATTTAACAATTTTTCTGTTTTGAATCTAATTGCCTTTTTCTTATAAATTGTGCAATCTGTATTGAAACAGTATTATTGCCATAATGCTGTCATGAGTAGAGGTTGATGACAGTCTTCACAGAGGAAGGCTAAAGGAAAACAATAAAGAAAATAACTTGTCGGACCCCAAAGTTTCCTAAATCAATTAAGAAACAACAATAAAACTTTTATGTTTATTTACAATTGGTTTACATGGATTTGTAATCTATTCCTGGCTAATAATTAAAAAGATTCCATTTTGCATTGTTATTCTTTTTAGCATTAGTTATTAAATAGCTAATTTACTTCTTATGCAAGGTCAAATCAATAGGAAAAATTCAAACTGCCCCATAATTCCAAATAGTTGGATGTTGACAGTCATGTGCACTTGATCATTAATTCTTTCATGGGATAATTATTAAGCTCATAGTGATTAACAGAATAGACAACCCTTGAGAGGTTTACAATATAGTGGGAGACATAAATGAGTAAATGAATAAACTCATAAATAAACGAATAATGTAATGTCAGTAGTGATTAACACTGACAAGAGAAGGGAAAGGTATAAAGAGCTAGAGAGCAATGTTTGTCCTATCTTGATAGCTTGATGAGAGGTGATCTCTCAGTAATGGAGTATTTGAGCAGTAGTTTGAAGGAAGCAAGACAGGAAGCTGGCAAATATCTGGGGTATGAGCCTTTTGGGCTCAGGGTAAAGGAAGTCCAAGGACTCTGAGGTGGATATGTGCATTTTCAAGGGGCAGCAAGGAAGCCAGCACTGTGAGGAGGGGAACAGAGGAGGAAATGAGATTGAAGAGGTGATGGGGGCCACAGTACAAAGGACCCTCAGGGCATTTCTAGATTTTGGATTTGATTCTAAGTATGATGGGGAGTCATTGGAGGGTTCTGAGCAAGGGAGAGATGTGAATTTAGATGTAAGGAAGAGGAGAACCAGGGGTAATTCCTAGGCTTTTGTCCTGGGCAATTGGATGAATGGTGATGCCATTTATTGAGTTGGGTAAAACTATGGAGGAATGAATTTAGTGGGGAAATCAAAATATTTCAGTTTGGCGTATGGGAGACTGACAAAAATACTCTTCTTTTATTTCAAATGTGAAATGCCTATTAATATAATTAGACATTCAAGTGGTGATGTTGAATAGAAAAATACACAAATTTGTAGTTTTAAAGACAAGTAAGGGCTGAAAACATGTATTTGAAACTAACATCTAGAATTTAAAGTAGGTGTTTTGTGCCTTGTCCATTGATTCCTGAAGGCTTATTCTGTAGCCACTTCTGCCATTATATTTCTTCCTTACCCTTGCCCTTTTTGGTCCCTGCTTTTGTCCTGGAGGAGGAGTAATGAATGTTCCTTGTGATGAAGAGGGGTGGTAGTCCTTAGATGATGATGGTGGTGGGAATGGGGTCACTTATTTATAAGCATTTGTTGAGCGCTTACTATGTGCAAAGACATAGCATAGTGAGCAAAAGCAATTGCCCTCACTGAGCTTACTAACCTAGAGGACCACAGAACACAGGGACTAAGATCAGCCATTAATCAAGCAGTCATACGCTGTAATGGTGACAAGTAATGGGACAGAGCTACATAGTGCCAGCAGCGCTTATACTAGGAGGAGTTATATCTCAGCCTGGAGGTCGAGAAAGGCTTCCTGAGGGTGTGAGAGCTGAGTAGTTATGTGAGTGGGAGTTAACTAGGCAAAGAGTGAGTGGAGGAGTGATCCAGGAAGAGGGAGCATATGTACAACAGTCCTGTGGAAGGAGGGAACATGGTGCATAAAAGAAAAATAACATGTCAGGAGCCCAGCGAGTGAGGGCGAGCATTGTGGAAGATGATGGCAGGAAACAGATAATGTCTTATAGGTCACTTGATTTGAGAAAAATTATTGTGGAGAATGGATTGAGGCTGGGGAGTGGGAGGGAAGAAAGGGGCAAAAAGAGAGGACTAGGGACACTAGATAGGAGTTTATGGAGGTAGCCTAGGTGAGAGATGAAGGTGGTTTGGGCAGAATTAGGGTCATGTTAATTCCTGGGGACAGCTGAATGGGTAAGGGAGCCAAAGTAACTCTGTCTTAAAGAAAGGCTCCCCTGCTAATGAGGAGTCAGCAGGATGGTTAAGAGATTGCTATATTGAAACAGTTCTCCTCCCTACTGCTGTGTGACCTTATAGGTAAATCGAGGTTAATAGTACCTATATGACAGGTTATTTCATAGAGTAAATCTATGTATGATAAATGCTTAGCCAGCATTCAATAATTACAGTATAGTCACTCTCTGGAATTTAGCAATCACCTCCAGAAAAAGATATCAGGGAAAAAAACAGTTTTTTGATATTTCTGAAAATCTTTAAGAAAAACAATCCACAAATACATAAATGTACCAAACATCCACTGTCTGCAATCACTTGCAAGAACAATATATGTTGATTATTGATTGTAATTTTAATTTTGAGATATACTTTCACAGAAAATGGGCCCTGTGTAAAAATAGTGTCTTACATATGAGATTTGTGATCTTACCAGCTGTGATTAAAGTGATTTAAAAATTTGTCCATCTCTATTTTACGTAATATAAAAAGTGAACTAACAAAAAAAATAAACCGTGGGCAAGTATCCTTTTAAGCACAAATTACATGCCATCATTTTCTGAACTTCATTATTTACTTATTAAAGGTTTGTAAGGGTTCATTAATGTCTGGTGAATCACAAATCAATTATTCACAATGAAGCATGAAATTAGTTAAAAATATTCATATGCAGGCAGTACATGGCGTGCTGGCTTTTCAGAAGTGGATCAACTGAAAATGTGTGAAAAAGAAAAAGTATAGATGACATGTTAGGTGGTGGGTAACCAACTGTGCTTTAAGCATAAGAGCAAGAAATATCATACCTGAATGGAATTCTATAAAGCTTGTTTTAGCAGTTTTGCTTTAAACTCACAAGAGACTTCATAAACATAAAATTATTCTCCAAATGCAGTCCAATTCAAGGACATCCTTATTTTCACACATGCATGAGACAGTATGTTGAGTGCGCAGTGCAGTGGTTGGCATCTAGTATTTGTAGAATCACTGCTTTTCCTTTCCCTTCCTCTAAGGTGTCTGCTGCAGCACAGGAGCCTGTTTAAGATATTTAATCAAAGATTCTGGCAAAAACAACAACAACACATTTCTTTTCTTATTGTTCTTATATCCCTTTCTGAAATTGTATCTGTAAAGCATGCTCATTTTAGATAACTTGGAAAACAGAAAACAGCAACAGAAAGGTCACCTATGAGTTTACCCTAGAGAGAACCACTTTTGGTATTTAGGTATACATCCTTTCGACACTTTTTTTCTAGAACATTCAATTTAGAATTCATAATCTTGGATTTTAAACAATCTGTTTCATAAAGCACATGATAAGGAGACTTAGCCAGCTAGGTCCTATGCTGCTATTTTTGAAAAAACCAAACAGACCCATAATTGCCAAATTGCCAATCTGTGCATATATTTTTTAATTTGTTCAAGTAACTTGTTAAAAATAAACATTATTTTTTAGAACAGTTTTAGATTTACAGAAAAATTAAGGAAGTACAGAGAGTTCCCCTGTGCCTTGCAACCTGTTCTTCCTGTGGTACAATGGTATGATATATTTGTTACAATTAATGAGTTCATATTAATAGATTATTATTAACTGTAGTCCATACTTTATTAAGATTTCCTAGTTTTCACCTAATATTCTTTTTCTATTTCAGGATTCCATCCAGGATACCACATTACGTAGAATCATCATGTCTCCTTTGTCTCCTCACGTCTGTGAGAGTTACTCAGATTTTCATTATTTTGATGACTTGATACTTTTGAGGAGTATGGGTAAGGTACTCCTTTTTGTAGAATGTCCCTCAATTTGGATTTATTTGATGTTTTTCTCATGATGCAGACCACAGAGGTCAAGTTCCATTTTTATCATACATCAAAAGTGTATACTATCAACATGTCTTATCACTGTTGAGGTTGAACTTCATCGCTTGGCTAAGGTAATGTTCGTCAGCTTTCTTCACTGAAAAGTTACTCTCCCATCCCTGCCCCACCCCTTTTCCAAATT
Source organism: Dasypus novemcinctus (assembly GCF_030445035.2). Taxonomy (NCBI): domain Eukaryota; kingdom Metazoa; phylum Chordata; class Mammalia; order Cingulata; family Dasypodidae; genus Dasypus; species Dasypus novemcinctus. Next base: position 20,081,444 of record NC_080698.1, read on the forward strand.
GTATACTCTTTGGAAGACAGTTACTATTCATAGCCCACACCTAAGGAACCAGGGAGTTCTGCTCCACCTCCTTGAGGGTAGAGTGTCTACAATAATGAAATTCTGCTGCATGGGAGATTTATCTCTTCTTTTCCATTCATTCATTTATATCCATATGGATTCATGGATATTATTTTATACTTTGGGTTATAATCCAATACTACTTTATATATTTTATTGTTAAATTGTTCCAGTGTTGGCCATTGGGAGCTCTTTTACATACCCCCATTGTCCCTTTGATATACCCCCTATTTCAGTTTGCTAAAGGCTGCTAAGGCAATATACCAGAAATGGGCTGACTTTTACAATGGGGATTTTTAAAATTTTAAGTTTACAGTTCCATGGCTGTGAAAGTGTCCAAATCAAGGCATCACCAGGAGATGCTTTCTCCCTGAGCTGCACCTGTGGGTGATCAGGCATGTGGTGGCATCTGCTTGTCAATCCTCTCTCCTCCAGTCCTCATTGCTTTTAACTTCTGGCTTTGGTGGCTCCTCTCAGCTTCTGTGTTCTGTTGATTTCAGCTTCTGGCTCCTGGGAGCTTTTCTCTAAGTTTTCACATGTTTCTCTCTGTTTCTGTGGCCTTGCTGATTCCAATTTATAAAGGACTCCAGTAAGATGATCAAGACCCACCCTGGGTCATGCAATCTAATCAAAGGCCATTAACTGAAGTAATTTAAGCAAAAGGTCCCGCCTACAATAGGTTTACATGAACAGGAATGGATTAGCTCTAAGGACACGATCTTCTGGGGCCCACCCAGATTCAAACTGCCACATTATTGTGGGTTTTTGTTTTTTTTTGTTGTGGGTTTTTGTTTTGTTTTGAACATTTTCTCACTTTCTGGCTTTACAAGGTACTCTAGGCTCTTGATCTGTCCACATTTAAAATTAAAATCAGGATGCTCTAAATATAGACTGCTTTAGTTCAGATCCTGGCTTAACTATTTACTGACTTTGGGACCTGGAAGCTAGTTACCTTACCTGTGAGGCCCCAGGTTCCTCATCTATCTAAGCTCCATTAGGAAAGAAATTTGTGTGTGTTTGTGTGTCTTGTTCTCTATTGTATCTCCAGCCCCTAGAACAATGTCTGTTACATAGTGATATTCAATAAAGAAATATTTGCCGAACAAATAAATGAATGATGGGTACGAATATTAGCATATAAACCAGATAAGCAAGAAATGTCTTCTTATTTTATCTTCAAATAATTGTCTAATTTATTATTCTTAAATTTAAATTCAGTATTATTAAAGTTAGAAATGCTTATAGCTGAAAAATAAAAATAATTCTATAGGAATTTCAACAAAAAAGCAGTCTTCTAACTCCAGCTCCTGAGGCAACCATTTGTAACTTCTTTAGGTATTCTTTTGATATTTCCATGTGTCTAAATACCATGTTTATATCATTGATTTGTAAGACTTATGTATTATCTCTTCCTTTCCAACTGTGGAGGATGGGAATCTAGCACACTCCTACCTGTTTGCACCACACACTGCTTTCTTTTTGACCTCCATTGTCCTGTTGAAATCTATCAGCCAAAGATCTTCAGGAGCACATCTGAAATCAACAATCAGGTTTATAACTTGCTGCAGCAAGGGAGACTCTACATCATATAAAACAAATGTAAGTTACCAAAGGGGGAGTTAATGAAGGATGTCTTTAGATTTTAGTAGGGATTGGTCAACATTTGTAAATGAGGGAGCTGATGGAGCAGTTGATGGTTTTATGTTTAGAAACAGGAGACCATGCAAGTTACCCCTGCATCAGTTTTTCTGTGGCCTTACCTTGTATATAGGAATCTGAACAAACTACTGTTAAGTGTGAGAGACTATAGCGAATATTATGCTTTGATTTGGTACATTTTATCCATTTTATGAGTCTTTTGTATTTTATAAGGTGTGATTTTTTTTTCAATTCTCAGTTCTCCCTAACCTCCTAGGTGCCAGCAGGACTGCTTTTTCCATTCATTACTCTCAGTGTAGTTCTATCACAACTGTGGTTAGATTAATATTTGGTGTTTACATTTCTACCACTATGTCAACTCTATGGACAGTTAAACCAGGTAATATTTTATCATTCCTTTCCTTTTTCTCTTTTTTTTTCTGTCATATATGTGAACTTTATTGTTCAAGCATTATTAGTGCAGCAGGCTCAAAACAGTGCTTATATCCTCTGTAAACTTGAAGTTCCTGCTCTCTGTTTTTTAATTGGATCCAACCACAATGTCTATGAAGGTTTAATTGAAACAAACTAAGCAATATTCCTGAAGGTGGATGCTTAGGCCTCTAGCCAGAATCAAACAGTCAGAAGTCATGCTAAGCCTAGACTTGGTCATGCGACAAATTGTGGACTCAACCCAATATGTACTAATCCCTAAGGGGAACAGGGTACCGTCCTCACTGAAATCTTTTTTTAAAAATCAATTTTATTTATTTTTATGGGTTGCAACCCTTCTTACTATTGATTTTTAAGAGTTTCTTATACAAAGCCTTTTCAGAGAGATTTATTTGATTATTTTCTCTTAGTCTGTGGCTTGTATTTTCACTTTCTTAATTGTGTGCATTTTGAAGAATGGAACTTTTATTTTTATAAAACACAACTTATCTTTTTATTATTAATTATTTTTTCTCTTTATTTTATGAAATCTTTTCAGATCCCAAGAACATGAAAATTACCTCCTAATTTTTTTTTTAAGGTTTACAGGTTTAACTTTTAATTTTGGGTGTATCATTCATTTTCTCTATATGGTGAGATATCGGGGTTGAGGCTCATTTTTTACCCATTCAGGTATTCATTTGTTCTAACTTCATTTGTTGAAAATATTATAATTTTATCATTGGTATATCTTGGCACTTTTGTCAAAATTCAGTTGACCAGATATGTGTGGATATTTTCTGAACTATTTTGTTCCATCGATCTGTATATCTATATTTATGCTAATACTACTCTGTCTTGATTATTGTAGCATTATAATAAGTCTTGAAATCAGATAGTACAAGACTTCCAATTTTTAAAAAATTGTTTTTGCTGTGTGAAATTCTTTAAATTTCCATATAAATATTTTAATTATTTGACAGTTTCTTTTACAAGTCTGCTGGAATTTTGATTATGATTGGATTGAATCTATGGATCAGTTTGGGGAGAAATGACATCTTATTAATATTGAGTTTCCCAGTCCATGAATAGGGCATATCTCTCCATTAAATCACATTTTCTGTAATTTTCTATAGCAGCATTTATATTTTTCAGGTCTTATATACATAGATTTTGTTAAATTTACTAAGTATTTATGTTTTTTGATGCCTTTGTTAATAGAACTGTTTCTTAATTTTTTCCAGTTGTGTATTAATGTTCTGACCCGTCTTCCTTTCTAAGTTAAACATAAACACCAGAAAAGGATTGTAGTTATTACAAGAAAAACGGAGTATATTAGGAAGAATAACATACTTGTACATTTAGAAAAAGCAATATTTGGGGCATGGTTTTACTAAAAAATGTGTGCATTGTTTATCTGAAATTCAAATATAATGGGGCAGCCTGTATTTTATCTGACAACCTGAGTCCATTATTATTTTACATTGTGTTGGAGGTATAAGTCAATGCATTTAGACTAGTGAAAACAATTAGAAACATAAGAGTTAGAAAAGGGAAAAATAATCTCTACTTTCAGATAATATTATTATATATCTGGAAAACCCCAAGCATCAGTAGAAAACTAATATAAATAAGAGAATTTAGTAAAGTAGTAGTTTATAAAATAAATATTCAAACAACAGCTGTTATATGTATAAACAAACTATTTAGAAGATGTAATGGAAGAAACAACCCCATTTTTGGTAGCTAAAATAAAGTGACTAGGTATGAAATTTAAAAAGAAATATATAAAGCATATAATGAAAAAAGCTATAAAACAGTCCTGAAAGACACAAAACTTGACTTGAACACATATAAAGACATAACATATATTGGCATAGAAAAATGAAACATCATAAAGATGTCAATTCCCCTTAATTTAATTTATAACTTTATTAATTTTTAATTTATAGATTTAACATAATCCCAACAAAGCAACTACCAAAGGTTTCCCCCTGGAGATAGAAAAGTTGATTATAAAGTTCATTTGAGTGAATAAATAAGCAAATATATCAGGAAAACATTGAAAAAGGAAAGCAACAAGGGTAGGATCTACCTACTATAAAAACATAACTTAAAAAGTGTGATTGTGTTGCTGAATGGCCAGACAGACTAACGGAACATGATGAAAACCCACAAATAGATCTAACTGCATATGGCAATTTGTTATACTAGAAAGAAACATCTCAAATCAGTGGGGAAGGATGGAATTTTAATAAGTAATATTGGGGTAAACTGAATAGATGTATGAAAAAATATATAACTTGATTAATTACTCACACTGAATAGTAGGATAATTTTCAAACAGACTGGAGATTTAAATGTGGGCAGGGAAGGAGAAATCATGAGTGAAATCTATATAACCTGCGAGTGAGAAAACTTCTCTATTACTTGAAATCTATAAGGGGAAAAGAGGACAGATTTAAAATCTGGTTACATAAAAATAAAGAACTCTTGTGTGGAAAAAATAAAACAAAAATGCAAAAATCTATTATATGTAAAATGAATGTGATAAATTGAGAAAAATATTTCAACTTTTATTCAAGACCAAAGATTAACAGATAAAGAACTTCTAAAATGGAGAAGAAACAAAAAACATCTCTGTAGAAAAATGGGCTAGTACTTTGAACAGTCAGTTCACAAAAAAACGACAAAAGCTCTTACCTATAAAAAGGCTGCTAACCTCATCTGCAATAATATAAAGGCAAATTAAAACTACCCCGAAAGATAATTTCTCACCTATCATACTGGCAAAACTCCAAATGTGTAACAACTTACATAGTTGGTGACACTGTGAGAAAATGGATATTTTCATATATTGCTGGTGGGAATCAAAGTAATGCCATACTTTTGGGAGGTATTTGGCAATGTCTAGCAAAATTACATAAGCATTTATACCTTGATTCTGCATTCTAACTTCTGAGCTCTATCTCAAAGGTACACTAGCAAAACTACAAAAATCATAAAGAGAAACTTTTTTATTCCAGTGTAATATGTGACAGCAACAGACTGGCAATTTCCAAATGTTCATCAGTAAGGTACTGGTTGAAGAGAATGAGGTAGTGGTAAAAGAGAATGAGGAATATCTTCTATAAAGAGTCTCCAGTCAGACAGACAGGCAGTGAAAGAGACAGAAACAGACAAACACTTGTAGAAATGTGATACTTGTAGAAATTTGAACATTTCCTGGATACTTGATTATATCAAGGGATTATAGAATAGAAGCATGACATCTTAGTAGCAATGAGAACATCTAGCGCCCAGAACGTTGTTTCCAAGAGTCATTCCTTACTCAATGAAATGAAGTTTTTTGGGAAAATTGACTAATTTCAGATCTGATGTATGAATGTCTGGTGCTAAAGTACAAGAAAGTGCTCAGAAGCTAATGCAGGCATTTCAAAAAGAAGCCAGTGTGAATGTTCTTCTATGGCCCAAATTTGGACAATTTGAGCATCAAAAATTATGATAAACTCAATAAATAAAAAAGACATACCACTTGATTAGAATTCTGGAGGATGATAGAGATTGGAGAAGGACTCCACAAATGCTGAATTAAAGAAAATAAAATAATCTCTAAGATTAGGTAGAAGATTTCCCTCCCAGAATCACCAGTCTGGATCCCTCCCCCTCACTCAGTCCCTGTGCAGCTTGGGAACTGCTTAGAAGTAGCTCAGCCCAGGTCCCTCCTGCTGGCAGATGCAGACTATTGAGCCACTCACAGCAGGAAGTTATAACCCCATGCATATCCATGCACAGGAGTCCATGACCACAGACCATGGGGAGGAACACAAGCTGCTGAGGAGTGCCACATACAAGATGGCCCCAGGTTAGAGAGAGAGAGAGAGAGAGCATGGAAGAACTGTTTGCAAGAGGTGCACCCAATCAAGTCTCTGTTCACTGGACCACCAAAATGCAAAACAGGCCTTTCTGGATTGACCCACCTTTCTGGGTTAACCCCCATCTGGGAGGAAAAGATTGAGGGTAGAAAGCCTAAAAAAAAAAAAAAAGAAAAAGGAAAAGAAAAAGAAAAGGGAGGGCTGACCTGCTATAATTCAGGATGTGTCCCAGAACTGAAAAGTGTAAGGAAAGGGGGCACTTAAACAGATCAGCTGGAGAGAAAATTCTACACAAAGCCAAACAGAATAGATCAAGATTTCTGGAGAAGGAACAGAAGAAAGGAAGATTTCTCATGGAGGTGAAACAGTTGTATAAAAAGTACAATCTTAAAAATTGTACCACATATCCAGGACAAGAAACAGATGAAGAATAGGTGAGATAATCCCATCAGTTACACATGGACTACTGTAAAGGTCCAGAATAAGTTGGACTAAGTGTCAAAGAAGAGCCTTAACAAAAAGGCCATCAACAATAATTCCTTAGACAAGAGGGTAGAAACTGGCCTGCAGTGTTAACTCATAAAGATAATCAGATGCCTCTACATCAGCAAAAACTTGGAAGCCATACTAAGATGAAAATATGGCTCAATCAAAGGAACAAATGAAAATTTCAGAGGAGACAGAGAATAAAAAAAGTTCAGACAAACCTTCTAAATCAATGCAAGGAGATGAAGGAAAATATGCATAAAGAGATAAAGGATATTAAGAAGGCAATGTGTGAACATAAAGAATGATTTGAAAGCTTAAAAAGATACATAACAGAAATTATGGGGATGAAAGGCACAAATGGAGATTAAAAATATACTAGAGCATAAAACAGCAGAGTTGATCAGACCGAAGAAAGAATCAGTGAACTAGAAGACAAACAATTGAAGTAATAGAGTCAGAGGAACAGATAGAGAAAAGAATAGGAAAAAATGAGCAGGGTCTCAAGGATTTGAGTAACACATATGTTTGTTCACTTCATGCTGTCACTCAAATCTCTGAGTGACAGCATGAAATATCTAAATATACACATCATGGATGTCCCAGTAGGAGAAGAGAAGGGAAAAGTGGGAGAAAAATAGCCAGAAATTTACCAACTCTTATGAATGAAAAGTTCATACATTACAAGAATTATAATGTATTCAAAACAGAATTAACCCTTATAGACCTATTCCAAGACACATACTAATCCAAATGTCAAGTGCCAAAGGTAAGCAAATTCTGAATACAGCAAAAGAAAAGCAATTCATCATGTACAAGGGATCCTCAATAAGATTAAGTACTGATTTCTCATCAGAAACCATGGAGGCTAGAAGGCAGTGGTATGATATATTTAAGGTACTGAAAGAGGAAAACTTCTAGTCCAAAATTCTTTACCCAGCAAAACTGCCCTTCAAAAATGAGGGAGAGTTTACAAAATTTATAGATAAACAAAATCTAAAAGAGTATGTCACCAAAAGACCAGACTTACAAGAGATATTAAAGGGAGTGCTGAGAGAGTATGTTAACATGAGAACTACAAGAATTACTAAAGGGAGCTCTGCAGGCTTAAAAGAAAAGAGGAGAGAGTGGCTTGGAATAGTGTGAAGAAATGAAGATCTTCAGTAAAGGTAACTAAAAGTGTAAGTGCAAACCAATAGTACTGTATCCTCAGTATACAACTCTACTGTTTAATTTTTAGATGAATTAGAATACAGTTGAACAAGAAAAGAGCATAATGGACACACAAAATATAAAGGGGTAATGTAGGACAAAAATAATGTAAATTGGGAAAACAGTGATATGTGAGTGCCATGTATGTTACTGAAGCTAAGTTGCCATCATTTCACATTTGTAGTGTATAGATGTATGCTGTGTAATACAAACCCTAGGGGAAGCTATATAAGCTAAGTTGCCATCATTCATCATTTCAATTTAGTAGCTTATAGGTGTAGGCTGTGTAATTCAAACCCTAGGGGAACTAGTAAATACAAGAAAATACTTAAAAATATACAAAAACACGGGAAGCAGATGTGGCTTAAGTGATTTGGCTCCTGTCTATCATATAGGAAGTCAAGGGTTCAATTCCTGGGACCTCCTGGTGAAGGCAAGCTGGCCTGTGCAGTGAGCTGGCCCAAGCAGAGAGCTAGCCTGTGTGGAGTACTGGCCCATGCAGGAGTGCTGGCCTGGGAAGGAGTACTGAGCTGTGCAGGAGTGCTGGACTGTATGAAAGCTGGTGCAGGAAGATAATGCAACAGAAAGAGACACAGAGGAGAGACAAGAGACTCAGCAGTCTAGGATGCTGAGGTGGCCGCAAGAGATTGAGCACCTCTCTCCCACTCTGGAAATTCCCAGGATCAGTTCCCAGTGCTGCCTAAAGAGAAGACAAGCAGGCACAGAAGAACAAACAGCAAATGGACACAGAGAGCAGACAACGGTATGTGTGTGTGTGTGTGTGTGACAAATAAATAAACCTTTAAAAAATTTATGCAAAAACAAAATTGAAAAAGGGATCAGTCAAATACATCACAAAAGATCAACTCTACAGTAAAGGAGTTTGCAGAAAAGGAAAAGAGATGATAAAAAGATATGACATATAAAAACCAAAGGAAAAAGTGGCTGAAGGACTGCCTTTACTCCAATAACACTGAATGTTAATGGATTAAACACCGCAACCAAACGACACAGTTTGGGAGAATGGATGAAAAAGCATGATCCAATTATATGTTGTTTTTAAGAGACTTGGCTAAGGCTCCAAAATGCAAATGAAATGAAAGTGAAAGAGTAGGAAAAGATATTCCATGCAAATAGTAATATATAAAAAAAGCTGGGGAAAGCAGATATGACTCCATATGGGAGGACCCAGCTTCAATCCCTGGGGCCTCCTGGTGGAAAAAAAGAAGGGAAATTTTGTCTGCATGGCGAACTAGTGCCTTCATGGTGAGCTGAGAGCCTGTGCAGTGAACTGAGTGCCCTTATGGGTGACCATGCTGGTGAGCTGAGTGCCCATGTGTTGAGGCAAGTGCCCACATGGTGACCTGAGTGCCTGCATGATGATGAGCCAAGTGCCTGTGTGATGAGCCAGTGCTTGCCTGGTGAACCAAGCACACTTGCAGCAAGCTGAGTGCCTGCTCAGTGAGCCAGTGCCCACATAAGTGAGTCACGCAGCAAGATGATGATCCAACAAAGAGAGACAAAGGGGAGAATGAAGGTGAAGTGCAGCAGAGACCAGGAACTGAGGTGGTGTAATTGACAGAGAACCTCCACATCAGAGGTTTCTAGGATCTAATCCTGGTGAATCCTAGAGGAGAAAAATGGTAAGAGAAGATAAAACTAGAAATAGATACTAAAGATCACACAGCAAATGGGCACGGACAGCAAAAACAGCAGGGTGGGGAGGGGGAGGAAAGAATTTTAAAAGCTGGATTAGCTATAATATCACACAAAAATCATCTTTAACTCAAAAGCAGTTATAAGAGACAAAGAAGGACATTATATATTAATAAAAGGTTATAGACCTACATATTTACATTAAGAAAAGAAGAAAGAACTAAAGTCAAGGCATGATTACACACCTGGAGGAACTAGAAAAAGAACAGCAAACTAAACCCAAGGCAATTAAAAGGAAATAAATAACAAATATTAGAGCAAAAAGAAATGAAATAGAAAATAAAAATACCATAGAGTGCTTCAACAAAGCAAATGTTGGTTTTTTTTTTAATCAATAAAACTGACTGACCCTTAGCTAGATTGACAGTGAAAGAAGGAGAAAAGATGCAAATAAATAAAATCAGAATGAGAGAGGGGATATTAGTACTGACCCCAAAGAAATAAAAAGTATCATTAAGAGGATACTATGAACAACTGTATATCAACAAATTAGACAACCTAGGAATCTAGGACAGATTCCTATAAACACATGAACAATCTACCCTGACTCTAGAAGAAACAGAAGACCTTAACAGACCAATTACAAGTAAAGAGATTGAATCAGTCATCAAAAACCTCCCAACAAAGGAAAGCCCAGGACCAGATGGATTCGCAGGTGATTTCTATCAATCATTCCAAGAAGAAATAATACTAATCTGGCTCAAATTCTTCCCAAGAAGTCAAAGAGAAGAGATCACTACCTAACTCATTCTATGAAGCCAACATCACCCTAATACCAAAGCCAGATAAAGACACTAAGAAAGTAAATTGCAGACCAATTGTTCTTGTGAATATAATGCAAAGATCCTCAACAAAATACTTGCAAATACAATGCAACAGCACATTAAAAGAATTACGCACCTTGATCAAGTTGTTTTTTTCCCAGATATGCAATAGTGGTTCAATTTAAGAAACTCAATTAAGGTACTATACCACATTTAAAAAGTGAATGGAAAATACCATGTGATCATCTTGATTGACTCATAAAAGGGGTTTGATAGACTCCCACATCCTTTCTTGATAAAAGCACTTAGAAAAATAAGAATAGAATGAAATTTCCTAAGCATGATAAAAGGCATATATGAAAAATCGACAGCTAAAATCATGCTCAATGGTGAAAGACTGAAAGTTTCCTCTGTAAAATCTCCTCAGATTGCTCATCAATAATGAATAGAAATGCTACTGGCTTTTGCAGATTAAGCTTGTATCCCACCACTTTGCTGAATTGTCTATTCGTTCTTATAGCTTTGTTGTGGATTTTTCTGGATTTTCTAGGTATAAGAGCATATCTTCAGCGAATAGCACAACTTCCTCCTTTCCCATTTGGGCACCTTTTAGTTCTTTTTCTTGCCTAATTGCTCTAACTAGAACTTACAGCACAATATTGAATCACAGTGGTGACAGTGGGCATCCTTGTCTTGTTCTCAGTGCTTTTATCAAGAAAGAATGCTGTAGTTTGTCAAATCCCTTTTCTGCATCAATTAAAGAATCATGTGATTTTTCTTATTGAATTAATGTGGTTTCTTACACAAATTGATTTTCTTGTGTTGAACTAGCACACCTGGGATAAATCCCACTTGATCATATTCTTTTAATGTGCTTCTGGATTAATTTTCCAAGTATTTCATTGAAGATTTTTGCATCTATATTCATTATGGAAATTGGTCTGTAATTTTAATTTTCCATATTATATTTATCTGACTTTGGTATTGGGGTGAAGTTGGCTTCATAGAATGAGTTTGGTAGCATTCCTTCCTGTTCAATTTTTTTGAAGAGCTGAAGCAACATTGGTATTATCTCATCTTTGAATGATTGGTAGAACTCACCTGTGAAGTTATCTGGTTGTGCTTTTCATTTTTGGGAGGTTGTTTTTTTTTAATAAAAAATTTATTGGTGTATATAATTCATATATGAAAATACATAAACAATAAGTGTATAGTAAAAGTTGTGAACTTACAAAACAAACATGCATAACATCATACAGGGCATCCAAACCTCACCCCACCACCAATATCTTTCATTGTTGTGAAACATTAGTAACATATGAAAGAGCAGCATCAAAGTATTACTATTATACTAACTATAGTCCATATCTTACATTTGGTGTGTTTCCCCCAATCCACTCCATTTTTTTTTCATCTATGATGAAATTTATCTAAAGTGTATAATCAATGGCATTGGTATAATCACAGAGTTGTGCATTCATCACTTAACTCAATATTAGAGCATTTTCATTATTCCAAAAAAAAAAAAGGAAAACAACAAAAATTCAAACCACTATCATACCCATATGTTGGTGCTACTAATTACAAATCCTATGATGTGCTTTCATTATATCTATACATTTACAAACAACCAATTCTGCTCAGATTAAACTTCAGCTTTCCTTTCTCTAACGACATTCTGTTCTCTGGGGACTTATATTCTATCTATTAATGCCATGAGTTTGCTCTTTATTTTTATTTAATAATAGTGAAATCATGCAGTATTTGTCCTTTTGTGCCTGACTAACTTCATTCAACATAATGTCCTCCAGGTTCATCCATATTGTTATATGTTTCACAACTTCATTTTCTCTTAGAGCTGAATAATATTCCAACCTGTGTATATACTGCAGTTTATCCATTCATCAGTTGATGGGCATCAGCACTATTTCCATCTTTTGGCAATTGTGAGTAATGTCACTGTGAACATCAGTGAGCAAATGTCTGTGTAACTGCTCTCAGTTCTTCTGGGTATATAAGTAGTAGTGGTATTGCTGGGCTCCATGGAAGAGCTATATCCAACTTCCTTTGGTTCCACCAAAGAGACATCCCCAGTGGCTGTACCATTCTACATTTCCAATAACAGTGTATAAGCGTTTGTATCTCTCCACATCCTCTCCAACACTTGTAGTTTTCTGTTTTGTTAATAGTGGCCATTCTAGTAGTTGTGAAATGATATTTCATTGTAGCTTTGATTTGCATTTCCCTAATAGCCAGAACATTTTTCTTGTGTTTTTTTTTCACCGTTTGTATTTGTATTTCCTATTTGGAAAAATGTCTGATCAGGTCTTTTGCCCATTTTTCAATCAGGCCATTTGTCTTTTTATTGTTATGTTGTAGGATCTCTTTACCATGGATGTTTGACATTTGTTGGATGTGTGATTTCTAAATATTTTCTCCTATTCAGTGGCCAATGTTTTTACCCACTTCACAAAGTCCCTTGAGGAGCAGAAGTGTTTAATTTTGAGGAGGTCCCATTTATCTATTTTTTCTTTTGTTGCTTATGCTTTGGATGTCAGATTTAAGAGACTCCTACCTACTACAAGGTCTTATATATGTTTCCCTACATTATCTTCTAGGTGTTTTATGATCTTGGCTTTTCTGTTTAGGTCTCTGATCCATTTTGAGTTGATTCAGGTTTACAGAGTATGAAAGGGGTCCTCTTTCCTTCTTTTGGTTATGGATATTCAGTTCTCCCAACACCATTTGTTGAAAAGACTGTTCTGTCCCAGAAAAGTGGACTTGGCAGACTTAGGAAATATTACTTGATCATAGAGGTGAGGGTCTATTTCTGAACTGTCAATTCAATTCTATTGATTAATGTATCTATCATAAAGATGCCAATATCATGCCATTTTTACCACTGTAGCTTTATCATACACTTCAAGGTCAGGAAGCATGAGTCCTCTGACTTTGCTCTTCTTTTTCAGGGGTTTTTTTTCTTTCCCTTCCACATAAATTTGGTAATTGACTTTTTTATTTCTGTAAAGTAGGCTGTTGGAAGTTTGACTGGGATTGCATTGGATCTATATATTGGTTTGGGTAGAATTTACATCTTCATGATGCTTAGTCTTCCAATCCATGAACATGGAATGTACTTCTATTTGCTTAGGTCTTCCTTGATTTCTTTTAGCAGGGATTTTTTTTTTTTTTAGTTTTCTGAATACATATCTGTTATATTCCTGGTTAAATTAATTCCTAGATATTTGAGTCTTTTTGTTGCTATTGTAAATGGAATTTTTTTCTTGATTTCCTCCTCAGCTTGCTCATTATTAGTGTATACAAATGCTACTGATTTTTGCATGTTGATCTTGTGTCCTGCCATTTTGCTGGACTCATTTATTAGCTCAAGTAGCTTTGTTACAAATGGCTCAGGATTTTCTAAATATAGGATCATATCATTTGTGAATAGTGATAGTTTAACTTCTTCTTTTCCCATTTGGATGCCTTTTCTTTCTTTTTCTTGCCTAATTGTTCTATATAGATCTTCTAGCACAATGTTGAATAACAGTGGTGGCAGTGGGCATCCTTGTCTTTTTCCTGCTTTTAGAGGGAAAGGTTTCAACCTCTCCCCATTGACTATGATGTTGATTGTGAGATTTTCAGATATGCCCTTTTTTATGTTGAGGAACTTTCCCTTTATTCCTATTTTTGGAGTGTTTTTATTAAGAAAGGATGTTGGAGTTGGTCAAATGCCTTTTCTGCATCAGTCATGATGAGCTCTGTGTTTTTTTTCCCTTTGATTTGTTAATATGGTGTATTATGTTAATTAATTTTCTTATGTTGAACGACCATTACATTCCAAGAATAAAACCTTGGTAGTGTATTATTCTTTAAATATGCACTTGGATTCCATTTGTAAGTATTTTGTTGAGAATTTTTGCATCTATGTTCATTAGAGAGATTGGTACGTAATTTTCTTGTGATATCTTTAATCTGTCTTTGGTATTAGGATGACATTGGCTTCTTAAAATCTGTTGGGTCATCTTCCCTTCTTTTCAATTTTTAGGAAGAGTTTAAACAGGATTGGTATTATTTCTTCTCGAAAGGTTTGGTAAAATTTACCTGTGAAGCCATCTGGACATGGACTTTTCTTTGTTGGAAGATTTTTGATGATTGTTTTGATCTCTTTATTCATGATTCATTTGTTGAGTTCTCCTATTTCTTCTAGGGTCAGTGTATAATGTTCATGTGTTTCTAGGAATTTGTCCATTTCATCTATGTTATCTGGTTTGTTGGCATAAAGTTGTTCATAATATCCCCTTATGTTCTCTTCTTTCTGTGGGGTAAGTGGTAATGTCACCATTTTAATTTCTGATTTTATTCATTTGCATTTTCTGTCCTTTCTTCTTTGCCAGTCTAGCTAAGATTTTGTTGATTTTGTTGATCTTCTCAAAGAATCAGCCTTTGGTTTTGTTAATTCTCTCTCTTGTTTTTGTGTCCTCAATTTCATTTATTCCTGCTCTGATCTTTTTTTTTTCTTTCTTTCTTTCTTTTCTTTCCTTCAGTTAAATTTGGGATTAGTTTGCTGTTCTTTTTCTAGTTCCTCCAGATGTGCACTTAGGTCTTCAATTACAGCACTTTCTTCTTTTTTAATTAAGCATTAAAGACTATAAATTTCCTTTCAGCACTGCCTTTGATGTATCACATAAGTTTTGATATGTTGTGTTCTCATTTTCATTCTTCTCAATATATTTACTGATTTCTCTTGCAATTTCATCTTTGATGCACTCACTTTAGAGTGTGTTGTTTAATCTCCATATATTTGTTAATTTCCCATTTTTCTGTCTCCTTTTTATATCCAGCTGCATTCCATAATGATCAGAGGAAATGCTAGGTATAATTTCTATCTTCTTAAATTTATTAAGAAGACCCAACATATTGTCTAAGGATCTTTGAATACTTGAAAAGAATGTATATCCTGCTGTTTGGGTGTGTAATGTGCTATAAATGTCTATTAGGTTTAGTTCATTTATCATTATTCAAGCTCTCTCTTTCCTTATTTATCCTCTGTCCACATGTTCTAACCAATGTTGACAGGGGTGTATTGAAGTTTCCAAGTATTATTGTAGAGACATCTATTTCTCCTTTCATTTTTGACAGTGTGTCCCTCATGCAAATTGAGATACCAAGGTAAGGTACATAAATATTTATTATAGTTATTTTTCTTGATGAATTTCCCCTTTTATTAATATATATATTGATCTTCTTCATCTCTTATAACAGTTTTGCATTTAAAATCTATTTTGGGTGGCGGAGTTGGCCCAGTGGTTAGGGCATCCATCTACCACATGGGAGGTCTGCGGTTCAAACCCCGGGCCTCTTTGACCCATGTGGAGCTGGCCCATGCACAGTGCTGATGCACACAAGGAGTGCCGTGCCACACAGGGGTGTCCCCCGCATTGGGGAGCCCCACACGCAAGGAGTGCACCCCATAAGGAGAGCTGCCCAGTGTGAAAGAGAGTGCAGCCTGCCCAGGAATGGTGCCACACACACAGAGAGCTGACACAACAAGATGATGCAACAAAAAGAAACACAGATTCTTGTGCCGCTAACAACAACAGAAGCAGACAAAGAAGACGCAGAAAATAGACAGAGAATAGACAACTGGGGTGGGGGTGGGGGGAAGGGGAGAAAAATAAATAAATAAATCTTTTTTAAAAAAATCTATTTTGTCCAATATTAGTATTGCTACTCCCTATCTTTTTTGGCTACTATTAATGTGTAATATCTTTTTCCAACATTTCACCTTCAACCTGATTGTGTTCTTGCATCTGAGGTGAGTTTCTTGTACACAGCATATAGATGGCTTGTATTTTCTTATCCATTCTGTCAGTCTATGTCTTTTCATTGGGGAGTTTAATCCATTAAGCTTCACTGTTATTATATAAAACTATTACTTCATCCATTTTATCCTTTGGCTTTCAATTCTTATATCTTACTATTGTCTGTGTTTTTATCCTTTAAGTTACTCTTACTAATAATCTTTATTTCTACACTCTTCTCCATGTCTCTAGCCCTTGTCTTTTTCTTTCAGTCTGGAGCACTCCTTTTAGTATCTCTTGCAAATCTAGTCTCTTGGTAACAAACTCTCTCAGTTTTTGTTTGTCTGTGAACACTTTACACTTATCCTAATTTTTGAAGGACAGTTTTGTCAGATAAAGAATTCTTGGCTGGTAGTCTTTCCCTTTACATCATATTACTTTTTTCTCATCTCCATGGTTTCTGTTAACAGATCAGCACTTAGTCTTATTGAGGTTCCCTTATATGTAAAGGCATTGCTTTTCATTTGCTGCTTTCAGCAGTATTTGTCTAGTATTTGTCATTCTGAATAGTAGGTGTCTTGGAGTAGGTCTATTCAGAGTTATTCTGTTTGTGGTACATTGTCTTTCTTGGATATTGATATTTATGTCTTTCATAAGAGTTGGGAAGTTCTCAGTCATTATTTCCTCAAATATTCTTCCTGCCCCTTTTCCATTCTCTTTTCCTTCTGGGACACCAGTAACACATATGTTTGTGTCATTCACATTGTCATTCAATTCCCTGAGAACTTGTTCTATTTTTTCCATTCTTTTCTCTTTCTATCTCATGTCATTTTAAGTTCAAATATTTGATCTTCCAGTTTACTAATTCTGTCCTCCACCAATTCAAATCTGCTGTTATATGCCCCTCATGTATTTTTTAGGAGGTTCTGGGGATTGAACCCAGGATCTCATACGTGGAAAACAGATACTCAATCCCTGAGCTACATCTGCTCCCCAATGAGAGTTGGTTTTTTCATTTGTTTGTTTGTTTTTAGGAAGTACTGGGAATTGAACCTCAGACTCATACATGGGAAGCAGGCACTCAACCACTTGAGCTTCATCTGTTCCCCTCTAATGTATTTTTAATCCATTGTGTCTTTCATTCCCATAAGCTCTGTTACTTTTCTTTGCAGGCTTTCATATTGCTCTTAATGTTCAACCAGTGTCTTCTTAATATCTGTGGCAGTTTGAGATTATTTATGAATCCCCAAAAGAGAGATTATGTTCCTCTGGGTGTGATGCCCTTTGAACACATTTGATTCAGCTGGCATGTCTTGACTAAATTACCTGTTAAGATTAGGGCTTTGATTCAACCACATCAGTAGGGCATAATTTAGGATTAAGTCCTCACCCCCTTAGTGGAGTGATATAAATGGACACTCACTCACAGAAGAACACATGGAAGAGGAGAGAACTTGGTCATTTCTCTCCTGCCATGTGACAGAGAGGAGAAGACTCAAAAGGTTAAAGCCCTGGGAAGAACTGAGCCATTTGCCTGATAGTTTGCAGCTGAAGAGACCAAAGCCCTGAGCAGCTGAGAAGGCCTGGAAAGAAATGAGCCCTATGCCAGCCTGTAGCTGAGATCAGAAGAAGCTGGGCCCATGGAACCTTAAGAGGAAAAATGGAGAGACCAGGCAGAGATCGCCCCCATCTTCCTTCAACATGGGGCAACAGACTTTGGTAAGAAAGTAGTTTTGAGTTGGACTCGTTAGGGTCTTGTAACTGTAAGTTTTTACCTCAAATAAATACCCTTTATAAAAGCCAATAAATTTCTGGAACTATGCATCAGCATCTCTTTGGCTGATTAATACAATATCCTTTATCTCTTTAGTCATATTTTCAATGAACGCCTTGAATTTGTTTAGGAGATTTGTGTGGCTTCATTGATTAGTTGTCTTAAATCCTGTGTCTCATTGGGATTTTTTATTTGTTCCTTTGGCTGGGCCCTTTCTTCCTTTTTCTTAGTATGGCTTATAATTTTTCTGATGTCTAGGCATCTGAATATGTTGGTGAATTTACTCTGATAGTCGATTTCTGTCTTTCCTAGTGGTTTTGTTTCATGGCTCCTCTTTGATTTTTGGTTCAACCTATTCTAAGTCTTTAAAATTTCCCAGCTCAAATTATGAAAATAGGGCCAGGTACTCATAAATGGGGTGCAGATCTGATCCAAGGGGTCTGGGCCATGAGCGTCCAAGAAGCGTTTTTTCTCCTTGCAAGGTCCTGGTTGGCCAGCAAATGGCACTTGTCAATGAACCTTTCCATGGATTCTTGTCTGGCCAAAGCTAAGACTCAAAGTGGGTTCTGCTGGCCAAATTTACTGAAGAGAAACCACTTTCCACTTTCTGCTTCCCCTTCCTCTTCCCAGGGAGAAAGACATCTGTTTCCCTATCAGTTAACTGCAGTGAACCATGGATTTTTTGCAGAGTGTTTGCTTTAAGGGTGGGTGAAGTGTGCCGTTCCCCATTGTGGGGGCTTGTAACTCATAGTTTTCATTTCAGCTCCTTCATCTCTTTGTCTCTTTCCTTCCTGTAGGATACACAGCATTCTCCTTGTCTGAAGATCCCCAAAGTAGCTCCTTCTGACAGCTTTTTGCCCTTCCTTCAATTTTTTGAGAGAGAGTTGAGCCCTGCCTACTTACTCTGATGCCATCTTCCTGGAAGTTCTTATGTGGCCATTGATTTTTTATAATGCTGCCAAGTCCACCCAATTGGGAAAGCAGAGTCTCTCCCACATAAGGTTCTGGGAGAATTGGATTTCCATATGCAAAAGGGTGAAAGTGAACCCCTATCAGACCATATATGAAAATTAAATCAAAATGGATCAAAGACCTAAATATAAGAATCAGTGCTATAAAACTTCTAGAAGAAAATGTAGGGAAGCATCTTCAGTATCTTGTGTTAGACGATGATTTCTTAGATTTTACACCTGAAGTGCAAGCCAAAAAAAAAAAAAAGATAAATGGGACCTCATCAAAATTTAAAAGTTTAGTGCATCAAAGATTTTATCCTGAAAGTGAAAAGACAACTTACTCAATGGGAGAAAATATTTGGACACCATATATCCAATAAGGATTTACCATCCAGAATATAAAGAAATCCTACTACTCAACAATTAAAAGACAAATGACCCAATTAAAAATAGGTAAAAGACTTGAATGGACATTTCTCTAAAGAGAAAATACAAATGGCTAAAAGGCAATGAAAAGATATCCAACATCATTAACTATTAAGGGCATGCAAATCAAAAGTAAAATGAGAGGGAAGCAGATGAAGCTCAAGTGGTTGAGTGCCTGCTTCCAATGGGTTCAATCCCTAGTATCTCCTGAAAAAAAAAGTACAATGAGATTCCATTTTATATCCACAGTAATGCCTACTATCAAAACAACAGAAAGCTACAAGTGTTGGAGAGGATGTGGAGAAATAAGAACACTCATTCATTGCTGGTAGGAATGTAAAATGGTGCAGTTACTGTGAAAGACAGTTTGGAGGTTCCTCAGAAAGCTAAGTGTAGAATTTCCATATGACTTGGCAATCCTTCTGTGAGGTATATACCCAAAAGAATTGAAAGCAGGAACTTGAACAGATACTTGCACAGTGATGTTCATAGCAATATTACTCACAATTGCTAAAAGATAGAAGCAATCCAATTGTCCATCACCTGGTGTGTGGATAAACAAAATATGGTATATACATGTATTCCTTCCACATTGCAGGGGTTGGGGTGCAGTACACCCACAATCTGGAAAGACAGCATAAAATTTTTTGTCCCTCCCTTAGTACCAGAGAAGTCTGATTTTTTCTTTTTCTTTTTTGGGTTGTTTACAGCACCAAATTGTAAAATTTGCATTAAGTATTATACAATAGTATACATATATTTTATGCATTTCCGAATTTCTAAACTTTTTCTCTGTCATTTACTGGCATTCATATGTCACCTGCGTCTTCTGCAATACTCCCCCAAAATTCCCATTTAATTTCTTATGCTGATCTGCAATATATTGAAACCATGATGGGAAAGTCATTTTGTGGAAGGGTAACTGTCCATACAATGGAATATTATTCAGCTGTAAGAAGGATTGGAATCCTGATGCATGTGAGAACATGGTTGAACCTTGAGGGCATCATATTGACAGAAAGGGAGAGAGAGATAAAAATGTGGTAAAACATTAAAAGTTGGTGAGGAGGAGGGAGGGGTGGATGGGTCACTCTACACTTATTTTTTCATTTCGTTAGAGGGAATGCATATGTCCATAATAATAATAATAATAAATAAACACATTAGGGTAAATGGACCATAGTGGATTTTTCTCCAGAAAGGGGGCAGGAAGAAGTGGGTGAGCATTTTATTTTGTTCAGAAACTAGAATTCAGGAAGTCATGGGTGGTGTTTCCTTGAGCACCTCCAGCTGTATTAGTGATATGGTGTTGAGAAAAAAAGGGTGGTGAACCTTGGAGAAGGTACACAGGTGTATATTTTACTGTAGATTTGATTTTGTCTGTGTAGAATTTAATATTTTTCTAATAAAATTGAAAAAAATTAGAACAAAAATACAACATATAGCTTAAAATTTCAGATTTACTTAAAGCTTATTAATGTGCATTAATTTTTTAATCTTTTAATGTAGGACCAAGTGCTTTTCTTTGAGTAAAGAACAGCCAATTGGAGGTTTGCATCTCTCTTACATGAATCACACTGTAACACAAAGTGTGTTCATTTTTAGTTACTTCAAAATGCAGTAAAGTCACTTTAAAAGCAATGAGTATGGAATCCTGATAAATTTATTTTTTCTAATCTTTTACATTTATCTTTCTCAAAATTCACTTTTATTGAATCATTCCAAGCCATTAGACTGGTTTTAGTAGAACTAGCAAATCTTTCTTTTCACATTTACATTTCATCAGTTTATTTGGTATATAATTAAATGTTATAACTAAAACATATACAACTGATATTATCTGTAAGAGGTAAGGATCATTTTGAGGGGAATGATGATTTTCCTACTTCACTATTCTTTCCAAGAGAAGAAATGTTTCCCATTTTGTGAGCCCTGAGAAGGCTGTCCTGAGGGAGGAGGTGTCTCTTTTTGTAAGTGGCATGCCAGACTGTTGGATTAGATTTTTGTCACTGTTCATTGAACTCACTGCTCAGTTCCATGGTGGAGACACCAAGCGTCTCCAAGGAGGCGAGGACAAGAAAACTGTTGAGGGAGGCTTTCAGCAGATTTGTAAGAGCCGGCAACTTTCTTCTCTGGAGCATGTCACATTTAAGTGCTTTGCTTCCCTTTGGGACACCTGTCAGATTCTGGACTTTTCAGAAACAAGAGCCCCTAATTATTTCACTTTCAATAAATTCTGAAGCTTCAACGACCAAAATAGTCTCTTCAGATCCACTCAGATACCAAAGAGAGGTGTGGAAAAGAAATTGCTGCCCATCTATCAGCAGCTGTAGCACTCTCTAGCTTTCATTTTATATGTAGCAGTCAAGCATTGTTGCTAGCATTCAAACAAGTAAAACAAGTGTTTCAACGAATCCCTTAGGGTATCCAGTAGATCCTGCAGTAAATTTTCTTTATACAAGGGAGAATTATATTCCCTCCATGCTTAAAGTTAGATATGGTCATGTGATTTGCTTTTCAGCACTGAAATCTGGTGGAAGTATTTATTTTCCAATGTTTGAATTCCACCTCTTTCTTCTCCAGTCTATTGAAAACCACCATCTTCCCGAGACCTGGAAGATCAGTCATCCAAATTGGCAACCTGGCTACTTTCTTTTTTTTTTTTTAATTTCACTTCCCTGCCCTCCCCCCCCACCCCGCCCCAGTTGTCTGCTCTGTGTCCACTCACTGTGTGTTCTTCTGTGTCCACTTCTATTCTTGTCAGCAGCCCGGGAATCTGTCTTTTTTTGTTGCGTCATCTTGCTGTGTTAGCTCTCCATGTGTGCAGCGCCACTCCTAGGCAGGCTGGACTTTATTTTGCACTGGGCAGCTCTCCTTATGGGGCGCACTCCTTGTGCGTGGGGCTCCCCTATGCGGAGGACACCCCTGCGTGGCACAGCACTCCTTGCACACATCAGCAATGTCCGTGGGCCAGCTCCACATGGGTCAAGGAGCTCGTGGGTTTGAACCGCGGACTTCCCATGTGGTAGGCGGATGCCCAATTCATTGAGCCAAGTCCGCTTCCTTACTTGTCCTTTTTAAATGTCATTTCAATTATCACCTATTTATACATGTACCTCAATTTACTTAATAGGGACTTCAGAAAGAAAATATGTATAAATGGGTTTAAAAATGCTTCATATGCCCAAAGGAAGTCTTTGTAAATTCTTTTATACAGCAAATATATCAGTATGCATATATCTATATTTTTATACATTGACTTTGTGTAAAGCAGAGCACACCAATTATCCTTCTCTTAGCTATCCTAGAGGTTGCTTATGTCCCTCATTAAACAAATGTTTTTCAGCACCTCTATGTGCAAGTCAAGTCCGGAATGCATGTTTGTGTAGAGCTGTTCCTAAATATTATGTGTAGATCACCAAATCCAAAAATTCAACAATCCTGGAAGAAATGAATTAAGAGCAATAAAACAGCATGGAACTACATTTTACATAGTCGATTGCAAAATTATGGAATTTTTAATCCTAAGAGATAAAGTTAAAAAAAAGTTTACAGAAAGGACAGTAAATGTATGAATGTCAGATTCATGATGCCATATTAAGGAAATTCCAAACTTTCTTTGGATAAAATGGAGATGAACAACAAATCTACCAATGAAGTCAGTTCATTTATTTATTGAGCATGTGCTCAGGATTGTTCTTAGACAATATATTTCACAGTATGATCCAAGACCACCTGCATCAGGATCATGTGGGCAAAATTTTTATAGCCAGATCCCTGGACCATGTTGCAGATACACCCAGTTACTCTGAGGTACATCTTGGAAATTTCATTTTAAACAAATTCTTGAAGTGATCCTTAACCACACTAAAGTCAAAGTTCCTATAGTTTAGGTATTGTGGGACTGCATAAGAAATATCAGATTTTCCCCTGGGATGAGATGCTTACAGTTATGATGCATGAAACAGAAGACAAACCAAGATGGAATGTGGTCAAGTGCTCAAATGTATGATATGGAGTATAGTACTAGCATATTTAGAAGAAGAGATCAACAAAGAAGAGAAAGTAGCTACTAGAGATCTGTTTCTGAAAGCTTGGAGGGAGGAAGAGAGCAGTTAACCAGAGGGGAATGGAACCAGGGAGACCTCAGAGAAGTAATATGTGCACCACTTAAAGAGTACGGGTGCTCTCTCTCTGCAACACCCTTCTCTGAGGACAATAAAGGAATTTTAAAGGTATTTCACAAGGACAGAAAGCACAGAGGGGATTCAGTAATAGATGAAAAAATTGTGGAGGACAGAAAGCAGATGAAGAGGTACTGATTAGAAAATATTCACTAGATTCACCACATATCCCCTATCTAGACTCAGCTGTTGGAAGCACTAGGTATTGCAGAAGGTAAGAGAGAGGTATATGCAAGGAAGAAGAGAGAATGTAAGTGGCTGAATCCTTTAACTATCCCTCCTCCTGACTTTCAGGAGCAACAGGTCTAATCTCCGGAGAATCTGACCTGAAAGAGACTCTGGACTCAGTGACACTAAGTTCAGTGGCAAGGCAAGTAGCAAAGGACACTGAGGCAAGAATTGAAGCAGGGAATAAGTGAAGGTCAATTTATTGAACAATGAGGCTCTTAGCATCCACCACCCTTACTCGCCAATCTCAGAGATCTGACAGCCATATATACTATCCTAGCCCCTATACATTCAACCTTAAGTCCAGTGGAGTTGGTTTCTCAACTCCAAGAATTGATGCTGAAAAATATTGGAGCAATACTTTCAAAATTTTAAGAGTACATATCCTGCCAAACCATTAAGTAAATAGAATAAAGGGTAGAATAAATATATTTTCAGATATACAGGTAATTAAAATATTTGCCATTGAAGGAAGCAACTGTAAGGATATGTTTTGACCAGTGTAAGGGGAAAACCCAATTATAAAAACATATTGAATCCAGGAAACAGGGATTTGAATGTACAATTGCAGAAGGAAATTCAGGATGCAGCTACACAACCAGGACACAACCAGACCTAGAGTGTACTGACAAAGATTGGAACAGGAGGCTAAGGAAAAAGGACTGAAAGAGAAAAAGTGGTAACCTATAGAAGTTGGCTAGTGATGCTTGATGATTCCGTTTTCTTTTCCCTTTGGTGGTTTTGATAGGCCCTGTGTAAAATTAATGTCTTTATACTACCCTTTTCATCTGTTTATAGTTTCCATTTTTGATATCAGAAGTGATACAATTACTTCTTTTAGGAATGATATAATCAAACATCACTCAATTGAAATAATTAGTACTAGTTGTCTTATTATCATTTGAGTTGTTTTTCATATGACCTAATTAAAATGTGAAAAGCTACCAACATCTTATATACGAAAATCTAGGTGATTTTAGATTACCTTTCATTTACAGATATGTTAGAAGTTTACCACAATATTCTCTAAATTAGTCACTAACATTAATAGTAAATTGGAGGGACTGGTTTTCCCTTTTTATGAAAAAACACACACTTTCTTCCATTTACAGGGAAAAATTTGCACTAGGCAATGCTTTAAAACAATTTTGAAATGTATTTATTTACATCTCAAATATGACTTCTTTCTAAATGTTCAAAGTCTCATTTCCACAGCTGCAATTAAATGACTTTTTAGGATAATGTTTCATTTGGCTATATTATGTTAATAATCATCTAGACGATGTACATCTTTTCCATCTTTATAGTCTCATGAATTATTCAGAAGTCTTCTCTTGCAAATGAAATGTAGAGGAATTCAACCCCTTTTTCACCAAAGGGTCAGACATGCCTTAGTTTATAAGAGAGAGAAAGAGAAAAAAGCATTTCCTTTCCTTTTTAATCACTTCAAATTTATTGAAGCAAGCAGTTAAAAATTACCTAAATATCCAATGATGAGAAATGCCCAAGTAAATGATGACATATCTACTGGAGAAAATTATGCAACAATCAAAACCTAATGGTTAGAAAGGCAACATAGCCCCATGCTTCGAAAAAAAAATGCATATATGAAAAAAGTAAGTGGAAAAAGCAAGGTACCAAACGTATTACATTATGATTACAATTTCATAAAGAAAAATCATGGAAAAAAATTCCAGAAGGAGATACAATAAAATAATAATGATGGTATTGTTACAATGGTAGGACTATAGGTGATTTTTTTCTCTATATTTGTTGAATTTTCTTTAATGTTATATTTCTATAATGAGGGAAAACAAAATAAACAAGTGCTCCTTTATTGAGTGACTAGTGTTTCCTAGGAACTGGCTGTGTGCTGAGAATATAAAGATAAAAAGACATGTTTAGTGATATATAAGATTTATCAAGTTATCACCAGAAGTACCGGAATGTGCGCAATTAATATAAATTTCATTTCAATCTTATTAAGGGGAAATGCCATTAATTAAATACCTAGTAGGTGTTTTTCACATGTACCTCATCCAATCTACTCAACAAGCATATGAAAAGGATGATTTTCTTTATATAGACAAGAAATTTAAGTATCAATGAGGCTATTCAGCTTGCACAAAGTAACATAGTTTGAGCCTGACCTAATTAAACGTCCCTTATCAGTCATTCAATAAGCATTTATTAAGCAACTACTGTATATCAGGAATTATTCTTAATAGGAATATGGACATGAACAAAGTTCTCACCCTCTTGGAGCTTACATTCTCGGGTTAGGAGGCAGAAAATAAAAATAACTATCACTGGAGGATAAGCAGGGTAGTGGCTTTACTGACTTAATTTTCAATGAGCAGAAAAACCTGTAAGAGAACCAGGGTGGAATCAGGGAGACCCATTAGGAGACTATGGCAGTGAGAGATGATGATAGCTTATGCAAGGATAGAGATGGAAGATTTTCAAGAACTATGAAGGATCAGAGATCCTGTCACAATTTCATGGATGTTGGCAGAAGACATGAGACTTCCAGATCAGAGACAAAGGGCTTCTTTTCTCACAGCATAGAGGTCAAGTTCATTTAGTTGCCCTTCTCCCCCAAGCCTCATGGGGATTTGCAGAGAGGCCCACATGAATACTGCACATGCAGTGGGTTTGTGTCTCAGCTGAGCAACTCCGAGCTTAGGAAACCCCAATCTTTCTTTTTTTAAATTTTATTTTATTTTTTTTATTGACTTTGTAATAATATTACATTAAAAATATATATGTGAGGTCCCATTCAAACCCACCCCCCCCACCTCTCCCCCCCCCCCCCCCCCCCCAGCAACACTCGTTCCCATCATCATGACACATCCATTGGATTTGGTAAGTACATCTTTGAGCACCTCTGCACCTCATAGTCAATGGTCCACATCATGGCCCATACTCTCATCCATTCCATCCAGTGGGCCCTGTGAGGATTTACAATGTCCGGTGATTGCCTCTGAAGCACCATCCAGGGCAGCTCCATGTCCCAAAGACGCCTCCACCTCTCATCTCTTCCTGCCTTACCCCATACCCATCAGCCACTATGTCCACTTTTCCCAATCCAATGCCACTTCTTCTATGTGGACATTGGATTGGTTGTGTCCATTGCACCTCTATGTCAAGAGGAGGCTCAGATTCCACATGGATGCTGGATGCAATCCTCCCACTTTCAGTTGTAATCACTCTAGGCTCCATGGTGTGGTGGTGTCCTTCTTCAACTCCATCTTAGCTGAGTGTGGTAAGTCCAATAAATCAGATTGTAGGTGCTGGAGTCTGTTGAGGCTCAGGACCTGGCTATCACATTGTCAGTCCAGAGATTCAAGTCCCCTAAATATATCTTAAACCCCAACATTAACTGCACCTCCAGCACATTAGCATGAAAGTCTTATGAAGGAAGATCCCATCTGAGTCCAGATTCATCACACATAAACACCATTTCCAAAGAGGGGCCATCTGACCTGGTAGTTAACCCCATCGGCCATGACCATAACTCCCATGGGTCTCTTTAGCCCTCAAAGGAACCAATATCTAGGGGTTGTATCTGCTTTATCTGTCTCTCTGACTCTGCTCAGTTGTGCATGAGGGCAATCCTTCTGCCAGCCTCCAGACTCTTTTTTAGAAACTTGTAGCCATATAAACTCATTTCTCCTTTCCATTTCCCCCTTACTTTAGGTCAAACAGCATTTTAAAGTCATGTTATTTTATGTAGACAGGGATATTCTGCTGATCCGCATTGAACCTTCCATATAAGGTCATTTTCCAGTTGCATCATCAGTTGGTAGTTGATAGTGGTCCCTCGGTGCCAGGGAGGCTCATCCCCGGGTGTCATGTCCCATGCTGGGGGGAAGGCATTGCATTTACATGCTGAGTTTGGCTTCGAGACTGGCCACATTTGAGTAACATGAAGGCTGACAGGAGGAAATTCCCAGGCACAATATTGCTCTAGGCCTTGTTCTTATTTTAGGCTTATCAGCTCACAAGCATAGTCATTAGCATCAGGGGCTCACTGTTGAACCCTCACTCCCTCCTGGTCCCTGCCGCTGTACCTGGGAGACTGTCGCTGCTCCTCAATCTTTCTTAATGCATTGTCAGTATACCTGCCTGATCTATGCCCTGTTTTGCAGGGTAATGTTGTCTTTATTATATTGGACAGCAAACAAACCTACCTTCTGCTCCAGAGGGGGCACCATCACTATCTTCCAAGGCTGTTTTCTATACAGTCTTCTTGCAAAGATAGTTCAGAACAAAGACCGTCAGTGTCTCCACTCATGCAATGGGTAAAATATGAGAGATCCCTTGAGATTTATCTCCCAACAGGGATGCAGTGTGAAGTGGCTGAATTCCGAAAAAAATTGCAAGCAGAGCCCAAAATAAAGGTGGGATATATGAGAAAGAGGAGTCCAGGATGACACCAGGCACTGTATTTGGTGCTGGGGGAGAGGGTGGTGAATGATACATTGCTGTTCCTGGGCACCATGAAGCTGACCTTCTAGTCAGGGGAATAGACCTAAAGCAACTAAACATGCCAAATAAAAGGAATGATTGCCAAGTATGGTGAGAGTAGGTAGGAAGCAAGGAGGGTGCTGAGAGAGACCTACTTTAGGTAAAGTGCCTGGGAATTTTAGCTCTGGAAAAATATGTGCTTTTATTCAAACCAGGTAAAATTACAACCAAGTTAAAAAGGGAGGAGGTAGATTAGACCACACTGATGAAGTCAGTCCTTTTTGCTTCTGGAATTAATTTCATTCTTGTCATTTTTTTAGACATAGAATTCCCTTGGGTTTGTGACTTCCTGCAGTAGACACACTTGGCACTTGTTATTTCTTCAGTAACCTAGATAAGATTACTTTGGAGAAACCAAAAATTTTAAAAGATTCTATTTAAGGAACAAAATTAATTGTTTTATTTCACCTATTTTTAGACATGTATTTGGGAAAGTCAAATATAATGAACCATTGTCCTAGGCAGAAACCATCATCTGTTGTGTTTTTAACTGGTTTGAATGTCTCTACCAACTAGTCTAAAAGCTCAGTGAAGGAAAGGACTTTGTTTTGTCAGTACATTCTTAACTCTTAGAATAATATCAAGTCTATAATAGGTATTTAATAAGTAGCTGTTGAAAGAATGAATGCATGATACACATATTATTTTGTGTTCTTCTTAAACAGATTCCTTTCTTTAGTAGTCATTTTTATTTGATCAGTCTTTGATATCTGCTAACTTTCTTTTACTTTTTTGTACCACAGATGCAACTATTCTTTAAGTATTGGGCATTTAGATGTTTTCCAAATTCTTGCAGGGATGAAAAATACTGGAGTAATGATTTTGTCTATCTTAACTTTACAATTTCCTTTGAATGCTCTCTTCTAGTATAAATTTGAAAGAGTGAGTTGGGGATCTGAACAGCATCATCACTCTGCCTTCATGTCATTTCTGAAAGGTAGGATCACTTTTCAGTGTGAGTGTACCTATCTGACCTCAAACTCAACTTTATTAGTATTAGTTATGTTTTTCAAAAAATATCATTTCTTTAGTATGTGAAATTAGAGTATCAAGTATGCTTGCTTTGGCTAGCATTTATTTAACTCGATGTACAAATTTCCATATTCATTATTATTTTTATTTTCTCTGGTGTAAGTTGACTGTTCATATACTTTGCCTAGTTTTGCTAAGTTCTGGGCAGAACGTAGACATTTTGGTTTCAGCAAAACTTTCTCCCAGGTAAAGGCTGTCCCAAATGGCAGCTTCAGGTGAAGCTCCTGTCGTGGGGAGGCTGAGGCAGGAAGTTGCTTCAGGTAAGGGACGGGCTCTTTGAAGCGCACACCCAGGCACTGATGATTTCTCTGCAAGATGAGGAGCCATCATTGGTGACATTCCCTTTTTCAACAGATATCTACTGTTATCTAGCTTTTGTGCTAGCCACGAGTACACAGAAAAATCATCTAATCACAACATGTTTTAAGTATAACAATAGAGTGTATAATGAGAGGAAGGGATGAGTGGTTCTGAGGAAGTGACATTTTGCCCAAAACCTGAAGGTAAAGATAACCACAAGGTACCTACAATGTTATATTGCCAATAGAAGCCCAGTACAAAGTTGTCTAATTATAACCTTTACGAGCAGCGCAGCCTGTGCAGCTGAGCTGTTATGTACTCTGGGTAAAGAAATTGCTTTCACTTGGTTATCACTCAGGATGACTGCGCTAGGTCAGAGGGATAGAAGATGAGTGTTCCTCCTTAAGTTCCTGACATGCCTGGCCACTTAGCGGGATGTGGGAAATAATTCTGCCTGTTTGAAGATCAAATAATATGATAATGGCTGTGTGTCATTTCCCTTGTTCTTTCCATATGATTGAAATAGTTACAATAATTAGAATTCAAGTAAACCCACTCTCTCCTAATTTTATGAATCATGCTGTAAGAGCAGCTAACGCAGCATAATACACAATGCAGTCATAATGCAGTCTGCATAAAAGCAATCACAAGTCACATAAATACTGCATAAAGAGTTCCTATCTATACACAATGCCTCCTCTAGTACACAGGAAAAATGAAAATCAGTATCTCATAGCTGACTTCATTCGGCTTTCTAACTTTGATTACCACTTCAGTCATTTTGGTTTATTCATTTAAGCTTATTCTTAATAAATGGATAGTTTGGGACCTAATCTCTTTTTGAGGCAAGAATGGTTTAAAGCAATCTTGCTATTACTGTTAGTTTAAATAGTCCTTGAAAGTCCACATTGCAATGAAGCATGAATACAGTCACGTGCTTAAGAGGAGATTTTATTTTCTGAACGTTTAGCAGTTTACTTCGCGTTCTACATGTAACCCTCTGTTAACGCTGGATAATATCTGAGGAGGCGTGCACACACAGTCCATTGCCAGAAAAAAATAGTGTTACTAAAAGCCGATTGCCGACAGAGTAGGATGCAAAACTTTTTGTTTTTTTACTCTTCCCATTTGGCTCTTTTGGCTTCTCTGAGTCACTGAGTCTGCTTCAGGCCTCTTCGCTGGTCTCCACTCCTCCATTCGGCCCCTCCTCCCTCCTTTTCTACCCCTCTGCCCTCCCATGTGATAAAGAGAGGGAAACCACTGTTCCTGGGGCTACCTTGGGAGGCAATGAGGAATCTGAGTTAGTGGCACCTCACAGTCCTCCATGGGATTGGCTTTAACTTTTCAGATTCTTTGGAGTAGAATATCTGTTGCTAATAGTGATCACCCTCCTAGGACAACTTTGATGAAATTATGCCACAAAGACCCTTTTTCCCCCTAAAAGGGAAGTTGAGAAAGAAAGGTGAAGGGTACAGAGAACCTGGGTCTCTCAGTGGATCTGCCAGTGTTCTCAAAATCCTTTTATTCCAAGGTAGACATTTCCTAGCCAGCTCACCGGAAACTCATGTTTACTCAAAAACGCATCTAGGCTTACAAAAAAAAAAGGGGGGTAATCACGGTTCCCACCTAGCAAAGAAATTTAGTGAGGCAAGGACAACCAAGTTATCTGTAACTTGACCTTGGCCACCCCCCCCCCCCCCGCCCAATTCCTTGTAATATATACAAAATTCCTTGTAATATATACAAAAGAGATGATTATTCTAACAGTAACACAAGTTTTAATCACTGGAAGGTAAGAAAATATTTATTCTTAGAAGCTGCTATTTATTAGTCTAGTAGGCTAGTTTAAAAGTTGAGTTACACTGATACGGCATTGTTAACCTGACAGTAAAAGTAACATAACTTAAAGCTTTCACACACTCCCTACAACTTTCTAGGACCCTCTCATTGCAGACATTTAGTGAAGTTCTGAATATATGATTCTCATAAAAGATAAATGAGATATTGAGCTGGATTCATTTTAATTCTTCCATGTCTGGTCCATTGTGGAAAAATGTGCTGGTGCCACTGTTCAAATCTTAACATGTTAGTGCATTAAAACTAACTTTGGGAGAGTTATTGTTTAATTGTTTAATGGGTACAGAGTTTCTATTTGGGTAATAAAATAGTTTTATAATAGAAGGTGGGTATAGTAGCACAATATTGTAATAATTAATGGCATTGAATTGTATGCTTAAAAATGGTTAAAATGACAAATGTTATGTTATATGTTTGTCACCACAATTTATAAAAACCTAACTAATGTAAAACATTATACTACGGAGACTAACTGGATGGAATATGTATTTATGAATTTTGTTGATTTTTTCCTGAAAATGGTACTTTAAAGTTATATCATGGCTAAGAATTTTTACCCATTTATCTTGTACTTACCTTTATTTTACTACCTATAATTGTTGCTTTTCAAAGAGATGGGCAGCTAGGCTTTTTTTCAAGCTTTTACTCCAGGTACTGGAGAGCTTTCTTCTTTGTAAACTAGAAGGAAGAGAAGATGCTATATACTATATACCAAGAAAAATAGCAGCTCCCCGACCCAGTGCCGAAGAATCTTTTTTCTCTCCTGGCATCATCTCAAGCTCATTACTCCATCAACATTTGGACTTGTCACCTCTCGAAATTCATCTGGCTGAATTTTATCTTTCAGCAAACCTTCAGGTTTTCTAAGGCTCCTTTGGATTTTCTATAAAAACCCAATCTTTGAGATTCAGAAAGCTTTTTAAATCTAATTTTGTTAGCAGATTTTTTAATAAAGTAAATTAATAAAAGAACAACTACACTTGTAATAGAATGTCAGTTGATAAGTTTTATTAAAATTTTTGTTTGCTTCGAACTTGTTCTTGGTTGTAACTTATTTCCTGCCCCTAGGTCTGTGAGGTGATGCTAATATCCCTCCTACCTTATCAGGAACAAAGAACCAAAGTCACTGGAGAGCCAGCATTTCCAATACTGGATGTTATTGAGAAATATAATTAGATTTGGAACTGCTCAATTTATTGAATTGGCAGCTCCTCTACCATCTTAATTTATTTTTCCTCCTTGCCCACCTTTGGAAAATTTCTCCCCTTTGAACTCCAGATACCTGTGGAAACCTTTTAAACAGTCTTGAGAAGACACCAATACCAATAAAAGCTGCCTTCCTCATTAAGATTTTCTCTCCTTCTCTTAAACATTCCTGACTCTTTTGATTTGTCACATAAGTATCTGCTCTGGAAAACATCGAAATTTATCTCCAGAAAATCAGATCTTCATGTAAATGAAAAACAATGTATTAGAATGGAGAAGCAATCTGTAGCATGTTTTCTTTAAAGGTCTTTCAGTGATTCTTATTAGTTTTTTTCCTGACTTGGAGCCTTTAAGCATCAGTGCTTATTTTATATGCTCAGTCAACAATCCTTTATAGAATTTCTTTGCTTTGCAGAGCTTTTCCAAACACGAAAAGACATGGTCTCTAATTTCCCCCTACTAATCATAGGTGGAAAATACACATGAAATGGTTTGAAACTAAGATTATCAATAGAGTAAGTGGTTCTCCTGTGCATTTTAGGTAGGTCAGTGCTCCCTGGAGGCTTCGATCCCCAGCAAATTTAAAGAGCTAAGGCTTCATATTATGTAACAAAGTCTTTGATAACCTCTCCCCACCCATCCACCTGAATCACTCCACCAGAGTTTCAGATACTCTGGGGTTCTCTGGATGTAGTTTTTCAAGTCCAGGATAGACTAGTTATTTTGACAATATAAGGATGGTTTTGGTGGACAGTGAAACTGCCTCACTTTGTTGGTCTGTATTGGCCAATATAAAGGCCAATTGGTTATGTTGGATATTCAGCCAGAACACTGCTAATAAAATATGTGATTCTCAAAGTTTGGGTATTGTTGGTGACATTTTTTGATAACACTAATATTACTTTCAAGGACTTATATTATACTACTGTTTCTAGTATATTATTTTTAAATAATATTTTTTAAAGTTCTTTTTCTTTCTCAAATTACAAATAAAATGTGGACTTGTGGCTAAAAAAGCAATGATATGCAGTTATATCTCTGTATATATTACATAAAAGTTCATTATCTTCCCATCTCACTACCCTGCCAGCTTTAAGTGACCCACTCCACAACTTTTTCTTTCTTCATATAAATATATTCAAGCACAAGTGCTTGCTTGTTATTGAAATAGAGTCGTGCTCTATGCAATTTTTTTTCCCTCACTTAATGTCATGAACATCCATGCAAATCAGTAGATATGGGACTATCATCGTCTTTCTAATTTCTTTATGTATTTATAAACATTATTTTAATTTTACATAAGTGAGCTTATAATACTTGTAAGGAATTACCTTTTTATTTTATAACTCCTATTATTATTTTATAATGGTACTAATTTTCATTTATATAGTGCTTTACAGATGACAAACTATTTCACATAGGCCATCTTGTTTACTCATAAACAGTCTAGGAGGTGGTTACTATTGACTCTCTTTTGGTTGATCTGGAGGCTTAGAGAAGTTGAATGCTTTCCCTCAGGCATCATAAAGCCAATAAAGGTACAGTCAAGATTCAGACCAGGAGTTGTCTTACTCCATCCATGCCTTAGAGAATAGTTAATACCCTGATAGTGTATGGAAATGTTCATGCGAAGATAGGTAAATCCCTACTGGATGACTTTTGGAAACCCTTTCACCATACCAAAAAAATAATTGACTTACAAAATTGACCAATAAGCCTCTAGCAACTTAGTTATCACCTACCTAATGTGTTTGTTTTGCTATGGCTATTATATAGACTAGTAAATTCCATGAGAATTTTTCTGTCCTAATTCTTTAAGCAGTTTCTTAATTATTAAACCGAAGCATTGCTCCATTTAAAATGCATTTCCACATTCTATTATTTGGTCCTAAACTCATTGTACCTACATTTTCTCTGGAGTGAGCTCAATTTGCTGTCCATTAGTCTCAAGTCTGAGTGATTAATCTGAATCCAAGTACATTATTTCTCAGTGTATTTTGCTTTTCACAACTTAGTTTAGTCTGAGAACTTGCTTTCCATGCATCTGCCAAATTAATAGCAGAAAAATAAACTTTTAAATATGAAAACAAAGCTTTCTCTTGGCCTCATGGGAAAATAAATATTAGTCTGAGAAACGATTTGGCTACTATCCTGCTATATTTCCAAGATCACTTACCTTTTTTCTGTTTTATTTGTCAACAGTAATAAAAAACAGATTAATTGTAGTGCTAAGTTTAAGCATCCAACCACTGTGATCCAGCAGAAGAGATGTTGGTAATTAATGAACAGCACATGCTTATGGAGTGTAGGATACTACTGTGGAAACAGAATGAGCTTTGCTCTGGCACTTGCTAACTCTTTGTCCTTGGACAGATTGATTCATTTCCTCAATTGTAAAATAGGGATAATACTCATAGATTTGTTGGGAGGATCAAATGATATGATGTGCCAATTGTCATTATAGTGCCTAGTAATTAGCAGATGTTCAGCAAAGTGAACCACTTGAAAGTATTGATTTTCAATTGATTTTAACTTACAAAATACTTATTTTATACCTAATACAGTTAATATCTGATATTGTAACATACCTAATATAAGATTATAGCTAAAATTAAATTTAACCTTTTTAGTCAGTTTTATATATATTTTTATTAGTTATTTTCTTCTTTGTCACTTTTCCTGATGATACAAAAAGCACTTTTCTACCTATTTTGAAGATACATAAGATTCTTCTTAAAAGCACATTATTTCTTTCTGTTAAATGAGAAATAAGCTAATAGTTACATTATTAAACTCTATCATCATAGTACTCTGAAAGAGTTAAAATATCCCATTCCCTGGGCCTCATTCAATTATGGATTCAAACTTTGATGATATGACTTTGATGATATGGTTCAACTATACAGTATATTATGGACTTGAATTCAGAGTTCATGGTATTTGGTCAGCAAAATAAGGTCGCCTATTTTCAAAAGCTTTTTTTTTTTTTCAGTCTTTCACTTTCTCAATACTTTGAGTCTGGACTTATGGACCTAATTCTTTCTAAGTATTTCTTTCAGTTTTAAACTGGATTTGGATGGTTAGTTTTATTTGTTTATACTTTAAAAATGAATAATTGTTGATTATCTACAAAATACATAGCATTTCAGGGGAGGGAGAGAAGACTATAATCCTGTTGTCAAGGAGTTTATAATCACTTATTTGAATAAATATGGCATGTGTTAAGCCTAGGCAAAGAAGTAAAGAAGACAAATGACCTGTGGCCAAAGGGCTAATATTCTAGTTGGAAAGAAATAGAAATCAATATGTAGATAAATGTATACATAAGAACATCAGACACTCTGTGGCAGTTAAAAGCTTCATGGACCCCAGAAAATACTGTTCTTAAAGCTGGCCCATTCTCGTGCATGGAAACCTATTGTAGACGGGATCTTTCGATTAGATTCAGTTAAGTGATGAGATCATTTCAGTAGGGCATGACTCAGGGTGGGTCTTAATCCTCTTACTGGGGTCCTTTATAAACAGATGAATTAAAAGCTCCAGACAGAAAAAGAAGGCCCCAGAGACAGAGAGCCACCCGGAAGCTGAGAGAGAGGCTCTTGGAGCTGAGGAAGCTGCTTAAACCAGAAGCCCAAAGCAAAGAAACCTGGAGGAGAGAGGAGAGATGAGCGGACCCCACCATGGGCCTGATGGCCCAGAGCTTCAGCTCAGTGAGAAAGCATCTCTGGTGATGCCTTGATTTGGATACTTTCATGGCCTCAGAACTGTGAGGTTTTAACTTAAATCCTGCTGTAAAAGCCAATTCATTTTTGGTATGTATTGCTCTGTGAGATGGCTAGGCTTATGTGTCAGCTTGGTGCCCAGTTGTTTGGTCAAGCAAGCACTGGCCTAATTGTGCTGTGAGGATATTTCATGGATATAAATACCAGTGTGTTGATCACATCTGTGGTTGTTTAAATCTATAATCAATTGAGGAGATTGCCTTCAACAATGAAAGACATCTCATCCAATCAGTTGAACACCTTAAAAGAAGAAGTGATTTTAGCAGTCAGAGGAAGAATTGCCATCTCTGCTTTAGACAGCCAACATCTTGTGGGGAGTTCATCGAAGACCTTCCTTGGAATTCCTGGCTTGCAGTCTATGCTATGGAATTTGGACTCATGCATCCCCATGGTTATATGAGACAGTTTTATAAACTCTCATAATATTTAAAGATATCACCTGTCAGTTCTGTCTCCCTAGAGAAACCTGACTAATACACTTTGGCAGCATTTAGCAAACTAACACATTTTAAGTGCTGTATGATGATAAGGTAGGTTAAGGCAAATGAAGGGACAACCTCTCTTTCAATTGAAACCCAAACCATATGGAGGTCAGCTTGTGCCAATCCAGGGAGAGTGTCCCAGGTAGAATAAAAAGAAAGTACAATGCTTTGAAGCAGGAAAGGTAGAAGGCATGAGGATAAGATGAGTGTACAAATGAGTCTAACCAAAGGCAAAAATATGAATGAGAGCTGTGCATTTAGAAGTCGTTTGCACACAGGTGAAAAATAAGGACCCAGTGTCTCCTTTAAGGCACCATATATTCAGAGTTAATGAATTCTTTTCAACATTCCAATGGAAACATCAATTGGGATTTTGATTTCTTTATCCTGAGCGAGATTTTACAAGTGCACTGGAAGAAAGAGATTGCTTTTTCCTAAAGGGGAAGATTGATAGATGTATAATAGTGAAAACAGTTTCTATGCCATATTATAACTCCCATTTTAATTAATTTCAACTGGAAAAGAAAGATCTGGATTTCAGGATTGGATCTTCAGAGTTTAGGTTTGTCACTTCAGTCAAGCTACATTTTCCCTGTTGATAGATGAGAAACTTTGTGCCAGAAAGTAAAGGTCCAATAAAAAAATACTCAAGGGTGTTGAATCTCTCTGCATTTCCTTCTCTAAATTGTCATAGCACAAGCTCATCAAATTTTGGAGAATTTCTGAAAATGACATCAGAAATATCGAAAACATAGCTTGAAACTATTTTCTTTTTCATTCCTTCTCCTCCCCTAGTAAAAGACATGCGTTTTATCTAGGTTAATGCTTTTTCCTGGATCTCCATTTATAGTACATCTTCATTTTAGGCATGACTAGCTTACATTTTCATTTCCTGAATTATCTGCACTGAAAAAAAAAATAAGAGTTATACAGTTCACCCAGATTCTCAAGCCTTTTTAAAGAAACTTTTTCCCTAAGAGAGAAAAGAAAGAAGAGTTTGGGGTCCACATGAATGCTGCAATTAGCAAACCTTGCAATATGTCACATTTTGAATGTAAAGAACTTATCACAGAAAGCAATTATCTCTCTAGCTTCCCTGAGCAGAGAAAAAGGTTTAACACTGAAACGCCAAACAAACTAAAACCACCCTTACCTGTATTCCATCTGCTACACCTCTAGGAGAAACAAATTAGCTGTGAAAAAATTAATAGCCTTCCTAATGTCATGCATCAAAGCATTATTATCTTGTTTTCTAGTCTGTATTTTTTATTTTCAACATTACAATTTCTCAGCAAGCTAGTAGAATAATTGGCATTAGTTGAGATTAGAATTAATATTACATGATGTGTTTGAACATTGTTTTAGTTGAGGTTTCTAGGCTAGGTCATTAGGTATTCCCAAAGAAGTCCAGTTCCTCAAATACACTTTGCTTATAATTAATAAGAAAACAAAGGAAGAGTCTAAACCAGTAACAAACTAGGTGGTTACCTAAAATCAATTTATCTATGATTTAAGCATGGCTGTGGAGGTGACATAAGAACACAAAGCAGGCTTTTCCTAGGAAGTTGAAAGATCTGATGCAAACAGGCAGAACTACCTTTTGTTTCATGCTGATAACTGAAATTTTATAGAATGTCACAGAAAATGAAGGGCATGCATATGGAAGCAAATCTTTAAGAAGGGATTATTCTCAGAAATGTGAGAAATGCCTGAGTATCACACAAAATATTTAGCTCTGGTGCACAGGTTTTGGAGGAGGAATTTTTAATTCATTGTAAAGCCTATTTTAATTTTTATTTAAAAATAATCAAAACAATATAAACAGGTATAGTAGAAAGCTTTAACTCCTACCTTCTGCCATCCGTCTTGGTTTCCCTCCCCTTCCCCGGACAAGAGACTATTTATTCAGCAAATACAACTATATATTCACATTCCCCTTTTCTTATTACTGTGAAGTATTTTGTGAACAGATCATATAATAAACTTACGGTACACATGTAAATGTCATGTTATCAATGTATCTTTAGTGTTCATACCAACTATTAAGTAGTATTTTTCTCCAATTTACATATGAAGAGAAAAGAGAGAAATCATTTCAGAGGAGATAATAAAAAAGAAAGCTTCAAGAAACTTTCTCCCAAATAAAGCTCGTGAGTTTCCAGATTGAAAGGGCTCACTAAATGCACATCAGATTGAATAAAAGACAATCATACCAGGGCATACCAGAAATTTCAGAACCCCCTAGGCAAAGGAAAGATCCTATGGGTGTCCAGGAAAAAAAAACAACAAGTCAAAAAGGATCCCAAATCAGGATAATTTCAGAATTACTAACCCTGGAAGCAAGAAGGCACTGGGGCAATGACTATGAAATATG
Organism: Dasypus novemcinctus; assembly: GCF_030445035.2. NCBI lineage: Eukaryota > Metazoa > Chordata > Mammalia > Cingulata > Dasypodidae > Dasypus > Dasypus novemcinctus. The sequence continues at coordinate 20,120,559 of NC_080698.1, forward strand.
AAGGAACGTGATTCCAATCTAGAAATTTTATAGCAAGGAAACTATCAATCAAGTATGAGGGTAGAACAAAGGCATTTTCAAACACAAAATTCCAAAATGTTTACTTCTCATGCACCCTTTCTCAAGAAGCTGCTGTACTCTAAAAAAGATTGGGAGGAAACCAAGAAAGAGGAAGACAAGGGATAGAAGCAGTGGAAGATGCACTAGAGGAGGCAAAAGGGATTCCCAAGATGATGGTGAAGGAGGATTCCAGGAGGTGTGCTGTGCCTCCCACAGCGACGAAAGCCAGCTTGCGTCAGAGCAGAGGAGAAAGCTCCAAGAGAGACTTAAGGAGGCTGAAACCGACAAAAACCTGATGTGAAAGTAGATTTAGAAAACTGGCATGGAATAATGGCTTGAATTGATGATAAATATATAGGCTCCTAAGCAAATGAATAAAAAAAAAAACCCAGCAGAATTATTAGGAAAACAAAAAGTGAAACATGAATATAAAACCAGAAAAGGAAAAAATGAATATAGTACACTACATAACTCATCTATGATTGGTTGTTATATAGTCATATTATTGACAACCATGATTATTGCTCTATCTCAAATTACTATAGAACTATATTCTGCATGAGGAAATGGATAAGGGAGCAAGGGTTTGGTAAGGGCAGGAGGAAGAAAACGTGCTAAATCCTTATCATCCAGAGTGTGAAATAAAAAAATAGTGATCTAAGCAAGTTGTCTAAAACAGATGAGACTGGTGATCTTTGGAAAGTGAAAATCAGGAGAGAAAGAGGTAGGGAACTTATTTTTCATCAACAAATATCCCTGTTGTATTATTGGACTCTTTAAACTATGTTTCAAGTATAATTTTGATAAAAATAAAAACCGAAACTTAAAAAGTAATGTTTAAATGAAAAAATAAACAAAGTAGTTTTAAAGTAAAAAAACCCCAAGTGCATTTTGTCATATTTTCTCATGTGCATGATTACTTTGACAATGTTTTTAAAAAATGTTTTTAAAACAAGTATGAACTTTATTGGCTCCAACTTTCTTTAATAAAATTACAGTTTCAAAATTCAGAACTGGTTCTCTCTGGATTATGTGCCCACTTCTTCCAACCACACTAGGGATGGGTATGCAAATGCTTTGAGAAATTAAGTGAGAGGCGATAATCACTATATCATAGATGATTCAGAGTCAGATAAGTAATTCTCCACTTTGGATTCAGATTTAAAAAGGTGGAAAGAGATTTAAAAGATCATGCTTGCTCTGTTTTTGTTCCTATTCTATTTCTGGCCATAAGCATCAGTACTAAAAATTGATGAGCTCTTCTGAAATTTCCAGTGCCAATTTTCAGATTCAAGACATTAATATAATAAGTTCAAGTCAGTTTGGGGAAAAGCAGCTCAACTCTGATTCAGAGTCAGTCTTTAGAAGGTTGACTTCCTGCTTTTTATCTTCTCAAATCTTTTCTAATGGTACTTTATTTCTCTCTTACATATGCCTGCTTATTAGTTTATGTGAAAACAACTCTTCCCTCTTTGGAAATGGATCTTCTTGGTGAAGCATTTCAGAGCAAATGGTCACCCACTATTCTACACTGCACCATTAAATGTGTCTCTGTGCCATCTTTATGCATCTCTCTGGCCTTTTAATTCCAGAGTCCTTCAACAACAACAAAAATGAATATCTTTGTTGCCTCTTCTCTAGATGACTCTTAGCATTGGAAAGCAGTGATACAGAGAAGTGAAGGGACAGTGGTAATTTATGTAATTCAGAGTTGAGATGTATAATCTTGACCTGTAAAGGGATAAAATATGATTTAAGTAAATATGTATATACCTCACTATCTGGGGGATTATAATGTAATTTGGTTTCACATATTGTTATTCTCTTCCTTAAGGTTTGCTTTTTAAAAAAATATACCAACTATCAGTTGTGACCACGACTTGGAAACAGTTATTTAAGTTCTTATGTATTAGCTGTTTTTCCTTCCCTTGTGTTTGGCCTAGTATGCGTATTGACATATTCATACATATATGAGAAAAAAATTCATCAAAGTCCGTGCAGATCAGACATTTTTCTTTAACAGTAACTGTTGTTTGTTGAAAATATTTGAATCCAACCTCTGGTTGATAAATATATTCAATTAGGTATGCAAGCAGGTTCTGATATTGAGTCTTTTCCTGCTTAGAGTCTTGTCTTAAAACTCATCTGTTCTTTGCTCAAGCCTGAGCACTTTCTGTGAGTGAGCATTAGCTCAGGTTAGTACCATTTAGCCACTTTGTATTTCATATCTGTGTGTTTTTTTGTGAGATACATATATATACACACATACATATAGATACACATATGTGTGTATGTGTGCATATATACACATTTATGTTATTTATTACATATATGTAGCAGTGTACATATATTACATTTATATAGATATATAAAGTCATGAAAAAGTCAGAATGCTATACTGAGTGTGCCAATGGATCTTACAGTTCAGTGTTCCATTTTCTTGGCAAAAAACCTAGGAGAATTTTTGAACATGAACATGGCACATGTTCTTTATAGTTTATATCTCAAAATGGGCAGAACTCAGAATATAATTAGTTTCTTAGTTGATTTTTATGGAGCTATTATCTATGATTTTTAAACTAAATGCTTTTTAGTTCATTTCTTTATGTATTTTCCATATTTTCTATTTGAATATTTAACTTTTGTAATGGGAAACACATAATACAATAAACTTTTACTTTCATATATAAAAATATATATCATATATGTAATAAATGTATTCCTGTCTTTATATTTGTAGTAGTTTCTTATAAGCAGCAAAGAGATAGATCTTGCTTTAAAAAGAATCCAGCCTGACAAACTGCCTTTTACACAATATTTAGTCCATTTACAGTTAATGTAATTGCTCATATGGTTTGATTTAATTCTACATCTTGGTATTTGATTCTATTTGTCCCATTCTCTTTTGGGTTTCTTTGTATCCTCAGTTTTCTGATGGATTTTTTAAAAATGGAATTTTGTGAGTTTTAGTCTTTAAAAATTATATCCTTGATATATAAAAAGAATATATGACTGTAATGTAATTTTTTATTAGCTAATCAATTTTATCATGTATTAATATGGATTAATAAAGCATAAATCCATCCTAAGTGTACAGTCAATGGTATTTGGTATAAACACATAGTTGTACATTCATCACTTCTGTCATTATTAGAGCATTTTCATTATTCCAATAATAATAATAAAAAACAAAAACTGACAAACAAAAACATCATCACCTCCCAATCTCTCTATGCTTCCCCTGCCATACATAGCTGCTATTCTATTTCTGCTCTCTCTCATTTATTTGTATTTATAGTTTGCAAAAACAGTCTTATATTTGCAATATTACCCACAGTCATATTTCACATGAGGTTTCACTATGCTGTATAGACGACCCATGGTACATTTTTTAGCTTTCCTTTTAGTAATATACATGTCCTTAGATAGTCCCTTTCATCCACTGTAATACCCATATAATAGCACTGCTAGTCACACTAGTACTGCTATGATGTGCTTTCACCATTTGCATTCATTTCCAAAGATTGTAATATAAATTTTGAAATTGTGAAATATAATTATAAAATAAACACCTATGAAGTTGCAACCAATTTGATGACAAGGACATTATCAATTTCATTAAAGAGATTTGGGTGATACTCTTCAATCTAATTCCTTTGCCTCTTCAACAAGAGTTAACCACCAGCTCAAACTTTACATTTATAATTCCATTACATTTAAATACTTTTTGCATGTAAGTACATATTCCTGTGAAATTTGAACAGTTTTCCCTGTTTTTTTTAAAAACTAAATTTGGTATCTACATAGAAAACAATAAAATTTGGTTCCCCTTCAAACCATACACCAAAATCAGTCTCTTGACTCCTTAGCCCATGGCAATCTGGCTTCTGCTCTGTCAGTTTAATGAAAACTGAGCTTGAACTTTGGTGTGTCAAATCCAGTGGCCATTTTCTGATCATCATTTTTACTCAGCATCTCAGTACTATTTATCCTAGCCAGTGCTTCCTTCTTTTTGAAATAGTCTTCTTTTTTTAGTGCCTGTGACAATCCACTCTTCTGGTCTTTCTTCTCCCTCATGGCCTTTTCTGCTCAGTCTCCTTTGTTGACACCTGCTCCTCTACATGTCTTCTAAAATTTTTAGTTTCTCTGGGCTCAGTGCGGCCCTCCCCCTCTTTGTTCTCTTTCTCTAGACAATTTCATCCATGTCAGTGGATTCCAATGCCACTACTTACTGACAACTCCTCAATTTACACCTTGAACCCAGCATTTTTCTTGGACTTCAAAAGTTGTATGTATTTATATATATTTCTGCTTGTTATATAGTTGATTGTCTCTCAGGCACCTTAAAATTATCACATTTGCAACTGAATTCATGAGTTTTTATGAAACTGCTCCTCCCTAACCCATAATCTATCTAGTTGCTGAAGTCAGAAACCTGGAAAATAGATTTTATCCTGTGCCCTTTCACTCACTACACTATGCAAGTTGCACACATTCAGTCTTCAAAGTATATCTCAAATGATTCTTCTCACCATCCCTACCTCTGCCAGTTTGTTTCAGATTATTCTGGTTTTCCTACTCCTACACTTGCTCCCTTCCAAAACATTCTCTACAAATTAGCCACAGATGTCTTTTTTTCAGCATAAATTCTAATCACTACTTCCATGCTTAATACAGTTCATTACAGTGAAAATAAAATCCATCTTCCTTATCATGGTCCTACATAGCTCCTGCTTATATCTCAATTTTCTCCTTGAGCCATGCTCTTCTTTGCTTACCTTTTTTTCAGACATCTTGACCTGCTTTTAAAGCTTTTTTCCTATCTCGGAATTCCATGTGACTGGAATGACTTCTCCAATCTCTTCAATTAATTAGTTTTTTCTTTCTTTACATCTAAGTTAAATGTGGCTTTCTCAGACAGATTTTCCTTCATCATCTCACACAATAGGTTCCTTTCATTATGTACTCTAAAAGCCACTCCAAACCACCTGTACCATGATTATTCTCTATCATAACTTTCTGATGACTACAAATACATTTTTCCCAATTTTATAATTATATATTTATTTTTAATTTACTTGTTTACTGTTAGTTCCCCTTAGATCAGTTGAGAACCATCTATATAACTTAAAATTTTCTAGTAGCTACATTAAAATGAGAAACTGGTGATATTAATTTTAATAACGTATTTTGACTCAATATATCCAAAATATTAAATCTCAATATATAATCAAATAATAAACAAAAATTATTACTAAGATATTTTACTCTTTTTTTTCATACCAAGTATTCAAAATCTGGTGTATATTTTACACTCACAGCATCTCTTAATTCAGACAAGTCACATTTCAAGTACCCAATAACCACAAATGGCTAGTGGCTACTATTGAATTGGACAGCACAGCTTAGACATGTAAAATATGTTTATTTTGCTTTTCAGGGCTTGGCACACTGGAAATGCTTGAAAAAAATATATATATATAAAATTTACACACACATGCATAGACATATATATAAATATAACGAATAAATTGCTATATGAGTGTATTAGTTAGGGTTCTCCAGGGATACAGAATCAACATTATATTTAAGTATATATTATATATATGTAAATGTATATTTATGTGTATAGATAATATGGGATTTATTATAGTAATTGCCTCATGCAACCTGGGGGACTGGCAAGTCTGAATTCCATAGGGCAGACGACCAGTTGGGAACTCTGAACTGGGTGGCTGAAGTAGAGGCAGAAATACTTTTTTCTGACTACTGAAGTCATCAGCTCTCCCTTTATGACCTTCAACTATTGGAAAAGACTTCTCTCATTGCTGAAAACCATTTCATTTGTTGATTGTAAATGTAACCAGTCATAGCCACAACCAACTGACTAATGATTTAAATCTATGAAATATCCTCACAGTCACAACTGGGCTAGTTCTTGCTTGACCTAACAACTGAACACAATAACCTAGCCATGTTAGTCCATGAATGTAACCATCACAGTGAGTAAATAGTAAAAGGAGACCAGAAAAATGTCATGCTTAACCATATCACAATCTCCTTCCAATAAATAAGTGTGTGTGTATTTTCAGAGTCACTTTTATCTGAATTTAACTTGTCAGTAGGAAGTTAAGAATTTAGAGATTATAGAATTTCTCTGTTTCTAAACCAACTCACATTTTTAGCTTATACTATTTCTCTAGGTGGTAAATTTCACAGGTTTGCATTCTGTCATATAAAAATATGCTTCCATTTATTTTAAAATATTTTATTAAAATTTTAAGGTCATTTGTGTATATTTAGTAGTCTGGAATTTGGTGGAAAGGACTTTAGTACATATTTATTATAGTATTTTTACTTTAGTTACGGTGAATTCTGTTAATCAAAATTGCTGTTGAATTCACCCTCTTAAATATTTATTTTCACATAATATTTTAGATTTGAGAGTGGGGAAATAGCACAGCAGCTCATAGAGGAATTAGAACACGAATGAAATTCAATCTATATTTTATACATAATTTTGAAATGATGAATGTGAGGCAAAGCATGCATATTCTATTAAAAATGTTGAGAGCTACATAGAGAAATTTTAAAAAAATGAATAAAAAACCTCTTTTATCACTGGGAAGAATTCTCAGAAGTGGAAGGAAAACTCTACATCAACTTAAACTTTTCGGGACAACCAATCTCACTAATTTAAAACAACTTCCAGAGCTAAAGATCCAAGCAAATGAGCCATTTTCTTTAAAAATTCTGACTCATCTTGGGAGCATTAAAATTAATAGAACTTATGATCATGAGTTCTTCTCATTTGAGAATGTGTTTTCAGTAAGTACACATAATTGGGGTTGGGATCTGACAGTCCCTTATATATAACCTCCATGAATACACACAGAGTTTTACATTATTAATATTTCAAAGGGTTTGATTCATAATTTTATGAAATGAACACATCCATGAAATGAACTAATGTAGAAAACAAATTTTATTGCTGACCAGTGGGGTGCGCTATGTTAATAAAACATTAGGACTAAAAGTTCTTAGACAATATTTCAGCTCAAGTGCTGACTCTTTTCCATGGAACTCTGAAGTGGAGTGGTAACAGAGGGGGTGCCATGGAGGCAGAAGGCAAGAGCCAAGAAAGACTGATAATCACAAGGATCTCATGGATGAGTTGATCAGTGCTTCATTGCTGAGAGGTAAATTTTTAGAACTGAGTGTCACCAAATCTTTCTCTAGGTATGCTTATGTTGCTTTGCACCAGCATCTACTTCTCCCATTCCTTATCTATCCCAAGATACAGAGAGAGTCTTCAACTGCAAGTAAGATAGTCCCATCTATCAGTTCCTTGGGATCTAAGCTCCCTGTCAATTAGAGGCAGAGTGGGTATCACCATCCCTAAATCCTCAAGATTGGGGAATGAACAATGGACTGGAGCAGACTTACTATTATTCTAATGTAGACTTACTGTTATTCTAGCAATGGAAGAACTTTTATCCAGTGGCAGTGGCCACTGGAGGTCCTGAGGGGAGGGAAAAGAGACAAATAGGTGCAATATGGAGGCATTTTAAGGACTTTGGAATTGTCCTGAATTATATTGCAATGACAGATACAGTCCATTATATATCTTGTCATAATTTACAAAATTGTATGGGAGAGGGTTTAAACTCTAATATAAATTATAATCCACACAGTGGCAATTCCCCCATATGTGTTCATCAATTGTAACAATTGTACCACACTAATGAATGGTGTTGTTAATGTGGGATAGTGTTGGGGGGGGGTGGGTGGGAAGTGGAGCATAGTGGAATCCCTTACATTTTTTATGTAACGTTCATGTCATCTAAGTATCTAAAAAAATAGAAAATTAAAATAATAGAATAAATGCACACATTGGAGAAATAAACAACCACCACAATTAAATCTTAGAGAAACCAGTCAAAGGACTTTGTTATTATTTTTCGTCTTTCGTTTTTTGTTTTAATTAAAAATAATATAGGGGATTGGCAAAGGTAGACAGAGTATCTGAGTCTCATTGAGGAACCAGAGTACTAATGGAATCTGGAAGAAAGAGGAGAGACCTGGCGACACTGATATGTTCCTTGCCATGTGACAAATTAAGAACCAGGGATTGCTGACAGCCAGTCCCAGAATGCCAGTCTTTGGGAAGAAAGCATCACCTTAATTATACCCTGATTTGGACTTTCTTTTCACGGCTAAACCTTGAGCAAATAAATTCCCCTTTTTTAAACAGACCCATTTTGCGGTATTTGCTTGAGCAGCCTCAGAAACTAAAACAAAGATGTCTCCTAGTTTGAGCTTAATATGATGTCTAAACATGTGTATAAGAATTAAATGTGTTTATAAACATTTTCTACTAAAAGAATTTTAGGTGTTTTCAGTATTTACTTACATAGTCAAAATTTAAAAGTTTTATGAACTATAAAATGGCTAAATCCTGAGAACTTCTAAGAATCTGTAGAAGAAATGCTAATGAAACATTAGAAGAGTGACCAAACATATCATGAGTCAAAAATGGAAATTGATCACACTGAAGAAAAGTATCGATAGAGAAAGAAAAGTGAGTGAGAGAAAACTTCATAGGACTTAAGAAATGAGATATAAATGATCAAAAGCTGTATGCATTGTAGAAGAGCATAGAATATTATTTGTGATAACCATTAGTGCTGGAATAAACTTTAATCAGCTGTGTGTGTTACATTTACTTCTCACACCAGTAGATACAAATATACCTTAATATTCAAAAGAACATAGTTTCTCACTCATTTAGTTATTCCAGTACCAACAAAAACTCCCAAGGGCAGACTTTTAACTTCATCTGCTTATACCTTTCAAAACCCATGAGTATGTGAGTGTGGCAATTCAGAAGTTTGGTTATTGGGGGAATGGATGTGACTCAAGTGGTTGAATGCCTGCTTCCTACATGGGAGGTCCCGGGTTCGGTTTCCCGTGCCTCCTAAAACAAAAACAAACAACAAGCAAGCAAACAAAAAAACCAACTCAGGGGAGCCGATCTGACTCAGTGGTTGAGCACTGGCTTCTAACATATGGGGTCCTGGGTTCAATCCCTGGCCCCTGGTACCTCAAAAAAATTTGATTATTGGGCTCAGATGCTGTATCTAAGAAACATTATATTGTTAATTATGCTAACAATAAGCTTTATGAATATATAATTAAAATCATTACTATTTTATTGAATAATTATTAGTATCTTGAAGAATGATGAATATTACGCCAGGAGAGCTGATTTTCCATAAATTCTCCCTGTCCTTTGATTTCAAGTGTGAATGCTCTTTAATTTTGAAACTCATGAAAACGAGTCTAAATTTGTGTCTTGTGTCCTGCTTTATTCCTTTATTATCCACTCCCTGTATCCCAAGCTTAGACTTCCTTGGAAGATGACCTCTGTAGGAAGTAGACTCAAACTGACCATACTTCTTCAGACACTGTTTATTGGACTATCAACTGCTCTAGACTTGCTCTAGACTTGAACTAATCCTACAACTGTTCTCTCATTCCTTCATTTTCCCAACTTACTCCTCTTCTCCTCTAGCTTATAGCAATTGCATGGTGAATAAGACAAAGAAAAATAATTCTTTCTGGACATTGTTACTAATTTGGAAAACCTCCACATATCTCAAATCATGTCACAAAATTCTCTAGACTCTCAAATCAAGACTTACATTTCATTAATTTAATATTGTAAAGTACAGATTTCTTTTGTGAAAAGTAATAGGTACTTTTTGAAATCAAATAAGCACAAATAGGGTGCTATGATTCCCAAATGTTTAAAACTTGGCAAGTCTATCCAATAGCAGGGAGAAGAGTGGATGAGCTACTTTGCCTCTAGTTTATATTGCTCCTGGTTGTCCTAGAGATCTGATGTCATGGATGTCACCCTCCTAGTAATGCACATTCTGAAGGGACCATAGAGTTCATGGAGACATCAGCAAAAAGTTTTGCCTATGGAAGCTTCCCTGCTTTCCTAAGTGGGTAGGTTGGGGGTGGATATAGACAGAGCCTATAAAAGTGACCTTTAAACATGCACGTAAGTTTTTAACAAGTTATGAAGTAATATGTGCATTAGACATCTTTATTCCATTCAGTTCTTCATCCCAAGCCCTCTGCAAAACCTACATTTTGTCCATGACTCCATTGTTGAGCTTCACTCAACTCTGGAGCTCCACTCTATGTTTTACTCCATCTCTGAGTGAGATGCTGGATGGGTGAGGGATGGAGTGGGGATCAGGAGCAAGTTGGAGTGAGAAGTGGAGTGAGGCTTTCTCAAAAGGTGATGGTTGTGAATATTGCAGATATTTGTGATTTTTAAAAACAATGCTTTTAACTTATGACTCACATCAATCAATATAGCATCATCAGAATAGCTACACCAAAAATACCCCACTACTCAGCTACATGAAGATATCTTTCTGTGGGAATCTGACCTTAGCAAAGTCTTCATAGTGAACATTGATGGGGGAGAGAATATTGGTGCTATCAGATTGTCTTATAAATGGGGAAAGATGGGGGAAAGGAAGAGATTTGGGAACTTCCTACCAGAATAATTGTATATCTCTCTATTTCTTTAATTGTCTTTGCCCTTTTATCTCATTATCTCTGCCCTGTATGGACCGGTGTAACTGCAGTCAACATTTTCTGGTTCATCGAAGACACCACCCCCAAGAAGATTTATTTACACATGGAAATTGGTTGTAACTTGTCACCAAGACAGTGATTTTTACACTCTGGTTTTGTGAGTGTAAATATATCAATTATTGTTAAATTAATTTAAAATATCAGGCTAGGTGAGTAGTGAATAGAGCTGGCTGTAGACCAGAGTCTCAAGAGTTGGAAGGAGCTGGGGAGAGGCAGAAAGCTAGTGCATGGATGACTTATTTCTAAGAATTTAAGCTCAAATTATTTTTTTAAGATTTATTTATTTATTTGTTTGTTTTTCCCCCTACTCCTCCTCCCCCTGCTGTTTTTGCTGTCTGTGTTGCCATCTCTTCTCATTTTCTCTTCTCTAGGATTCACTGGGATTTGATCCTGGAGACCCCTGATGTGGAGAGAGGTTCCCTGTCAATTGCGCCACCTCAGTTCCTGGTTTCTGCTGTGCTTCACCTTGACTCTTCTCTTGTCTCTCTTTGGTTGTGTCATCATCTTGCTGCGTGACTCACTCTCATGGACACTGGCTCACCACGTGGGCACTCGTCTGGGCACTGGCTTACCACGGGGACACTTGCACTCACCACACAGGAACTTGCACTCACCGGCTCACCACATGGGTACTTGTGTTCACCAGCTCACCAAGTGGCACTCACGTGGGCCCTGATTTGCCTCATGGGCATGTTTTCTCTTCTTCTTTTTCACCAGGAAGTCTCAGGGATCAAACCCAGGTCCTCCTATATGGTAGGTGGAAGCTCTATCACTTGAGCCACATCTGCTTCCCCTCAAATTCTTTTATATCATCCCCTGTAGGTGGACAGACAGATCAAGTAACCAGGAACACCTACCTCATAAGAGAGCACACTCCATTTCCAGTTGGTCTAATTCAAGTCTTTCCTTAATTTGAGCTGAAATCTACCTGCCTACACCCTCTCCCTCTGGCCATAGCACAGCTCTCTGTGACCACAGATTGAGACTCATCCATTTTCCCTATGACAAAGTTCTAAATATTTCGAGATGGATGTAACTGATTTCCAATTTTTTGTTTAAATGAAATATTACATTTAAGTTTGTGACACTCTCATCCATCTGCCCCATGGGATCTATGACCCCTGTAGCAGTTTGATATGGTTATGAATTCCAAAAATATATATTGGATTATGTTTGTAATCTGATCTGTACTTGGACATGATTGAGTTATGATTAGGGTGTTGAGTCCCCACCCCTTGGTGGGTGGGGACTCATAGATAAAAGGCACGGCAAGGAACAAAGTTGAGAGTTTTCTGATGTTGGAGTTTTGATGTTGGAGTTTGATGCTGAAGACTTAAGCTGGAGCCCTGGGAAGTCGGCACACAGAGGAAAGAGAAGCCAGCCCCAGGAAGAAAGGAACCTTGAACCCAGAGAAAAGCAAGCCCCAGGAACATAGGAACACAGGAAGCCTGAACCCTCACAGCGTCAGCAGCCATCTTGCTCCAAATAGGCTTTGGTGAGGGAAGTAACTTACACTTTATGGCTTGGTATCTGTAAGCTACTACCCCAAATAAATACCCTTTATAAAAACCAACCAATTTCTGGTATTTTGCATCAGCACCCCTTTGGCTGACTAATACAACCCCTCCCAATTAGAGGTGGAGTAGCCATCACTATCCCAGAATCCTCAGGATTGGGGAATGAATGATGGACTCGAGTAGACTTACTGGTGTTCTAGTATACACTTATTGTGATATTAGCAATGGAAGAATTTTTATCATTGGTGTGGAGACAGTGGCCACTGGAAGTTCTGAGGGGAAGGAGAGGGAAAAACAGTTTTAAAATGGGGACATTTTTGGGGCTTGGGAATTGTTCTGAATGACATTGCAATAACAAATACAAGCCATTATATATTTTGTCATAACTTACAAAATTGTGCTGGAGAGAGTGTAAACTACAATGTAAACTATAATCCATGCTTAGTGGCAAAGCTTCAAAATGTATTTATCAATTTCAACAAATGTAGCACACTAATGAAAGATGTTGTTAATGTGGGAGAGTGTGGGAGGGGTTGGAAATGGGGCATATGGGAATCCCCTATATATATTTTTTCCTTTTTTTTTGTCTTTATTTATTTATTTTTTAATGTTACATTCAAAAAATATGAGGTCCTTATATACCCCCTCACCCCCCTCACCCCACTCCTCCCACAACAACAACCTCTTCCAACATGATGGGACACTCACCGCAGTCAGTGAACACATATCTGAGCACTGCTGCACCACATGGTCAATGGTCCACATTTAAGTTTACACTTTTCCCCAGTCCACCCAGTGGGCCATGGGAGGACACACAATGTCCAGTAACTGTCTCTGCAGTACTACCCAGGACAACTCCAAGTCCTGAAAATGCCCCCACATCACATCTCTTCTTCCCACTCCCCAACCCCAGCAGCCATCATGGCCACTTTCTCCACCTCAATGCCACATTTATTTCCATCACTAATCACAAAAATTCCAGAATAGAGCATCAGCAAGTCCACTCCAATCCATAATCCACTCCTCCATTCTGTGGACCCTGGGATGGCTATGTCCATTCTACCTCTGTATCAACAGGGTGCTTAGATTCCACTTGGATGATGGATGCAGTTCTCCTGTTTGCAATTGTAGGCACTCTTGGCTCCCTGGTGTGGTGGTTGACCTTCTTCACCTCCCTGTTAGCTGGCTGGGGTAAGTCCAATAAACCAGAGGATAGGAGTTGCAGGTCTGTTGAGGCTTAGGGCCTGGCTATCACATGGACAGTCCAGAGATTCAGGTTCCCTGAGTATACACTAAACCCCAGTGCCAACCACAGGTCTGGTAAAAGTGACAGGAGAGGCTTGTGAACAAAGATCACATTTGAGTCCAATTCCATCACACTCAAGAACACAAATTCCAAAGTAGGGCCAACTGACATGGCACTGAACTCCATCTGCCATGACCATAGAACATGTGGGTCTCTGTAGCCCTCACAAGAACCAATACCTGGGGGTTGTTTCTACTTTACCTGTCTCTGGGACTCTGTTGATGTGTGCATAAGGGCAACCCCTCTGATGACCTCCTGGCTCTTTCTTGGAGACTCATAGCCATATAAACTCATTTGTCCTTTCCATTTCCCCCTTTTATTCATGGTCAAAAAGCATTTCTAACTCCTATATTTTTAATGTAACATTTATATAATCTAAGTATCTTTTAAGAAATAAAAAAGTATATTAAAAATAAATAAATTTATGACACTGAGGAATTGGTCAACTCAGATAGAAATCTGATGTTGAATTATCAAATGATATGGGTTTGGCTTTCCTCAAAATTCATCACCTTAGCCATCATAGCATAATCAGATGATTATTTACAAAGTCCCTGATGTTTGCAGATTCTCAGAACATTATAGTTTAATTTATAACCAGTCAAACAGTACATGAGAGTAGATGAAGGTGCTTTCATTAAATAAGGAAACCTTCAGGAGACATCCTGCAGCTCCAGAGAAACGTGAGGATGTTGAAAGGTAGATTTCAAATATATTGTTCTGATAATTTAAAGCAATTTATAAATTGGCAAATACTTAGATGGATATTATCCAAATGTTTCCAATTTCCTTATAATTCTGTATTTGGAATTTTGTCATTTTAATATTCATTTAAACATAAATTTACAATCCATGCCCTAGATATTTTTATTGATTTCCTCTTTCTGAAATTTCCGTTTTTATCTATTTTATTGTCTAACATAAAATTCTTGAGGCTTTGCTTAAAATCTTTTTTGTGCTTTGATGTAGAGATTAAAGCAATCCTTTAGGAAATTATGATGACAGTAAGCTGTGCTGAAATATTTATTAAACATATTCATAATCTATTATGTGACTCTTTTATATAATAACTAAAACTTGTTTTAGACAGATAAAACAGGATTAACTTTCCCTCTGAAGAGAAATGAAAAGACAATATTTATAATTTACTGCTACTCTGCAAGTTCTTAAAGTTTCTAAAAAATCGCAATGGAAACAATTGCAAGAAAATTAGAGTGAGACCTGCCACATTTTGAAATGATTAACCAAAAATGTTTTCTTCTTAGCTATTCATAAGAATGAGTAAATTACTTTCACATAGTTGAATATACATTCCAAATTTTCATGTCCTCAATAAGGAAACATTTTTAAGAAGAGTTGGATTTCTTGGAAGGGAGTTATGAAGCTCATGGGAAGGTTTATAATATTCATTTACAAATCATTCATTCAATATTAGCCCTACCTAAATGTTATTTTTATTTTTTTTACCATATTTGGTCTCGTAGAATACTCTTTTGTATATGTGGATGGCATTTGATTTCCTTGTTTCAGGATCTGTATCTTGTTCATGTATTTATTACATATGAGACTGAGTACATAGGAGGTACACAGTGTAGTTTCTATTTCCATAGACTTTCAGTAATTCAATGCAAGTTCAATTTCAACATGCTTTAAAATTTCTTCTCTAAATGGTTATCAGAGATAGCCTATCAGTTACAATGCATGTTTATTTAAGTTGAAAAGAATTTTAAAGGACTTATGTGTTCTGATTAAAGCCTTGCAAAGGAGAGTGCTTCAGAATGTTTTAAAGTCATGGTTGTATTCTGAGTGCTGCACAGCTGAAAGGGGTGGGAGGACTAATGTGAATAACAAACCCATAAAATGTGAATAATTGGTATAAGAATATATATAGAACACCATATATTTTCTTCAGATCCCAAGTTAAGTTTAAAAGAACCAACAAGGTGATGGTGATGGACAATGCTCATCCCAAGAAACAGACAGAGTCAGCAACTGCAAGCAAGATAGCTCCATCCATCTGCCCCATGGAATCTAAACCCCCACTCAATTAGAAGCCCAGTGGGCATCACCATCCCCAAACCCTCAGGATTGTGGAATGAACAATGGCCTAAGTAGCCTTACTATTATCCTACTATGGACACTTGTTATTCTAGCATTAGAAGAACTTTTATCATTAATGTGGAGGCAGTGGCCACCAGAGGTTCTGAGGAGAAGGAGAGGAAAAAATAAGCGTAATATGGGGGCATTTTGGGAAATTTGGGAATGTCCTGCATGATGTTGCAATGATGGGTACAGGCCATTACATATTTTGTCATAACCTACAAAATTGTATGGGACATAGTGTAAACTCTAATGTAAACTATAATCCACGATTAGTGGCAATGTTTCAATATGTGTTCATCAATTGTAACAAATGTACCACACTAAGGAAGGAAGTTGTTAATGCGGGAAAGTGTCAGAGAGGGAGGGAGTATGGCATATGGGAAGTCAGTGTATTTTTTAGTAACACTTTATGTAATCTAAATTTATTTCTTTAAATAAATAATTTTTTGTGAAAAAGAAATTTGAACTAATTTCCCACCCCTAATTTCACAAATCATACAAATCCATTTCTCAGTTTGGCATCATTAGCATTGGAAGGTCACAGTTTTTGCCGAAGCAGATCCAATAAATGGAAAATCTGAGTGAACGGTATTAAGATAGCAACATATAAGCAAAGCTGCTCTATGGAAATTATATTGACGAATTGCAGAATTACTATGTTAAAAATACTTGGAATTAGCAATATAGATTCATTCATAACAATGATGGGGGTTGGTTTTTAATCTAGATTAATTGATTAAGAGGGGATTTAATGAAATAGTAAAATTTGAATTCAATGGAATGACAAAAATCACTGAACTAGATATTTTTCGTCATATATATAATTTTATGTTTTAAATAATACAATGAATAGTTTATAGACAGCGGATATAATTCTACAGGGTATTAAAACATTACACAATTGTACAATCCAAATGAGTATTGATTAGAGAAGGGCTTCAACCAAATTTATGCCACTCTACGAGAATATAAAAAACATGAATTTTTCAATAATGATTTGAATGGTTGTTGCATCAACCATTGCAACAATGAATTTTTAATCTACAATTCTGGTGGCTTATTAGTTACTTCTAGATAAAACTTTTACCAAAGAGTGCCTATTCTCTTTTTTGGGGGGTGGTATAGGGAAATGCTGCAGTAGTCTAAGATTTATTATCAGATTCTTTCAAGGTTTTGACTTGTTTACATTTAAGATTTGTTTGAACAAGAACAATTTAATACTTTAAAAGTTTAGGAAAGTACATAGTTTAGTTTGTCTATGATATTTTTCCAAAATTACCATAATTTGCATTATGTAAAGAAATTGTGCTATTTAGATAGAGGCTTTTTTTCATGTAAAAATGATTGAAGTATATAAAATTCATATATGAACATACATAAACAATAAGTGTATAGTAAAAGTTGTCAATTTACAATACAAACATGCATAACATCAAACAGGGCTCCCATACATCACCCCATAACCAACACCTTGCATTGTTGTGAAACATCTGTTACAAACTATGAAAGACCATTGTTAAAATATCACTATGAACTATAGCCCATATCTTACATTTGGTGTATTTCCCCGCAACCCATGATTATTAACACTGTGTATTAGTATTATTCATTTGTTATCATTCATGAAAGAATGTTCTCATAATTGTCTTGCAAACCACAGTACATCTTCCACAATTGGATTCCCTGTGTTACACAGTCCCATATAATTTATACAATCTATCCAATGTATACACTCAGTGGCTCACATTTTCTTCAAAGTTGCGCTCTCATCACCCCAATCAATTTTAGAATGTTTTCATTACTCCAAAAAGAAAAGTTCCATACTCGTTTATACCTGTCTATTGTTGTCCCTTAGAATTGATATATCTTGCCATTCCTGCAAAATATTACAATATTGTTAACTATTGCCCATAAGTTACATTAGTTGTAATTTCCCATGTATCACCACATTAGCACTTTGTAAAATAAGAACATTCTTACATTTATACTATAAACCACAATCTTCATCTACCACCGAAATCACTATGTTATGTGTTGTACCAGTCAGTCAAAGGGGTGCTGATGCAAAATACCAAAAATTGGTTGGTTTTTATAAAGAGTATTTATTTGGGGTAGGAGCTTACAGATACCAGGTCATAAAGCATAAGTTACTTCCCTCACCAAAGTCTATTTCCATGTGTTGGAACAAGATGGCTAGCAATGTCTGCCAGGGTTTGTCTCTTCCCAGGTCTTGCTTCTCTCTGGGCTCAGGTCCTCTGTTTTCTCCACAAGGTCAGCTGTAGTCTACGAGGCTGTCTAGGCTTTTCCTCTCTCCACAAGGTCAGCTGTAGACTATCAGGCAAATGGCTCTGTTTCTCCCTGGGGTTTCTGCCAAGTCTAAAAAACTGTCTCTAATCCTCTGTGTTCTTTTCCTGGTTCAGGTCCTCTCTTCCTGGGGCTTGCTTCTCTTTCCTCTGTGTACTTTCTTCCCGGGGCTCCAGCTCACGACTCCACTCCAAATCAAAACTCCATCATCAAAATGTCCTCAACTCTGTCCTTTGCCATCTCTTCTATCAATGCCCTAATGACATAGCCCAATCAAAGCCCTAATCATAACTTAATCACACCCAGATACAGACCAGATTACAAACATAATCAAGTATCTATTTTTGGAATTCATAAGCATATCAAACGGCTATATATGTTCCTGAGATTATTCTCTAGTTTCCTTTCAATTGACATTTACATTCACAGATTTCCTCTTTCAGCCTCAATCACATTTAAAAATTAACAGTGTTATATTCACTACAAGGTGTTACCATCAACTCTATTCACTTCTACACTTTTACAATTAACCTTATTAAAAATGCCACATACATTAAGCATCAGCTCCCATTCTCAACCTACATTCTATTTCCTAGTACCCTATAATCTAGAGTTTACTTTTGTGAGTTTACTCATTGTATTTAGTTCATATTAGTGCGATCATACAATATTTGACCTTTTGTGTCTGACTTATTTCACTTAAGGTTCATCCATGTAGTCATATGCATTACAATTTCATTTCTTCTTACAAATAGTATTCCACTGCATGCATGTACCACATTTTGTTTATCCATTAATTGGTTGATCGACACTTAGGCTGTTTCCATAATTCTTTTAAATTTGCTGTTGGATTCAATTTGCAAGTATTTTGCTGAGAATTTTTGTATCTATGTTCATTAGAGAGAATGATGTGTAATTTTCTTTTCTTGAAGTATCTTTATCTGACTTTGGTATTAGGGTGATGTTGGCTTCATAAAATGTATTGGGTAATTTTCCCTCCTTTTCAATTTTTGGGAAGATTTAAACAGGATTGGTATTAATTATTATTAAAATGTTTGGTAGAATTCATGAGAAGCCCTCTGGTCCTGGATTTTTCTTTGTTGGAAGTTTTATTTTTATTTTTTTAATTAAATTTTCTTTTTTTTAAAAAAGATACATAGATCAAAAAATGTTACATTAAAAAAATAAGAGATTACCACATACCTCACCCCTCACCCCCCCCACTCCTCCCACATCAACAACTTCTTTCATCATTGTGGCACATTCATTGCATTTGGTGAACACATTTTGGAGCACTGCTGCATGGCATGGATAATAGTTTACATTGTAGTTTGCACTCTCCCCCATTACATTCAGTGGGTTATGGCAGGATATATAATGTTCAGCATCTGTCCCTGCAATATCATTTAGGACAACCCCAAGTCCCAAAAATGCCCCCACATCTCATCTCTTCTTCCCTCTCTCTGCCCTCAGCAACTACTATGGCCACTTTCTCCAGATCAGTGCTAATTTTCTTCCATTACTAGTCACAATAGTTCTATAGTAGAATACCAGTAAGTCCACTGTAATCCATATTTTATTCTTCCATCCTGTGGACTCTGGGTTGGTGATGTCCACTCCACCTCCATATCTAGAGGGGGTTAGATCCCACATCGTTGATGGATGCAATTCTCCTGCTTAGAGTTGTAGGCACTCTTGGTTCCCTGGTGTGGTGGTTGACCATCTTCACCTCCCTGTTAGCCACCTGTGCAAGTCCAACAAACCAGAGAGTAGGAGCTGCAACTCTGCTGAGGCTCAGGGCCCAGCTGACACATGGACAGTCCAGAGATTGAAGTCTCCTGGGTATACACCAACTCCAGCACCCACCACAGGTTCAGTAAAAGTGACAGAAGAGGCATGTGTAGAAAGTTCACATCTGAGTCCAATTCCATCACACTCAGGAACACAAATTCCAAAGTAGGGCCCACTGAGAAGGCCCTGAACTCCAAAGTCAATTGCAATGATCATAGCGCCTGTGTGTCTGTCTCTGTAGCCCTCAGGAGCACCAGTACCTGGCCCTGAATCTAATTTGGCTGTCTCTGGGATCCTGCTGAGGATTACGTAAGTGTGTTCCCTCTGATGACCTCCTGACACTTTTTTGAAGACTCTTAGCCATATAAACTCATTTGTCTTTACCATTTCCCCCTTTTATTCAAGGACTTTTTCTAGTTGCATCACTAGTTAGTGATTGGTAGTAATCTCTTGGTGCCAGGAATGCTCATTCCCTGGAGTCATGTCCCACACTGGGGGGAAGGTAATGCATTTGCATGCTGAGTTTGGCTTAGAGAGTAGCCACATTTGAGCAACATGGAAGCTCTCAGGAGGTAACTCTTAGGCACCCTGCAACTCTAGGCCTAGTTCAAATTTCAAGCACACAGGCTCATAAGCATAGTCATCAGTATTAAGGGCTCATTGTTAGTACATCCTTCTTCACTGGTCTATGCCCTTGCCCTTGGGGAATTGTTGCTATTTCATTGGGGAATGTAACAGAACTCCCCTGGCTAGGAACTTAGCACTCCTCAGTTGTCATTTGTAACTGTAACTACTATCAAAATACCCAATATATATCTGAACATTTTTATGTATCCTATATACATGCCCTGGAGAACTCCATCTCAAAAAAAAGAAAGGATGTAGATACTGAGAAAGAAATGAAAGAAATTGCCTTGCCACTGTACATACAGGGCAACATCTATTACAGTGATGAAAGGCAAAAGATCAAAATCAAAGTTTTCTGATAGTTTTCATTTTTAATACCCTGGTTTATTTTCACTTTATTTTAGTTTTTCTAAATTAGTATGTATTCTATTTCTAATCTTTAAACCTATCACTACTCTTTCAATTTCTAATTAATTGAATTTGGCAATATGTTAGGCTTCATTTTTGGAGAAGTTTTGGGCCACAAAGGGGTTCAACTATGGGGAGGAATGCTGGTGTGGGGTGTTGGAAGATTTTTGATGACTGATTTGGTCTCTTTATTGTGATTGGTTTGTTGAGTTCCTGTATTTCCTGCAGAGTCAATATAGGTTGTTTGTGAATTTTTAGGAATTTGTCCATTTCATCTAGGTTGTCTAATTTGTTGGCATATGGTTTCTCACAATATCCTCATGATCCTTTTTATTATGTCCCCACTTTCATTCCTGATTTTATCTATTTAGTCTTTGCGCTTTTTTTCTTGTTAGTCTAGCTAAGGGTTTTTTTTTTTGTTTTTTTTTTTCAATTTTATTGATCTTCTCAAAGAACCAGCTTTTGGTTTTGTTGATTTTCTCTGTTGCTTTTTGTTTTCAATTTCATTTATTTCTACTCTAATTTCTTTCTTTCTGTTTGCACTGGAATTGATTTGCTGTTCTTTTTCTGATTTATCCAGGTGTTCAATTAGAGCTTTGATTTTTAGCTCTTTCTTCCTTTTTAATATAGGCATTTAGGGCTATAAATTTCCCTTTCAGCACTGCTTTTGATGTTTCCCTAATTTTTGATAAGTTTTGTTCTCATTTTCATTTGTCTCAAGATATCTACTAATTTCTCCACTCATTCCTGATGGATTGTCCCTTTTATTAATGTATAATGGCCTTATGCATCACTTATCACTTTTTGCATTTAAATTGTTTTGTCTGACACAGTATAACTACCCCTGCTCTCTTTTGTTTACTATTTGTGTGAAATATCTTTTTCCAACCTCTCACTTTCAGTCTATTTGGGTCTAAAATGAGTCTCCTGCAGATGGTATATATACAGCTCATGTTTTCTTATCCATTCTGACAGCCTATGTCTTTTGATTGGGAAGTTTACTCCATTAATATTCAATGTTATTACTGTAAAGGCATTACTTACTTCAACCATTTTGTACTTCAGCTTTCCTATGTAATATCTTTTTTTCCCTGCCTTTTTACTCTTTTGGTTACCCTTTCTGATAGTCTTCATGTCTACACTCTCGAAGCCTCTCTCTCTTATCTTTTCTTTTCTGGATGCATAATTCTCTTTAGTGTTTCCTGCAGAGCTGGTTTCTTGTTTACAAACTCTCTTAGTTTCTGTTTATTTGTGAATATTTTAAACTTACCATCATATTTCAAGGATGGTTTTGCTGGGTAAAGAATTCTTTGCTGGCAGATTTTTTCTTTCAATACTTTAATTATATCATACCACTGCCTTCTTGCCTTTATGGTTTTTAAAGAGAAATCCACACTAAGTCTTACTGGATGTCCCTTTTATGTGATGTTTTGCTTCTCCCTTGCTGATTTCAGAATTTTCTCTTTATTATTGTCATTTAGCATTCTAAGTAATATATGTTTTGGGGTAGGTCTATTTGGATTTTTCTCTTTTTTTTCTTTTTTTCTTAACTTTATTTGTACTTTTAATAATTCAAAACATAAATAAAAACTAAAAAGAAAACACAGTTGAATAATAGCATACATTTTCCAATTAAATGTACTGGATACATATAAATTTTTTTTAAAAATCATATGATATGTTACACAATATATTTGGTTCATAGTAACACAATCATACAGTATTTTTCCTTTTGTGTCTGGACTGCTTCACTCAACATAATGTCCTCCAGTTTCCTCCATGTCATCATATGTTTTATGATTTCATTTCTTCTTACAGTCACATAATAATCCATCATGTGAATAGACCAGAGTTTGTTTATCCATTCATCTGTTAATGGTTGTTTCCAAATTTTGGTAACAATGAATAAAGTCACTATGAACTTTGGTGTGCAGATTTCTGTTCATGTCACTGCTCTCAGTTCTTCTGGGTATATACCCAGTAGTGGTATTGCAGGGTCACATGACAAGTCTATATTTAACTTCTTTAGGAACTGCCGAACAGTCCTCCACAGTGGCTGTACCATTCTGCATTCCTGCCAACAGTGAATAAGTGTTCCTATCTCTCCACATCCTCTTCAACACTTGTAGTTTTCTATCTTTTTAATAGTGGCCATTCTGATAGGTGTGAAATGATATCTCATTGTAGTTTTGATTTGCATTTTCCTAATCATTAGTGATGTTGAGCATTTCTTCATGAGTTTTTTTTTGCCATTTGTATTTCTTCTTTGGACAAATGTCTATTCAAGTCTTTTCCCATTTGCTAATTGGAATCATTCGTCTTTTACTGTTGAGTTGTAACATCTTTTTATATATCTTGGATATTAAAGCCTTATCTGACATGTGATTTCCAAATATTTTCTCCCATTGAGTGGCTACTTTTTCACCCATTTGACAAAGTCCTGGAAGGTACAAAAGTTTTAATTTTAAGGAGGATGCATTTATCTATTTTTTCTTTTGTTGCATGTGCTTTGGGTGTAAGGTTCATGAAACCACCACCTACTACAAGGTCTTGAATATGTTTCCCTACATTTTCTTCTACAAGTTTTATGGTCCTGGCTTTTATATTTAAGTCTTTGATCCATTTTGAGTTGATTCTAGTATTGGGACTGAGATAGGGGTCTTCTTTCATTCTTTTGGTTATAGATATCCAGTTGTCCCAAGACCATTTGTTGAAAAGATTGTTTTGTCCCATTAACATTGACTTAGTAGATTTGTCAAAAACCAGTTGACTCTATAGGTGAGAGTTTATTTGTGGGTTCTCAATTCCATTCCACTGATCAATGTGTCTATCTTTATGCCAGCACCATGCTGTTTTGACTACTGTAGCTTTGTAATCTGTTTCAAGTTCAGGCAGTGAAATTCCTCCTATGTTGCTCTTCTTTCTTAGAATACTTTTGGATATTCAGGTACATTTTCCTTTCCAAATGAATTTGGTAATTGCCTTTTCTAATTCTGTAAAGTAAGCTGTTGGAATTTTAACTAGTATTGCATTTAATCTATAAATCAGTTTGGGTAAGATTGTCATCTTCATGGTATTTATTCTTCCAATCTATGAACATGGAATGTCTTTCCATTTGTTTAGGTCTTCTCAAATTTCTTTTAGCATTGTTCTGTAGTTTTCTGCATATAGGTCCTGTACTTCTTTGGTTATATTAATTCCTGGGTATTTGAGTCTCTTTGCTGCTGTTGAAAATGAGAATTTCCCCCTGATTTACTCCTCACATTGTCCAGTACTAGTGTACAAAAACATTACTGATTTTTGCATGTTGATCTTGTATCCTGCCACTTTGCTGAACTAATTTATTAGCTCAAGTAGCTTTGTCACGGATACTTCAGGATTTTCTAAGTAGGGGAGAATGTCATCCACAAACAGTGAAAATTTTGCTTCTTTTCCTATTTAGATGTTTTAATTTTGTTTTCTTGTCTAATTGCCCTAGCTAGAACATCCAGTACCATATTGAATAACAATGGTGATAGTGAGCATCCTTGTCCTGTTCCCGATCTTAGGGGCAAAGCTTTCAACCTTTCTCCATTGAGTATGATGTTGGCTGTGGGTTTTGATATATGCCTTTTATCATATTAAGGAATTTTCCTTCTATTCCTATCTTTTCAAGTTTTTTTTTTTTTTTATAAAAAAAGGATGCTGGATTTTGCCAAATGCCTTTTCTGTGTCAGTTGAAATGGTGATGTGTTTTTTTCCTTCAGTTTGTTAATGTTGTGTATTATATTGGTTGCTTTTCTTATTTGACCCAGACTTGCATACCAGGAATAAATCCCACTTGGTCATGATGTATAAGTCTTTTGATATGCTGTTGGATAAAATTTGCAAGTATTTTATAGAGAATTTTTGCACCTATGTTCATTAGAAAGATTGGTCTGTAATTTTCTTTTCTTGTACTATCTTTATCTGGTTTTGGTATTATGGTGATGTTGGCTTCATAAAATGTGTTGGGTAATTTTCCCTCCTCTTTAATTTTTTGGAAGAATTTAAACAGGATTGGTATTAATTCTTTTTGAAATGCTCGGTAGAATTCACCTGTGAAATCATCTGGTCCTGGACTTTTCTCTGCTGGGAGATTTTTGATGATGGATTCAATCTCCTTAAATGTGATTGGTTGTTAAGTTCTTGTATTTCTCATAGCATCATTGCAGGCTGGTGTGCATTTCTAGGAATTTGTCCATTTCATTTAGGTTGTCTAGTTTGTTGGCATACAGTTTCTCATAATATCCTCTTATGATTCTTTTATTTCTGTGGGGTCAGTTGTAACTTCCCCCTTTCATTTCTGATTGTATTTATTTGCATCTTCTCTCTCTTTTTCTTTGTTAGTCTACCTAGGGGGTTGTCATTTTTATTAATCTTCTCAAAAAACTAACTTTCGGTTTTGTTGATTTTCTCTATTTTTTTTGTCCTTATTTCATTTATTTCTGCTCTAATCTTTATTATTTTTATTATTTCTTTCCTCCTGTTTGCTTTGGGATTGGTTTGCTGTTTTGTTTTTGTTTTTTTTTTAGTTTCTCTAGTTGTTCAGTTAAATTTTTCAGTTTAGCTCTTTCTTCTTTTTTAATATAAGCAGTAGGACTATAAATTTCCCTCTCAAGACTGCCTTTGCTGTATCCCATAAGTTTTGATAAGTTGTGTTCTCATTTTCATTTGTCTCAGTAAATTTACTGACTTCACTTACAATTTCTTCTTTAACCACTGATTATTTAGGAGTGTGTTGTGCAGCCTCCACACATTTGAAAATTTACTTTTTTCCTGTCTTTTATTGATTCCCAGTTTCATTCCCTTATGATCAGAGAAGGTACTTTGTATAATTTCAGTCCTTTTATATTTATTGAGAGCTGCATTGTGTCCTAACATGTGGTCTATCCTGGAGAAAGTTCCATGGGCACTTGAGAAGAAAATATAACACACTGAGTTTGGATGCAGTGTTTGGTATATGCCTGTTAGGTCTAACTCATTTATCATATTGTTCATGTTCTCTGTTTCCTCATTGATCTTCTGTCTAGTTTTCTATCTAATAATGTGAGTGGGGTGTTGAAGTCTCTAATGATTATTGTAGAGATGTCTATTTCTCCCTTCAGTTTTGCCAGAGTTTGCCTCATGTATTTATGACTGTTATATCTTCCTGGTGCATTGTCCCTTTTACTAATATATAATGGCCTTCTGTATCTCTTATAGCCGTTTTGTATTTAAGGTCTGTTTTGTCTGATATTAGTATAGCTACCCCTGCTCTTTTCCAGTTACTATTCATGTGAAGTATCTTTCTCCACTCTTTCACTTTCAGCTGGTTTGTATCCCTGGGTCTAAGATGAGCTTCTTTTAAGCAGTATATGGATGGCTCATGTTTTTTTATCCTTTTTGTCAGCCTGTATCTTTTTATTGAGGAGTTTAATACATTTACATTCAATGATATTATTTTAAAAACACTATTGACTTCTTCCATTTTATTCTTTGGTTTTCATATGTTATATCTTATTTTTGTCTATCTTTTTACTCTTTTGATTATCCTTTCTGCCATTCTTTCTTTTCTACTCTCCTCCAAGCCTGTCTCTTTTTCTTTCAGTCTCTAAGGCTTCCTTTAATATTTCCTGCAAAGGTGGATTCTTTTTCACAAACTCTTTTAGTTTCTGTTTGTTTGAGAGTATTTTATACTCACCCTCATACTTGGCTGGCAGTTTTTCTCTTTCAGTATCCTAATTGTACCATACCACCGTCTTCTTGCCTTCATGGTTTCTGAAGAGAAATCTGTGCTAAGTCTTACTGGACATCCCTTGTACATGACAGTTTGCTTCTCTCTTGATGCTCTGAGGATTTTTTCTTTATCTTTGACATTTGACATTCTGAGTAGTATGTGTCTTGGAGTAGGTCTATTTCAATTTACTCTGGTTGGAGTATGGTATGCTTCATAGACATGCAAGTTTATTTATTTCATGAATGTTGAGAAATTTTCAGCTATTATTTCCTCAAGTACTCTTTCTTTCCCTTTTCCTGTCTCTTCTCCTGGAACTCCCATAACATATATTTTGTTGCATTTTCTGTTGTCATTCAACTCTCTTAGCCCTTGCTAATTTTTTCCATTCTTTTCTTTCTTCAATTTTAGCAGTTCTGTCTTTGGTTTCACTTACTCTTTCTTCTATCATTTTGAGTCTGCTCTTGTATGCCTCAGATGTGTTTTTTATCTCATCTATTGTGTCTTTCATTCCCATGAGCTCTGTTACTTTTCTGTTCAGGATTTCAAATTCTTCTTTGTGCTCACTCAATGTCTTCTTGACGTGTTTTGTCTCTTTAACCACATTGTCTTTCAACTCATTAATTTTATTTTGCAAATTTGTACGCATGTTGCTGACTGGTTCTCTCAAGTTCTGCATCTCTTCTGGGGCTTTGATATATTCCTTTTCTTGGGCTATGTCTCTATTTTCTTAGTATGTTGCATATTTTTTGCTGATAACTAGGTATCTGATTAGGATGCAATTTACTCAGATGCTCAATTTCTTTCTTTTTTGTAGGGATTTAGTGGCAGGAGGCTGTGTGTTGCCACTGCTCTTTGATTCTTGGCTAGACCAGGATTGTTAGGATTGTCCTGCTGGTTGCTCAGAACTGGGCACTGGACCCAGTAATTGGTTATAGAGTCACTTCTTAGGGCCTTGGGGAGGGAGACTATAGAGGCCAGAAAAGGCCTCTCCTACTTATTTTTAATTTTCTTGAGCATACTTCCTTGGTCTGCAGGCAGATAGCATTCTTTGGCAGTTCTCAGTTCAATGTATGGTCAGTTTATTTGTTGCAACACAGACAGGATCAATGTGATAGAGCTTCCTGTCTGGAGGCTATGAGCCTTGTAATTCAAACTTCTCTGAGACAGTTCTCCAACATTTTCTGGCAGCCCCCACCCTTTTCCTGGGTTGGAAATATTTCCACTCCCCTCTGACTCCTCAACAATCAGTCCCTGTTCATAGAGGAGGAGATTGGAAGGGTCGTATATCTTAAGCCCTTTGTTGGCTCCTAAGGCAAACAATGGTGCAACCCCACCTGGCTTGGAAGGACTTCTGGGACACAGCAGTCCAAATTTGTGGGTCAGAAGCTGAGTCAGTTTTAGGCTGTGTCCCTCTCTCTCCCCTTTCCTGGGGTAGTAGATCTCTGGAGCCCCCTTTGTCTGTAGTTGCAGGCACAGAGGCCCAAGAGTTTTAAAGAGTCTTTAGTGTGGGCGATGGTGCCAGCAGCAGCAGCTGCTGGTTTCAACTCATAGTTCTCTCATTATAATTTCCCTCCTTTGTCTCTCTCTCCTCTGGGTGGAGTTCACGCTTTGCCTGGTGTCCTAAACCCTACAAGATGGAGGCGTCTTTGGGACATGGAGCTGCCCTGGATGGTGCTTCAGAGGTAATCACCGGACATTGTAAATCCTCACAGGGCCCACTGGATGGAATGGAGGAGAGTATGGGCCATGATGTGAACCATTGTCTATGAGGTGCAGAGGTGCCCAAAGATGTACTTACCAAATCCAATGGATGTGTCATGATGATGGGAACGAGTGTTGTTGGGGGGGGGGGAGAGGGGGGGGTTGGGGGGGTGGGGTTGAATGGGACCTCACATATATATTTTTAATGTAATATTATTACAAAGTCAATAAAAAAATAAAAATTAAAAAAAAAAAAGATCTTTTTCTAGGCTCTCTATTTGGATTTACTCTAATAGGAGTACTCTGTGCTTTCTGGGTATGTATATTCATGTCTTTCTTGAGTTGGGACATTTTTGGCCATTATTTCCTCAAATACTCTTTCTGCTTTTTTCCCTTCTGTAACACCCAAACCATGTATTTGCTGTGATTTGTGTTATCATTTGACTCTGTTAGTACCTGCTCATTTTTTTCCCATTCTTTTTTCTCTCTGTTTTTCTATCTTTTCCATTTCAGCTGTTCTGTCCCCCATATTGCTGATTCTCTCTTCCATTATTTCAAAACTGCTGTCGTATGCCTCTGTTGCATTATTAACCTCACTTATTGTGTCTTTCATTTTCATAAGAGCTCCTATTTTTTTATTCAAGGTTTTAAATTTTTCTTTGTACTCTCCCAGTGTCTTCTTAATGCCTTTTATTTCATTAACTGTGTTGTCCTTCAGCTCCATGATTTGCTTTAGGAGATTTTATGAACATCATTGATTAGTGGTTTCAAGTACTATGTCTTATCTGGAGCTTTAATTTGTTCCTTTATCTGAGTCATGTCTTCCTTTTTCTTAGTATAATTTTTTTACTGCTCTCTAGGCATCTGATTATGATGCTGAGTTTATTGTGATATTCAGTTTCTCTCTCTCGCCTAGGGGTTGACAGTTAAGTAGATGTCGTGCTACCACTGTTCTTTGATTCTTAGTACAACTTGTTATAAATATTTAGGATTCCCCTATTTAACCATTCAAACCAGGGCTAAGGACCTATAGTGGAGTGCAGGCCAGGTTCTAAAGGTTTGGAGAGGGGGGCAGTAAAGGCACCAGATTGCCTCTTTTTTTTTCAAAGTGTACAATCAATGGCTTTTATATAATCACAATGTTGTGCATTCTTCACTACAAAAATTGTAGGACAATTTCATTATTTATTTTTTACTATTTTTATTTTTTTTTAATTTTTTGTGTGTGCACTTTCTTGATCTGTCAGCAGATGGCACTTTTCAGCAGACCTTTCAGCTCATGTAACAAAAGCTAGGGGGAAATGCATTCACTATAACCCCACCCAGACAGGCAGTGCAGAAGCAATGTTCTCAGCATGGCCCAAGTCTTGAAAACAAACTTTCTCAGAAGCTGCTCTGCTCCCCTGGCCAGACACCCCCTCCCTCCCTCTGCATACTTAGCCACCAGCCCAGAGCAGTAAGGAGGGTGTTTGAGAAGGTAAATTATCTTTATCTCCTTGACAGAAAACAGAGCAAGTAATGTCACAGCCCCACCCAGCCTTGAACCTTGTGACACCTCCAATGCAGCAGACCAAGTTCACTGGCCAAAATCTGAGTTTACTGGCTGTGTCCCTCCCTCTCCCTTTTCTTGGTGAAAAGGATCACTGCAACTCTCTCAGTCTATAGCCACCTAGGGGATGGAGGATCCAGTTTTGTATGCTCTGAAAGTGGGGGATGGGTGCCAACAGCTGTTGCTGCAGCTTTACTTATGGGATTTTCCCAGTCAGCCAAGACTCCTTTCCTTTGCTCCTCTCTCTTCTGGTTTTTATCTAGAGTTCCCCTGGTGTCCTAAGCCCTTGAACAGTTTTCCAGACAGTTTTTGCCTGTTTTCTAGCTATTTTTCTGGGAGAGAAGTGAGCCCTTTGCCTCTCTAATCCTCCATCTTTCCAGAAGTCTGTGGCAGTATTTTGTCTTTTTACAGAAGACTTAAAGGAAACACTCAAATAAAAAATACACATGTGAAATAAATATATATGTAAGTAAATAGATTATGAAATAATTAGGGAAGTGAATTTGGCTCAATGGATAGAACAGCCACTGCCATATGGAGGTCTAAGGTTCAAACCCAGGGCCTCCTGATCCATGTGATGAGCTGGTCCATGTGCAGTGCTGATGCACACAAGGAGTGCCGTGCCATGCAGGGGTGCCCCCCACATAGGGCAGCCCCACGTGCAAGGAGTGCTCCCCGTACAGAGAACCGCCCAGTGTGAAAAAAGTGCAGCCTTCGTAGGAGTGGTGCCACACACACGGAGAGCTGACGCAGCAAGATGATGCAATAAAAAGAGACAGATTCTTGGTGCCACTGACAATAATAGAAGTAGACACAGACGAACACAAAGCAAGTGGACACAGAGAGCAGACAACTGGTGAGAGGATGGGGAAGGGAAGAGAAAGAAATAAAAAGTACATCTTTAAAAAATGAAATAATTTAGAAAAATTTTTATATTATTTTAAGTTCAACAAATTCTGTTCACAAATATAATTTGAGTTCCAATGTACCAGGCAATGCTGGATGTGCTAGGGAAATATTACTGAACATAACCAATCATCTCTTCTTATATAGGCTCCATTAAGTGGAGCAGAAGGACAATAAACAAGATAGATAAGCAAAATGTATAGTGTAATACATAGGGACATGTCTAAGGAGAAATATTTAGCAGGGAAGGGTAGTATGGAATGTTGTAGGAGAGGGATATTTTAGATAGGATGGTCAGGGAAGGACTCACTGAGAAAGTGCTGCTTGCACAAAGATTTGAAGGAAGCTATATATATGGCAGAAGATCCAGGAATGATAGTCAAACTTTTATGATTGGCATCATAAGTTATAGAGCAATGAAAAGACACCATCCTTAGACTAGGATCAGAGAATGGAAAAACAATGAAAAGCTGGTAGGCTCAGTTAATTGTAAATTATATTGGGTTGAAGGATTTTAGACATTGGAACTCTAGGGGCAGCAAGCTGGAAAGAAAAGATTAGAGATAGAGCAGGAGATTCTTGAAATTGAGATTTTGGAGAAGCTGAGGCTATTATAAATTAAATGTTCTAAGGATTGAGTACGGGAGGGAAAAATCATTGCAGGAAAAGATGTCAAAGAATTGAGGGTTCAAGATATTGTAAATCTCTTCTGTGTGGTTATCAAGAATAATGACAAGAGTGGTGTTAGAGAGACACTGAACCAATAGCTACATTCTTTAGTGACTAAAAGTGAGTGACCTGGGAGTCAGGAGCGACAATAACAAGGAAGGATTATGGGAGGCAAAGTCTGATGACATGAGAACCAAAAGTATTTTCTTATGTAGGATAGAGTAAGGGTGGGTGACTTGGAGCAGCTATGCTGAGTCAGTGGGGTCCTTTCACAATTTTCAATTCCATGTAAGGAGGGGGAGTGACAGGAAATTGCTGTGACTTGAGAGACTGTGGGAGAATTACAGAAGAAGATGGGGATTCTGTTCATGATTGACCATCAATTTCAGGAGATAGGAAAGGATGGGGTATGGAGTCAGAAAACAAGATATATAGAGAAGGAAGGGGATCAGAGCCCAGAGTAAGAATAAAACGGTTCTGTTCTCTAAGGTTAAGAATGGAATTAGATGACTGACCATGCTTTGGCCTTAGTCACAAGATCCAAACAAGTAACCGCTGAACTGATTTAAACCAGCTCCAATGAATCAGCAACAACTCCTTTAGCTCTCTCATTTCTAGAAGACAACCACCCCCTTAACTCCATGCTTTCTGGAACTCTATATCAATTAATTTTTCCCTTTGTTCAGCAAGATTTTATGCTGCACAGTTCTTCCTTTCTTGGCAGATAACAAGTTGGTGGTTTTCTCCATAAACAAGGACTTGGGAGACTTGGCAGGACAAGAGTAGGAATAAAAGATGTAATGATGTTGATCCTCATGTGCCTAAGATAGTCACTGGTGGAGGTACCGTGAGTGATGAGTCTTCCAGACAGAGGGATCATCAAGAGCAAAAACCCTGAGGCAGGAGCATGCTTATTGTATTTGGGGTCAGGGTCAGTTGGAAAAAGAGAGTATGGGGAAAGTAACAGGTAAGAAAGTAACAGAGCTACGGAGGCTAAGGCAGGTTATGTAGGGCCTTGAACACTTAGATTTTGGCTTATGAGTTGGATTGTATATCATTGGAGGTTGTCAACATCTTAAATTTTAAGAGGACTTAAAATTTAGAACTAATTCATACTTTCAAGTTTAACATAGGAACTCTGAATTATATTTTGACTTAGGAAATATTCTTGTGATTTTTAAAAATCACAGGTTATATGAGTGTCATTTCTTTATGTGGTGAGATGAAAACAATTGTACTTAATACCAAATGTGACTATAGTTGATTCTGCCTTCTAAACCAGTGACATAGTTCATGTCTGTTGGAAAATAAATCTTTAAATTATCCTTTTCCATTTCAAAGATCATATAGAAAGGAAATTCTGCTTGTGGAATTCTGAATTGGATCTTAGGCATTTTATTCACAAACACTTTCTTAAACTGCAGTTAAGTACTCTTTTATTCTTTGTACTATATTTCAGCCTTTATGTGTTAAATTGGCTTTAATAGGCTACCCCTGAAGCATTTGTTATATGGTTTCAATGGAAAATGCAATCTGTTTTCTAAATCTTTTACTTACACATGAGCTTTAGGGAGTTAACCCTAACAATCTAGAAATTACCTGTACAAGTAGGTATAAATACTAATGATCAGGCAAGTGGATGTGGCTCAAGTGATTGTCTACCATATGGGAGGTCCAGGCTTTGATTCCTGGGGCCTCCTGATAAAGGCAAGCTGGCCCGAGCTTTTAGCTGACCCATGTGGGGTGCTGGCCTGAGAGGAGTGATGGCCTGCATGGCAAGCTGGCTTGAGTGGAGAGCTGGTGTAACAAGATGACAACAAAAGGAGACACAGAAGAAAGACAATAAGAGATGCAGCAGACCAGGTCACCAAGGTGGTGCAAGAGATTGAGCACCTCTCTCCCACTCCAGAAGGTCCCAGGATCAGTTCTCAGTGCCACCGAAAGAGAAGACAAGCAGACACAGAACAGACAATGAGGGGATGGGGAGAAATAAATCTTTTTTAAAAATGCTAATGATCAACCTTCAGTAGACCAAATAGTTTTAATTTTTTAAAAAAAGATTTATTTATTTATTTTTAAAATTTATTTCTCTCCCCTTCACTGACCCCGACCCCAGTTTTCTGGTCTCTGTGTCCACTCGCTGTGTGTTCTTCTGTGTCTGCTTCTATTCTTGTCAGCGGCACCGGGAATCTGTGTCTCATTTTGTTGCATCATCTTGCTGCATCAGCTCTCCGTGTGTGCGGTGCCACTCGTGGGCAGGCTGAACTTTCTTTCATGCTGGGTGGCTCTCCTTACGGGGCGCATTCCTTGCGCGTGGGGCTTCCCTATGCAGGGGCACCCCTGTGTGGCACAGCACTCCTTGCGTGCTTCAGCACTGCGCATAGGCCAGCTCCACATGGGCCAAGGAGGCCCTGGGTTTGAACTGTGGACCTCCCACGTGGTAGACGGATGCTCTAGCTGTTGAGCCAAGTCCGTTTCCCTAATTCATTTTTTAAATAGGAAAATCTTTCTCATACTCCGGGAAATGATTTTTGGGGGTTAGGATTTAATCTTTGGTCATGCAACCAAGTTTTCTTGATTGGTATTGAGATTCATTCTGCTATGGAGATTTCATTGTTAAGCTGAAAACTAATACCCAGAGTAAAACATGATTTACAGAAGTTAAGAACGAAGTCTATTTTTGCGATATTTTCTATTCCATATGTGAAACAATTTCTGTCGCTGTTTTTGAAGTAGTATTGAGATGGAGGTCTAGAATCCTAGGCAGGTGGGTTTCACCTTTTGGAATGAATATTTTAGGAGTAAAGAGAAGTAATGAAGCATAGCTACTAAGAACAGATGATCTAGAATCAGGCAGAGTAAAACTTGATTTCTATCTCTGCAACTGATTGGCTGTGAGACTTTGGACAAGTTACTTAACATCTTCTCTAAGTTTCAAATCTTCATAATTGGGATTCTACATACTTGATTTGAGTTGTAGTGAGGATCAAATGAGGTAATACTTGTAATGCCTAGTATATAGTTATGTCTACTACATAGTAGGTATGGTAGATTAATTGCCAAAACAACCCTGACTATATCCCTTTTTTTTTTGATCTACACCCTTTGGAAGGCAGACTCTTTGATCAAGAGGTAGAGGATTTGCTCACCCTTTGAACCTGATCTGTCCTTCTGATTTATCTTGCTTGATATGGTGATTCCAAGTCTAGGTCTCAATAGTCTTTGAGTGCTTTCCCTCTTCATCTTGGACTTCTGAGAATAAGCCATGAGAATAAGCTTGGGATAACCTTCTGCAGGATGAACAACCACATGGAGATGATCTAAGCTGACTCATCTGAGGCCATCCTAGATCAGCTAGACCCCTGCCAACTAACTGACTGACCACAGACACTGGAGTAATCCCAACTGAGAGCAGATGAACTTGGCTTGGATTGGTATAACTGCCCAGGCAATCCCAAGACTTGTGAGGGTGAACTTGTTATTGTTTGAGGTATGATGAGCATACAATAAACTGCACATATTTAAAGTATATAATTTGACAGTCTTTTATATACATATATACCAATGAAACCATCACCACAATCAAGATCATTAACATGTACATCACTTTCCAAAGTTTCCTTGTTCTCCTATGTAATTGCTCCCTCTTGTCCCAGTTTCCCTTACCTTCATCCCCAGGGAATTCCTGGTCTTATTTCTGTTACTAGATTAGTTTGTAGTTTCTAGAATTTTATAAAAATGGGATCATACAGTATGTACTCTTTTTTTTTGCCTGACCCCATTCAATCAGCATAATTCTTTTGAGATTCATCTATTCTATATATACTTCTGAGTATTATTCCATTTTATGGTTATATTACAATTTGTTTACCCATTCCCTTGTTGATAGATATTTGGGTTGTTCTCAGTTTTTGGCTATTGCAAATAAAGCTGCTATAAGCATTTGTATACACATCTTTGTATGGACATATCTTTTCATTTCTCTGGGGAAATACGTAGCACTAAAATGGCTGGGTCTTATGGAATGTGCATGTTCAACTTTTTAAGAAATTGCCAAACTGTTTTTCAATGTGGTTGTACCATTTTACATTTCCGTTAGCAATGTTTGAAAGCTACTGTTGTTCCATAACCTTTATAAAACTTGATATTATCAGGTTTTAAAATGGTAGCCATTCTAAGATATATGTAGTGGTATTTCATTGTTATTTGAATTTGAATTTTTCTAATGACTAATGATGCTGAGTATTCTCTTTTTATGTGCTTATGTATCCTTTGTATATCTCCTTTGGTAAAGTATATATTCAAATATTTTTCTCATTAAAAATTTTAGTTGTTTGTTTTCTTATTATTGAGTTTTAGAGTTCTTTATATATTCTGTATACAAGTACTTTAGCAGATGTATGATTTTCCAAAATTTGCTTTCATTCCGTATCTTGTCTTTCATTCCCTTAAACATGTCTTTGTGTGTGTGTGAGTGTGTGGTACTGGGGCTGGGGATTGAATCTGGGATCTTGTATGTGGGAAGGTGGCCCTCAACCACTGAGCCACACTCGCTTCCCTGAGTTGGTTTTTTCATTTGTTTTGCTTGTTGTTTGCTTTTGTTTGTTCAGGAGGCACTGGGTACTGAACTTGGGACTCCTATATTGGAAGCAGGCACTCAACAGCTTGAGCCACACTTACTCCCAACCATGTCTTTTGAAGAACAAAAACTTAATTTTGATGAAGTCTAATTTATCAGTTAAAAAAAAATAGATCATGCTCTTGGTGTCCTATCTAAGAAATCTTTGCCTAATCCAAGGTATTAAAATTTTTCTCCTACATTTTTCTTCAAGAAATTGTGTAGTTTTAGGTTTTAAATTTATGATTGTGATCGCTTTTGAGTTAATTTTTGTATTTGGTGTGAAGTATGGCACAATGTTCTGTTTTGTTTTTCTTCATATTAATACCAATGCTAGCACCATTTGTTGAAAAAAACTCTTCCCCCACTGAATTGCTTATGCATCTTTCTTGAAAGTAACTTGTTCATATATTTGTGGGTCTATTTCTGGACTTTCTGTTCTTTTCCATTGATCTATGTGCCTGTCTTTACACCAATAGCACACTGGTCTTGATTACAGTAGGTTGATAATAGTCTCATTAAAATAATTATTATTAATAATAAATCAACTTCTTCTGCTGTGTTCATTTTTGAAGTTGTCTTGCCTATTCATGAACTTTTGTATTTCCATATGAATTTTAGAATCAATTTGTCAATTTCTACAGAAAAAAAATTCTGCTGGGATTTTGAGTTGGGGAATATATGTTTTGGATGTTCTGGAATAATTTTATAGAATTGGTATTATTGAACCTATTGATAAATTTGGAGACATCTTATCAAAATTGAGTCTCCTGACCCATGAACATGGAATGGAATGTCTTTCCATTTCTTTAGGTATTTTTAAATATCACTCTACAATGTTATATAGCTTCAGTGTACAGGACTTACACAGCTTTTGTCAGATTTATTGCTAAGTATTTCACACTTTTATGCTTCTATGAATGGTATTTTTAACATTTCAATTTCTCATTGTCACTGCTAGAATATAGAGATAGAATTAATTTTTTATATTAATCTTGTACCCTGCAAGGTTGCTAAACTCACTTAGTAGTCCTTATAGCATTTTGTAAATACCATCGGATTTTCTGTATAGATGTTTATTCTGTTCTTGGGTGGCATGTTCTATAAATGTTAGTCAGATTAAGTTTACCGATAGTGTTGTTTAAGTCTCTTATTTCCGTGTTCTTGTTCTTTTCTGTGTACTTGCCCTTTTCATTATCGAGAATATTGGAACCCCAAACATAATTGTGAATTTGTCTATTTCTCCTTATAGTTCTATCAGTTTTGCATCATATATTTTGAAGTGCTATTAATAAATCATAAATATTTTGAATATTGTTCTTTGGATGAATTAACCCCTTTATTATTATGAAATGATTCTCTTTATCATTGATAAATTCTTTACTCTGAAATACATTTTGAAATTAATGTATCTATTATAGCTGTTTTTTTCATTAGTGATAGCATGCTATGTCTTTTCATTTTTTATCTTTTAGCCTATTGTGTCTTCATATTTACATCATATATACATATATATTTATTGAAGACAGCATATAATTGGTTCTTGCATTTTAAATCAACAAACAATCTCTGCTCTTTAATCGGGATGTTTAGATCATTTACATTTAACATGATTAATGATAAGGTTAGGTTTAAATCTACCATCCTGTTTGTTTGTTTTTTGTTACATCTGTTCTTTGATCCCTTTTTTTACTCCTTTTCTGCTTTCTTTTGGGTTAACTATTTTTAATGAGTCCATATTATGTCCTTTGTTGTCTTACTAACCATTAATCATTTGTTTGTTAATTTAATGGTTGCTTCAGGATTTAGTATCCATCTTGAGCTTGTCACAGTATATCTCCAAGTGATATTATACTACTTTATGTATATGTAAGTGTATTTCAGTAGTATACTTCCATTACTCCTCTTCTAAGCTTTGTTGCTTCACTTCTATGTATGTGTGTTTTAATCCGCATACCATGTTATTATTGTTTTTATTTACTCAACTACCTTTTAAAGAGATATAAGTAAGTCAAACTTGTATATATTTGTGCACATAGTTACCATACTGAGTTGTTTGTGTAGATCCATATTTACATATATTATTTTCCTTCTGCCTGAAAGATTTCCTTTAACATTTCTTGTAATGCAGGTTGACTGTGAAGAATTCTTTTGCCTTTGTATGTCTGAAAGTCCTTATTTCACCATTGTTTTTGGAAGATATATTTCTTAGTATAGAATTGTGGGTTGACAGCATTTCTTTCTTTTTGTAGTTCAAAGATATTTCACCAATGTCTTCTCCCTTACATTGTTTCTGGAAAAAAAATCTTTATTTTTGTTTCTCTGTACATAACATTTCTTTTTTCCTTGGACTAATTTTAGGTTTCCTCCTTATGACTGGTTTTGATCAATTTGATTTTGATGTGTGTTGGTGTAGTTTTCATTTTATTATGCTTTGGGATGGTTGAGCTTTTGGATTGGTAGTTTGGGGTTTTCATCAAATTTGGGGAAAATGGCCTCTTCAAATACCTTTTTTCTGATCTTCTTTATTGTCTTCTTTGTAGACTGTGATTACACATATATTATATCACTTGAAGTTGTCTTAACTCACTGATGCTCTGTTCGTTTTATTGAGTGGGTTTTTTCTTTCTGTTTAACAGTATCTATTATGTTTTGGGAGACACTTCTCTATGGATTGCTCATGTTTTGGCTTATCTCGTGAACAGACTGGGCATTCTTTCTTTTGAACTATCTTTTCAAGGATGTTTATATTGCAAAAACCTTAGAATGTAGAAATAATTTCTCCCTTCAGGGAAAAGGACAGTTTTGTTCTCTATTTAGGGTAATGAAAGGTAATGTTGGACAGGTTTGCTTGCAGTCCCTTTGGGAGATGGGATTTCCTAAGCTTGGGGTTCCTCAGCAGTGTTACAAAACTATTGCATGCTCATCATCCACCTGGACTAGCCTACATGTCACCCCTGTGGGAATTGGAGAGGGCAAGTAGAACCTATACAAACAAGACACTCATGCTCTCTGTTGTGCAATGAGTCTTTTAAAGTTCTTTTTCTCTGATCCCAGAGTCCTGTGTGTTCTTCCAGAATCCATGTAACTGTGGCAGGATAACTTGTTAGTTTGCAGGTTGTGCAAAATTTCAAACTCCTCACAGTTCTTGACACTATATCTTCTAGTTCACTAGTATTTTGTTCAATAATGTCTAATCTGCTATTAATCTCTTTCACTGTATTACCCTTTCACACACTGTTGCTTTAATCTCCAGAAGTTTCATTTGGGTCATTTTTACATTTTTCTTGTCTCTTTTTAACATTTTCATTCTTTTTTCTAGCTTTTTGAACACATAGAATATAGTTATAAAACTGTATTAATGTCCTTGCTTGCTACTCCTAATATCTGTGTCACTTCTGGCTGGTTTTGATTGATTTTTTTCTCTTCATTATGGTTCCTATTTTCCTGCTTATATACATGCCTGTTAGTTTTTGATTGGATACAAGACATTGTGATTTTTACGTAGCTGGATCATGGTTATTTTTATATTCTTGAGCATTTTCTGAGATGCTAATAATTTACTTGGAAGGAAGGCAAAGGAAATTTGCTTGTGATATGTATATGATATGTATAACAAAGGAAATTTACATTCAAGAAAATATTGCATATCAAAGTCCATATTCTCTTCAATTGGCAATTAGTCCCGGCACTTCAGTTTGACACTTCTTCTCCCTTCCACCCACCATAAGTTGTCAAGCAATTTATGATCTAAAACAAACATTAAGTGCACGGATATATAGAAAAATATTTTATGAGTCTTGTCCCTGACTCCACTTATTATTTACAAGTTCTAAATTATTTAAACAACTTGAAAATAGTGAAAATAATAATATTAATAACAGCAGCTAACTTTTACTTAGGGCTTTCTATTTTCCCCTTTTCCTCACTACTTGAGAACGAAGATCTAATTTTTCCCATGATATATTTATGCCCACCTACATAATAAAATTATTGAAAGCAATATCTATATTTCTATTTTATTTTGCTTCCTCCCTGGGCTTCTCTCTCAGAATCAACATTATTCCCTGCATCTTTTCCAATAGTGAATATTCATATAATTAAGTATATCTCTGTATATAATAAATACATATGATTAATTATGTTCCTATGTATAATAAGAATTACAATATTTATATTACAATTCTCTTTGTTATACATATATTACACATATACAAGATTCATCATTGTACTGAATGTTCTAAGCTTAATGTGGAATAACAATAGATTTGGATGAATTTTTACAGTGGAACATGATTGTTGCAACCCACCTCCTGAATGGCATGGGCTGGGACAGCACCAAGAACAAAGGCTGCAATCAGTAAGTTGTCAGATATGTTATTTATTGGGGTTTATGGACAGGAGAGGGTCTGGAGCATTCAGGCAGCTGCATACTGCAGGCTGAGTTTTCCTTAGTCAGAGCTGGGGGCCCACTGGACCCCAAAAATCCACCCCTACGCGGCAGTCTGCATTGCCCATAGGGCACACACTGCATTTACATTTCACAAGAACAGTACAGAATGCAGTAGATTATGAAGAGTCATTTACTAAAAGCCAAGAGAGGAAGTTAAACTAAGTAGACATAGGATCAATAGCTAGACATTATGAGAGTGATCAGGAATATATAAACAACATTGAACACTAATGAGTTTCATTACAAGATGGAAAAGGTCTTGTTCCAAACTCATCAATGGGTTAGATTCTGCCATGACAGCAAGGCGTTCCATGGTGTTCAATTTACAGGAGTTACAGTTCAAGGCAGATTTTGCTGGTCTAACAGTAAACAAGCAACATTTCATTAGTAGATAGCAAAGCACCAGGTAGAGGAGTCCTACGAGGAGGCTTTTAATACCATATGTTTTTCCCATTAAAATTCTCTTGAGTTTTCTATGGTGACATCAAAAACTAGTTTAGGCATAAAGAGAGTTCACATGGACACAAATAGGGCCCCAGCTATTTGCTGTTACGATCGGTTGCCTTTTTCCTTTTACCTGTCGTCTTTTAGGGAACCAATGGGGATGCCTTTCTGTTTGTAGCTATTCAGGATTTCTTTTGAGCCCAGGACTTTTAAACTGTACCTTGTGACCAGGGTCTTTGGTAGGCTTTATTTTGACTAGACACTTTCCCTGTTTCCTATACTTATGTGCCTCAACTTTTCCCTCAAAGAGTTTATACCCTTGTTCTTAAAGGGACCTGAAGGGTGATGGTCATTCTTCTATAGCTGCTTCTTGCAGGTTAGGGGCAGTAGTTTCTGCCTGATGGGTGCTGAAACTCTGCTATTCTACTGTGGTTGAGGGAAGGTGGATTTGGCACCATGGTTGGAACTCATTGAAATCCCCTCATGACAAATACTTTGTTCTGGAAGACATTGATTCTGGAAGAAATAAACTTTGAAAATGAATTAAGTTTCTCAAGACTTTTAGCATATTCAATATCCTTCTGCATATGATCTAGAATATAAGAGATATTATTATATTCATCAGGTATCTAAGTAAAGCC
Source organism: Dasypus novemcinctus (assembly GCF_030445035.2). NCBI lineage: Eukaryota > Metazoa > Chordata > Mammalia > Cingulata > Dasypodidae > Dasypus > Dasypus novemcinctus. The sequence continues at coordinate 20,162,070 of NC_080698.1, forward strand.
CTTAATACTAATCAATGCACTAATTAATGCATAAGTTCCCTTTGAGCTGCAGTTAACAGAGCTAAGCTCCAGGTTTGCATTACCATACATGTTTTCTCTCCATGGGCGCAGGCTATAATGCCAGTTGTGTTTGTTTAAGTTCTACTCACATAACTCTGGTATTTGTTGCTCCATTTGGTATGCAGCCAGCATGCTGCATCACCATTGTTCCTGGAGGAAAGTGCCAGTGTTCCACCTGCCTGGTGCACAGAGCCCTTGGCACTAAGAAACAGAGCCAGTCCAGAGGCAGTGTCCATTGCAAATCTGGCCACATCAAGTCATTGTCAGCTGCTGCAGGAGTCCAAAACAGCAACCTACTTTCCATCTACTTCAGAAGTATATCCAGAGATGTGGTAGATATTTTTGTTTGTTTGTTTTAGGTGTTATAGTGACTGACCTAGCCAATAACTCAAAGGGAGAGGTACCATGCAGTGTACTGAAGGGGCTTGATTTGAATACACAAGAGAGTTTAACAATACTGATGTTTATCTCTTAATTTTTATATATTTTCTAAATACTTTAAATGTAGTTTATAACATATTAAATGAACTTAACTATTTTTAGTACTTTACTTTTTACTTTTATACCTTTACCAGAATTACATTAATTAACAGGTATTTTATTTTAGCAGTGTAGGAAAAAAAACTACTACTTCATTATTAATATCTGTTAGAAAATGATTTTACAAACTTCCTATAACCATAAATTACTTTTACCTTTAAATAAGTTTATTAAATTATAATAAGTGATCAATTAAATTTGCTTTTATCCTTTTGTTTCACTATCCTCTTTCTTTTCTGTGAAAGAAAAGTCATTTCACTTTAGGACAGATCTGTATTTCTTAAACACAAACCTAAAATTTTCATTATCTTAAAGATTTAGTACATATAATGTTAATTTATTTTATTAGTATCCTATAAACCCAGGGAGATTACAACTAAACCAAATAAAATTGGAACAATTATAGTTTATGCAAGAAATGTTCTTCTTTTTTCCTTAAAAGATCTTTCCATAGCTTTTAAGGACTTTTTCTTTACTTACTAAAATTTGGTAACTGGATTAATTTCCTGTATTTTAAACCTGTCAACAGGCTTAAATTGGGGAATTACAGGACACACTATGACTTTTAATTCCCCAGTTTACATTTTCCTATTTTGTCACACCTAGCCCTTTCCCCATTTTTCCTTTTTCCTTATCTGAAGAAGAGTCCATAGTTTCCCATACCTTAGGGTTCCACCCAGGGGTGGTTGATATCCTCTATACCTTGCCTTGAGGCAGCCTATGGCCCCTGACCCAAGCATATCCACAAGTGAGGGTTTCTAACTAATCATTAACTTGGCAGAGGCGATTGGTTAAAGAATCTTTCATCTTTGCCTGTGCCTGGTACATGTTCCTTTTTAACTTTAACTCTTTTTCTAGTGGTGCACAGAGGTCTTTGCCACTTATTCTGTTTCAGTAGCCACTTGCAAGTCTCCTAACAGGAGCCATACTATAGCCACCACTGTCCGGTGGTCTCCCTTTTCTTATTTGCTACCCACTGTAGCACAGCCAGTATACCTGCTGGAGTTTTTAGGTCATTCCCATACTCTCTTTGTGGTCTCCACTCATCCAGGAAGGCAGCCACCCCTCTCCACATGGATTTTATAGGCCAACTCAGAATTTCCTCTGTGGATTCTCCTTTCCCTAACTACTGCCGGTGGTTCTGTGGTCTCCTGGCTGGCTCAACAAATGTTGCAACCCAGCTCCTGAAAGGCATGGGTTGGAGTGGCTGCAAGACAAAAGGATGCACTCAGCTAAGTGTCAGACATGAGTTTTTTATTGGCGCTTATGGACAGGACAGGGTCTTCAGTGGTGGCAGGCCAAAGAATGAAAGTAGTGCTCCACAAAGAGGCAGAAAAACAAGAGGCAATGTATAGGGTCTCAGAACAAAGACATTTCATAATAGGGTTTCTGCTAAGGTCACATGAAGCACATAAATGGAGTCTGGTGATGTTTCTGTAGGAAGGTATTGCACAGCCAGGAGAAAATTACAGTTTAAGATACCATCTGTACATTGTTTTCCTGTGAAGAGTCTATTACATTTTAGCTTGTGTCTTGGGGCATGCAGGCAGCTGTATACTGGGGGTTGAGTTTCACTAGGGCTGGGGGCCTACTGGATCCCCACAATGACAAACTGAGCTGATCTCTGTGCTACAAAGAAATGCAGAGAGATGGGTTTGTTTTAAGATATTCAATCTACAAAGAAAGAAAAAGACAAATCCTTAGCTAGCAGCAACAAACAGGGAAGTCTAAGCCATGGCAATGAGTAGAAACCTTATAGTAAGGATGCTCATTTGATATTATAGATTCTATATGTGTTAGAGAATTTGAAACAGTAGTAACAATCATTTTTATATAGAAAATTCCAGAGATAGTTGGCTTAACCAGCTAATTCTATCAAACATTCCAGGAAAAAACTAAACTTATCTTCCACAAACTTTTTTACTCCCAAACTCATTTTACATGATACTAAACCTGATGAAGACAGTAGGAAAATGAAAAACAAAATAATCTCACTTATAAACATAGATCAATAATTCTAAACAAAATAATTGAATTCAGCTATAAATACTAAATCAGGCATATTTTAGAAATTCAGAATTGGCTTATATTAGAAAAGTCAATGTAGTTACCACATTAAATAAAAAAGGAAAAATTATAAGATCATCTCAATAGATGCAGCAAAACTATTTAATAAATTGGGCATATATTCTTTTTAGACAAATTAAGGAACAACTCCAGCCCAGTAGAAATATAAGGAAACATCTTAAATATCTACAGTGTATATATTTAGTGGTGAAATGCTTAAAGCATTCCTTTTTAGATCATGAATAGGACTAAGACAACTATTCTCAATATACTATTCAACAGTGCAGTGAGTTCATAGCCTGCACAGAAATGCAAAAAGGAATAAAATGTACAAGATTTAGAAAGAGAAGGAGAAACAATATTGCCATGTTTTCAAATGACATCATGTGAAGAAAAAAATAGAAGGGTCTACATATGGAAACTATTAGAGTCAATAAGAGTTTAATTACAAGTCCTAGATACAAAATTATTATACCCAAACCCTGAATTGTACTTGTTTGTACTATCAACAAAGAGTATAAAAATGAAATAAGGAAAAAGGAAGTGTTTACAGTAGCACTTAGAAATATATTTATATATATATGTATAATAAAATATATACAGGGCCTCTATTGAGAAAAGTGCAAAACTCTATTGAGAGACATTTAAGAAGATTTAAATAAAGAATGGTATATACCATGGTTATGGACTAGAGAACTAAATATTTTTAAAATGCCAGTTATTACCAAATAGACATGTCAATTCAATGTAATCCCAATAAAATTCCAAAAGGTATTTTTGGTGGAAATTGTTAAGTTGACTTTAAAATTTATATATAATGAAAAGGGTCAAGAATAACTAAAACACTCTTACAGGAAAAAAAAAAAAGGTGGAAGACATGCTCTAGGAGATACCAAGAATTATAATTAAGCTAGAGTAACTATGCCAGTATAGTATTGATTGAGAAAAAGACAAATAACCTATGGAGTGAAATAAAGAGCTCACATATATTGTCACTTGCTATGTGACAGAGGTTGCATATAGAACAGTAGGAAGGGTTCAATCTTTTTTTTTTTTAAAGATCTATTTTTATTTATTCTTCTCCCCTTCCCTGTACCCCCCCCCCCCCCAGTTGTCTGTTCTCTGTGTCCATTCACTGTGTCTTCTTCTGTGTCCATTTGTATTCTTGTCAGCAGCACTGGGATTCTGTGTCTCTTTTTGTTGTGTCATCTTGCTGTGTCAGCTCTCCATGTGTGTGGCGCCATTCCTGGGCAGGCTGGACTTTCTTTCGCACGGGGCGGCTCTCCTTATAGGGCACATTCCTTGCACATGGGGGACACCCCTGCATGGCACGGCACTCCTTGTGTACATCAGCACTGCTCGTGGACCAGCTCACCACATGATCAGGAGGTCCTGGGTTTGAACCCTGGACCTCCCATGTTGTAGGTGGATGCTCTATTCATTGAGCCAAGTCTACTTCCAGGTTCAATCTTTTCAGTAATGGTGCTGGGACAATTGAGTACCCCTATGAAAAAAATAAAGTTAGATTATTAACTCAAATGATAAATAAAAATCTATTTTAGGTTCATTAAGACCTATAATGACAAGCAAAATGATAAATCTTTTAGAAGATAACAAGATGACTTCATGATTAGAAAGCACAGAAAAATGTCATTAGGAGGACATAAAAGCCACTAATTATAAAATAAAATATTAGTAAATTTGCTTATATTACAATTAAAAATGTTTCTCTGTCAAAAGATATTATGAAGATAGTCAAAAGATAAGTCATATATCAGAAGAGGTATTTCCAACACATATAACCAACAAAGCATTCATATGAAGAATATAAAGAACTCCTACTAGTTAATAAGAAAAAGAAACAAAAACAAATAGAAAATGTAAATAGAAACTTTTTTAAAAAATGGAAATAATTTCAAAAAAGAGGAACTCCAAATAGTTCATGGACATGTAAAAAGGTGCTCATCTTATTAATAATTGCTAGTAATTAATACCACAGTGAGATACCATTACAGATTAATATGCTGGTTAAAATAAAAATTTGACAATGTAAAGTGTTCATTGGATGAGGAGCAATTAGTACCCTCATATACTGCTGGGTGGGTGTGTAAATATAACCACTGTAAAACAGTTTAGCACTGTCAGGAACAGTTGTATATATACATATCCAAGGGCCCCAAACTTCTGTTGCTGGATATACATACTTAAAAAAATATATGAGCAGATAAGTACACTTTTATGTAAAAGATTGTTCATAGATAGAATAATTGGTTTTTCATAACCAAAATTTTAGAAACCATCCAAATGTTCATCAGCTATAGAATGAATAAACTGTTATATTTACAGAATGGAATATTATACAACAATGAAAATGAATGAAATACAACTACATGCAATACTGTGGATGAATCTTTCCAATATAAAGAGGCAAAAGAAGCAAAATAGTAGTATATACTTATGATTCTACTCATAGAAATTAGAGAAAACATCCCTGAATCTATCTAGAATATGAAGGAAACAATAGTTAGAAAAGTCAGGATGGTGGTTACCACAAAGGGGAAAGGAGAGAGTTGTTATTAAGAAGGAAAACATGAAGGCTTCTGCAGTGCTAGCAATTTTCTGTTTCTTGACCTGGGTGTTGGTTAATAGGCTTACCTGATAAACAAAAAAATTAAAACAATAATATATCCTGATGAAGTCATTTTCTCCTAGGAGTGCCAGGATTGTTTACTATTAGGAAATACATTAATATAATTCATCATATTATTAGATCTAAGAAGAAAAATGTTCTCATCATCTCCATAGCTACTGGAAAGGCATTTGAGAAACTTCACCAGACATTGGCAATGAAAGAAATCTGGTATGCAATAGTAAGAACAGATGACTTCTTTCTTAACATATAATGATTATTGCATCCAAAAATTTTAGAAGGAAAATTCTAGAGGGATTTCCACTGAGATCAGGGACAGGGCAATGGTGCCTTTTATCACCACTAATGTAACAATACACTGATGGCACTAAGCAAGGCAATCTTAAAAACAAAGTAATTAAGGATATAAATCAGGAAAGGAGGAGTAGGAGGTAAAACTGTCAATGCTTGAGCATAACAGGATTCTACAACTGGAAAATCCATGGAACTGACTGGAAAACTACTATAAACAAAAAATGATTTGAAGAAGTCTTAGACTACAAAATGAATATTCAAAAATCAGTACCTTTCATGTACACAAACAGAGCAGATAATGAACAGAAGGCAGCATTTATGGTGGTGTAAAAAAAGCAATATATAGGAAAATATTTGGATGAGAGGAGAAAAATATAAACTACTACTGGAAGATAAAAAAAAGTAAGCCTTTATCATAGAAAGACTCAACACTATCATAAAGATTTCAATTGTTTCAAAGTTAAACTTACAAGTTATAAATTTTGCAAGTTGTAAATATGAAAAGTATTAAAGAATTACACATATAAGAACAAACATCAGACTTATTTTAATGAGAAGAATTATATGGCAATAATTTTAAATAAATGTGTACCAACTACATATAAGAATTTAGTATATGGCAGAAAATGGCAAACCAAATCCAGTCCACTGCCTGTTTTCGTAAATAAATGTTTATGGGCATGCAGCCATGACATTTCTTTATATATTGTCTATGGCTGCCTTCCTGCTACAATAACAGAGTTGAACAGCTGCTATGGAGACCCATATAAACTAAAATATTTACTATCTGCCTCTATATGGAAAAAGTTTGCTGACTCCTTGTGTATAGCATCCCAAATCAGTGGGGGAAAACTGAATATTCAATAAACGATGTGGAGACAACTGATTTGCCATTCAGAAAAGAATCAGAATAGATATAGACCTCACACCACATACCAGAATAAATTCCAAACTGATCAGAAATTTAAAGGTAGAAAATGAAAAAATGGTAAAACATGGAAGGTCTTTTTATCTATTATTTTAAAGTCCAGAAAACATAGATAAGAAGATTCATTTAATAACATTAAAAATACTTCTGTGTGACAGAAACCACTATAAACAAAGTCAGAAGAAAAGCAGCAAATTTTGAGATAATTATTTGCAACTCATCACAGAACAGAGGATTGATCTTCTTAATATTAAAAGTTCTTCACATCAATAAGCAAAAGACCAACAACTGAATGGCAAAATGAGCAAAGGGGAATAAACTGTTCACAAAAATGTCTTTTTAATGTATATTGAGGTGCATAACCACACTATTTAATAAAGTAGACAAAAATTAAATGGTGCTTATATACTGGCTTTTACCCATGAGAGTGACAAAAATAAAATTTTGATTGATACATTCTGTTGGTAAAGCTGGAACAAACAGAACTTTCATAAAATGCTGGTCAAAGTGTAAATTGACAGAACCCCATTGAAAGCAATTTTTCAATATCTATAAAAATTACAAATGCATATAATCTTTGATCCCTCAATTATTCTTCTAGGAAATTATCCAAGACTATATTCTTCATGTGAAATGACCTACATGCAGGATTATTCCGATTTTTTTTTGGTAATAATCAAAGATTGGAAATAACTTTAATGTCCATCAATAGGAAGCTGGTTAATTAAAATAGTTATGGTATATCCAATCAAAGTAATAGAATACAGGTGTAAGAAAAGAATGAGCACACTTATATGGGTGAATTTGGAAAGAGCTGAGATAAATTTTTGTGCATGAAAAAGCAAGGTGTACACAGCAATGTGTGTGGTGTGCTATTATTTATGCTTTGAAGAGGGGGAAACGAGTATATATTCGTATTGATTGCATAAGAATGAAGAGGGATATAGAAACAAGTAACAGTGGTTACTTGTGTGGGTGTGTTTAGAAGGAGGGAGACTTTTTATTATACTAAATATTTAAAGGCCTAAAAGAAAGATGAAATTGAAATCGTAGTAAAAGGAAAGGACAAGACAAATATTTTATACTGGAGAAATTTTCTGTCCGGTATGATTAATGTATGCCAATATCAAGCATAATGTAAACACTCATAAATGCCTTATCTGTATTAACTAGATGCTGTGTCTATAAGGTATGAGAAAGCGAAAAGTATTAACTGAATAAAAGACTGTTCCAGTAGCACCTCTAGATTTTCTTAAAATATTAGTGGATAATTCTTAAGGCTTTTGAATCAGAACAAGCCCTCAGCTATTGTTAATTCAAATGAAATCTCATTGTCACTGGTGACCTTTAACAAGAAAGATCTGAGTTGCCTGCTGTGTTTTTTTGTAAACAAATCAATTTTATTGATACATATTAATAAGGCATACAATTCATCCAAAGTGTGCAATTAATGATATTTGGTATAATCACATAGTTGTGTGTTCATTATTTCAATCATAATTAGAGCTTTTTCATTATTTCAATAACAATAATAAACAAAAAACAGATAAACAAACAAGAAAATTCCTTACCTCTCAATTTCTGTATGCTTCCCCCACTGTACACAGCTGCTGTTTCTGGCTATTCAATCCAAAGTGTATAACCAATGGCTTTTAGTGTAATCACAATGTCATACATTCATCATCTCAAAAGTTTTAGAACAATTTCATTACTCCAAAAATAAAGACTCCACATCCCTTAGCATTCCTTCTAATCTCATTTCATCTTTATAAATTGATTTATATTTATATTTTATATAAATGGAATCATACAATATGTAGTAGTCTGTGTCTGGTCTCCTCTTAGTATAAAGTGTGGTGGTTTTTTTTTTGTCTGATATTAACATTTTGTAGTATTAACTTACATTTGTTCAGCTTCAAAGAAAAATGGTCTTATATATGCAATTCTACCCATATTCATATTTCAAATAATATATTTACTTCATAATAGGGCAATCATACCGTATTTGTCACTTTGTGTCTGGCTTGCTTCACTCAACGTAATGTTCTCCAGGTACATCCATACTGTGATATGATTCACAACTTTATTTCTTCTTACTGTTGCATAGTATTCCATTATGTGTATACTCCTCAATTTGTTTATCCATTCATCAGTTGATGGATACCTAGGTTGTTTCCAACTTTTGACTATCATGAATAATGCTACTATGAATATCAGTGTGCAGATATCTATTCACGTCACTGCTCTCAGTTCTTCTGGGTATATACCTAGCAATGGTATTGCCAGGTCCCATGGCAAGTCTATATTTAACTTCCTTAAGAACTGCCAAACAATCCTCCACAGGGGCTACATTCCCACCAACAGTGAATAAACGTTCCTATCACTGAACATCTTCTCCACTATTTACAATTTTCCAACTTTTTAAATAGCGGCCAGTCTAATAGATGTGACATGTTATCTCATTATAGTCTTGATTTGCATTTCCTTAATCACTAGTGATGTTGAACATTTTTTCATGTGTTTCTTCACCATTTGTATTTCTTCTATGGACAGTTGTCTTTTCAAGTCTTTTACCCATTTTTTAATCAGATACTTTGTCTTTTTATTGTTGAGTTGTATGATCTTCTTATATATCATGGATATCAAACCCTTATCAGATATGTGATTGCCAAGAAGTTTCTTCTAGGAGTTTTATGGTTGTTGTTTTTATATTTAAGTCCTTGATCCATTTTGAGTTAATTTTTGTACAAGGTGTGAGTTATGGGTCTTCTTTCTGTCTTTTGAATGTGGCTATCCAGTTCTCCCAGAACTATTCTTTGGATAGACTGTTCTGGCTCAGCTGAGTGGACTTAACAGCCTTGTCAAAAATCACTTGACTATAGATGTGAGGGTCAATTTCTCAGTTCTTGACTCGGTTCCATTGGTCAATCTGTCTGTCCTTATGCTAGTACTATGCTGTTTTTACCACTGTAGCTAAGTAATATGCTTTAGAGTCAGGAAGTGAGAGTCCTCCAACTTCACTCTTCTTTTTAAAGATATTTTTGGCTATTCAGAGCCCCTTACCCTTCCAAATAAATTTGATTATTGGCTTTTCGATTTCTGCAAAAATGGCTGTTGCGATTTTTATTGGGATTGCATCGAATCTGTAAATCAGTTTAGGTACCTTGACATCTTAATGATATTTAGTCTTCCAATCCATGAATATGGAACGTCTTTCCATTTACTTAAGTCTTTTTTGGTTTCTTTTATCAGTGTTTCGTAGTTTTCTGAGTATAGGTCCTTTATGTCCTTGTTTATGCTTATTCCTAAATATTTGATTATTTTAGTTGCTATTATAAATTTTATTTTTTTTCTGATTTCCTCCTTAGGTTGTATATTAGTAGTGTATAGAAATGCTCTTGATTTTTGCGTATTAACCTTGTGTCCCAGCACTTTGCTGAACTCATCAATTAATTCTAGTAGCTTTTTTGTGGATTTCTCAGGATTTTCTAGATCATGTCATCGACGAGTAGTGAAAGTTTTACTTCTTCCTTTCCTATTTGGGTGCCTTTTATTTCTTTGTCTAGCCTAATTGCTCTAGCTAGAACTTCTATCACAATACTGAATAATAATGGTAACAGTGGGCATCCTTGTCTTGTTCCTGAGCTCAGTGGGAAAGCTTTTAGTCTTTCGCCATTGAGTACAATGCTAGCTGTAGGGTTTTCATATATGCACTTTACCATATTGAGAAAGCTTCCTTCTGTTCCTATCTGTTGGAGTGTTTTTCTCAAGAAAGAGTGATGTATTTTGTCAAATGCCTTTTCTGCGACAATTGAGAGGATTGTGTGATTTTTCTTCTTCGATTTATCAGTGTGGTTTATTGCATTCATTGATTTTCTCGTGTTGAACCACCCTTGTGTACCTAGGATAAAACCCACTTGATTGTGTTATATAATGCTTTTTTAAAAAATATTTATTTTTTATTTATTTTCCTCCGCCTCCCCCCCAACTCCCCCACTTCCACCCAGTGTCTGCTCTCTGTGTCTATTCGCTGTGTGCTCTTCTGTGTCTGCTTGTATCCTTGTCAGTGGCACTGGGATTCTGTGTCTCTCTTTTTGCCGCATCATCTTGCTGTGTCAGCTCTCTGTGTGTGTGGCACCACTCCTGGGCAGGCTGCACTTTTTCCCTGCAGGGCAGCTCTTCTTGTGGGGCGCACTCCTTGTGTGTGGGGCTACCCTACATGGGGGACACCCCTGCGTGGTACAGCACTCCTTGCGTGCATCAGCACTGCACATGGGCCAGCTCACCACATGGGTCAGGAGGCCCTGGGTTTGAACCCTGGACCTCCCATGTGGTAGGTGGATGCTCTATCAGTTGAGCCAAATCCCCTTCCCTATAATGCTTTTAATGTGCTTTTAGATTCTGTTTGCTGAGGATTTTTGCATCTATATTCATTAGAGATATTGCTCTGTAATTTTCTTTTTTAGTAGTATCTTTATCTGGTTTTGGTATTAGGGTGATGTTGGCTTCATAGAATGAGTTTGGTAGCATTCTCTCCTCTTCAAAATTTTGAACAAGCTTGAGCAAAACTGGTATTACTTCACCTTTGAATGATTGGTAGACTTCACTTGTGAAGCCATCTGGTCCTGGGCTTTTCATCTTTGGTAGGTTTTTGATGACTTTTTCAATTCCAGGCGAGAGGTACCTTTATCTAATTGTTTCACCCACTGTCAAGGGAAGATTGCCTTTTGGCAAGTAGTCCACCTCTAGAGGGCGCACTGTCCTAACTCACGCAAGCTATGTGTCACCAGTGCCCATGTTTTGGATGTTGCAGAATACATGTAATGGGCCTCTCTTAGGCAATTTTCTTTTTTTTTTTTTGGTGAAAGGCATTTTTTATAGTATTTTTAAAAAATCCTCATACAGGTGCAGTGAAGAGCTTTGTGATATTTTTAATACTGAGTGACATAGATTAACATGTGGTGTTTGCTAACATGGCCTGAGTTTACCTGGTTTTAACATGCTGTATGCAGTTCTTATTTAGCATTTTCAAACTTCCATCTAGCCTCCTAATCAGCCTCATAGACCTAAGAGATCGATTCCTTATGTTTTAGAACTGCTCTTAACTTTAGCAGTGGCACAGGAAACTGTGCCTGCACTGGCACGTTTCCCTATATGTCTCAAAGAGAAAAATTAATAAAAGGAGAGGGGAGTGGAAAAAAGTATGACATGTGCAAGTCAGATATTTTGGAAAGCTGCATTTTTTGAATGGTGATGAAGAAAAGGAACCAAGAAATGCTACCATCTGTATCTCCCTTTTGAAGTGAGGCTGGAAAGAACTCCCAACTGGACAGAACAATCAAGTTGATGGAATCCTAAATTCTCCTTGAAGGAAGAAAAGCATCAAGTGCTTATAAAATTGCTGTTAAATGTCAAAATACTTTGAACTGAATTGCCTGGCTGCACTGCTTTAAGCGGTGTCAGCCTCACATATTCATCCTGTCCTCATGACTGCTGTTCCCCTTACATCACAGGAAAGCGCACAAAGCTCCCACAGGCAGATCGTTGGCGCCGGGAGCCTTTCCGTGTCTTTATGTGCACTGTCTGTGGCACACTTAACTTTTGACAACCACCAACAAATAGCTCTTCCCCATTTCTTCGCTTTAATTATTTGGTACTTAGAAGCGTAACCAAGGGTTCTAGGGATTAGAGTTGTCCCCCCAAATATCCTCTATTCAGAAATGTGTATATGGTGCCTATCAAGAGGACTGGTAAATTTACATATTCAAAACTTTAATTGTCATTTCCCTCCTCACTTCTAATTCATCCTTCCTTCATTCCCCTTTTAAAAGCATTAGTTCCATCTCTCTTGTGTATTGCAAACATCCATCTCCCATCAGACATAAACTGAGTTAAATCCAAACTCCTGGGCTCCTGTAAGAAATGTCATGGAATTCTTGTCTTTTTTGCCTAATGGGGGACTCTTTTGTGATTGTATTCTTCAAGGCAGTTACTCTTCTTGTCAAAAAATGAGGAGAAACATCCTATCATCACAGGGCAAGGAACCTAGCCAGGGCAGAGGGGAAGAGGACCGGCGAGAGTTCATAAATAGGAAGGGATGATTCTCACTGGCATTTCGCAGGCTAACTTGGTACAAAGCCACACCTATTTAAATATATCAGTTGATACATATTATGCACCTAAGAGACATTTATACAATAGTAATGAAAAATTCCCTGACAATGGCGATCAGAGTGGGACAAGAGCAGTCTGTGATATAGGGGAGGAACTGTGGGACTTAAAAACAAAAGCAGCAATAATAAAAGCAACCATTTATTGAGCTCTATGTGTAAGGTCTTTAATTATGATGATGATGTAATGATGTAAGTGCTTTGTATGTATATAATCTTATTTAATCACCACTATGGCCCTATAATATCATTATTTTAGGTCAGTTAATTTATGCTGCACTCATAAATAACTCCCAATTCCCAGAGGTTTAGAATATCGAATGCTTATTTCTTGCTCACATAAAGTCTATTGGAGGGCCTGGACAACTCTATGGGGCAGATGCTCTCTATGTTTTATGTATTGGCCCAGGATTTCAGGGTGCTTCAATCATATCAACAACCACAATTGGCAGGGCTGGGGAAGAGAGAGAGAGCGGTAGAGCATCCAACACCCCAGAATGAATGCTTCGATCTGAAAGTGACATATGTCAGGGCTACTCATAGTTCATTGACCAGAACAAGTCACATGACCGTGTCAGACTACAAGGTGGGGGGGTGCAAGCCTCCTAAGTATCTAGAAGGAAAGGGGAGGTGAATTGGATGTAGCTCAGTGGTTGAGCATCTGCTTTGCGTGTATGAGTCCTGGGTTCAAACCCCAGCACCTCCTTAAAAAAACATAGGAGGTAAGGGAATCAGATCTTGGAGAATGTGTGTATGCCTTGTCAGGGGTGCTTATACCATTATTATCTTCATTTTACAGATGATGAAACCAGCTCAGAGAGATTAAAATCTCATCCAAGGCCACCAGCCTATAGGGACGAATCATGACTTTTCTGAACCCTGCGTACTTTTGCTTTTGTGGATCTCCTTCTCCATTAAAAAAAAAATTAAAATTATATTTTATGACTGCATTGTTATAAAAACAAATATAACCTAGGCTAAATTCATTCTTATACACTCATTATTATTATATTCATTTTTTCTTCTGATTTTAAAGTAAAATTAAAATATTGTTTTGGCCCTTAAATGTATCATGGTCCATTGGCACCAGTCTCCTGTGCCTTCTAATGGAGAAATCCACCTTGCTGGGATTAGAGAATTGGAGCTAGAATAAAATCTCTCTGACCCTGAAGCCTGTGTTTTTCACCACATTTTGTTTATCCATTTCCAGATTGATGTACACTTGGGTTGCTTCCAGCTTTTAGCAACTGAAAATAGTGCTGTTATTAACATTGGTGTGCAAATATTTGTTTGAGCCCTTCTTTAAGATTGGTTGGGAGATACCTACAAGTGGGATTGCCATGTCATATATGATAATTTTATACTTAACTTCCCAAGGAATCACAAAACTGTATTCCACAGTGGTTGCACAATTTTACATTACTACTAAAAATGAATGAGAGGTCCTATTTCTCTACAACCTCTCCAACACTTTTATTTTCCATTTAAAAAACAGTAGTCATTCTAGTGGATGTGAAATGGTCTCTCATTGTGGTTCTGATTTACATTTCCCTAATGGCTAATGACGGTGCGCATCTTTTCATGTTCTTATTGGTCTTTTGTATATCTTCTCTGGAGAAGATTCAAGTATTTTGCCCATTTTAAAATTAGATTGTTTGTCATTCCGGTGATGAATTGTATGATTTCTTTATACATTCTTGGTAATAAACCCTTATTGGATATGTGATTTACAAATATTTTCTTCCATTCTGGAGGTTGTATTTTAATTCATGAAGTTCTTTGATGGACAGAAATTATTAATTTTGATGAAGTTACATTATTTTTTTTCTTTTGTTGCTTTTGTTGTAATTTCTAAGAAATCATTGCTTAACAAAATGTCCTGAAGATGCTTCCTTATGCTTTGTTCTATGAGGTTTATATTTTTTATTATTTTATTCAGAATGTTGGTCCATTTTGAGTTAGTTTTATATATAATGTGAGGCAGGGGTCCACTTTCATTATTTTTGCAGATATTCAGTTTTTCTATCACCATTTGTTGGAGAGACTATTCTTTCCCTTTTGAGTGAACTTGGAAATGTCAAAACTCAATTAGCCATAGATACGAGGGTTTATTTCTGAACTCTCTATTCAATTCTATTGTTTATACATCTGTCCTTAAGTCATTATAATACTGTTTTTATTACTGTAGCTTTGTAGCAAGTTTTAAAATTGTCAAATGTGAATCTTTCAACTTTGTTCTTTTCCAAGATGGTTTTGGTTATTCAGTCCCATTACCCTTCTTTATAAATTTGATGATTCGTTTTTCCTTTTCTGCAAAGATGGTTGGAATTTTGACTGGGATGACATTGAATCTGTAAATCACTTTAGGTAGACTTTGAATTCTTAACAATATTTAGTCTTCCTATCTATGAGCATTGAATATCCTTCCACAAATATTTAGATCTTCTTTGATTTCTTTTAGAAATGCTTTGTAGTTTTCTGAGTATAAGTTCTTTACATCTTTGATTAGATTTATTCCTAGAGATTTGATTATTTTAATTGCTGTTGTAAATAGAATATTTTTGTGGATTTCCACTTTAGATTGTTCATTATGGAAACCATACTGTTTTTGCATGCTGATATTGCACCCCAACACTTTGCTGAATTCATTTATTGTTTCTCATAGCTTTGTTGTGATTTTTTTTCAGGATTTTCTGTATACAGGATCATGTCATCTGCAAATAGGGAAAGTTTTACTTCTTTCTTTCCAATCTGGATATATTTTATTTCTTTTTCTTGACTAATTTCTCTGACTAGAAATTGCAATACAATATTTGATAACAGTGGTGACTCTGGGCATCCTTGCCTTGTTCCTATTAGAAGGAAATCTTGCAGTGTTTCAACATTAAGTATAAAGTTATCTGTGGGCTTTTCATATATGTTCGTTATCATGTTTAGGAAGTTTCCTTTTGTTTTAGGTTTCCAAAAGGCTGACTATGCAAAAAAAGGGGTTGGCTTTTATAGCGGGGATTTTATTTAGGGTGAAAGCTTACAGTTCTGAGTCTATGAAATACCCAATCAATGCATCAGCAGAAATGCTTCTTTAGGGTCCTGCCACGTGTTAAAACAAAATAGTTGCTGATCTCTGCTGAAGTCTTTGCCTTTCCCTCCAGAATCTACTGTATTGCAGAGCTCAGCTGTAGGCAATCAGGCATGGGGCTTGTCTCTTACCAGGTCTCCCTCTCAGTCTTGGCTGCTCTGCTTTCTTTCCGAGTTCAGTCTGGGCTCTCAGTCATATAGCAGGACTTGTCTTCTCTTGAGTTGCCCCCTTGACCCAGACCCATGGGGCTTCTTTCCATGCCTTTGATCTCTCTCAGCCTCTCAGGGCTTCTATTTCCTGTTGCCCTCTCTCACATTGCAGGATCAATATGGCAGCTTCCTTTTTCTCTCCGTGTCTCCATTTATACCAGACCCAGCAAGAGAGCAGAGACTCAACCTGAGTCATGCCTCATTTATGTAGTCCAGTCAAAATGGTCTCACACTTACAGGAATGGATTAGCTCAAAAACACAATCTTTCTCTTTTTGGGACTCATAAAAGAATTTCAAACCATCACACTTTTTATTCCTAGTTTTCTAACTGTTTTTATTAGGAAGGGGTACCATATTTTGTCAAATGCATTTTCTGAGTCAATTGAGATGATCATGTGCTTTTTCCCCCTTTGTTCTAGTAATATTACTTAATACATTAATTGACTTTCTTATGTTAAACCACTTATACATATCTAGTGTAAATTCCACTTGTACATGGTGTATAATGCCTTCTTTAATCTGCTATTGGATTTGCTTTGTTAATACTTTGTTGAGAATTTTGCATCCATATATATTAGAGAAATTGGTCTGTAATTTTGTTTTCCTGTGGTATTTTTTATTTTGCTTTGATATTAGGGTGACACTGGCCTCCTAGAATGCCTTAGGGAGTGTTCCCTTCACTTGAAATTTTTGGAAGATTTTGAGCAGGATTGATGTTAATTCTTTGATTGTTTGGTATAATTCACCAGTGAAGGCTTCTGGTCTTGGGCTTTTCTTTATTGGGAGGTTTTGATTACTTATTCAATTTCTTTACTTGTTATTATCCTGTTGAACTCTTCTTACATGAGGGTAGGTAGTTTCTAGGAATTCATCCATTCTGTCTAGGTTATCTAATTTGTTGGTGTTCAGTTGTTCAAATTAAGCTACTAAAATCCTTTTTCATTTCTGTGGGGTTGGTAGTAATGTCCCCTTTCATTTCTGATTTTAGTTATTTGCATCCTCCTTTTTTTTCTTCATTGGTTTAGCTAAAGGTTTGTCAATTTTATTGATATTTTCTAAGAATCAATTTTTAGTTTTGAAAGATTCTATCATTTTATTTTTACTTAAATTTTTTTCTTTAGCATAGAAGTTATGGGTTTTCACTATTGTTTTATTAACACTCTACATCATTTATCTCTGGTCTAATATTTGTTATTTCTTTCTTCTGTTTGTTCGTTTGGGTTTAATTTACTATTCTTTTCTAGATCTTCCAGTTGTAAGGTTAGGTCTCTGATTTGATATTTGATACATTTTTTTTCCAACAAATCAATTTTATTGATACGTATTAATGAAGCATAAATCCATGCAAAGTGTACAGTCAATGGTATTTGGTGTAATCATATATTTGTGCATTCAGCATTTCAATATTTCTTAGAGCACTTTCATTATTGCAATAATAATAATAATAATAATAAACAAAACTCATCACCTCTCAATCTCTGTTTCCCCTACCAAACATAGCTGCTATTCTTTTTCTTTCTCTAGAGTATATTTGTATCCATATTTCGTAAACAGTCCTATGTATGCAATATCACCCATATTTGCATTTTACATGAGGCTTTTCTTTCGTATTTATAGTCCCGTGCTATAGTTTTTAGCTTTCCTTCTACTAATATACACGACCTTAGACTTTCCCTTTCAACTACTGATATAAACATATAATAGCTCTGCTAATAACAAACACCATGATATGCTTTCACCATTTCTATTCATTTCCAAACGTTTGCAAACAACCTTTTATCAATTCTGCACAGATTAACCCTCAGCTCCTTCTATTTTCTGGTGATCTATATTCCAGTTATTAACTTATGAGTTTACACAATATATTTAGCTCATAATAGTGCAATCATACAGTATTTGTCCTTTTGTGTCTGACTTGATTCACTCAATATAATGTCCTCCAGGTTCATTCATGTTGTCATGTTTCACAACATCTTTTCTTCTTATCACTGCATAATATTCCACATAAATGTGGAGTACACACATAATGTTCTATCACATGTATACTCCATAATTTGTTTATCCATTCATCAGTTGATGGACACTGGGGTTGTTTCCAATTTTTGGCTATAGTGAATAATATTGCTATGAACACTGGTGTACAGATGTTTATTCTGTCACTGCTCTCAGTTTTTCTGTGTATATACCTAGCAATGGTATTGCCAGGTCCCATGGCAAGTCTAAATTCAACTTCCTTAGTAAGTAGTAAGTGCCAAACAGTACGCCACAATGGCTGTATCATTCTACATTCCCACTAACAGTGAATAAGTATTCCTCTCTCTCCACATTCTCTCCAACATTTACAGTTTCCTGACTTTAATAGCAACCAGTCTTATAGATGTGACATGATATCTCATTGTAGTTTTGATCTGTATTACCCCAGTCACTAGTGCTGTTGAACATTTTTTCATGTGATTCTTCACCATTGTTTTTTCTTCTTTGGCCAGTTGTCTTTTCAAGTCTTTTGCCCATTTTGTACTTGGGTATTTGTCTTTTTATTGTTGAGTTATATCATCTTTTTGTATATCATGGATATTAAACATTTATCAAATATGTGATTGCCAAATATTTTCTCCAATTGACTCAGTTGCCTTTTCATACTTTTGACAAAGTCCTTTTAAGTGCAAAAGTGTTGAATTTTGAGGAAGTCCAATTTATCTATTTTTTCTTTGGTTGCTCATGCTTTATGTGTAAGATTTAAGAAACTTCCACCTACTATAAGATTTCTTTTTTAAGATTAATTTTTTAAATTTACTCTCTTCCCTTCCCCCTACCCCCTGTGTCCATTTGCTGTGTGTGTTCTTCTGCATCAACTTGGATTCTTGTCAGCAGCACTGAGAATCTGTGTCTCTTTTTGTTGCATTATCTTGCTGTGTGAGCTCTCTGCGTGTGCAGTGCCACTCCTGGGCAGGCTACACTTCTTTTTTGCGTGGAGCGGACCTCCTTACAGGGCACACTCCTTGTGCATGGGGCTCCCTACACGGGAGACACCTCTGTGTGGCACAGCACTCCTTGCACTCATCAGCACTGCACATGGGCCAGCTCACCACATGGGTCAGGAAACCCTGGGTTTGAACCCTGGACCTCCCATGTGGTAGGTTGAGCTAAATCCGCTTCCCATACTATAAGATCTTGAAGATGTTTTCCTACATTTTTTTCTAGGAGCTTATGGTTGTTGCTTATATATTTAGGTCCTTGGTCCATTGTGAGTTAATTTTTGCATAAGATGTGAGATAGGGGTCACTTTTCTTTGTTTTGGACATGGCTATGCAGTTCTCCTAGCACCATTTGTTGAACAGACTGTTCTGGCCCAGCTAGGAGGTCTTGATTGGCTTGTCAAAAATCACTTGACTGTAGATGTGAGGGTCTATTTCTGAGTTCTCAGTTCAGCTCCATTTGGTCAAGGGGTGTGTCATAATGCCAGTACCATGCTGTTTTTACTACAGTAGCTAAATAATATGCTCTAAAGTTCAGAAGTGAGAGTCCTCCAAATTCATTTTTCTTTTTTCTTTTTCTATTTTGGGCCCCTTACCCTTCCATATGAATTTGATAATTGGTTTTTCCATTTCTGCAAAAACAGCTGTTGGGATTTTTATTGGGGTTGCATTGAATCTGTAAATCAGTTTGGGTAGAACTGACATTTTAACAATATTTAGTTTTCCAATCCATGAATATGGAATGTCCTTTCATTTATTTAAGTCTTCTTCAGTTTTTTTTAGCAATATATTTTGTAGTTTTCTGAATACATGCCCTTTATGTCCTTGGTTAAGTTTATTCGTACATATTTTATTGTTTTAGTTGCTATTATAAATAATTTTTTTCTGATTTCCACCTCAGATAGCACATAAGTAGTGTACGGAAACCCTACTGAGTTTGTGTATTAATCTTGTATCCTGCCACTTTGCTGAACTCATGTATTAGTTCTTGTAGCATTGTTACGGACTTTTCAGGAGGTTCTAGATATAAGATCATATCATCAGTGTAGCAATTTGATATGGTTATGAATTCCAAAGATAGATGTTGGATTGTGTTTGTAATCTGGTCTGTACCTGGGCATAATTAACTTATGAATAGGGCTTTGATTGGGCTTTGGTGGGTGGGGACTCACAGATAAAAGGCATGGCAAAGGACAGAGATCAGGGTTTTTGGAGTTGGAGTTTTGATGCTGGAGTTCGATGCTGAAGCCTTAAGCTGGAGCCCCGGGAATTAAGCTCACAGAGGAAACAGAAGCAAGCCCCAGGAAGAGAGGAACTCTAAGCCCAGGAAGAAGCAAGCCCTGGAAAGAGAGGAACCCTGAACCCAGAGAGAAGCAAGACCTTGGAATAGAAGAGCCCAGGAAGCCTAAACCCTCACAGACATGGGCAGCCATCTTTCTCCAACACATGAAAATAGACTTTGGTGAGGGAAGTAACTTATGCTTATGGCCTGGTATCTCTAAACTCCTACCTCAAATAAATACCCTTTATAAAAACCAACCAATTTCTGGTATTTTGCATCATTACCCCTTTGGCTGACTAGTACAATGAGCAAACAGTGAAAGTTTTACTTCTTCCTTTCCTGTTTGGGTGCATTTTCCTTGTCTTGTTCCTTTTTTTTTTTTTTTAAAGACTTATTTATTTATTTCTCTCCCCTTCTGCCCCACCCTGGTTGTCTGTTCTCTGTGTCTATTTGCTGCATGTTCTTTCTTTGTCCGCTTCTGTTGTTGTCGGTGGCACAGGAATCTGTTTCTTTTTGTTGTGTCAGCTCTCTGTGTGTGTCTGGCACAATTCCTGGGTAGGCTGAACTTTTTTTCATGCTGGGCGGCTCTCCTTACGGGGTGCACTCCTTGTGCATGGGGCTCCCCTATGCGGGGGACACCCCTGCGTGGCACACCCCTGCATGGCACACCACTGTGTGGCACGGCATTCCTTGCGCGCATCAGCACTGTGCATGGGCAAGCTCCACACGGGTCAAGGAGGTCCCGGGTTTGAACCACAGACCTCCCATGTGGTAGACGGACGCCCTAACCACTGGGCCAAGTCTGCTTCCCCCTTGTCTTGTTCCTGATCTCAGTGGGAAAGCTTTCACTGAGTATAATGTCAGCTGCAGGTTTTTCAAATATGCACTTAACCATATTGAGAAAACTTCCTTCTATTCCTATATTTTGGAGCTTTTTTTTTTTATCAAGAAAGGGTGCTATATTTTGTCAAATGACTTTTCTGTATCAATTCAGAGGATCATGTGGTTTTTCTTCAATTTATCAATGTGGTTTATCACACTAATTGTTTTTCTTGTGTTGAACCACTCTTGTTTACCTAGGATAAAACCCACTTGATTGTGGTGTATAATTCTTTTAATGTGCTTTTGGATTTGGTTTGCAAATATTTTGTTGAGGATTTTTGCACCTATATTTTAGAGATATTGGTCGGTAATTTTCTTTTTTGTAGTATCTTTATCTGGTTTTGGTATTTTGGTGATGCTGGTTTCGTAGAATGGATTTGATAGCATTCTTTCTTGTTCAATTTTTTGGAAGAGCTTGATTAAGGTTGGAATTAGATCATCTTTGAATGATTGGTAAAATTCACCTGTGAAGCCATCTTGTCCTGCCTTATCATCTTTGGGAGGTTTTTGTTTAATCTTTTAAAAAATATTTTGGGAGGTTTTGATGACTGTTTCAATCTCTTCACTTGTGATTGGTTTGTTGAAGCCTTCTATTTCTTCTAGGGTCAATGTAGGTTGTTCATGTGTTTTTAGGAATTTGTTCATCTTGTCTACATTCTCTAGTTTTTTGGCATACAGTTTTTCATAGTATCCTCTTATGATCTCTATTATTTCTGTGGAATCAGTGGTAATTTCACCCCTCTTATTTCTCATTTTATTTATTTGCATCTTCTCTCTCTCTCTTTTTTTTGTCATTCTAGCTAAGGGTTTGTCAATTTTGTTGATCTTCTCAAAGGACCAACTTTTAGTGTTGATTTTATTGTTTTTTGTTCTTGATTTCATTTATTTCTGCTCCAATCTTTACTATCTCTTTCCTTTGTCTTGGTTTGGGATTAGTTTACTGTTCTTTTTCTAACTCCCCCAGGTGTGCAGTTAGATCTCCAAGTTTTGCTCTTTCTTCTTTTTTAATGTAAATATTGAGGGCTATAAATTTCCCTTAAAACACTGCCTCTGTGGTGTCCCATAGATTTTGATATGTTGTGTTCTTATTTTATTCATCTCAAGATATTTGCTGAATTCTCTTGCAATTTCTCCTTTGACCCACTGATTATTTAAGAGTGTTTTGTTTAATCCCCATATATTTATGAATATCTCCTTTTCTGTACACTATTGATTTCTATCCTCATTTCATTATGTCAGAGAAAGTATTTTGCGTAATTTCAATCTTTTAAAATTTATTTTGACTTGTCTTGTGATCCAACATATGGTCTATCTTGGAGAATGATCCATGAGTACTTGAAAAAAATATATTTTCTGATTCTTTAGGGTGCAATGCTCTATAGATGTCTGTTAAGTCTAGTTCATTTATCATATTGTTTGAGTTCTCTGTTTCTTTATCCTTTGTCCAGATGTCCTATCCAATACTTAGACTGGTGTATTGAAGTCTCCAACTATTATTGTAGAGACATCTATTTCTCCCTTCAGTTTTGCCAGCATGTGCCTCATTTTTTGGGGGCATTCAGGTTAGTGCATAAATACTTAGAATAGTTATTTCTTTTTGTTGAATTGCCCCTTTTATGAACATATAATGACCTTCTTCATCCTTTATAGCAGTTTTGCATTTAAAATCTATTTTGACTGATATTAGCATCATTACTGTAGCTCTTTTTTGGTTACTATTTGCATGGAATATCTTTTCCATCCTTTCACTTTTAACCTGGTTGTGTCCTTATGTCTGAGATGGGTCTCCTTTGGATAACATATAGATGGCTCATATTTTTTAATCCATTCTGTCAGTCTATGCTTTTTGATTGGAGAGTTCAAGTCATTAACATTCAATGTTATTACTGTTAGGGCATTACTTACTTTATCCATTTTGTCCTTCAGCTCTCTGTTATAATATATCATTTTATTGTCTGTCTTCTTACCCTTTAGTTTATCCTTCCTAATAATCTTCATTTCTACACTTGTTTCCAAGTCTCTTGCCCTTACTTTTTCCTTTCAGGCTGCAACACTCCCTTTAGTATCTCTTGTAGTTCTTAACTTTTGGTAACATACTCTCTCAGTTTTTGTTTGCCTTTGAAGACTTTGAACTCACTCTCATTTTTGAAGGACAGTTTTGCCAGATACAGAATTCTTGGTTGGCAGTTTTTCTCTTTCAGTACCTTAAATATATTATGCCAGTTTCTTCTTGCCTGCTTGGTTCCTGATGAGAGGTCAGCACTCAATCTTATCAAGTTTCCCTTGTATATAATGCTTTGCTTGTCTCTTGCTGCTTTCAGAATCTCTGAAATTTGTCATTCTGAATAGTAGTTGTCTCGAAGTAGGTCTACTCAGATTTATTCTGTTTGGGGTGTGTTGTCCTTGGATATTGATATTTTTATCTTCCAGAAGGGTTGGGACATTTTCAGTCATTATTTCCTCAAATATTCTTTCTGCCACTTTTCCAGTCTCTTCTCCTTCTGAGACACTGATAATGGGTATGTTTTTGCTTTTCCCATTGTCATTCAATTCCCTAACACTCTGTTCCATTTTTTCCATTCTCTTCTTTTTCTGTTCTTCTTTCTTTTCCATTTCAGATGTTCTGTCTTAGAAATCACTAATTCTGTCTTTAAGCAATTCATATCAGCTCTTACATGCCTGTAATGTATTTTTAGTCTCATCCATCATGTTTTTCATTCCCATAAAGTCTGTTACTTTCCTTTGTAGGCTTTCAAATAGTTCTTTATGCTCACCCAGTGTCTTCTTAATATCCTTTATTTCTTTAGTCATTTTTCCTTTAAATTCTTTGAATCAATTTAAGAGAGTTGTGTGGTTATCACTGATTAATTGTATTAAATCCTGAATTTCTTCAGAATATTTGGTTTGTTTTTTCAGCTGGGCCATCTCTTCATGTTTCCTAGTATAGCTTGTAATTTTTTGCTGATGTCTAGCCATCTGAATATGTTGGTGAATTTACTCTGATGGTCAATTTCTCTCCCTGCTTATTGTTTTTTTCCCCATAGCTCTTCTTTGCTATTTGGTTCAACTTATTCTAAGTCTTTAAAATTGCCTAACAAGTTACCAAAATCAGATCAGGGACTCACTAATGTTGTGCAGATTTTCTTCAAGGGGTTAGGAAACATAGAGAACTGAAAAACAGTTTTTGTCCATGCAATTTTCACACCAGCCAACAGATGGTGCTCATTTGTGCACCTTTCCAGGGATGTGCATCCGTCTCGACTTTTCTGTGTTCCTGTGTTGAATCTCCAGAGCAGAGATTCAAAGTGGGTTCTGCTGGCCAAATTCCCTGAAGAACCCCCCCTCACTTTTCCCTTGAAATAGCTGACAAGGAGGAAGATGTCTGTTCCCCTCTCAGTCAGCTGTAGTGAGCCAGGTTTTTTACCCCAACTTAATATCTTGGGGGTTGGAGAGGGGATTCCTTCCTAGCTGCCACAGGGGCCTTGGAAACTCACATTTTTTGTTTTGGGTTCTTCATCACTCTGTCCCTTACCCTCCTGGGTGTTGTGCAGCACTGCCCTGGTCTGCTGACCCCACTACCCCCAGCAGGTCCCTCAGACAGCTTTTGATTCTTACTCTGTTGCTTTTGTGAGAATATTGAGCCCTGACTATTAGTCTGATGCCATATTCCCACAATCTGCTTCTTCTTTTTTAATGTATTTAATGTATTTAGAACCATAAATTTCCCTCTCAGCACTGCTTTTGCTGTATCCTGTAAGTTTTTAAATGTTATATTTCATTTTAACTTGCTTCCTGGATATTTTCTAATTCTGCTTGTGATTTCTTCTTTGACACATAGGTTGTTCTTGAGTATGTTATTTAATTCCACATATTTGTGAATTTTCCAGTTCTCCCACTGTCATTATTTCTAACTTTATTCCTTAGAGAAGATATATTGTATGATTTCAATATTTTTAAATTTATTAAGATTTGTTTTGTGACCTAACATGGAGTTTACCATTAAGAATGCTCCATGTGCACTAGAAAAGCATGTTTGTTCTGCTACTGGGTGAAGGGTTTTATATATGTGCATTTGGTTTAGACTATCATTCAAGTTTTCTATTTTTTCATTGATCTTCTTTCTAGATGTTCTATCCATTGAAAGTGGTATATTGAAGTCTCCTATAACTAATGTAGAATTTATCTCTCTCTTCCAATCTGCCAATATTTGCTTTGTATATTTTGAGGCTTTGCAATTGGGTGCATATATATTTTTAAATGGTATGTCTTCTAGTTGAAGTGACTCTTTTATTAGTTTATGGTGACCTTCTTTGTCCCTTGTAATAGTTTTTGACTTAAAGACTATTTTTTCTGATATGAATATAACAATCCCAGCTCTCTTTCAGTTACTATTTGCTTGCTATATTTTTCCATACTTTTACTTTAAATCTACTTGTGATTTTTAATTTAAGGTGAATCTCTGTAAATAGATTATAGTTGGGTCATGCTTTTTATCCATTCTTCTAATTTCTACCTTTTGACTGAATAGTTTAATACAGACTGAATAGTTTTTATACATTTACATTTAAAACCACTACTGAGAATGCAGGACTTTCTTTTGCCATTTGCTATTATATTTAGTCTTTCTAAGTTTTATATCTTCTCTGCCCTTCAATTCTTCTGCTAATTTGAAATTTCTTATTTATTTGATTTTTTTTTGTAGTGTATAGCTTTGAATCTCTTCTCATTTACCTTTGTATATATGTTTTATTTTGAAGCACACTGTAAATTTGTGTTTACCTTGGGGTTTGAATTTAATATGCTAAATCTTTAACAATCATATTTTTTAAAATACCAACTTAACCTTAAAGCATATACACTCTTCCTATACCCCTCTGTCCTGCCATCTTTCTTTGTACTTGTTACAAATTATGTTTTTATGCGTTGTTCACCCAAAACCATAGATTTATCATTACTTTTTATACATTTGCATTTTAGAACCTATAAAAAATAAAAAGTGAAGTTATGTACCAAAAAATAAAATACAATATCCTGTGTATATAATTTATCATTATCCATATGGTCATATTTACCAGAAGTCTTTATTTCTTTATGCCACTTTGATTCACTGTCTAGTGGCCTTTCTTTTCAGTCTAAACAACTGTCATGAAGATCAACCTGAGGTAAAACTGGAGTGCAGGGTTCTCTCTGTCTTCTCTGAGCCTGTGTCTCATCCTGGGATTTGTGTGTCTTTGCTTTCTTGTGGCCTTAAGAATTCCCGTTTATATGAACACTAATGTCCCCTCCTCTCTCTTTGAGAAAGCTTTACCCCTCACCCAGGTGCTAAATTGTATGTTTTCAAGCTGGCAATTCTTTGCCTAGCTGCTTAGACTCAATTGTTTTTTACACTGCTTTAGCTTTATGCAAGCTTCTTCTGCCTTTAGGGCAATTTCTGGGAGTGTGACCCAGAGATGAGTTCCTGGTTCAGTCATTCTGGCTACCACCTGACAGACTGGCACCAGCATACAGGCACTCCAGTATACACGTAGGGATTACTGTGCTTCCTCCAGAACGGGGCCAGTATCCACATTAGGAGCTGAGGCCGGCTCCTCCCCTGTCCTGGGGAGGGGTGGTGACATCAGGGCATGACCAGCTTCCATAGGTCTAAAGCCATGTTTTCTTCCTACAGCACTCTCACAGTTACTACAAGCTTTTAATTGTTTTCTTGAGTTTGAAGAACATTGCTTTGCCAGTTTTAAAAATTTGTTTATTAAGCAGTTTTATTGAGATATATTCACATACCATATAATCTATCCAAATTGCATGATCAATGGCAGCTTTTAGTATAATCACAATGTTGTGCATTCAAAACCTCAAAAATTTTAAAATTTTTCAATTTCATTACTCCAAAAAGAAAGACCCTACACCCCTTAGCATTCCTTCTCCAGACCTACTTAACCACTAATCTAATTTCATCTTTATAAATTGATTTATACTTACATTTTATATATATGCAGTATTCTGTGTCTGGTCTCCTTCACTTAGTACAATGGGGTTTTTTTGGTCTGATATTAACATCATGTAGTATTAACTTACATTTGTTCAGTTTCAAGTAAAATGGTCTTATATATATACAATTCTACCCATATCATATTTCACATAATATATTTAGTTCATAGTAGCACAATCATACAGTGTTTATCCTTTTGTGTCTGGCTTACTTCACTCAGCATAATGTCCTCCAGGTTCATCCCTGTTGTCTTATGCTTCATGATTTCATTTCTTTTCACTGCTGCATAATATTCTATTGTGTGTATACTCCCCAATATGTTTATCCATTCATCAGTTGATAGGCACCAGGGTTCTTTCCAACGTTTGGCTATCGTAAATAATGCTGCTATGAACATTGTTGTGCAGATGTGTATTCTGTCACTGCTCTCAGTTCTTCTGTGTATATACCTAGCAATGGTATTGCTGGGTCCCAAGGCAAGTCTATATTCTACTCCTTTGGTAAGTAGTACGTGCCAAACAATTCTGCACAGTGGCTGTATCATGCTACATTCCCACCAACAGTGAATAAGTATTCCTGTTTCTCCACATCATCTCCAACATTTACAGTTTTCCGACTTTTTAATACACCTCTGCCAGTTTTTGCTAGTTGTTCAAAGATTTTGTTGGGGAATGGCATCCTAGAGCTGCCATCTTTGTTAAATGGCCAATTTCAACCAGTTTTAATATTTTTCCACATTTGCCATATTGTTCTATCTATCCATCTATCTCTCATCCATCTAGCTTTCTATTTGCATACCTATTTTCTAAATATTTAAGAGTAGGTTGTATACATCATGCTAGATTTGAGTTTTAATTTGTTTCCTGTGATGTGCTGCAATAGGTCTCCCCTTTAAATTTCCCGTGCATTGTTACTTTTGAACAATAGTATAACTGCTATACACAAATGACTATTGTAAGTGGTGTTTTGGGGAAATCAAAGAAAACTGGCTGTGTTCCACCATGAACCATGTGGTATAAAGAAAATAGCCAGAAGATGAGAAATGTACCTCAGTCCCAATATATCAAGGGTTTGAAAACCAGGGTGTGAAGGAGCACTGGTTTCATTGTCATGCCCGTAATAGGGCTTGAGTCACTTCATTTTAATAGTAAAAGACCAAGTCATCCACCTTCTCCATTCCCTCCCATCCACATTCCTGAAGCCAGAAGATTTGGAAATACCAGGCTGGTAGATAAAGTTTAGAGAGAGCACTCTTACATGAAATAGAAGTGTCGCAATTTGAACACAATTAAGTATTTCCAATTTTCCACTGTATTACTAGATAACTTGTCAGGTGCTAGGGCTAAGAAGAGGAATAAAAATTACACATGTCTGCAAAAGCATTATATGTTAAGGAAAAGATATACTAAATAAAATATAATGTGGTCCCTAAATTGTCCTGTAACTGTGATAATTTTGAAAATAAAGTGTAATTTTGATTACTCTTTCTCTAAACTTGGAATGAGTGTCTGCATTTGTGTCCTTAGAGCCTGCTTAAATGCATTGCAATGTATCTTAAAAGCTAATTCTGCAGCACCCCCGTCTTAACAAAGTGCATTGTTTTATTTTCCAGTGAGAAGCCCAGGTAGAATGACCCCTCTGAGCATTCTTTAATTTAGGATCTTTTGCAATATCTGTTCTCACAGCAGTCATTTCTCCTCCAAGCTTTTGATTCTTTTTTTTTACACTTTGGCATTCTTCTTTTTTATTTTTCTTTGAAGACCTTAACAATTATCATTTATATTCTCTTCTTCCAGATATTCAGAGGTGTTTTAATGGAATTAAAATCTGAATTAGGAAAGAATAAATGTTGCTTATTAGGAAAGGAAGGGTCAGTGCCCTCAAAATGGATTAAGTGGGTGACCCTTTGCTTTTGTGTGGTACTTAATCAGTTTAGGTTAGGTGATCCTTCACAAGGACAACCAAAACGGAAGAAAGAAGGGAGGGAGGGAGAGCAGGAGGGAGGCAGGAAGGGAAAACAAAAAAGAATCCATTCTGATGTGAGGAAAAGTAGAAAAGAGAAGTTTATTTCTCAGTGAAATCAAGCTACAAGGCCAAATTATTTTACGAGATAACATTTCTCTTTAGTAAGACATTTTCAAAGAAAAGGTGCTAATAAATAGTGTTAGCTCTCCTGAATTGAGGTTTAAATTTTTGTTTATAAGTAAAATTTTGTGCAGCATTATCTGCCTTCTGGTATGGCAAATCAAAGTGCTTAGAAATTTTTCTTTTCTTTGGAAATTAAAGAGCCTTGAAAATTACTTCTATTTGAAAAAACAGAAAGAATAGAAAGCATGAAACCTTCCCAACCAGCTGGTTGGGAAGACTGGGAAGATGGGTCTTTGAGTTGTCCATGCATGGCTGGCTGTGTGGGAGAAAGTCTCTCGGGTGGAATGGGTGGCACTATGGATCTTTGTGCTGAAGCTCCTTCTTCCAGCTGAGAGATCATGAGGAAAAGGCAGCTTGATCTTTTCTAATGGGCTGGTCCCTTCAGTTTTCAGCTCTATTTTTTAAGAGCTATTTTCACAGAATGCTTTATTCCTTTTCTGTACGCAGGCCACCGACTGGAATGACCCAGAGCCAGCCATCTAGAAGGGCTGCAGATGCTCCAAGACTGACCACTCCCCTGAGGGCCGAAAACGTGATCCCTCATGCACCACCTGTAAACTCCTGCAAGAAGGAGAAAGGAGGGGAGATGTGCTCACCTTTTATTTTAATAAAGTATCAAAGCAGAAGGAGAAAACTCGAGAGACCCCGAGAAAGATCACAGTGCTTTGTTTCAACCAACAAAAGTCATGCTCAAAAAAAGAAAAGAAAAAAAATTTCTGGAGGCATATTGTGCCCACCAGGCATTTTGTTGTAACTAGGGGAAAGTCATACAAGGCCACAGGAGTGAATAAAACTACAGAGGTTTCCCTCTTTGATAAATTTTATTTTTTGAAATTGGTTTGGGGGTGTATGTGAGATCATGATGAAAAAAAAAGTGCTGGCAATGAGTGATATATTTATGCAAATTAAAGGTGATTAAGTAGCAAACTTTCCTCAAAGGATTAAAATAATAAAACACATAGAAAGAGCAGATAAGAGCTTATTTCTTGGAAGATAACTCTTACAGGAAGGGAATGGGTTTGTGCAGAACAACCAAAAGGGCTTTTGTAGCTATATTTGTGGCACAAAGAAGAGCCAGGCCTGCTTGGGGCACACAATGCAAAATTTAACAAGTAAGAGAAAAGGCAGTGCCTTCCAACTTTAATTTTGCATTGATATTTTTTTTCTTTTCCCATGAAGAGGAATGTTCTTCAAGCAAGAAGGATAGAATAAAAACCAGTGGGAAAAAAAAATTAAATTCCAAGAGAGATTTGGAGACAAGCCGTGGGTTTCTATGTTTCATTACGCTGATCAAAGAACTGTGGTTGGTGATCTTTATGAACCCATGGTGTGTGGGAGAGTGTCCAGAACCCTGTAGAGGGGCACATGTCCCAATTTTCAAAAGAAGAGGATAAAAGAAACAGTTGGCTAATACACTTGACCTCTATCTGAAATAATTTAAAACGACTAAAAGTGGTGATGCCTCTTTCTTAATAGGGGTTTCTCAAGTCAGGCCAAATTAGTGTTGTTTTCTTTTGACTATTCATTAGAATAGTGGACAAAGAAAATGAAGTAGACAGTTTCAAGTCTCATCATTGAGGGCTGCATGCAATGTCACCTCTTCAGAGAGGCCTTTCTTAAGCACTTGGTCAAAAGCAGCTCCTCAGATATTTCTCCTTGAAGGATGACCTTATTGCTTTAATTCAAAGCATTTGTCATTATGTAAAATTATATGGCAATTACTTTGTTTATTGTCTGCCCGCTTTTCCACTATAATGCAAACTCCGGAGAGCTGAGAATCACATGTGACTTGACCTCTGCTGTATTTCTAGGAGCTTAAATAGTGCCCTAGCATATAGTAAGCACTCACTAAGTGACCACTGAATGAATGAATGAATGAATGAATGAATGAATGAATGTTGCTTACATACATTTTTTTCAAGCAAGTGATTTCCAAAATATAAAGAGGGGTGTGGTCATTATCTTGGCAAGGCATTTGACTAAGTTATTCGTTATTTCCTTGATGATGAAATGGAGAAATTGACCAGATGATTTTATGTCTTGGTGATAATAGCTATCACTGATAGGCATTTCAGACCTTAGGAACAACGGGAGGTAAGACAGACCGGGGATGCAGACCGGCTTTTGATTCCCTTCACATCTGCATTTGGGACCCTGTCTGTGACCATACGAAACAGATCTAATTGGTGTTATTAGTGAAGGGTATATGCCGGCTTTATCCCTGCAAATTCATCTTTGTTTCTTTAAGCTTCCTTAACCTTCATTTCCTTAAGCTTATATTATGCTGCTTGTACTTTTATTTAGTATATATTTCATTTTGAATTGTTTCATTATTTTAATTTATATTTTGAATAGGTTTGAAATTCAAACAGTAAATTATACCATGCAAAGCTTGCTCCTACCACTATTGTCCAAAGCTACCCACTTCCGCAGCCCATTAGTAACCATGTTATTAGTTTCTTGTATCCTCCTAGATATATTTTAGCATATACAAAAACCCCACACATATATGCGTTGTGTATGTTCATATGCACACACATGTATCCATAAATCTACACATTTCTCCTCTCATCTTTTTTACACAGATGGTGACATACTATATGTACTATTCTGTACTTTTATTTTCCTCCATATATTTTAAAGACCGCTTCATATAGGTACATCAAGAATGTCCTCATTACTCTTACAGAGATATGTAATATTTCACACTGTATCATATTTTTATCTATCATATTTATTTAAACTGTATCATTTATTTAACCTGTCCCCCTAATGATACACTCAGGGTTTTTTTCCAGTTTTACTCTCACAAA
Organism: Dasypus novemcinctus; assembly: GCF_030445035.2. Lineage (NCBI taxonomy): Eukaryota > Metazoa > Chordata > Mammalia > Cingulata > Dasypodidae > Dasypus > Dasypus novemcinctus. The sequence goes on from NC_080698.1 coordinate 20,194,157, forward strand.
TAATGTTGCAATGTATAACGTAATACATAATGCCATTTTGCACATGAGCAAGTTTATCTTTAAAAAAAAAGCCTACAAGTATATTTGCCGTGTCAAAGGGGCATGTTTTGATAGATGTTGCTAAGTTTCTTTCCAAAGGGTGGCGTCAATTCACACTCTCACTTCTCCCCCCCCATCTTGATCTTGCCAACAGAGTTTCACGCTACATCTCTGCTATTATGAATGAGGTGGACCATCTTTTCTGTATTTAAGAGCCATTTGTATTTTCTTGACCTGTTTATATACTTTGCATTTTCTATTGGATTACTACAACCCGTTATTCATTTTTCAGAGTTCTTTATGGATTTGGGAAATTAGCATTTTCTGTGTGTTCTTGATTGCATGTATTTTGCTGCAGAATGTTAAAGATTTCTTCATATAAATTCTGCCCACATCTTTTCTCAGTTTATTCTCTATGTTGTAACTTTCCTGTCATTATTGTAAATGGTTTTATAACTAATTTTTAAAGTATCTGAGTTTCTTACTATACTATAAACTAGGGTTTGCCAAATCTATGGCCTGTGGCCAAATCCAGCCACATTTATTTTTCTGTAAATAAAGTTTTATTGGAACATAGCCACATCCATTTATTTCCATTTTTCTACTGTTGCTTTTGTGTTCCAATGCAGATTTAAGTAGTTGCAACAAAGAGTCTAAAATGTTTACTCTGTCACATTACAGAAAAAGTTTGCTTATCCTGGCTATAAGTTTCTTCTTTGAGGGCTTATTCAATTATTTACTTACAATACCTCTTAGCAAATAGCACATAGTCAATGCTCAAATAGCACGTAATTTGTTGAATGGGATACTGCAAGGCTAAAACAATTGACATTTGATGTGAAACATGACTTTCTCCTAAGTGAGAATGACATCCATTTTACAAATATTTATGGAGCATCTACTATGTGCCTGCCACTGTTCTAGGTGCTATGGATATAGCAATTAGCAAAATACATAAAAATTTCTGTCTTCAAAAAGCCAGTCGACATTTCTAGCTAATTCTGTTTTCATTTGGAAACAAGAGATGTAGTTTAAATTAGTACCTTTGTATAAATAATCATTGTTGTTAATGATGAAATTTTCCTGCACATCATTTGTTAAATAGTACATTTTAGACATTTAAATTCATTAAATTGTTCACTGTCTAGATGTGTACTGCCCATTAAGACAGGTACTAGCCACATGTGACTGACTATTGAACACTGGAAATGTGGCTGCTCTGAACTGAGGTGTGCTGTATTTATTACAAAAATATAAAGTATCTCTTTTAATTTTATATTGATTACAAGTTCAAAGAGTATTTTGGATATAGTAGGTTAAATGAAATTTATTAATAAAATTAACTTCAACTGTTTTATTAATATTTATGTGGATGTAAAAAAAATTAAATTACATATGTAGTTTATATTATACTTCTATTGGATAGCCTCTTTCAGATACCTCCTTTTTTGCTTAGGTGGTGTTTCTCAAATACTTTTTTTTTTTAAAGATTTATTTATTTATTTCCCTCCCCTTCCACCCACCCACCCCGATTGTCTGTTCTCTGTGTCTGTTTGCTGCGTGTTCTTAGTCTGCTTCTATTGTTGTCAGCGGCACGGGAATCTGTGTTTCTTTTTGTTGCGTCATCTTGTTGTGTCAGCTCTCCATGTGTGCGGCACCATACCTGGGCAGGCTGCACTTTCTTTCATGCTGGGTGGCTCTCCTTACGGGGCACACTCCTTGCGCGTGGGGCTCCCCTATGGGGGGACACCCCTGCGTGGCAGGGCACTCCTTGCACGCGTCAGCACTGCGCATGGGCCAGCTCCACATGGGTCAAGGAGGCCCGGGGTTTGAACTGTGGACCTCCCATGTGATAGACGGATGCCCTAACCACTGGGCCAAGTCCGCCACCATCAAATAAATTTTTTTAGAAGGTGGGAAAATGGGGTTAAACAAGGTTTTAAAAGTGTCTTAATTGCTGGGTTCACTGAGCCTTTTGTGGTTAATTTGCAACATGAATTTCCATGGGGATGGGAATTTTTGCAGTATTCCCCAATTCCTTTTGCTAGGAGCATTCCTGGAAAATACTCTTTGCTGTCTCTGATGCAAATGGCAACACTGTACTGCTCATCCTGGAACCTGGTACCAAGGCACTGACAGCCGGGTAGGCTTTAATTTATAAGGTCGGTCTGCAGTTCATTTTCTGAAAATTTCCCCTTGGATTTGACTGGTTGTTTTAAAATGAATTTCAATTGTTTAGATACAAGTGACTAAATGTTAAAAAGTTTGCTGGGTTTAAAAATTAAATAGGAGAGCAATCAGATTTACAAAAAAATTATTCATTTGCAAAATAAGTAATTGTAAATGGGTTTGTCGATTGGGTGCGAAGAGAAGTCCAGTGATCTATGGCACAGAATTATTAATTGATACGTCACATTTTTGACAGAAGAATATACCACTCACAAGACCTACACATTGGGATAAATTCAAGAACGCAATTGAGCTGAGAGTTAGTCTAGTGACAAATGTTGCCATTTATTATATTCTGAAATCCTCATTATAAAGGCATCCAGGAGCTAGCTAGGAACAAGTTAGTGTCCTAAGCCTTGAAGGAAACTTTGGTCACTTACCCCATTCCAGAATGTGAGAGTCTCTCCTCTGAACACCCTAACCTCTGCATTTCTAGTAACTCAAAATTGTTCTCAGCATTTTGCTCAAACATCCCTCCCTAACCACATCCCCCACCCCCCTCATCCCTGGACATGAAATACAATAGTTATGTGGCCCAGGGACATTCTACATTGTAATTTTGGAAAAGCCTACCTTAGTGTTTTGCTAACATGCTGAATGTAGATTTTTGGCTTCTGGCAGTTGCTAAATAGGTAGAAATTATCCATCCTAATGATTGACCAGTGGAAGCCATTCCCCATATTGAGAGAAAAAGAATCAATTGGGATGTTAAAGACCCCCTTTTGATCTCTCATTGAATTGTCTAGCTCTTGAAATTGAAACTAAGAAAGTGTAATTCTTTCCTCCCAGGTTTGGTTACTTTGTGGTAGGTAGTTCACCAAGTATGAATGAATGAAACAAAGTCTAAGAAAGCAAGAATCTGGAGAAGCTGAGTAACTGAGCTCTTCTTGCCAAAGGCTGTATCTAAGAGGTACATCCAAATGGCATGTGGCAGAGTTGATCTGAATTTTGGTTCCACTTAATGGTTAATTTCTACGAAGTCAATTGACTCAATTCAGCAGTGATCTGAATTGGCTATTACATCTGACTAAATGCACTAAATTGGCCATCCTTTTGTCTTCTGTTTTCCAGTCATGCAAACACAGTCACAAATCAAAGCAACAACCATCCAAGTAACAAACAAAATGAACAAAACTGAACAGAGTATAAAATGAATAACATAACTGAAATATGCTTTCTTACTTGGATTCATGTAATAGATCAAAATGAGTTTTTGTGTTTTTAAAAAAAAATTTTTATCCTTTTTGGTTGTGATAATGTACTCTTCTTTTTTTTAAGATTTATTTTTTACTTATTTCTCTCCCCTTCCCTCCCCCCACCCCAGTTGTCTGCTCTCTGTGTGTATTTGCTGCATGTTCTTCTATGTCCACTTCCATTGTTGTATTGTTGTCAGCGGCACCAGGAATCTGTGTCTAGTTTTGTTGCATCATCTTGTTGTGTCGGCTCTCCATATGTGCAGCTGCCACTCCTGGGCAGGCTGCACTTTCTTTCGCACGGGATGGCTCTCCTTACGGGGTGCACTCCTTGTGCGTTGGGCTCCCCTCCGCAGGGGACACCCCTAAGGGGCATGGCACTCCTCTTGATACACTGCTGTGTACTTGTAGATACTGAGTACTTGTCTGCAAGACTGCATTGAAATTTAGATCTAAAACTGGAAAGTGTTGATTTACTAGGAGACTGTCATTCGATCACATATATATGTGTGTGTATACGTGTGTGTGTGTGTGTGTGGCACGTTCACTTAATGAAAGCTGCAAAATGTCGGCTCATGAACTAAATAAACTATGATAAATCTGATCCAAGATGACAATTTTCACATTCATAGGGAAATCCACTTTTTGATTTGTTAATTACAAAAATAATACATTTGACTGTAGAAAATTATAAAATTTAAATAGGCAAATTAGGGGGGAAATAATTGTAATTTCATCCCCTAGAGATAAATCCACAAAGATGTTGATGTCTATCTTTCCAGACTTTTTCCTCACATTAGAGTATGAGATGACACCCTGCAGACTGGCTTTACAAACAGCATCTATAATTTAATTAATACTTATATCTTTTCATGTTAATATAAATTTAAATTGTAAGATTAATGGGTGCATACTATTCCATGGCATGTATAGACCATATTTCATTTAACCAATGCACTACTGCTAGATTATTGTTTCCAGTTGATTTCTATCACAAATGAAGCTTCAGAGATCACCCCTGCATATATATGCATGTTCACTCCTCACTAGTCCTGCGCATAGATTCCTAAAACTGGAATAGATTAGTCAAAGGGACAGTGCATTCCTGAGCTTATTTGATTCTTTTGGCAAAATTTCCTCTCAGAAATGGCATGTCTGTCAGCACATAATTAATTCAGTGTCTAATATGTACTATAATATTGAAGGAGACAAGTCATTGACTTTAGGAAATTGACAACCTAGGAGGAGAATACCTAGATATAAACACATTTTGAATAGTCTGTTATTATAACTTTGCAATCATATCATAACTTTCTTTAAAGTTATGATGTGGCATAAAAAGGCATGAAGACATTTTAACGTTTATTTTGAATATTTTATAAATAAGCACTTCAGAGTAAATATTTAAATAAAGGTATAAACAGAAAAATGTACAAATCATAAATGTGTACACTTAGCAGCACCGCAGAAGCCCTCTCATCATCAAAGAGCTCCTAACTTCTAACTTCTTTATCAATTTTGCTTGTTGTTACATTTTATATAAATTAAATTACACAGTATATCTTCTTTTGTGTCTGGCTTCTTTACCTCAACACCAGTCTTTGTAAAATTCATCCATGTTATCTCATATAAGAGTAACCTGTTTATTTTAATAGCTCTAAAGTATTTGTTAATATGACAAATCAAATTCTCTTATAGATGGACATGAGATTCCAGTTTCTGTTTCTACTTTTGAATGTACTTTCTTGTGCTTGTCTTTTGGTGTTGGTGACACGTGAACATAATCCTAGTGGGTATCTACCTAGGAGAGGGAGCACTGGGCCATTGGGTGTACCTTACCATGGAGTATGACACATCCCCTTGTTCTACATTAGAGTATGCAAGTTTGTTTTTTAGGCTTTGCAGTGCAGGTATCTCATTGTGGTTTTAATTTCCATTTTCCCAAGGACTAATGATTTTTTTTAGCACCTTTTCATAAATTATTGGCCATTTGGATATCCTGTTTTGTGAAATTCCTTTTACTCATTTTTCTACTGGATTGTCTTTTTGTTTTTCTTGTTGATTTATAGGAGTTCTTTCTTCTGGAGCTTTTGTTGGATACATATATTCCAAAAATTACTCCCACTTAGTGGCTTGCATTTTTTACTCTTTATTGGTATCTTTTTTAAATAAATAGAAACCTCTCGTTTTAATGTAGCATAATCCATAAATCTTTTCCTCTAGGTTAGTGCTTTCTGTGTTCTGTTTAAGTCATCTTTGCTTACCCCAAAGTCCTGAAGATATTCTCCTATGTTATTTCCTGGGACTTTTATGTTTTCACCTTTTGCATTTAGATCTACAATGTAGTTGTAAGTGAATCTTGCATATGGTGTGAGTTTTGGGTGGGGGTGGGAACAGGAATCAAGATTCATTTTTTTCCGTATGGACAGCCAATCAACACAGCATCATTTATCGAAACGACAAATTTTATCCATCATATTTAGCACCACATTTGTCAAAAATTAGGATCTATATATGTTTGGTTTTGTTTTTGGACTCTTGTTTTTTTCTGTTGATCTATTTATCTGTTCTTATGCCAATACCACTATATCTTAATTCCTGTACCTCTATACTGAGTGTTATTTATATTGAGATGATTATATGATTTCACTCCCCTTTTTTACTTAATGTCATGAATTTTATTGATTCATTTTCAAATATTAAATAAACCTTGCTTTGCTGGGATAAATCCAAAATTAATGATAATGTATTTTTCTTTGACAGATCAATGGATTTTGTTTCCTAATATTTACTTATGATTTATTTTTGTGTGTCTATGTCCATGGGTGGTATTTTCTTTAATTTCCTTTTTCACAATATTTTTAAAATCAGGTTTTGGCACCAAACTGGGAAGTGTTTTCTCTATTCCCTGAAAAGACTTTGTGTTTTGTGGCTCAATTCCTTTAACAGATATAGGGCTTGTAGTGGTTTGATATTGTTTATGAATTCCAAAAATAGATATTGGATTATGTTTATAAACTGATCTGTTCCTTTGGGTGTATTAGATTGTATTATCTTCAGAGGTCTCACTTTTACTTGATTAAGTTATGATTAGGGCTTTGATTGGGCCACATCAGTAGGATGTTGAGTGTCCCCCCCCTCGCTCCTTGGTGGAATGGGACTCACAGAGAAAACTACACGGCAGAAGAGAGAGTTGGAGTGTTGATGCTCAAGCCCTGGGAAGTAAATACACAGAGAAGAAGAACACAGAGAAGCAGATATGTGAGGAGAGAGAGAAGCCTTGCTCGGTAGACATGGCAGAGGCCCCAGGAAGAAAGATGAGCCATTCACCTGATAATTTACAGCTGGCTTTGTGGAGAGAGCAGAGTAGCTGAGCCCAGAGAGAAACAAGCCCTGGGGAGAGAGATGAGCCCTTTAATCTACAACTGAGAATGGAAGGAGCAGGGACCACACAACCTAGGAGGAAGAGGAAGTCTGAACCCTAACCCTTGCAGAAACTGGCAGCCATCTTGCTCCAATATATGGCAACAGACTTTGGTGAGGGAAGTAACTTATACTTCAAGGCCTTGTCACTATAAGCTTCTACCCTAAGTAAATACACTTTATGAAACCCAGCAGGCTTTTGGTACTTTGCATCAGCACCCCTTTGGCTGACTAATACAGGGCTATTCAGATTTATTTCTTCTGACAGCTGTATAAGTTGTATTCTTTCAAATGCCTGTCCATTTCAAGTAAATTTTCAAATTTTTTGTTGTAGACTTGTTCATAAGAATATTTCTTTAATGTCTTTAGGATCTTTAGTGATTTCCCATTTTTCTTTCTGGCAATTTATCATTTATCTCTTTTTATTCCTGGTAATTCAGAAGATTACCAAATTTATCCTTTTTAGATAACAAATTTTGGCTTTGTTGATTTTTTTACCATATAGTGTTATCTTCTTTTTTGATTTCTGCTCCTATCTTTACCATGTCCTTGCTTTCCTTATTTTCTTGGGGCAATTTTCTAGTTTTAATAAGTTGTTTTTGAAAATTCTTCAATTATAATTTTATTCAGTTTGAGGGTTTATATCCTGTGACAATCCCAAGTAATCTATACACACACACATATATATGCACGTATATATATATGCACAATCCCAAATAATCTAAATATTACAGCTTAATATCACATAGTACAATAAGAATTTCCATTAAAGAAATAGTAACTTCACACTATAAACATCATCAGTCAATGTGACTTTTTAAAATTTAATTCCTAAATTCCCATTCACCATTAAAAATGGACAAAAGATTTGAAGAAACACTTCACTATAGAGGTCCAGAAAGATATGAAAAGAAGATATGAAAAGAAAAAGAAACTCAGCATCATTAGTTAGCAAAATGCTAATTAAAACCACAATGAGAAACCACTACACATTTATTAGAATAGTTAAAATTTAACAGCCTGATTATACCAAATGTTGTTGAGGCTATAGAGCAACTGGAACTCTCATACACTCCTGCTGGAAATGTAAAATGGATTAAACACTTTGGAAATCAATTTGACAATTTCTTAAGAAATTGAACAAACACTTATTATATGTTCTGGTTATTCCTTTCTTAGATATTTGACCAAGAGAAATGAAGGCATATGTCTATCTAAAAACTTGTATACTAACATTCAAAGTAGCATTATTTGTAATAGCCAAACTGAAAACAACCCAAATGCTTAGCAATAAATGGAGTATTGCATGGATATAGAAAGCAATGAACTATACTTGCAACAATATGAATGCAACTTAAAATAATTATACTGAGTGAAAGAAGCCTGACAAAAGAGGACATCTTGTATGATTCCATCTCTATAAAGTTCTAGAAAAGGTAATCTAATCTATAAAACTAGAAAGTAGATCAGTATGCTTTTGTGGAATGAGGGGCAGAGAGAAATAGATGGTGGGACTACAAAAGGGGTATGAAAAAACTTTTGAGAGTGATAAATATCTTCATTATCTTGATTATGGTGATATTTTCACAGGTATATACATATTGAACTGAACATTTTAAATATGTACAGTTTATTGTATGTGAAGTATACCTCAATAAAGCTCTTAAAAATCAAACTAGAAAAATGGAGTATCCAGAATATTTGTGGATTTTTATAGTTATTTTGTTGTTGATTTGTAGTTAAATTTCATTGTGGACAGAGAACAACAGGCTTTTAAGATTTTAATATTTTGAAATTTTTTGAGACTGTTTTATGGATAAATTGATATGATAAATTTTGGTAGTTATTTCATGTGTACTTGGAAAGAATGTATAATTTCAGTTGCTGATTGTTTTGTTTTATAAGTCAATTACATCAATTCTATAAACAGCACAGTTCATATTAACCAGCAATTTTCTCATCATTTGTCTGCTCCTTCTGTAAATTCTGGAGACCTATTTTAATCTCCAATATAATGTGGATTTGTCTGTTTTTCCTTTTAGTTCTGTCAATTTTTACTACATTTGCAAATTTGAAGCAATGATAGGTGCATATTAATTTAGAATTGCTGTATCTTCATGTTAGACTTTCTTCTTTATCATAAAGAGGTTTGCTTTCTATTTCTAGGACCACTGTTTGCCTTAACTTTGATTTTGTCTGATATCAGTAAAACTAAATAAATTTCTTTTCATGGGTTTTGCATGTTTGTATGGTATTCATTTTCTCTGGTTTTACTTTCAACACGCCTGGATCTTTATACTTAAAATGTGACTCTTGTAAGTAGAATATAATTAAGGTACTTTTAAATCACTCTGAAATTCTTTGTGTTTATTTCGAACACATAGCTGGTTACAACTGATGTGATTACTGATATATTTGGGCTTAAATTTACCATCTTACTATTTGTTTTCTCTTTGCCCCACTCATTTTCTCTTTCTTGTTCTCTCCTTTCTTGCCTTCTTTTAAATTATTTTTGGGTTCCTTTTTTTCGCCACTCTTAGGTCTTTATTACATATACTTTTATTATTCTTGCAGTAGTTACCCTAGATATTGCAATATGCATCCCTGATTTATCAATATTTAATATAATATGGTAGATTTTACCATCTCCTGGACAATGTGATAATCTTAGAACACTAACTCCATTTACCCCCTCTTGCCTTTTATTATTTGTTTCTAATATATTTAAATCTGAAAAAATTTAAAAACCTGTAGACATTTTATTATTGTCTTATACAGATTCTATTTGTTTAGATTCCTTTCTATTACTTTTCACTTCTTCCTTTATCTTCTTGCTTCTAAGTGTGATCATTTTCCTTCTGCCTGAAGAACACCAGTTGGTGCAGGTCTACTGCTGACAATTTTTTTCCAGTTCTGTTTCCTTGGAAATTTCTTTATTGAAACTTCCTTTTTGGAAGATACTTTGTCTGGGATTAGAATTCCAGGTTTGGTAACTTTTTTGCCTTTTTTTCTGGCTCTTGAGAAATAATTCAATTGTCTCTGGCTTCTATGGTTAAGAAGCCAATTGTCTTACTATCGATCCTCCAGAAATAATGTGACTTTTTCTATAGTTATTTTAAGATTTTCTCTTTCTTCATGGCAGTTTTATTATGATGTCTCTAGAAGTGATTTTCTCTGTATTTGTAGTTAAAGGTTTGCAGAACTTCTTCAACAATTGGCTTAAAGTATTCTACCACTTGTTTTTAATATTTCCAATACATTATTTCTTTAAATATTGTTCCTGCCCTGTAGTGGTTTAAAGCTGTACATGTTCTTATATTATCCATTAATCCATTCCTGTGGTTGTGAACCCACTGTAAGTAGGACCTTTGGACGAGGTTACTTCAGTTAGGGTGTGACCCACCTTAATCAGGAAGGGTCTTAATCCTGTTACAAGAGTCCTTAATAAAAGAATGAAATTCAGACAAAGAGAGAAAGCCACAGAGGGAAAGCAATTGAACCTGGAAGAGAAGGGAAAGACTAGGAGATGCCACCTTGTAACTTACCATGTGACTGAGGAGCCAAGGCTTGCTGGCGGCCAGTCCCAAAATGCTGGTCTTTTAGGAAGAAAGCATTGCCTTGATGACACCTTGATTTGGACTTTTCTTTTAGCCTCAAAATTGTAAGCTAATAAATTCCTATTGTTTAAGCCCACCCATTGTATATTTGCTTGAGCAGCCTAGGAAACTAAACCATGCCCCGTTCTGTCCTTCCTCTTCTTTTAGGACTCCAGTTATCTATATTTGATCTTTCCCCAAGTCTCACAACTCTTATGCTCTTTTCATATTTTTGCCTTTTTCTGTCTCTTTCCGTTGTTTCTTCTGATATATCTTCAGCCCATTGATTCTCTCCTCAGCTGGGTTTATTTTACTTTTAACCAATTCATTGAGTTCTTGATTTCATTTATTGATTTTTTTTAGTTCTATAATTTTACTTTTAAATGATGTTCTGGTTTTTGCTGAATTTCCCCATTTAGTCATCTACTTTTCTTGAATATAATACTTAGTTGTTTATAAATCCCTATATTATAAGGTTAATGTCTGTCCTCTATGGGTCTACATCTATTGTCTTTTATTATTTTTATTTTAGTTGAGCTTTTGGCATGTTTTATTACTCTTAGTTGAATGTGGTCATTGTGTTTAAAGATTATAGAGGTAGTTTGAATCTCTGGATTATATCATAATTCAGATAAAATTCACATTTTTTATTTTAGTAGGCAAGGTGCATAGAATGTTAGAGTTCACTTTTACTCCTAAATTACAGCACTTGAGGGATTACAGTTCAAAGCCTGGCACCTTTATTTGGCCCCTCCTCCTTGACGGGCTCTGAATCTCAAATTTCCCCCAGACTGGAGAGATTGCAGGAAGCTCTGTTCAGCTCTTCAGCCTTTCAGAAACCACTTTATGTTCAGTTTTTCTCATATCTCAGCTGTTCATTGAGAATTTGCAAATGCCTCAAGGAGAAAAGTGGTGCCAAATCCCAGTCACCTCTCTGGGATTCTCTGCTTTTTAAGATTCGACCCTCAAATCTTTGCTGTCTCAATATCTCTCCAATGCCTTAAAATGAATGCTTTTCTTTTTTTTTCATTTCCAAGCTTTTGTAGTGGTTTAGGCAGGGAGATTCATTAAAATAAGCTAGTCTGCAATTTTTATAAAGTGAAAAATCAGTATTGTTTAGATTTATATGATCTCTCTTTGATAGTAAAGGAAACTGAAGCAGAGATTTTTTTTCTTCACATCAAATTACTAGTTAATGACATAGAGCTGCGGTTAGATCCATGTGTCCTGACCACTAATACTGAATAGAGTGCTGTTACCGTGCATGCCCAGTAGAAATACTACAATAATGTCAGGGTTTAGAAGAAACATTATTTTCCATCTATAAATACTTAAATGCCTGTGCTGAGAAGTGAACTAGATTTGGTTGGATTCAAACATTTCTAACAATCTATATGTATTGAGTACTTACCTGTTCAGGCTCAGGGACAATGGTTTTATATGCAGCAACTCATTCAATCCTCACAGCAACCCTGTGAGGCAAGACATATCATCCCGATTTTGAGACAACAAAATTGCATTTCAGGGAAGCTCAAGATAAACTATTAGTAGGGAATGGAACAAGGACTTGCACCTCTGTGATGTAGTGGACTCAGTAGTGGTGTTTAAAGTCAGACCAGGCTTAATATTCTTTGTCACTAATTAGCTGTGTGACCTGGAGCAAGGATTTTTTCTCTGAGTTGTAGATTCCTCATTTAGTTATGATGAGACTCTAGTAACAATGTGGTGAAGAGAAAATTAAATAATGCATTTGAGTGCACTTGGTATCAATGGGGTACCAAGTAAATGCTAGAGCCCTTCCTTCTTTCCCTGAATCACCACACATATTTGAAAGGACTTTAAAGTTTACAAAATATCTTTCAAGTATAAAATTTATTTAACAGTTCTGAGCAGTAGGCTGGGGAAGTAGTAATGTGGAAACTGCATCTCAGGGAAGAAAGGAAACTTGCCTTCAGGAGCTCAGCTTGCATGTAGAAGAGTGAAACTGCTGATTGCAGTGTGCCTAGATCAACACTGTAGATATGTCCTGAAAATGGAATTTTTGTAATTTAGTTAACATTTCAAAAGCATGAGAAGAATCTGCTATGTAAAGGATCCCTGCAGTAAATGCTTTTGTGAAGTCAAGATTAAGTCTGGAAATGTAAGTTAAATCCTACTAACTTATCCTTTTATAAATCTTGTTTTTAATGTTTTCTTAAAGTTGGACTTGTCTGATGTTGACTTTTCCATCCTACAAAGGTCTTCCTGTTGATAAGATATTGTTGCTTCATTTCCAGATTCTATTTAAAGAAAATAGTACACCAAGGGACAACAAATGTCAAAATCCACTAGGGTTAATTGCTTTGAATGTCTTTTAAAAGTAAAGGATAACATAAAATCAATGAAACTGAGGTAGCAAAAGTAAAGGATCCTAAGACAAATTTCCTCAAATGTATGATTCATTTGAACATTTAATATTTCATACAAGAGAGACATTTAGATTATAGCTAATGTTCACCACAAGATGCCACATTAATCCACACAAAATCTGTGCATAGGTGAGGTGGTCTTCTGTTGAGGCCAGTGTTCTGGGCAGTTTCCTGACTTTTATATGAAGGTACCAACCGTCCCCGTGCACCTAGATGACAGTCAGGAAAAGCCTATTCATCTTCCAGATTCCCGGTAAAGGACACACTCTCAAATTCCCTTTGCTCCAGTCTTACCAAGCTCAGCTCCTTCAGTATACTCAGTATACACTTAAGAATGCTTAAAGGGGAACTTGAGGGAAACATGGTGAAGTAGGAGCTCCAGGACTCCATCCTTCCATCAAGCATGACTATTAAACAGGTAGGAAGAGTTTTACGCAATTATTTTGAAACTCCAGAGGCCAGAAGAACACTGTATAGCATCCAGGGAAGAGCAAGAGGAAGAGGCTGATAAGTTATGGTGAAGAACTGTTAATTGCTCTCTCCCCCTATGGAAGCTACTGGTGCCCATTCCCCACTCTCATGGCAGGCTACTGCAGGGTCCAGGCCCTGGCTAGTGGTTGGAGACAGAAAGAGACATAAAAATCCTCTTCCTCAAGACAGGAGAAGGCACAGCTCATCACTGATGACAGCTTTTGATTAGTGAATTTGGATTGCTGGATCCTGGCTCTGAGTGCAGCTACTGCTTCAATTTGCTCTGGACAAAGTTGGCAGCAGCCAGTGTTTCAACACTCCCTAGATAGGGGCAGAGGTGGTGGAGATTTAAAGATACAATACTTCCTCAGGGCTGCAGAGGGCAGTTAGCTGAAGGGCTGCATTTGCTGGGCAGGCCAGGAAAAGCTCAGTTTTGGAGAGCATTCAGAGAAACTTTGGGTGCCCTTCCTGACCCCCTCCACGGGGCTCTTTGGAGACAGTCTGAGCCCCTTTCGTGGGACCCTGTTCTGGTTGGGGAAGATCAGCTAGGGAAAGTCCTTCCCAGGGTGACTTTCCTTCCAGAATTCCACCTCCCCCCCGGCCCCCTCCCCCCGCCCCGCCCAGCCAAAAACAGCATGAGATAATGAAAGGGATTCTTTACATAGCAGATTCCTCTTACGCTTTTGAAAACTGTAGAGGTGGACAGGGACAAAGGTCAGCTGGATTCAAATACCCAGGGGAGTGAAGTTTGTCCCCTGGGAAACAGAGAGGACAACCAAAGCCTATAAAGAAAGGAACTCCAAAACCACTAACAAGCAAGAGCTCCAGACAAGACAGAGGCCCAGAAAGACAGGGACGCCCTTGCACACTGCATTCATTTTGGGCAGCCCTTCCTGGTAGGAGGGTTGAAGCTCAAAAAAATCTCTTATCACTAGCTGACTATAAAAACCAAGAAACAGACATCCCTGGGAGTAAATTCCATACTTAACATTTTAAAATATTATAATGTACAGTGTGCTCCAGAGTACAAAACAAAGAAACAGGAAATCATTGCCCATCCAAAGGAAGAGGATAAAAATCCAAGGAACACCAGTGAAGATGAGAATGTGGACATACGAAAGTCTGTAAAAGCGGATTACTATCCAGTATATAAAAAGAAATCCTTCAACTTAACAATGAAAAGACAAGCAAGCCAATTAAAAAAATGGGCAAAAGACCTGAACAGACATCTCTCCAAAGAAGATAGAGAAATGACCAGAAGCACATGAAAAGATGCTCAACGTTACTAGCCATAAGGGAAATGCAAATCAAAACTACAATGAGATACCATTTCACACTCACTATAATGGCTGCTATTAACAAAATGGAAAATAACAAATGTTGGAGAGGATGTAAAGAAATAGGAACACTCTTTTTTGTTGGTGGCGAGGTAAAATGGTGCAGCTATTGTGGAAGACAGTTTGGTGATTCCTCAGATAACTATGCACGGAACTACCATATGACCCAGCAATCCCGCTTATAGGTATACACTAATGAAAATTGAAAGCAGGAACTCAAACAGATATTTGCACACTGATGTTCATAGTGGCATAATTCACAATTGCCAAAATATGGAAGCAACACAAGTGTCCATCAACGGATAAATGGATGAATAAAATATGGTATATACATACAATGGAATATTAATCAGTCATAAGAAGGAATGAAGTCCTCATACATGTGACAACATGGATGAACTTGAAGACATCAGGTTGAGTGAAATAAGCCCAGACACAAAAGGACAAATATTTTATGATCTCACTAATTTGAAACAATTAGAATAAGCATTCTCATAGAGTCAGAATCTAGAAGGTAGGTTACCAGGAGATGGTGAGTGGATAGGGAATGGGACTTAAAGGCTTAAAATGTACAGGATTCCTATTTGGAATGATGGAAATGCTTTGGTAATGGATGGTGGTGATGGTAGTACAACATGGTGAATGCAATTAACAGCACTGAAATGTATATCTGAATATGATTAAAAGGGGGATATGTTAGATTGTATATGTTGTGAAGGATAAAAAATTATTTTAAAAAATCCGTGGAACTATACTTCTGAAACAGTGACCCTTAAGTTAAATGATGGGCTTTAATTAATAGTACAGTTATAAAAATATACCCTCATCAATTGTAACAAATATTCTCTATCAACACAAGGTGTTGGTGGTGGGAAGGTTATATGGGATCCTGTATTTTATGCATGATTGCACTGTAAATGCATAACTTCTCTAATCAAAAATCTAAAAATAAAAATGAATGCCTAAAGAAAACATCTTTGCTCCATACATTTATCAAGATCAGTGGCTTCTAGTTGTTTCCCGCAGTCATGGGCAGAGGAAAGCAGTCTCAGGCACCACACAACTGTGCTGAGGAGGCTGCTACCTGTGCGTGGTCTCTGACTCAGCCCTGATGTGACTTTCTTGGTGTGCTAACTCCAATGCCACCCTCTTCTCTGCTTCTCGCCTGCAGCCATCCAGAGTGGAGAGGATACCAGAATTAAATTGTTTACACCTAGGCTTCTACCATTTTATATTTTGATGACATCGTGTTGGCCCTTCATCAAATTACTCTCACTGAATTGCAATTTGGCCTTGGACCAAGGAATATTAAAGGAACAATCATGTGAAATTCCCTACATATTCTTGACTTTCAGTGATATGCATGTTGGTGGTTAAACACAGCCATTAATAACAATTATATTACGATGAGATAAATTCTATTAAAAAAGAAAGTGATAAATTCTTAAAATTCATCACTTCCTATTTCCTAACTATTTGGCAGCATTTTACTATCACCTATGCTCTTGAGGTTATTTATGGCTATTGTGCCTGTATGGTGGAAATACTATATAATGGTGAGCTACTGGACAACTCTTCTCAATTCTATATTCAGTAAGGTCCTGTTGGTAGCTGGAAAGAAGCTATTGTTGGAGTATTTACATCATAATGCCTAAAATCAGCATCATCCATCCCCCAGCCCCTCCCCCAGCCAGTTATGGTACATTTACCAGCTATCAGCTCACTACTGGATGCCTTGATAACGTGGTATTATGGCTATTGTGAGAATTTATGGGAGAGATTCTTCTTAGGTCTCGGAGGAAGCCAGCCACTTATTTATTTATTTGTTTGTTTGTTTATTTATTTATTATTTTTTATTTATCCCCCCCCCCCCCAGTTGTCTACTCTCTGTGTCCATTTCCTATGTGTTCTTCCGTGACCACTTCTATCCTTATCAGTGACCTTGGGAATCTGTGTTTCTTTTTGTCGTGTCATCTTGTTGTATCAGCTCTCCGTGTGTGCGGCACCATTCCTGGGCAGGCTGCACTTTCTTTTGCCCTGTGCAGCTCTCCTTATGGGGTGCATTCCTTGCGTGTGGGGCTCCCCTATGCGGGGGACACCCCTTAGGCTTTTATTCTGTATAGTATTTCTTAGAACCCTGTGATTGTTGTTAGTGATCATGTTCCTTTTTTGCTTTGGCTGTTAAATTCTCAGTGTCAAACTTCCAGCACCTTTGCAAAGTAAGAAACCTGTGTTCTAGGAGTCATCTTGTTTTTCTACAGATGTTTTTAATTAGTATTGATTCCTCTTTCCTACCTTCCCCCCTTCTTCCTCCATCCCTCTCCTTTGTGTTCTTTCTCTTTTTGTCCCCTTCTTTCTCTTTTTCATTTTTTCTCAATCGTTATGTATATTCATTTCTTATAGCTGTCTCTGAACATTTTTAGAATGATGTGGGGGTATAAAAATAATCAGAATATTTTTGTGTGTACATATTCATAATGGGAATTGATTAATTAAGGTTCCCTGCATTATTTATAGGCTTTTATTCTGTGTAATATTTCTTAAGATTTCTTCCTGTTCTCATATGAAAACCTTAGGAAGTAAAAATGTAATTTAGAACTGCTCATAGGTTCTATTTATTAGAGACCCATGACCAAATCTCAAGGAAGAGAATAATTTCCTTATTCATTATATTGATTATTTATCACCTGACTCTTCCCCAAGAATGCACATGTCGAGAGGGCAGAAATCTTTTGTTTTGTTCATTGATGTATCCCATGTGTTTAGAACTATGTCTGGCATATAAAAGGCATTCAGAAAATATTTTTGAATGAATGAATAAATGAATAATTCATGAATTTTCTAATATTCAATGGTTATGAATACCAACATTTGATTTTCAGTGGTGACATTATACACACACATATTTAAGAATTTTCATTTTATACTTATCACTTCTATTTAGGCTTTGTTTCTCTAGATTGTAATTTTTCAATTAAATATTCATTGCTAATGACATTTTTTCATTAGTTCTCTATAGAAATATGGTCACACATCATAAAGAGAAGCAATATGGCATTTTCCACCCATGTGGAAAGAGCAATTATTCTGAACTAAGCCTAAAATTTAATACCTCTGCATCCCTCTGATGGTTCTCATGAATCATTCGCTATAATTTTGTTGCTTTGTTTTTTCCTTGTATCTGGAAAGAAGAGAGAACTAACATCTATGGAGTGCCTCTACTGTGATAACTGCTTGCTGTGCATTCAATTACGTTTATTTCATTAAATCCCAGAACAATCTAGTGAAGTGGGTACTAATATTATGCCCCCATTCTAAAAGACGAGGTAATGGCAGCTCACAGAGTTCACATAACGTTCCCACATCACAACCCTTAGTGACAGAGTCGGGCTCTGAAGCCAAAGTGCGACCTCGAACATTCGATCTTGACTTCAGGGCGTACCCTCAATCCATTGCCTCTGCCCTGCCCTCACAGATGGCCTTAAATGCTGTTTTTACTCATTTATTCATTGGGTAAATGAGTGTTCCCGTTATTTGGCAGGAAAGCCACACTAAGCACATTGGAATTCAGCGAGTAGGAAGCCATTGAGACCTCTGAACAGAGACCCCTTTATCCAGGGAGCGGGGAGGAGGCTGGATTACAGGCACTGAGGGCTCCAGACACCTGAGTGGGCAGGTGACGTTCAGGAGTCTGGTTGGCAGAAGAATGGTTCCCAAAGGTGTCCACATCCTAATCCCCAGGACCTGGGGCTACGTTAGGTCATGCGGCAAAAGGGTCTTTGCAGATGGGATTAAGTTTAAGGACCTTAATCTCAGCAGAGAGTGTTTGGGCCATCCAGGTGGGCCCAATTTAATCACAAGACTCCTTCAAAGTAGAGAACCTTTCAGGCGGTAGCCAGAGGGAGTTGTGACTAATGGAAGAAGGAGCAGAGAGAGATGCATGATCACTGGCTTTGGGATGCACGAAGAAGGCCAAGAGCCAAAGAATGTGAGTGGCTTCTAGAAGCTGGAAAAGTCAAGGAAATGGATTCTTCTCTAGAGCTACTAGAAAGGAACAGAGCCCTGCTGAAACCTTGATTTTAGTCTGGGTGAGACCCATGTCTGACTACTGTGCCGTTTTAAGCCACTAAGCTTTTGGTAGCTTGGTACGGCAGCAATAGAAAACTACTACAGGGAGAGGTTTGGACTGCAGCAGTAATAGGAGTAGGAATTTCACTCTGAAACTTTTGGTGTTCCCTTCTTCCTGCCTCTTTAAATTTCAGTCTTCCTGCACAGCTCTCCTAGTTCTGATAGCCTGCCCCTGCTGCAGTTCTCGGAACTCTGCTCCAGACCATTCTCCTCCCCGGCCCCAGGAACCGGCCACGTTCGTTTTCCTGTCTGCACATGACATCAAGCTATCTGCTCTTTCATTGCTTTTCTTGATTACTTCTGTCCTCTCTGATCCCTATCTTCTCAGATCCCCTCCCGCATGGGTATCCATGAGATACACTTGACACTCTATTACATTCATGCGGTTCATCTGTACTGCACTTTGTCACATTTCCTTCGGATTCAACAGCTGCTATTTTGTATTGCTTGTCACTTTTCAAAAATGCCACTCATTATCCTGGACTCTTAGAAAATGTGGTGATGTGAAAAGATCATGTGCTTTGGAATCAGAAAGATCTGGGTGTGAATTCTGACTTTAGCAACTTTCTAGCAGTGCACTTTGGCAGAACACAGAACTTCTCTGAACCTCAGTTTCTTTGTTGGTAAAATGGAGATAATAATAATATGAACCGCATAGGATTCAAGCCCTCTAGAGTGGTTAGGTCCTATGGGGCACACCAGAAGTGTCAGCTGCTATGCTCCTGCGGGGCTGGGACAATGTCTTATTCCTCCTCCTCCTCTCAACACCCACCACAAGCTTAAGCACATAGAAGGTTTGCAGGTTGACCTAGGTTGGTCAGCAAACTTTTGCATCTTATTAAAGACAGCTGTCTAAAAAGTCTCAGCTTGTACTACCTATTTAATTTCTGCCAGTTCCCTAATATTACAAAAGGTCTGCCCTCCTCCCGATCAATTTCCCCACGTGTCAATGGCTATGCCCCATGGATTCCCTTCAAGTGCCCCATTTTATAATTAATTCCCTGATGACAACTTTCTAATCCCACACAGCTGGCTTGCTATTTCTCCATGCTCTTTCAGCTCTCATTTGATGTGGACACCATTGCAGGTCTTATTGCCCTTGGATCCAGGTACTTCTGGGATAGGTAAGATGTTTTACAATATGTCAGGAGTTCTGTAGTCTGTGCTTTCAAGATTTGGGCATGCAGGCTATCTCCCTGGCACCTTCTTTACTTTGCATAGTTCTCGGTTTCAACTCTATTTCTATAAATATTAATCCTTGGCTGCTCTCTTGAGCTACATTTTCCAGTTTTAGTTTTAAATGTGTCTGTTCTGCCCTGATGAGCCAATGAGCAAAGGCTCCCACTTCCTCAGGAAGACGTTGCTCTTCCCCTTCTCTGATCACATATCCCTATCAGGTCTGGATCTGTGGTCAGGGGAAATTTGCTTCCTATCATTATTATACTGTGATGAATTTTTATGGTGGCATTAGAGTGTCTGATATCTGCTTAGCTTGAATGTGCTGGGAGAAATCTTTATAGGTGATATGATTCACAGCTGAAAAAGTGAATCCCAAATGTTTTTAGGAAACCTTTCTTTTGGTGCAGATTTTAATACAGACCGTCTTCCTTGCTTTCACTGATCTGTGGTTGTGGCAGTTTTTCTGCAGAGAGTTTAATTAAGACTAACATCTATTTTTGGAGATCGGCAGTTATAATTCCTTGACACTATTTTTAACTCCAGAATGTCTAATAAGTCTTTATATAATGGTCAATACAGTAGTTCTCAATTGGTGTGCCTGGGAAGAGGTGTATAGCAGCCCCCTTACAGACCATGAAATGTGCTATTTACTGGGGTACAACTTAAGGCAAATATGCATTTAAAAATATAGCATAATGTTCACCTAGTAACAGAGTTCCCATTTCCTGGAACATTGATTTTTTTTTTTTTAGCATCATTAATTCTGAGAGATTATGGTAAAGGCAGAAAACAGTCTTGGATATGGTGCTACGAGGTATTGGACACTTTCACAGAGATGTGAAATGTGGCTATACTGTAATAATGCCCTGCAAAAATTGTTGGCCTTTTATGATTTTTTTGGTGATATTTTCAAACAATCAAAAACAACCAAAAAAGAGGATGGTATGTGAAAACATGCTGTAAACACACCGAAGTTCGTTATGAGCATACTGAAAGGGCAGGAAGGCTTACTGTACTGTCTTTTTGGATTAGGGAGGCAGTGGACTCTATGTTATCAATTACTCTCCAGGGACATGTGCTGATTGCCCTTTAGTTCTATCAAGGTAAGTAGTATCATACCTAAATCTATTTCCAGATCTGGGATTAAGGCTTTCTGAAACACTTTCCTTTGTCCTTCAAAGATGCTCAGCAATTTCCCCTTGGTACCCTCCACTACCTGCAGATTATAGAAATAACAGCTGGACTGGAAGGAGACTTTCTTGTGCAAAGCTCTTTATGAACTTCCTCTCACTATTCCATCAAAGCAGGTATTTAGAGAGTTTCTATTAGTGACTTATGATGGACTTCAGTGGAAGGGCAATACAGTAACAACTGGCTCTATAGAGACAGGATTCCATTGCTCTGAAACTATACGCTGCTGTTAATACTTTTGCACAAATTTGGACAAGAAAGTCTAGGCTTTTTTGTGCTAGCTTTTCCATTGGTGTAATATTTCAGGCTTCCCTGTATTGAAATTTCCAGAATGATGTCACTGGTGATAAAATACAAGTTTCAGATAAAATACAAGGCCGGAATTTCAGAAATGAGTAATCTTGCCTGCCTAATTTTTCAACAAATATTTAATGTGTATTTACCTCATTCAGGGCTCCACAGAAAAGCTCCAAGAAAGCCAAGGGAATAGAGTAGCAGATCCCTGCCCAGGTGTTACGTCAACACAAGTCCTAGGTTTCTGCAACTTTCTTTGCTACCACATTTACCTTTCTTTCCCTCTCACATTAACAAAACTCCCTTCTGGAAATGCTTGTTTTACTTGAACAATTTCTTGTATTTGACCCTTAATTTTTAAAAAAGTCTGCAAAAGAAATTGCTGTGAACCCTTCACCAGATGAGGAAACCAAGAAATCATTTTTTGAAGTTGTCCCCAAGGAATGAGGAGCCTATTGTTGGTGTTGATCTGAACGTCAGTTCTGCATTTTGACCAGAAGGGTGCACTGTTGCATCTTATTTATTGCTTGGGGGAGAAAAAGAAAATAATGTTCTTTCCAACTAACTTAATTTTTATATCCCTGTAATTTGCCTTTTTCTTCTGAATTTTATTAGCATTCTAGTTGCAATTCTTCAATTCCCAGGTTCGTTTCATTCTTTTCTTGGTACCAGTGAATGAGGAGACTGGTTCACAGAGGAAAATGGTACCAACTTGTGTGGAAAAAATGAAGTTGTATTGCTTTACCTTTTCTGGTTTTTCTGTCCTCTGAGGACAGAATTTATTGCCTCTGTTACAGATGGGACAGGTTTGGCAGTAGATGCCTCCAGATGCAGAGCTCTGGAACATTCCCAGCAGTAACATCTGGGGTTCAGCTGGCTCATCCCCAACCTCCTTTGCTGCTTCTCTGGACTGAAGTTACAGCCAAGGGGCTAAGTACCCTCTGGCTCTCATGGCCATCCTCTAGCAGTCCTTTAGGGCCCCCAAATTGGCACTGTCGAAACGTTAGATTTTCAAAGGGAAACATGAGCAGGTGTTATCCTTCCTGACTAGCTCTTAGAAAACACAAAATAAAACAAATAAACAGCAGACCTTTATTCTGTGAGCTGATTGCTAATGACCCACTGTATAGGTAGTCCATGCAAGAAAACTGCAGGACATACACGAAATTATTTTTCTGAAACTTCTTTGGACATAAATATTTGGTCATAGTTGCATAGATAGGGAGACACATGTCTGACAATGCTGATTTCTCAAGCATTGACTTGGCATGGAAAAAGGCTGGCGGTATATTTCCAGCCCCTTGCTAACAATATCATCTCAGCATTCTTCCAAGCCATTTTTCTAAGTATACGCTATCGTGACTTTCAATTAATAACATCTGAAAATATGAAGGAGTTGCCTCTTAGGTAAATAAGTACAAAGAAAATAGTAATATCAAGCCACAAGGGATAATATATTAATAGCTCACCATAATCTTACCTGTGTTTAAAATGTAAAGAAAAAGAAAAGATTAGAAGAACCTATACATAAATGTACAATGTAGTTGCCTGTGGGTGGTAGGATTATAGGAGATTTCTTTCTGCTTTTTGACACTTTGGTAGTGCTCAAATTATCTACAATGAGAAAATGTTACATTTATAATTAAAAAAGAAGAAAAAATAGCTTGTCCTGTAGAAACTGAAATAGTCAAAGCAATTTAATAGGAAGCTTCCCGACATCTTGCTACAAATACCAGATTTTAACATTTAAAGGCAAAAATTTTCAAATGTAAATGGTCATATGTATTTATAGGTTTAACATTTAAAAATCAACTTAATCTCAACAATGTTCAATTTCTATGAGATGTTTTGCTATATACATGTGGATATTGGTTTAACCCCTGAAGTTACTACTTTCATAGGTGCCTCCATCCCAATTCAGTAGCCTTTAACCACAGCCAAAGGATAGACACCTATCTGACAATGATTCAGAATAATAGTTGGTATCACTCTTACTGGGGTTTTCCCTTTCTTCTAATTAGCAGATTCTTTGACTGCATGATCCCAGTCAGCTGGGATTGAGATGTTCTTACTGCATCATGTAAGAACAACTCAATAAGTAAAAATACTTTATTAATTATCAGCCAGAATTATTACCACTTTTGCTTCTGTTTGAATTTCTATTTCAGTTTTTTCAGGGTAACTGTAGGAGGTTTGAGTGTCTGCAGCTAGGCAAGAGCAGTAACCCTGTTATCGGGGTGATTGCCACTTGGTGGGTGGTACTTCGAGTTTTGCCTGTGTGGATCCTCTAGCTGGGCTTTCTTCAGATGTGGGTCTGGTACGAGGGTGAGGAGGATGAGGCATTTACTTCACCCTGTGTGTCTTGGTTTGCCGAAGGGGTGCTGATGCTAAGTACCAGAAATGAGATGGTTTTTGTAAAGGGGATTTCTTTGGGGTAAAAACTTATAGTTCTAAGGCCATGGAAAGTCCAAACTGAAGCACCATCAGAGATGCTTTCTCATCAAAGTCACCTACTGTTGATCCTGGCACGCTGCCACGTGGTAAAGCAAGATGGCTGCTGATCTCTGCCAAGGTTTCTCCTTTCCCTTGGGGCTCCCCATCTCCCTTTGAGCTGCTGCATGAACCCAGCCTCTGGGGGCGTTGTACTTAAGCAATTCTCTTTCTGTCACTGCAGAATCAAATATGCCAGCTCCCTTTTTCCTCTGTCTGAGTCGCTGTGTCTCCCTTTATATCAGACCCAGCAAGGAGGCAGAGACTCAACATGAATCATGCCCCTCTGATGTAATTCAGTCAAATATCTCACACCCAGCATGGGAAAGATAAAACTGGAGTGACCTATGGACTGTGGTTAGAAGTAATAATATAATATTCTTGTATCTATGCCAAAGATGTACTGTGTTGATAATGGGGCAGTATGAAAATATGTGCCAAATGTACACTATGGACATGGTTACAGTCAGATGATATTATTTGTAACAAATGTTCCACCACAGTGTGGTGTGTTGATAGAGGGATGTTGTTTGGGAATTCTGCACATGTGCATGGTTGTTTTATAAGTTTATAAATTCTGTCATAAAATATATATTTAGATAATAATAGGGTGGGTTGGGGGGAAAATATACCAAATATAAGAACTATAATTAGTAGTGAGATTTTGACAATATTCTTTCATAATTTGTAACAAACACCTTGCGACAGTGCAAGGTGTCGGTGGAGGGTTGATGTATGGGACCCCTGTATGATGTTAGGCATGTTTGCTTTGTGGGTTCACAACTTTTACTATACACTTATTGTTTATGTTCATATATAAATGATATAATAATAGGGGGTGTTGGGGGAAGATACTTTGGTTAGTAGTAATATTTTGACAATGCTCTTTAAACATTAGTTAAAAATGTTTAACAACAATGCAAGGTATTTGTGGTAGGGTGAGGTGCCAGAGTCCTATATGATGTTATATATGTTTGTTTTGTAAGTTCACAACTATTACTATAGACTTATTGTTTATGTATGTTTATGTATGAATGATATACTTCAGGAAATTTTAAAAAAGAAAATGTCTCACACCCACAGGAACAGATTCGTTTGAAACATAGTATTTCTCATTTTGGGGATTCATAAAATAATTTCAAACTGCCACATTGTGGATAACTGTGAAGGTAGTTAATCCACGAGTGCTTTTCTTTCCCATAAAAGTGATCTAGCTAGTAATTTGTTCTCAAATTTAAACAACACAACTTGCGTGTAATTTGGAGACTGACCTTTACAACTCAGCAATTCAGTTCACAGACAATTAGCCAAGATGTTCCTGTCCCTAAGGCCTCCAGGGTCACCAAATTAACTAGACCTAGATTACGCATTTGTTCTATAGGAGTAACCCACATGTTCTATTTGTTATTTGGCATGTGGATCTATACACATTGTTTTCATATTCCTAAGACTTTTAAATACATGTAGATGGGTGAATGGTTGGTGTTAGTGCTCTGTTGAAAAGTCAACCGTGGAATCTGAGTTAAAGTAAAAACTCAAAATGGCGGTACATAATCTATTGCATCACACATAGTCTTTCTATATTACCCTATTTACTTCATCTAAAAGTCCAATATGGCATCATACTTATATTTAATTAGAAAATAATGTAGCTTAAATTCTATTTTTTCAGCTCTAATAAAAATAAGGGATGTGAAACTCTTCCATGAAAGGCAATAAATCACTACAGCAGTAGTTCCCCCTGTGTCTTGGTGGGAGGCAGGGGCTGGGTAGGCATATCAGATTCGCCAGTAAGATATATTTGGGTTAAAAAAAAATACTTTTTTTTCATTCCCAGTTGAAAATCCTGGGTATTATGCATTATGGTGCCTCATCTATCATATGCTATTTTTATATAATACCTACCTTTTATAGTTGTGTATTCCTGGCTTATCCTAACTAGACAGCAATTAAGGAAGAACTGTACTCTGTTTTTATTTTCTACTTTGTTTTGCAATGGCCGTGAGGTGGTTACCTTAGCCATCTTTTCAACCTTGCAGCCATTTGCACCAAAACTTGCACAAGATAGATGCTTGCCAAATATTTTGGAATTCAAGTGATATCTGAGAAATTTAAATTTTTAGTCATTTGCCAGAAGAAAGAAAATGCTTTCGAATTTCAAAGACATTAAAGGCATGAATTCAAGTGTGAACCAACATATGTGGGGTATTGAGATTACACGATGAGTTCAAAACGAGGGACAAGTGTATTGTGTGCAAGAGCTGTCTTTGTTGACTTCATATACCAATTATTGAAGACTGGACACAATCAGAAATGTAGTTGGAACAGTCTTCCTCTGCAAAGGCCTCTAAAAGCTAGCCATTCCAACTTTCTTAAATTACTGCTGGGGCATTGTACTTTTCCCAAACATTTATTCTTAGCCTTTATGTGCAACTATTGTAGATAGCATATATATTTCAGTCCATTTTTTAAAATCATTCTGACAATGTTTCTCTTTAAATTGGAGTAATTAGCCAATGTCTAATGTGATTATTGCTGTGGTTGGGGTTTGAACTACCATTTTATTATTTGTTTCCAACTTGTCTCCTCTATTTTTTGTAACTCTTCTTTCTGGCCTCTTTTTTTTTTTTTTTTTTAAGTATTTGAATATTTTTGTAGGATTTCATTTTAATTTTCCTGTTGGCTTTTTAGCTATACTTTGCATTATTATTTTAGTGGTTGCTTTGGGGATTAAACTAAAAATCCTTAGGTTTTCACAGTTGACCTACAGTTAATATTGTACCATATCATTTAAAGTATATCCCATACCTTTCACATTTGTTTTTTATATATCTATATCCCATACCTATATCCCATACCTTTTACATTTGTTTTTTAGATGTACATATGCAATAAATCCCATAAAACCATGTTATAATTTTGCTTTAAAATGTTGTATGATTTATAAAAAAATGAAAATATCTAAAAAAAAATCTTTTGCATATACCTAGATATTTACCACTTCTGATGCTTTTTATTCTTTTCTGAACCTCTCAGTTTTCTTTGAGTATGATTTTCCTTTGGCCTGAACAACTTCTGGGAACATTTCCAGTAGTGCAAATAGTCTGATGGAGTCTCTTCATTTTCTTTTATTTGAAAATGCCCTGATTTAACTTCCATTTTTTAATGAGTTTCTCATTTTAAATGATATTTTTGCTGGATATAGAATCCAGATATTGACAGTTCTTTCCTTCACTTCAAAATCATTGTTTTATTTTCTGTTGGTCTACATGGTTTCTCATAAGAAATCAGCTAGTAAACATATAATTTGGGATCTCAATTACACATATTTTTGACTGTGTGATAGTATCTAACAGGTTCCTGAGACTGTTCATTTTTTCAATCTTTTTTCTTTTTTTCACATTAGACAATTTCTATTGATCTATTTTCAAGTTTTCTCCTTCCTCTGTCATCATTACTTGGCTGTTATGTTTATTAAGTGAATAATTTATTTCATATATTTTATTTTTCAGTTCTTCAGAATTTCTCCTTGGTTCTTTCAATTTTTCTAGTTCTCTGTTGAGATTTCCTATCTTTTCATTCGTTGTAAGCACATTTTATTTTACTTTATTTAGAATACTTATAATAGCCACTTTAAAATCCATGTCTGCTAATTCTAAAATCTGATTCACTTTTTGAGCAAATTTGGTTTATTTCCTTTTCTCTTGAGGATGTGTTCCATTTTTTTGTTCCTTCATGTCTGGGTAATTTTGAATTGTATCCTGGGCATTATGAATGCTATGTTGTGGAGAGTCTGCATTCTATTATTCTCAGATAGGTATTGTTCTTTTGTTTTAGCAGGAAATTATCTTGGTTGGACTTGCCCTCTGTTCTTTGGGACAGCTGCTCAGATCTCAGGTCTAATGTTTAGTCATTGGCTGAACTACTTTGAGTCCATAAATGTGTGGTTCAGGGATCAGTCAGAAATATGGGTTCACAGTATTTGAGAATTCTCTCTTTGGTTCTCTCCCTTCTGGAGTTTCCTCACTCCCTTCTACAATCATAACTTCCCAGGCTTCGGGTAACTCAAGCCAGAGCACTATGACTTTTCCCTTGTAACCCACCATCCTGCAGGCACCATGCCAACTATTCTTAGCTCTAGGTGCAAGGCTGATAAAATATATTATCATATATATATCTATATATATCTCCAGGATTAAATACAAATATATATATGTTATGATACCATATATATATATGGTATATATATATATATATATATATATGGAAAGGAAAATATATATATATATATATATATATTTTTTTTTTCCTTTCCTTGCAGGGTTTTTTTCAGTTAACTCCTTATCTGTCATTCCCAGAAACAGAAGTCCTTTTTTAAACAGAATTATTGTGGTAATGCATGTTCCTTTTTTGAAAACTAAACTTTAATCTGCTCACCTTTAAATAACTGATTTTGATGTACCTACTTATATTCTTTGTTCTATGGCTCAGAATATTACATACATACATAAATACATACAAATACATAAAGACACAAAGACAAATATATGGATAAATATTCAATAGGCTTACATTGTTTGGTAACTTGAATTTCTTTACTTAAAATATGCCTTTCCTTATCTATAAATATATACTTACATTATATTATTATTTTATAATTCCTTAGTTTTTCATTGTATGAATACATAATTGTAAGTACAATCCCCTATTGTTGAGTATTTAGGTTGTTTCCAATTTTTCATTATTATAAATAACTCTTAGGTGAACATCTGTCTGCACATGATTGTATCCATTAACTATTAATTGAATGAATCCCTAGCAATGGTATTACTATATCAAAGATATGTACATTTTTAAGGATTTCAATATAGTTACCAAATCAACCCCACATAAATATTATACTAATTTATTCTACCACAATCTATGCAGTAGGTTGAATAATGGGGCTCTAAAGATATCAGATTCTATCCCTGGACATATAAATATTACCTTACATAAGAGAAAGGATCTTTACAGGTGTGATTCAGTATCTTGAGATGGGGGAATGAGCCTGAATTATCTGGTTGGGCCCTAAATGCAATCATAAGTGCCCTTGTAAGAGATAGGCAGAGAGAGAGATAACACACAGAAGAGGAGAGAGTAATATGGCGATAGAGGCAGAGAGTTAAGTGATGCAGCCAGAAGCCAAGGAATGCGGGCAACCACCAGAAGCTGGAAGAGGGAAAAAGCAGATTCTCTCCTAGAGCCTCCAGAGCCAGCCTGGCCATGCTGACACCCTGACTTCAATCCAGCGATACTGATTTCAGACTTCTGACCTCCAGGACTGTGACAGGATGCTACCTTAGAGCAGCCCTCAGAAAGTGATGCAGTTTATGAGAATGAATCATTTCCTTGAAGCTTAGGAAATCCCCTGTGGTCTTTAAAGATAAAACTGAATTTTCTCTACTTCATGAACTTTTGAATGTTGAAAATTCCTAGGCCCCATTTATATATGTTTCTTGGCCATTTTAAATCCTTGATTTTGAGGTCTTTTGGTGAAATGGCCAACTTAAACTTACTCATTTCTTTGCTAATGAAATACTGTTTTCACAATCCTCCCTCAGATATTAAAATCTAATCAGGACAGGCTGAAAGGAAAAGTGATTAGACCCAAGTTACTCATATTCTAGATGTATTGTTCTATAATTTTTATGTTGTTAGAAAAGAGGTGTCACTTCAATTTTTAACTAAACTTAGCTGTGAACCCATCTACTTCTGAAAACTTTTTCAATATCTTTTACTCATAATTTCTATCTCTTTTGTACTTCATCTTGGGTTTTCATATTTATGTTTTTCTTTAACATGATTTTTCTCAAATGAAGACAATGCTCTATGTATACCTTTTGCTGTGTTCAATGGATTTTGGGCATCAAGTGTTCTCCTTTTCATTACTTTCTAGATAGTTTTAAATTTTTACTTTTAATTTCTCCTCTGACTCAAGGGTTATATAGGCACATACTTCTTAATTTCTAAATATAATTTATTTCTAATGTTTTTGGGCTTTTGTCATAACAAGTGGCCTGTAAAATTTCTACTTTTAAAGTATTTGTTAAAAATATTCTAAAGATCTTGTTAATCAAGTGCATGGTCAAATTTTTGTGAATGCAAATATTCATTCAATATTCTTTGAGCTCAACTCCATATCAGTCTCCTTTCTAATTGCTGGTGATGTAGGAAAGAACAACCCAGATAAATATCTTCCTTCATGGAGTTTACATTTCAGTGAAAAGGTAGTCTTCTACAGTGAAATACATTCATAATCATTTATTATTCCATTGAATTCCTCTAGAACCATACTTATTTTTAGCCTATTAGATCTGTGTCCTCAATGATATTGCAGGGACAGATGAAGGCCATTATATATTCTGCCATAACCCACTGAATGGACTGGGAGAGGGTGTAAACTACACCATAAACTATAATCTATGCTGTGTAGCAATGCTACAAAATGTATTCATCAAATGCAATGAATGTACCACATTAATGAAAGAAGCTGTTGATGTGGGAGGAGTGGGGGTGTAGGGAGTGGGGTATATGGGAACCTCTTAAATTTTTTAATGTGATCTATGTATCTTTAGAAAAAAAGATAAAAAAATTTAGATCTATTAAAAACTTTTTTCTACTAATATCAAATTCTCCTTCATTTGTAATATCTTTGCTTTATATTGTAGCTGCTGTGCTTTTTTTTTTTTTTTTTGAGGTACTGGGACCTCTTACATGGGAAGCTGGTATTCAACCACTGAGTCACGTTGATTCCCCTGAGTTGGTGGTTTCATTTGTTTGCTTGTTGTTTACTTTTGATTTTAGGAGGCACCAGGGATCAATCCCAGGGCCTCCCATGTGGGAATCAGGTGCTCAATCGCTTTAGCCATATCTGCTCCCCTACTACGTCTTTCTGATGCCTATAGGTTTATGACTGTTAGAGCCACCTCATAAATTATACTATTGATAATTACATGAAAATTTCTCTGTTGATTTAGTCATTGTATTAACTTGCTACCTCTGCTGTTACAAATTACCACATATTTGGCCTCTTAAAGCAACAGAAATTTATTCTTCACATTTCTAGAGGTTAGACACCCCAGATCAAGGTGTCATTTGGGCCATTCTCCCTCCCAAATCCTTCCTTGCCTATTCCTAGCTTCTGGTGCTTTCCAGAAATTGTTGGTGTTCCTTGGCTTGTGACTGTGTCATTCAAATCTCTGCCTCTGTCTTCATCTGACTTTCTTTCCCTGTGTGCCTGTATCCAAATTTCCCTCTTTTCTTTTATAAAGACACCAGTCATTGGATTTAGGCTCACCTGATATGGCCTCATTTTAACTTGATTATGTCTGCAAAGACTGTATTTCCAAGTGAAGTCACATTCACAGGTACCTGGAGTTAGACCTTGAACATATATTGGGGGATGGAGCACAATCCAATGCGTTAGAGTCCCTTTATTAATATTTCTGCTGATACTTTTGCATTTTTTGTTTGCACTGGTTTAATATAAAAATGCTTTTCTACTTTCAATATATTTTTTAGTTGGGTAAATGCAATTGGATTTTATTTTATACACTAATATGACATTCTCTTTCTGCTAATGTAAGGATTCAGTTCTCTCATATTCAGCATTTTGACTATATAGTTGAATTCATTCCTTTCATGCATTTATTTAATCATTCATTCAGCAGACGTAAGCACCTATGTACTGGAGTGCCAAATGTACTGGAGATTTAACAATGAACAAAAACAGATGAAATTCCAACCTTGTGGCATTTACATTGTAGTTGGGGGGGGCGGATAAAGATACTCAATATAACATTTTAGTAAAATATTGAGTATGTTAGAAACTGATAAATGTAATGCAGGAAGATAAAGCAGGGTTAGGTGATGGGGAATGTTAGGGAGGTTATTTTAAATAGAGTGGGCAGAGTGGGTCATACTGAAAATATGACACTTGAGAAAAGAATTGAGATAGGCAATAAAGTAGGTATCTGAGGAGAAAATTTTCTAGGCAGAAAGAAAGACAATTGTACAAGATTTTAGCAGGTCTGACCTGTTTGAGTTACTTCAAGAAGACTAATGTTGTTTGGGAGGGATGGAGGGACATGGAAGACAGTGAGGCTGTACAGAGACTTGGATATCATTCATGGTGATTGCTTTTTTTTTTAGTTAATCACATTTATTGAGGCATACATTTGCATACAATTAAATATACGCTGAGGAGTTTCGGCACATTTAAATACCTGTGTAATCACTACCGTTATCAAGATAGAGAAAATTTTCATCATCCAGAAAGTTTCTTTGCACCTCTTCTTAGTCAATAAGTCACCCTCCCCAAGGCTCTAGGCATCCGCTGATCACCTTTCTGTTACTAAGGATTAGATTTGACTTTTCTAGACTTTCATGTAAATGGAATCTTGCAGTACCCTTTGGTATCTAGTGTATTTTGCTCAGCATAATACTTCTGAGATTGATTCAGTCATGTTGTTTTGGGTTTCAGTAGTTTGTTCCTTTTTGTTGCTGAAAAAAAAAATCCCATTATGTGAGTAGACCTCAATTTGATTAGCCATTCACTGGGTGATAACATTTAGAGTTGTCTCCAATTTTTAACAAGTGTGAATAAAGCTGCTGTGAACATTCATGTACAAGTCTTTGTGTGGACATCTGTTTTCATTTTTCTTGGATAAAAACCTAGGAGTGGAACGGCAGGATCATATGGTAAGGGAATGTTTAACTTTGTAAGAAATTGCTAAATTATTTTCCAAAGTAGTACCATTCTATATTCTTTTAAAGTTGGAGAGTTCCTGTTGCTCCATATTCTCACCAACACTGGATACTGTCTGGCTTTTATATTTTAGTTATTGTAATGGATATGTAATGTATTTCACTATGGCACTTTTCTAATAACTAATGATGTTGAACACCCTTACATATGTTTATTAACTATTCGTATATCTTGTAGAATCTGTCTAAATAGTTTTGGTTCTTATTTTTATTTGTCTTCCTTTTCCTGAATTATAAGAATCCTTTATATATTCTGGATACAAGACTTTTGTTTTATATATGTGGGTCAAATATATCTTATATGTACATACAATACAGAGCTGCACTAAATATGTATAGTCAATTATAGCCAATGTCAAATAAATCAAATACTATGTAAAATTAATGTAACAATTTTTAAAATGTTAAGACCTAGGTTTGTTTGTTTGTTTTTAAACAGTTTATGGGTCCAGACAACAGATTCTATGAGACACAGCACTCTAAAGCTTAAATTCCAGATAGCAAATTACTGTGCCACACTCACTGATGTCTAAATATTTTGTAACCAACTGTGCAAAATATTACTGCAAATTCTTTAATTTCAAATTACATCATTAACTCTCCACTAGGTATAGACTGAACAGTTTAATTGTACTTGGCACATTCCTTCCATTCCCTTTGGCTTGCTAAAACAAAGCATGGAGAACATACAACATCAAAGGATGCAACATATTAGATCGCATTTCAGGCTGTTATTAACAATCCCTCTCTCAGCTCGTTACCTCAATTGATTCAGAATTACCCTGATTATCTGTCTAGCATGACCTTCTGAATTCTCCTAAGGATGATGATGTTTTATGTCAGAGGCGTAAGATGCATTTACCATTTTAGCTATTTGGGGGCAACAGGATAATCTATTTTCCCAACAGTTACTCAATTCCATACTGTAATAATAATATTTCCTTTACCTGTAGAGAGAGCAACAGTGCCTTTCTCTGTGTTCAGCTCCGCCTGCCAGCTGAGTCCTTTCCTATTTCTTTCTCCTCCACACACCCCCTGCTAAGCTTGCTTGGTGTACGCATATCAGAAACCAACCTTGCCATCTCCTGAGAATTAGGAAATTTTATCACAGGGTATTGCTGAAGAATTAAATTTAACAAAAAAAAGGGTAGTGAAGTTTTAAATATAAATCAGACACATCCCTAGGATTTGCTTTTAACTGTACACCTTCTAAGAAATTATATTTTTACTCCCAGCAAATTACCCAGGAGAAAAAAATGACAAGAGTAATCTATTTTTTTCACAGCTGGTTGGTTGGCCAGAGTTTCTCATCAAGGAGTACATGCTGTTTGCTCCCCAGATGGACAGCCTGGATGAGCTACAAATCCACAGAGCCTGGGACACAGGGTGGAAATTATACCGCCAGTGCTTTTAATCTTGCACAGTTCTGCACACTCGAAATTGCAAGTGGCCCATTTCCAAATGAGCATCTATTGGGACAATATCCTATATCTTGTCAGAATGAGTCCCCATTAAATCCTCAGCTGGAGTTATACCATAACTTGTAATAATTATGGGAAACTTATTAAAAAGTTGAAGCCCTAGACTGTGACAATGAAAACACTTAGGCAGCATTAACAGTAATTGAAATCTCTGTGAGTTTTTCTTTTCAATCAGTGCTTGTTAATGGCCACACAAAGAAGGCCCATATGAGAAGGTGTGAAACCAAAACACCCAACTTCTAAAAGGGTGACTGTCTTTTATTTCGCTACAAAAATGTCTCGTTAAAGCGTGGTGAATTGCCTGCCGAGCAAGCCGCCTGTGGCTCCCAGGAGGAGCGCTGGCCTCACTGCTGCGGCCCCGTCCGGGCTTCCCTCTGGGTGGCCTGTCCTGCTGCTCCCGCCCCTTCCCTCCCGCCTCTGCCATTCCACCGGCAAAATTCGCTGCTTCTCCTGTAGGAGTTAAGAAGATGAGTATTAAGGAAATAATTTTGAAACCTGGCCCAAGAAATATTCCACCAGGAAATTTCAGGCTTTATTTCAAAAGTAGAGATTATTAAAATCATCTCGGCCTTCAATCACAAGTGTGACTCTGTTTTCCATTTTATCTTCAGATAAATGGACCTTGATCAAAATGATCCAGTTTTTGTGTGTGAGAGGGAAATTATAAGTTTACAGGCAAATCAGGTACAAAGTAAGGAGTTTGCATATACCTCCCTTTCGCATACACTGTTTTCCTTATTATTACACTTTGCGTTAGGGGGGTATTTTTCTAATGGAAACAATGTTATTATAATTACACAACTAGCTGTAGTCCATCATTTATGTTAGGGGTCACTGTATTGTACAGTCTATGGTTTTTTACATTAAAAAAAAATCCTGGTAGCATTCTAACCACTTTCTCCCATTCTAACCACTTTCAAATATACAATTCAGTGGTGGTAAATGCATTCACAATGTTGTGCTACCATCACCACCATCCATTATCGAAACGTTTCTGTCATCCCAAACAGAAGCTCTGTACCAATTAAGCACTAATTTTCCATTCCATACTCCACTCTGCACCCTAGTAACTTGCATTCAAATTTCTGACTATGAATTTATATATCCTATTTCCTAAAAGAACATACAATATTTGTTCTTTTGTGTCTGGGTAATTTCACTCAAAATGATATCTCCAAGGTTCATCCATGTTGTTGCAAGTTTCAGAATTCCATTTAGTTTTTATGGAAAACATATTTTGTTTATCCATACTTCAGCTAATGGACCCAAGGGTTGCTTTTATCTTTAAGCAATTGTGAATAAAGCCACACAGGTATGAAAATCAGTGTGAAAATATCTGTTTGAGTACCTGCTTTTAGGTCTTTTGGGTGTGTATACCTTGAAGTAGGATTGCTGGGTCATATAGTAATTCTATACTAAACTTTCTGAGAATATGCCAAACTATCCTTCACAGGGGCTATACCATTTTACAATCCCCGTTCCCTCCTCCCCCAACAATGAATGAGTGCCCCTGTGTCTCCACATCCTCTCCAACACTTGTAGTTCTTTTTAATAGGGACATTCTAATAGGTGTGAAATGATCTCATTGCAGTTTTGTTTTGCATTTCCCTGATTGCCAATGATGTGAAGCATCTTTTCATGTCTTTACACATTTGCATATCATCTTTGGAGAAATGTCTCAAGTCTTTTGCCCATTTTTAAATTGTTTATTTTTTGTCTTTTTAGTTGATTTATAGGAGATATTTATGTATTTCGGATATTAAACCCTTATCAATATTTAGTTTCCAAATATTTTCTTCCATTCTGTAGGTTGTCCTTTTACTTTCATAACAGAGTCCTTTGCACAGAAGTCTTAAAATTTTGATGAAGTCACATTTACCTATTTTTAATTTTTTAAAAAAGATTTATTTATCCCCCTTCCCTTCCTCCCATTTTCTGTCCTCTAGGATTCACTGGGATTTGATGTGGAGAGAGGTTCCCTGTCAATTGCGCCACCTCAGTTCCTGGTTTCTCCTGTGCTTCACCTTGACTCTCCCCTTATCTCTCTTTTGATGTATCAGAAATGACTCACTTGCACGTACACGTGCACTGGCTCACTATGTGGGCACTGGCTCACAGTGTGGGCACGCTTTCTCTTCTTTTTCACCAAGAGGCCCCAGGGATTGAACCTGGGTCCTCCTATATGGTAGGTGGAAGCGCTATCACTTGAGCCACATCGGCTTCCCCCTATTTTTAATTTGTTGTTCATGCTTTTGGAGTAAAGACTAAAATTATTTCTTAACACAAGGTCCTGAAGATGTTTCTAGAAGTTTTGTATCTTTGATTCTTATAGTTTAGATCTTTGATCCATTTTTAAAAATACGTATTTTTATTAGAGAAGTTATGAACTTGCAAAACAATCATGCACATATGTGGAATTTCCATATGACACCCCTCCACCAACACACTACATTGTTGTGGAATATTTGTTACAGATTATGAGATGTTAATATTAGACTGTTACTACTAACTATGTCTATAGCATACATTTGGTATGTATTTTTCCCTATCCCCATATTATAGTAACACAGTACATCTGTGGCATTGATGCAAGAATATTATAGTATTCTTTTGAGTACAGTCCATAGGTTACATTAATTGTATTTTCCCCATGCTTCTCCACATTCTTACCACCTTGCAATAGTGATGTACATTTGTTCTAGTTCATAGAATGACATTCTTGTATTTGTACTATTAACCAAAATGCTCATCCACCTCTGGGTTCACCGTTATTCAGTCCCTAGATTATTCTGTAGCTTTCTTTCAATTGACATTTACATTATTTTCAGCCACAATCCCATTTATAAACCAGCTGCATTAGTTCTAATCACTATAATGTGTTGCCATCAGCTCTATCTACTTCCAATTTTAAAGTCAAATTTTAAAGTCAAGTTTATTAAAGATTCCACATATATTAAGCATCAGTATACCTTCTCAGCCCAGCCCACTTCTTCTCACCTAATAACCTTTACTCTAGGTTTTATCTCCATGAATTTATTCTTTGTGTTTAGTTCATATTAGTGAGACCATGCAATATTTGTCCTTTTGTGTCTGGTTCATCCATGTTATCATGTGTCCCAATTTCATTTCTTCTTACAGCAGCATAGTATTCCATCCTATGTATATACCACATTTTGTTTATCTATTCATCAATTGAAGAGCTCTTGGGCTTTTTCCATCTTTTGGCAATTATGAACAATGCTGCTATGAACATCAGTGTGTAAATGTCTGTTGGTATCACAGTTTTCATTCGTCTGGATATATTCCTAATAGAGGATTTGCTGATCATATGGCAGTTCTGTATTTAGTTTCCTCAGGAACAGCCAAACTGTTTTCCACAGAGACTGCACCATTTTACATTCCCACCAGCAGTGAAGGAGTGTTCCTATTTCTTCACATCCTCTCTGTTTTTTAATGATGGCCATTTGATGCTGTATGAGATGATACCTCGTTGTTGTTTTGATTTGCAGTTCCCTAATAGCTAGTGATATTGAATATTTTTTCATGTGATTTTTGGCCATTTGTATTTCTTCTTTGGAGAAATGTCTGTTTAAGTCCTTTGCCCATTTTTAAAATTGGATCGCTTGCCTTTTTATTGTTGCGTTGTATGCTCTTTTTATATAGAATGGAAATCAAACCCTTATTGTATATGTGGTTTCCAAATATTTTCTCCCATTAAGTGGGCTGCCTTTTCAGCTTCTCAGCAAAATTCTTTGAATTACAAAAGTGTTTAAGTTTGAGGAGGTCCCATTTATCCATGTTTTCTTTTGTTGCTCAAGCTTTCAGTATATGGTTTAAAAATCTACCTATCACCAGGTCTTGATGTTTCCTGACATTTTCTTCTAGGAGCTTTATGATTGTAGACCTTATTCTTAGGTCTTTGATTCATTTTGAGTTATTTTTATGTAAGGATATCAAGTTTTCCTAGTACGAGTTGTTGAATAGACAACCTAGATGGGTAAGTTGACAACCTTGTCAAAAATCGCTTGACTGTAGATGTGAGGGTCTGTTTCTGAAGCATCAGTTCAGTTCCATTGGTCTATGTGTCTATCTTTACGCCAGCACTATGCTGATTTTAACATTGTAGCCAGGCGAAATGATTTAAAATCTGGAAGTGAGAGTCCTCCAACTTTGTTCTTCCTTTTTAAGATGTTTCTGGCTATCGGTACCCCTTACCCTTCCAAATAAATTTGGTAATTGTTTTTCCCATCTCTTTAAAAAATGCTAGTATAATTTTTACATCAGGATTGCATTAAATCCATATATCAATTTGGGTAGAATTGACATCTTAATGATATTTAGTCTTCCAATCCATGAGCATGGAAGTTTCTTGCATTTATTTAGTTCTTTTTAAAATTTTTAGCAATGTATTGTAGTTTTCTGAATACAAGTCCTTTATGTCCTCGACTGGGATCCTTCTTAAGTATTTGTTTCTCTTAGTCACAATTGTAAATGAATTTTTTTCCTGACTTCCTCCTCAGATTGCACATTACTAGTGGATAGTGAAATTTACATATTAATATTACATCCTGCCATTCTGATGAAATAGTTTATTAGCTCTAGCAGCTTTGTTGTAGATTTTTCAGTGTTTTCTAGGTATAGAATCATATCACCTGGGAATAGCAAAAGTTTTACTTTTCCCTTTCTGATTTGGATGTCTTTTATTTCTTTTTCTTCCCTGATTGCTCTAGCTAGAACCTCAAGCACCATATTGAACAACAGTGGTGATAGTGGGCATACTTATTTTGTTCCTGATCTCAACATGAACATTTTCACTCTTCCACCATTGAGTACAATGTTAGCTGTGGGTTTTTCATTTAGAGCCTTTATTAAGAAACTTTCCTTCAATTCCTATCTTTTGTAGTATTTTTATCATGAATGGATGCTATTCTTGTGTTAAATACCTTTTCTGCATCAATTGATAGGATCATGTGATTTTTCTTCTTTATTAATGTGGTGTATTATGCTGATTGATTTTCTTGAGTTGAACCACCATTTCATGCCTGGTATAAAACCCACTTCATCATGGTAAGTAATTCTTTTAATGTGTTGCTGGATTTGATTAGTAAGTATTTGGTGAGGATTTTTGCATTCATATTCATTATGGAAAAATGGTCTGTATGATTTTGGTTTTATGAGTTTCGTAACATTCCTTCTTGTTTAATTTTTTGGAAGAGCTTTAGAAGGATTGGTATTAAATCTTCTTTGAATGCTTCTTAGAACTCACCTGTGAAATCATCTGGTCCTTCATTTTGGAGAGTTGTTTGATGATTGCTTCCATCTCTTTACTTGTGATTGGCTTGTTGAGGTCTATTTCTTCTAAGGTCAGTGTAGATTGTTCATACGTTCCTAAAGATTTTTCCATTTCATCTACATTGTCTAGTTTACTGGCATACAGGTATTCACAGTATCCTCTGATGATCTTTTTTATTTGTGTGGTCCATAGCAATGCCCCTATTTCATTTTTTATTTTATTTGCATCGTCTCTCTTTTTTTTTCTTTGTCATTCTAGGTAAGGGTAAGTCTATTTTGTTAATCTTCTGGGCTCTCCCGCCGTGGTACCCACCCCCGCGGGGCAGCGGGACTCAGCCCCGCCCACCCGGCGGGCCCCGACCGCTCCCCGGGGACAGTGGTGGTGTCCCAGCGCTGTGGGCCCACGACCGAACCCGGTGCAACGCGGGGACTTGGCCTGGGCGCCGTGGACGCCTTCGCGCGTTTCATCAACCAGACCCAGGGCCGGGACCGGCTCTTCAGAGCCACTCAATACACATGCATGTTGCTTAGATATTTGTTAGAGCCTAAAGCTGGCAAAGAGAAGGTGGTAATGAAGCTCAAGAATCTGGAGTCCAGTGTGAGCACTGGCTGTAAATGGTTCAGACTAGGCAATGTGGTCCATGCTGTCCAGGCGACTCAGCATAGCTTTCATGCCACCGACCTGGTATCCCGCTTATGCCTAACACTAGCCGACCTGAACCGTATGATTTATTTCACCTGTGACACTGTCCTCTGGGTGAGGAGCGTAGGGCTCTCCTCTGGCATCAGGAAAGAGAAATGGCGAATGTGGGCTGCCCGCCACTACTACTATTCTCTCCTGCTGCCCTGGCCAGGGATCTGTATGAAATCTCCCTGCAAATGGAAAAGGTTGCACATGACGGGGCAAAAAGGGAGAAATCAGCCTCCCAGAATCCTCTTGGGTACAATGTGGCTGATGAAGAAACAGACTGGCTTCAGTCCTTTCCCCTTCTCTTATTCCGCCCTCTGAAGACGCACCCTCTCTTGCTCCTCGATGCAGTGAAGAACCTCTGTGATATCCTGAACACTTTGGATCAGCTGGGGATCTGTAAGTCCAATCCTGGCATCATCGGGCTGGGAGGTCTCGTGTCCTCTATGGCAGGCATCATCACTGTGGCATATCCTCAGATGAAGCTGAAGACCCGCTAAGGTGCTTTTAGACTGAGGACTACCACCTGCTTTAAAAGGTTACCTCTTAGTGAAATGGACATTGGCGTTAATCAGAGACCTGTCATACTGTGCTTAAGGACTTGTTCACATGAGCATTTAATGACCTGTGACATGAGCAGAAGTGGGGCCATGAAGGGAGGAGAAAGAGAGTGTGAAGATTTATGTGTATTTTTTGGGGGGAACTGGAGGAATTTCTGACTTTCTGAATAGTTTCCCTTCCTTTAATATTTACTGAGAATCTCTTATGCATATAGTAGAAGCTTAGTG
The DNA here is from genome assembly GCF_030445035.2 of Dasypus novemcinctus. Classification (NCBI taxonomy): domain Eukaryota; kingdom Metazoa; phylum Chordata; class Mammalia; order Cingulata; family Dasypodidae; genus Dasypus; species Dasypus novemcinctus. Next base: position 20,235,192 of record NC_080698.1, read on the forward strand.
TTTGTCGAATGAATAAAAATTGACAGAGACCCAATCATCAGACTAATAACTAGAGACTTAAAACAGCATGCTCAGATCTATTAGAGACTCCCTTTTTTCTCTGATCAGTTATTCCCCTCCTCCTGCATAGAAGTCAGTGGCAGGATGGAGGGGAGCTGGGCTTGCAGCCTCTTAACTTGCACATCTGTCCTTGCTCTGTCCAGATGCAGAATCAGAAAAGTATCAGGCACCATCATGTTATAGAGAATGACTGTAAGGAGAGACCTTTAAGATACACAGCAACTATGCAAAATCAGAAGTAGACAGAAGGGATTTGAAGTAAACAGAACGTGGACGGCCTAATAAGATAAGGATAACTGAGGCTGAAAAAGTTGAAGTGATTTACATTCAAGACCAGAACCTCATTCCTCTGATTCTCAATCCAATGTTCCTTCCATGACATATCAGAGCCCTCCTGTTTGAGTTGATGTGTAAGACTCCAGAATCCTGTGCTTTTTGCCTCTTAGCCTCCATTGGTCAGTAATTTGCAATCTGGTCTATGAAAATTAAAGCCATAGAGATTTACTGGCTAGATTATTTTGCATCAAATAATATTATAGCATCTATAATGCTAGATTAATTTGCATCAAAATTTACACAGTTAAAAATTTCAGGGTCATCGGAAAGACTTAGCCCCTCGGGACATGGTCCCTGGCCTGGGCTGCCTGGGGGAGGGCACAGCACTGGGCAGGGAGGAGGCGCTGGTGCTCACTGAGGCCACTGAGCCTGGAGGGGCAGAGCGGGCAGCCGGGGTGGCCGGGTGAGTGCCTTGGCCGCGGCGTTGCAGAGGCCGTCCCATTAAACCTACACTCTGCGCGCACACACACAAAAATTTCATGACTACTCCAGGAGTATAGGAGAGCCAGTTTTCTGTGATAAGTAAGACTTTCATATTTATAGGACGGTTGGCAGAGGTAGAAAAGAGCAGTAAGGGATCTGTGAAGAGGACAATGGAATATTGAGTTAATGCCATTTACTCATGTTCCTACTTCCTGACTTGGGTGCTAGGTTCTTATTTGTGATTTCAGATCCTTTTCATGAAGAGAAGTGGGGTGGAGAAATAGGATGCCATCATGTAGGACGCTAATATCAGGCCTACCAGGAATGCCATCTCACTTACCTGAATGGAAATGAGAAAAGAAATGTGCCCTAAATAAATTAAATTTCCCATAAATGTGATTGAGATTCTTCAAAGCTAGGCTCAGGTTCTTGGTTCTCTATTTTTTAAATTATCCACCAAGACAAGGGATTTGCAAAAGAACATTTTGGGAATTTTAAGAGAAATGAAAGATGCCAGATCAGGGCAAATAAAAAGTTAAAGTAACTGTTTTTTTACCTAGTCTAGATCCTCTACTGTAATACAGATTAATTTTGTCTCATAAATTTTTAGACAACAACAACAAAAAATCTTCTGAAAGAACCAGCTTTTTGTTTTGTTAATTTTATTTTTTCCCTTAATTTCATTTATTTCTGCTCTTATCTTTATTATTTCATTCCTTCTGCTTGCTTTGGTAATAATTTGCTATTATTTTTCTAGTTCTTCCAACTGTGTAGTTAGGTCATTGATTTTAGTTCTTCTTTTTCAGTATGTACATTGAGGGCTATAAATTTCCCTCTCAGTACTGCCTTTGCTGCATCCCATGCATTCTGATATGTTGTGTTCCTTTTCATTCATCTTGAGATATTTAATTTCTCTTGTAATTTCTTCTTTTCCCCCTGATTATTTAAGAGTGTGTTGTTCAATCTCCAAATGTTTGTGAATTTTCCCTTTTTCCACCTCTTATTGACTTCCAGCTTTATTCTATTATGATCAGGAAAAGTGCTTTGTATAATTTCAACCTTGTTGAATTTATTGAGATCTCCTTTGTGATCCAACCTATGCTCTATCCTAGAGAAAGATCCATGAGTACTTGAGAAGACTGTATAACCTGCTGTTTTGGGATGCAATGCTCTCTATATGTCTATTAAGTTTAGTCCATTTATCATATTATTCTAGTTCTCTGTCTTTGTTGATACTCTGTCCAGATGTTCTACCTAGTGTTGAGAGTGGTGTATTTAAGTCTTGCACTATTATTGTAGAGACACCTATTTCTTGCCACATATCTGATAAGATTTGTAAGAAAAAATGAAATTGGGACACAAACCATAACATGAAAGAAATTTGGAAACATTATGCTAAGTGAAATAGGCCAGACACAAAAGGACAAATATTGCATGGTCTCACTAATATGAACTAAATATGAAGAATAAGCACATGGAGTTAAAAGCTAGAGTATAGGTTATTAGGAAATAAGAGGATAGCTGAGAAGGTGCAATGATGCTTCATGTATATAGAAATTTTGAATAATTTGATTGTAAAATGTGGAAATGGATAGAGCTGATGGTAACACATTATAGTGATTAGAACTAACACAACTGGTTTATAAATGGGATTGTGGCTGAAAAATGTAGTCTAGGGATGTAGATATCAATTGAAAGAAAGCTAGAGAATAATCCAGGGATTGAATGATATAGTGAACCCAGAGGTGGATGAGAATTTTGGTTAACAGTACAAATATAAGAATGACCTTTTATGAACTAGAGCAAATGTACATCACTTTTGCAAGGTGGTAAGAATGCAGGGAAGCATTTGAAAAAATACTATTAATGCCAAAGATGTACTGTGTTAATAATAGGGGGGTATGGAGAAAATATACCAAATGTATGCTATAGACCATAGTAATGGTAATAGTCTGATGATGTTATCTCATAATCTGAAACAAATATTCTACAACAATGTAGTGCGTTGGTGGAAGGGTGTTGTATGGGAACTCCACACATGTGCATGAATGTTTTGTAAAGTCACAGCCTGTCTAATGAAAATATATTTAAAAAAATAGTCACCTCAACAAATGGTGCTCCAAAAAGAGGATATTCATATCCAAAAGAAAGGAAGAGGACCCCTTTCTCACAACATATATACAAAAATCAACTCAAAATGTATCAAATACCTAAGCAGAGGAGCTAGAAATATCAAACTCCTGGAAGAAAACATAGGGAAGCATTTTTAGGACCTTGTATTAGGCAGTAGTTTCTTAGACTTTATACTCAAAGCACAAGCGATGAAAGAAAAAATGATAAATGGGACTTCTTCAAAATTAAAAACTTTTATGTGTCAAAGGAATTTGTCACAAAAGTGGGGAAAAACCCTACTCAATGGGAGATAATATTTGGAAACAACATATCCAATAAAGGTTTAATATCTAGAATATATACAGAAATCCTACAACAGGAGAATAAAAAGATAAACAGCCCAATTAAAAAATGGGCAAAAGACTTGAGTAGACATTTCTCCAAAAAGAATACACAAATGGTGAAAAAGACCCATGAAAACATGCTCAATATCAGTGGCTATTAGGAAAATGCAAATCAAAACCACAATGAAATACCATTTCATACCCACTAGAATGTCTACTATTAAAAAAACAGAAAACCACAAGTGTTGGAGAAGATGTGGAGAAATAGAAACATTCATTACTCCTGGTAATGTAAATTGGTGCAACTGCTGTGGAAGACAGTTTGGCAGTTCTCCAGGAAGCTAAATATAGAATTACTGTTTAACCTGGCAATCCTGCTGCTAAGTACATACCAGGGAGAATTGAAAGCACATACTGGAACAGATACTTGCACACTGATTTTCATAGTGTCATTATTCACAGTTGCAAAGAGATGGAAGCAATCTAATGTCCATCAACCAAAGAATGGATAAACAAAATATACGTTCAGTGGAAGTCTTGATGCATGTGACAACATAGATGAACCTTAAGGACATTATGTTGATTGAAATAAGCCAGATACAAAAGGGCAAATATTATATGATCTCACTGATATGAAATTATTATATTAAGCAGATTTATAGAGTTAGAATCTAGAATATAGGTTACCAGGAGATAGATTGGGATTAAAGAATGGGGAGTGTATGCTTAATTTATATAAACTTTCTATTTAAGTTGATTGTCAATGTTTGGAAACCGATAGTGGTGGTGGTAGCACATTATTGTGAATTTTATTTACAGCACTGATTTATTTAATTGAATGTGCTTAAAAGGAAGAATTTAGGTCATATATGTTATTAGAGTAAAAATTAAAAGATAAAACATAGAACTATACAACACAGTGAACCCTATTGTAGAAGATGGGCTGTAGTTAATAGTATAAAAATGGTCTTCTATGAATTATAACAAATATATGACAGTGATACAAGGTATAAATAATAGGGTATAACATGGGAAAATACACCTCATATAAACTATGGATGATAGTGAAGATTACTATTTTAATAATCTTTCATCAATTGTAACAAAGGTAACTACTGTTAAAAACAGTACAATTATTTTTAAAAAGTGCTATCATCAATTGTAACAAATGTTCTAATGCAAGGTGTTGGTGGTAGAGTGGTATATGTGAATCCCATATTTTAGGCAAAATTGTTCTGTAAACCCACAACTTCTCTAATAAAAGTATTTCAAAAAATTCTAACGTTCTACAGTTTTATGAGACTGGATTTATTTCCTGAAGAGGATGAGATATATTTTATAATTAGTAGCATTGAAATGAATGCCAACACTTTACAGTAAAATCACTTTTCCTAAATATTTTACACATTCTACTGTTATGATCTTCTTCACAACTTTTTTCTTCTTAGACATTATATAAAACTTACTCCAGTCTAAATTTAATGTATTATGGCTTCTGTGGAAGATTTAATTTAGTGAATTTGCTTTTGAAGTAAGAAAATGGATAGTGATAAAAATGACAAAAATGATCAACCCCTGTAAAAACCCAGGGAGGCAACTTGTGTAAGAGACAGATATCATGGTTTAAAGTAGAGAAAGCATCTTTAGAATGGATTCAGCATTCCTTATGCAACAGTTGTATTCTAAAAATTCTATATTGTGAGAAAACAATTAGAGGATTACTAGATTTTCTATTAAAAATAGGATCCTGATATGAGAGGACTCAATTCTAGAACAGAATTGGAATATTTCTGGGTAATAAATTATTCTTAGATTATTAAGTGATGGTCCTAATAAAGTAGTACTTCATGGCCCTGCTCAGATACCAATGTGAGGTGCAGAGAGAAAGTATTGAGCGATAGCATAGAAAACCATTAAACTCTATTTCCGTTCAAACCAATAGCTGTGATGTACTTCCCCTGCAAAATGAACTAGCATGCCCTGGCCTGATTGCCTGCTCAGGAAGAGATTAAATTTAAGAGAATTTGAGGACTGATAATTGAGTCCTTTAATTCTCCCTTGCAGGGTAGGTGGGTGAAGAAGGGAGGAGGGCCAGGAAGCAGTCAGCGTGAATGGTGCATGGGTAAGAGAATTCAGGGAAAGCAAGAGATCCCATTTCTTCTTGCTAGACACTGCTTTGCTTATATGTAATAAATCCTTTTATGTATGCTGCTCTTGTCTTCCCTGTCAGCCACTATAACGTTTTGTTTGGTTTCTGCTTGTATCATTCCGGTTCCTTAGGGTATAATCTGTTCTCCTAGCTGCCTTCAGGATAAGATAAAAATGGTGGTGCTTGATATTCAGATTCTACTGATTTTGGTGTAATTATCTAGGGTCTCCTTGGTTTCTTACCTGCTTTGATCTCTTAGTCAGGACCAGAAAGGAAGGAAAGGGCTTTCTCTGCTGGTCTCCATACCCCGTACTGGTACCAGCTTTTGCACTGTCCCTGCCTGATACCCTGGGTCAGCTCCGGGAGGGATGAGCTCCAATTTGGGGGAATTTGCCTTATGTCTCTAGTGGTGTCAGAATCTTCTTTATTCCCTAGATCAGACTTTTGGAGTGTATCACTTGCTCTGGGAATATAAATTCTGGAAAAGAAGTTTGAGAACAAACTAAAGATCCAGAGGCAAGTATCAGGCTTTGCCTGAAACGGCAAGGTGGTCAAGCATTCAGCATCTCCAGGGCTCTTCTCTCCCCTCCAGTTATGTTCTCTCCCCTCCAGTTGTGTTCTCCAATGGTTCACTGTTCTGCAGGCTGCAACTTCCTTGTCTCCCGCCAATCCATGTTTGCTAACGAGAAACCTGGTCCTGGAATCTGTTCCATTACTAGCAAAGAGCCTGCTAGTGAGGAACCCTACCTGGTCTGCTTATCTGTACTTTCATGCTACTATCCTCTTTTTTATCCCCACTGGCATCTAACTTTTCTTTATGAATAATCTGAGATATTACTTGGTTATCATAAATAACAGTGGATCCAGTTTCTGGGTAACAGTGGCACACATTGATCTTAAGATCTTTCTGTACTAATGGATTAAGTAGTGTATTCATTTCTTCTTGCTGCTGTAAAAAATTAACACAATTTAGTGGCTTAAAACAATACAGATTTATTCTGTTACAGATCTGGAGCTCAGAAGTCCAAAGTCAAATGTACTGACGGGCTTCAGGAGAGAATCCTTTTCTTTGCATTTCCTGCCTTCTAGAGACTGCCTGCATACCTTGGTTTATTTTTTATTTTTTTAAAGATTTATTTTTATTTATTTCTCTCCCCTTCCCCAGTTGTCTAGTCTCTGTGTTCATTCGCTGCGTGTTCTTTTGTCTGCTTCTGTTGTTGTCAGCGGCATGGGAATCTGTTTCTTTTTGTTGTGTCATCTTGTTGTGTCAGCTCTCCATGTGTGCGGCGCCATTCCTGGGCAGGCTGCACTTTCTTTCGCGCTGGGCGCCTCTCCTTATGGGGTGCACTCCTTGAGCGTGGGGCTTGCCTACACAGGGGACACCCCTGCGTGGCACGGCACTCCTTGTGTGCATCAGCACTGTGCATGGGCCAGCTCCACATGGGTCAAGGAGGCCCAGGGTTTGAACTGTAGACCTCCTATGTGGTAGATGGATGTCCTATTCACTGGGCTAAGTCCACAAGCTTTGTGCAGTGGTAGTATCGTAGCCAGTGAGGTTTATCGGAGGCATGATTATTGCTAATTGAAAACTTTTCCCATACCTTGGTTTATGATGACCTCTTTCTATCACTCTAACTCTTGCTCTGTCCTCACATTTTCTACTGTTCACTTTGACCTCCTGTTTCTCTATAATTACATCAGCCCCATGATTTAATCCAAGATAATCTCCTCATCACAAGATCCTTATCTTAATCACATCTGCAAAGTCCCTTTTGCCACATAAGGTGACATTCTTAGGTTCCAGGAATTAGGATGGGAACATCTTTTTTGGGGGAGAGGGGTGCAGCATTATTCAACCTACCACAAGAAGTATTCTGTGTAGATACTTTTTGAACTCAGTGTTTCTCAAAACTGAGCGATGTATGGACCCTTTTTGTAAAGGAATACAATTTTGTAGACCCCCAAGTATTTACTCATTTAACTGATACATAAATACATATAAGCATTAGACTGCTTAAAAACTCATGTTTGTAGCTCTCACACAACTATAAAACTAAACCAGATTTACAAATTAAGTATGGAACAGTCATAAAGCCAATAAAATTAAGTATGTTAATTTAAGGTAACAGATGATGTGGTTTTACCAAAAATGAAAGTGCTATGAAAATATGAGTATGGTATTGACTGTCGGGGTCCATTTCTTCTGAGTGAACATACTTATATTTATTTAAATAGGATGCTCTGACATAATTTGGCTTTTATTTGACTTAAATCCACACTAATTTCATTTCTGTTATTTTTCTCATTTGCCCAAGACAATGACAGTATTACTACTTAGTACCATACAAATACATGCTCTGAATTTGCATAGCAGTACTTGATTAGAAAATGGTAATCCAGAATATATATATGTGTATATATATATATAAATATATATATTTACATAATTTTTTAAAGATTATTTTTTAATTGAAAAACCAATTAAAATTTCCTACTGAGAATTCATTTGAGAAACTCTGCCTTAACCCAAAAGATAAACTTTCATGGTACAGATAACAGGAAGTGTAAGAAGTATTTTTTTTCACTGGAAATACTACTTCATGGTAATCTTTTATCACTTAGCTTTAAACTTTTCCACCTTTGTGAAATACAACAAAGCTCCTTAAAGTGGTAGTTTAGATGGCTGCTTTTTCAGTAGGCCGTGACCATATCTTTGATAGGGAAATAAGATTTTTTTTGCTAAGGACAGGACAAGAGAGAGAAAAAGTAAGAGTGTTGGGGGGGGGGTGATAAGTGAATGAGAGACTATAAATATATAAGAAACCGGGTTTAAGTTATGCTAATGAATTTAGCTATTGTGTTCCATAATCAGCCTGGAATAGATAGAATAGATACACTTTAAGTGCATATGTAGACATAGCGTGGAGAAGGCATGAGTTCCCAGTCCTGGCTGTAGCCACCCTAACACCCACAAACCTGTCATTTCCTTGGTCTTCTCTGTCCACGAGGATTGGTGGGGTGGGATTTCAGAAGCTTCTTCCAAATTAAAATTGTTTTGTTTGCTGGGCTGCATATAGTTCTAACAATATCCCACACTGTCCCTTTTCTCTTCTGGGAAATTCTGATCTTTGATGGGATCAGTGAATGTGATTAGTAATATTTTAGGTGGTGGGACACCTCCATTCTAATCCTGATGAAATTCATTAGTTTATAGTGGTTTTTTATTTTGAAAAAATACAAATTTAATATTTCTATATTTCCACTAATATTTCTTTCCTAATCCTAGGATTAGGCCATAAAGGCTGCTGCTGTCTTTCACACTAGATGTAATGTTAGAGTCTCTTTGTGAGGCAAAATAATTACTTCTAAAATGGAAGAAATATTGTAAAAATCAGCAAGATATATACGTATTATTTTCTTGCACTTAGATTTGGCAGCTAATATATACTCTAAATAACCTGTGTAAGATTCATCAGTCATAATCTCATCAAAATCCTATGTGCTATGCAGAATTACCTCAATTCACCTGAGTTCTCTCACCCTTCCCTTTTCCCTTTTACATCCTAAACTCCAAGTCTAAGGGATATGGCAATTGTTTTTAAAATTTATTTATCCTGATCATTAGTATGTAATTACAACTAAAATACCCTGCTTATGCACAATGTGTAAACATTGAACATTTAGTGAAAGAATATATAAATGAACAAGGGAATAATACTTAAAAAACGGTTTTGATCTTAATTTAAAGGATAGCTTTGAAACTATCATAGGATTTTTTTCTTAAGCTTTTTATTTTGACATAATTTCAAGCTTAAAGGGCAATTGCAAAAATAAAGCACAGTAAGTGTAGCTCAGTGGTTGAGTGCCTGCTTTGCATGTACAAGGACCTCAGTTCAATCCACAGTACCTCCTAAAAACAAAACAAGACAAAACAAACAAACATATGGAGAGGATTATGAGAATATGGCAGAGGTGGCACAGAGTAGGGAGCTCCAGGACACAATTTTTCTACCAGAACAACTATTAAGCAGGCAGAAACTGTCTGGAACAACTATTTTGAAACTCTGGAGGCCAGAAGAACACTACACAGCATCCAGGGAATAGCTAGAGGAAGAGACTGATAAATTAGTGTAAAGAAGAATAAGTCGGTCTCTCCACATGACAGCTACTGGTACCCAAGAACATTCTCATGGTAGGCCACCATGGAGTCCAGTCACAGGCTAGCTGCTGGTGGCAGAAAGGGAATAAAAAAATCCTCTTCCCCAAGACCAGAGGTGGGCACAGCCAATCACTGATCATGTCTTTTGATTAGTGACTTCAGATAGCGGGGGACCTGGCTCTGAGGGCACAATTGTTTCAACCTGCCCGGACAAAGGCCATGGTGGAAAAGACTTAAAGATGCAAAGCTTCCTTAGGGCTATGGGGAACAGTTAGTTGAAAGGCTGCATTTGCTGGGCAAGCCAAGAAAGCCCAGCTTTAGAAGCTGTGAAAGAATCTCTTGGCACCCTTCTGGATCCCTCCCCAGGACACTTTGGATCCAGTCATGGGTCCCTGGCCCTGGTTTGGCTGACTTGGGAAAGTCCTTTCCAGTGTGCCTTTCCTCACAGAATTTGCCATCCAGGCAAAAGCAGCTTGAGACAATGAAAGGAGTATAAGAAACATAGTGGTAGACAATCTGGTGTAAACCCTTGCTGGCTTCAAACACTTGGGTGAGGGAGGTATAAATTCTGGGAAACTCCTCTAGATAGGAGAAATCCAAAACAACAAGCAAAAACCTAAGACAAGACACAAGCCCCAAAAGACAGGAAATACCTGCACATAGCATTCATCTTGGTTAGATGTTGCTGATAGGAGGTCTGAAACTCAAGAAAATCTTGGTCTTATCACCAGCTGGTTGCAAAATTAAGAAACAGAAATTTTAAAATATTTAAAATGTATGGTGTGTAACAGTACAAGAAAAAAAAAAGGCCCATACAAAGGAAAAGGATAAAAATCCAGAAGATATCAATGAAGAAGAAAAGAAATTGGCCATACTGAAGAAAGCTTTTAAACAATGATCTTTAAAATGTTCAAGGTGATGAAGGAAAATATAAAGAACTAAAGGATATTAGCAAAACAATGAATAAATAATATGAGAGTCCTAGGTAAAGAGAAAATTTTAAAAGAAACCAAACAGAACTGATGGAGTTGAAGATCACAACTAAAATGAAAAATACCCAGGAGCGGGAAACGGACTTGGCCCAGTGGTTAGGGCATCCGTCTACCACATGGGAGGTCCACGGTTCAAACCCCGGGCCTCCTTGACCCGTGTGGAGCTGGCCCATGCACAGTGCTGATGCGCACAAGGAGTGCCCTGTCCCACAGGGGTGTCCCCTGCGTAGGGGAGCCCCACGTGCAAGGAGTGCGCCCCGTAAGGAGAGCCGCCCAGCGCGAAAGAAAGTGCAGCCTGCCCAGGAATGGCGCCGCCCACACTTTCCCTGCCGCTGACGACAACAGAAGCTGACAAAGAAACAAGACGCAGCAAATAGACACAGAAAACAGACAACCGAGGGGGGCGGGGGAATAAATAAATAAATCTTAAAAAAAAAAAATACCCAGGAGGGTTTCAAGGGTAAATTGGAGCTGGCAAAAGAATCAATGAACTTGAAGACAAGACACTTGAAATGAGTCAGGTTGAGGAACAAAAAGAATAACGAAATATTAAGAGCAAAACAAGCCTAAGACACTACTGGGAAACCATCAAGTGCAACAATATTCAAAGAAATAATGATGGAGAACTTCCCAAACTTAGCAAAAGATGTGAATATGCACATTCAAAAAGCCCAGAGAACACCAAACAGGATGAACATGAACAAAAATATACCCCATCATATATTGATCATATCTTCAAATGCAAAGGACAAGAAGAACATTCTGAAAACTGCAATGGAAAAGCAACATGTTATGTAAAAGGGAGTCCCAATTAGATTAAATGCCAGACACAAGAAGGCAGTGAATTGAAATACTTAAAGTGCTGAAAGAAATCAACTGCCAATCAAGAATTTCATATCTGGTGAGACTTTTTTTTTTCCAAACCTGGGGAAGAAATGAAGACATCCTCAGATAAACAAAATGCTAAAGGGAGTTCTTCAGACTGAAATGAAAGGACGCTAGACAGTGGTCCAAAGCATAAAGAAATAAAGAAAAGAAATAAAAACCTGTGACAAAGGTAACCATATGGGTAATTATTAATGTCAGTATTATTGTAGAATTTGGTATGCAACTCCACTTTTTCCTACAGGTGCAAAAATGCAAATTCATGAAAGCTAATTATGAATTTTTGGTTTTGAACATAGAATGTACAAAATTATAAATGGCAATAAGTACAAAAAAAGATGGGGGATACTGAGGGGTATAGGAAAAGTATATTTTTATGTTATTGGAGTTAAATTGGTATCAAAGCAAATAAAATTGTTATATATAGGATGTTAACTATTTTAGCCCTGTGGTAACCACAAGGAAAACAGATAAAAAAATATATTGATAGAAAAGGGAAGTCAGTAAATATGGTACAACACACACAAAAATTAATATAGAAGTAGGTATTAACAGAAGAATTGAGGAACAAAAAAGGTATGACATACAAAGGCTAAATAACAAAATGGCAGAAGAAATTACTGCATTTATCAATAGTGACTTTAAATATAAATAGATTAAACTCTCCTGTCAAAAGGCAGAGATTGCCAGAATGGATAAAAAAGCATCACCAACTATATGCTGTCTGTAAGACTCACCTTAAATTCAAAGATACAGGTAGGTTGAAAGTGAAAGGATGGAAAAAATATATCATGCAGGTAGTAACCAAAAGAGAACTACGATAGTTATTCTAATATCAGATAACATAGATTTTAAGTCAAAAACAGTTACAAGGGACAAAGATGTTCATTATATACTGATTAAGGGGTCAATTTAACAAGATGACATAACAATTATGGACATATATGCACCTAACAGCAAATTCCCAAAACATATGGAGAAGCTACTGACAGGTTTGATGAGAGAAATTAATGGTCTTACAAAAATAAAAGTGGACTTTAATATACCACTTTCAATAATGGATACAAAATCTAGTAGGAGATCAATAAGGATATTCAATAGTGGACGATACTCTAGACCTAACAGACCAGAACAATTCACCCAACAAAAACAGCATACATGTTCTTCTCATGTGCACATGGATTACTCTCCAGGATAGACCATATATTGGTCACAAAACAAGTCTCAAGAAATAAAAAATTATTGATATCATACTATATATAGTCTCTGACTACAATGGAATGAAGAAATTAATAACAGAAATGCAAAATTAAAAAAATATATGAAAATTAAACATAATCTTAAAGAACCAATAGGTTAAAGTGGAAATCACAAATAAAATTAGGAAATATATTGAGGTGAGTAAAAATAAAAACATACCCAAATTTATGGGATGCAGCAAGGTGGTGCTGAGAAGGAAATTTATAGCTCTAAACCAGGGGTTCCTAACCTTTTTTGTTCCATAGACCCCTTTACCAGTCAGGTGAAAACCATGGACCCCTTACTAAGTCCACACTATACTGTGCATTATTTAATAAATATATCACACGTGCACCAACATGTCCCCACAAGTATAATGTTTTTTTGAATTTCAACTCAAACTCATGAACCCCATCTTAAGAACCCCTGCTCTAAATGCTTACAATAAAAAAGAAGAAAGACTTTAAATCAGAGATGTAACCTCATAACTAGAAGAACTAGAAAAAGAAAAGCAAACTAAAACCAAAGCAAGCATAAAGAAGGAAATAAGGATGATTAGAGCAGAGAAAAAGGAAATAAAGAACAGAAAACAATAGAGAAATTCAACAAAACCAAAGGCTGATTCTTTGAAAAGATTGGTAAAATTGACAAAACTTTAGCTAGCCTGATGAAGGAAAAAAGAGAGGATACTAATAATGAAAAACAGAAATAATAAAGGAAACATTACTATTGACAACACCGAAATAAACAGGACTATAAGGATACTCCAAACAACTGTATACCAATAAAATAGAAAACCTAGATGAAATGAACAAATTCTTATAAACACATACAAACCACCCACACTGACTCAAGAATAGAAAATCATAAAAAAGTAATTAGCAGTAAAGACATTGAATCAGTAATCAAAAACCTCCCAACAAAGAAAAGGCAAGGACCAGATGGCTTCACAGGTTAATTCTCCCAAACATTCTAAGAAGACATAACTCCAATTCTGCCCAAATTATTCCAAAATATAGAAGAGGAGGGAACATTCTCTAAATCCTTTTATGAGTCTCTGGCAGTTTGAGATTATTTTATGAATCCCAAAAAGAGAAAGATTATGTCTGTAATCTCATCTATTCCTTTGGGTATGATACCCTTTGATTGCATTAAATTTAGCTGAAATGTCTTTGATTAGATTACCTGTTACAATAGGGCTTTAGATTTGACTACCCCTTTGCTGGGTCTGATATACACAGACTCTCAAGATATACACAGACTCACCAGAAGAGAGAGCTCAGTCATTTTTGGTGTGGTCATGTGACAAAAAGAAGGTTCAAACAGCTGAAGCCCCAGGGAGAGATGAGTTATTTTGCCTGACAGCCTACAGCTAAGATTGGGAAGAACAGCAGGGACTGCTAGAGGAAGCCCTATGCCTGCAACCGAAATTGGGAAGAAGCAGGGCCCATGGAGCCTGAAGAGCAAGAGAGCAGTCAGAGGGGAAGGCAGACACCAGCCAGAGATCTTGCTTCAACAACAATTGACCATGAGTTGAACCTTTTACATCTGTGAAAAGCTTTTACCCCAAATAAATACCCTTTATAAAAGCTAATAGATTTCTTGTACTTTATATTGGCAGCCTTTTGGCAGAGTAATACAGAGGCCAACATCACCCTCATACCAAAGCCAGATAAAGATATTTCATGAAAAAAATTATAGGCTAATATCTTTTATGAATATAGATACAAAATCCTCAACAAAATACTAGCAAAATGAATCCACCAGCATATTAAAAAAAATTATACCACATGATTAAGTGGGATTTATCACTGGCATACAAGGTTGGTTCAACATAAAGTCAATTAATGTAATATTCTACAATAACAGAATGAAGGGGAAAAAAACACATTATCTCAATTAATAGAGGAAAGGCATTTGACAAAGTCTAGCACAACTTCTTGATAAAAAACACTTAATACACTAGAAATAGAAGGAAATATCCTCCACATGATAAAGGGCATTTATGAAAGGCTGACAGCTATCCTCCAACTTAATAGTGAAAGATTGAATACTTTGCTTCTAAGATCAGGAACAAAACAAGGATGCCCACTGTCACCACTATTATTCAAAATTGTACTGAAAGTTCTTGCCAGAGCAATTGGCAAGAAAAAGAATTAAAAGCATCCAAATCAGAAAGTGTACATTTCCCTATGTGCACTTGCTATGATCCTATGTACAGAAAATCCTGAAAAATCCACAACAAAGCTCTTAGAACTAATAAATGAATTCAGCAAAGTGGCAAGGTACAAGAAAAACACCAATAATCAGTTGTGTTTCTCTACACATGCAATGAACAATTGGAATAAGAAATCAAGGAAAAAATTCCGTTCATAATAGCAACTAAAAGAATCAAATATTCAGGAATAAACCTAAACAAGGATGTAAATGACTTATACACAGAGAACTACAAAAAACACTGCTAAAAGAAATCAAAGACAAACTAAATAAATGGAAGGACATTCCGTGTTCATGGATTAGAAGAATAAATACTAAGATGTCAATGCTAACCTAAGCCAAGTATGGATTCAATACAATCCCATTAAATTCCAAAAACCATCTTTGCAGAATTGTGGAAGGGTAAGGCCCCCAAATGGTTAAAGCCATCTTGAAAAAGATGAAGTTGGAGGACCCAACCATCCCAATATTAAAACTTACTACAAGGCCACTGTAATCAAGCATGTTACTTGAACAAGGACCGACCAATGGAATAGAATTGAGAACTCAGAAATTAACACATTTATGGCCAACTGATCTTTGATAAGGGGACAAAGACCACTCAATTGGGAAAGAATAGTTTCTTCAGCAAATGGTGCTGGGAGCATTGGCTCTCCATCTACAAAAAAAGGAGGAGCCCCACCATACACCTTATAAAAAAATCAACTGAAAATGGATCAAAGATCTAAATATGAGAGCCAGAACTATCAATCTCCTAGTAGAAAATATAGGGAAGCATCTTCAGGACCTTGTGTTAAGCAATGGTTTCTTAGACTTTATACCCAAAGCACAGCTACAAAAGGAAAAAATGTAGAAATGGGACCTCATCAAAATTTAAAAGTCTGTGTTTCAAAGGTCTGCATCATGAAAGTACAATGATTACCTACACAATGAAAGAAAATATTTGTAAACCACATATCTGATGAAGAGTAATATCCAGAATATATAAAGAAATCCTTTAACATAACAACAAAAAGACAAACAACCCAATTAACAAATAGGCAAAAGACTTGAATAGACATATGTCCGAAGAAGATATGCAAATGTCCAGGCAGCACAAGAAAAGATATTCAACATCATTAACTATCAGGGGATTGCAAATCAAAACTACAATGACATTCCATTTCATACTCATTAGAATAGCTGCTATTAAAAAATGGAAAATACATGTTGTAGAGTATGTGGAGACATAGGAACACTCATTCATTGCTGGTAGAAATGTAAAACGGTGCATCTGGTATGGAAGACAGTTTGGCAGTGCCTCAGAAAGCAAAGTATAGAACTACTGTATCATCTGGCTATCCCTCTACTTGGCATATACCCAAAAGAACTGAAAGCAGGGATTCTAAAAGATATTTGACACTGATGTTCATAGTGTGCATTATTCCCATTTGCCAAAAGATGGAAGCAACCCATGCCCATTAACTGATGGATGGATAAATAAAACGTGGTATATACATACAATGGAATTTATTCAGCTGTAAAAAAGAATGAAGTCCTGCTACATGCAACAACCTAGATGAATCTTGAATGCATCATACTGAGTGAAATAAAGACAGAAGAAAAGGCCAAATATCATATGATCGCTCTGATTTGAAAGAATTGGAAGAAGCAAACCTATAGTCATAATCTAGATTATAGTTACCAGGGACAGGATGTAGGTAGAGAATGGGGAGTTAAGGCTTAAAATGTATAGTATTCCTGTTTGGAATGATGGAAATGTTTTGGTGATGAATGGTGATGATTGTAACACAACATTGTAGATATAATTAACAGCACTAAAATATATATCTGAGTATGATTAAAATATTTGACTTTTAATTAAAAAATTTTTCTAAAAATCCAGAAACTATTCCACACACACAGTAAATCCCAAGTGAAATCATGGCTAGAGTTAATGGTATAATTTTAAAATGTGCTATCATCAATTGTAGCAAAATTTCATACTAATGCAAGGTGTTATATGGGAATCCTGTATTATATGCATGATTGTTCTATAAATTCATAAGTTCTCTAGTAAAGAAAAAAAGAGCAAACCCAAACAAACAAATCAAAAAGCCCATTTAGAGTACTCTAACATAACCTCATACCCCCAATACCCAGATCCACCAATTTTAACATTTTGCTACATTTCTTCATTTGTTTATCTATAATTTCTCTCTCTCTCTCTTCTCTAAACATATGAGAGTAGGATATACATATGTCATGCTTCATTAACACTTAATGCTTCCATGTAAATTTCCTAAGAACGTGGATATTTACTTATATAACCCCGTAAGTATGGTTATCAAGTTCAAGAACTTCAATATGGATATAAAGCTTACAGTATATATTCCAATTTTTTCACATGCCCTAATAATATCCTTGGGCCTTTCCTCTCCATTATTAGATCCAGTCCAGGATCATGTATTGCATCTAATTTTGTCACTTTAGTTTTTGTTTGTTTGTTTGTTTGTTTTTTACATTGTGGAAACATATACACCATAAACTTTATGGAAAGGACAAATGAGTTTATATGGCTATGAGTCTCCAAAAAGAGTTGGGAGGTCATCAGAAGGGTCACACTATGCATGCCTCAGCAGAGTCCCAGAGGCAGCCAAAGTAGATACAACCCCAGGTACTGGTTCTCCTGAGGGCTGTAGAGACCCACAAGTTCTGTGGTCATGGCAGATGGCTCTGGAGTTCAGTGCCATGTCAGTTGGCCCTCTTTGGAGTTTGTGTTCCTGAGTGATATGGAGTTGGACTCAGAGGTGACCTTTCTACATATGCCTCTTCTCTCACTTTTACTGGACCTGTGGTTGGTGCTGAGGTTGGTGTATACTCAGGAGACCTGAATCTCTGGACTGTCCATGTGACAGCCAGGCCCTGAGCCTCAGCAGACTTGCAACTCCTACCGTCTGGTTTATTGGACTTACCCCGGCCAGTGAACAGGGAGGTGAAGAAGGTCAACCACCACACCAGGGAGCCAAAGAGTGCCTACAACTGCAAGGAGGAGAATTGCATCCATCATCCAAGTGGAACCTAAGTCCCTTCTCAATATAGAGGTGGCGTGGACATCACCATTCCAGGGTCCACAGGATGGAGGAATAGAGTATGGATTAGAGTGAACTTACTGATATTCTACTATGGAGCTATTGTGATTAGTAATGGAAGGAATTGTAGCATTGATGTGGAGAAAGTGGCCATGGTAGCTGTTGAGGGTGGGGAGAGGGAAGAAGAAATATGATGTGGGGGCATTTTCAGGACTTGGGGTTGTCCTGGGTGGTATTACAGGGACAGATGCTGGACAATGTATGTCCTGCCATGGCCCACTGGGTGGACTGGGGGAGAGTGTAAACTGCAATGTAAACCATTATCTATGTGGTGCAGCAGTGCTCCAAAATGTATCCGCTAAATGCAACAAATGTCCCATGATGATGAAAGAGGTTGTTGATTTGGGAGGAATGGGATGAGAGGGGTGGGGAGTATGTGGGGACCTCATATTTTTTGAATGTAACCTTTTAAAAAAAAGAGGGGAAAAAAAAAAGAAAATAACATTATAACAAACATTATACTTACCACCCAGAAAATGATTATTTTTTAACATTTCTTTTTTATATTTTCAAGTCTGATTTCAAGCAAAAAAGATAACATGAATAAAATTGAAGTTCCTTTTTTCTGCATACCCAGGCCATTACCATTTTCCCATCACCTAAAAGCACCAACAATTGTGGGTTTGATGTGACTCCTTCCAGTTTGTTCATTTATGCTTTTATGTACATATATATAGTCAGATATAGCATACCTAGCTTTCTATTATGTATTTGTTTTACATAAATGGTAAGGATTGCAATGTTTCCTCTTTCTCTTCCATTTTCTATACTTAGTTCTGGTCTAACATTTTTTGTATTTGTTTAAGTCTATAAATCAAGAAGCCATGTTTTTCAGGACCCAGTATTTCCTTAAAAATGTACTTTATTTTTCTACTTATAACGCAGGCTCAGTCAGAAAACTTAGAAAACATCGGCAATGCAGATACTACCAGGCAAAACCAATCATCATTAATATTTTGGTTTATATCAGTCTCTCAGGCCCACATCTCATACCACCGCATTTCTTACTTCCTCCCTAGCAAAGCTCTCAAAGGAATTATTTATACTCACTGCAGTTCCTCTTCTCCCATCCTCTCTTTAATTCACTTTAGTCAGGATTTCTGCCCTGCCACATCAACTAGTTCCCACATCCAATGATCAGCTCTCAGTGCTCTTGCTACTTGCCTTACTCGGCACATGTGCCACCCTAAACCTTGGACTCCTCTTCCTACTGTTATCAGGAGGGGGCTTGCTGCCCAATGCTCATGGAGGCCAATGCCATGATGTTGGGATTTTTGAGAAAATTGAGAGCTTTAATGCAAGGTTGACTGGCAAGGAGATAGAAGACAAGGCTCAAATCTGTCTCTGAAGTGGTAAGGGAGATTTTATGGGAATGGGAGGTGAGGGATGGGACGGAGTGCAGAGGTTCAAGTTGGCATAGTCCAATTGGTTAATTATAGAGTTGTCCATCTGTAGTAGAGTGGATTTTCAGTTGGATCTTCCTTATTGAAAAGCTGCTTTCATTTGATTCCCTTCCATTGTCTCCTTGTCCTCAGAATCTTGGTTCCTAGGGAGGTGACCTCTGTTCTTGGTTTCTCAAACATCTAAAGGACAAGGGTTAGTGTTTTCAGCGCATGCTCAGGTTGTATCATCTGCAGTAAAACGAGCTCAGAAGGTTACAGGAACAGAGGACACTACCCTCCCCTCCTTTTCAGCACCTGTTCCACCACTATTCTGGTCCAAGGCACCATCACCTCTGATTAGGATTATTGCAATAACCACCTAACTGTTTTCCTGCTTGCATCCCTTCACCTTTTCCAGTCCATTCTCAACATAGCAGCTAGAGTGATTCTTTATCCTAAAACAGATCATGTCAAAAATCTGTTCAAAACTCTCCAATTCTGCTCATTATAATGGCCAGAAGGCCTGGTCTGATCTGGCCATTTGTTACCTGGCTCTGATTTTATCTGCCTGTTTTCCACAATGTACATTTAAGTCAGACAGGAAACAACCTTTTTGCTTTCTTTATTATTCAAAACCATCACACAGCATTGTTTAGGTATTGCATTTCAATAGTTCTCCTAATAGGATATGCATCATGGCCTGAGTCTAGCTGGGATTTTTTTTTCCTGTTAGGAAATTTTGGCTGATCATTCAGGAATAGGGCTTATTTTGTTTTGCTAATTTCATGTAAACTCTTGCCTATCACTTAATCTTCAACACCTCTCAGATGAATTGACCAAAGGTAATTTAGATAAAGCATCTGCTTTCTCTTTGTACCCAGTGATCAATAAGTGACTGTTTGGGGGAATAATTAAGTGTCTTCACTCTCTAGCACGCAACAAGTACTCCATTACTAACAGGCAAAACTTTCTGCTTTATTCTAAGGGGGAAATGTTCTCCTCTAAGAGAAGAAGCTTCTTAGCAGCCTAAGGCTGAGGATAAATTGGAGACACATCAGCTTCTGTATTTTGAAATATCCTTTTCCATCTTCCAGAGAAATATCTTCTTTAATTTACATGCCACTAAAATTTTAAGGCTATCCCCATTACTTTTATTTATTCATCCAAGATAGCATGAGTTGGCTAGCCTTGGATGGACTTACTGAGTCTCAGAACAATAATAATAAAAAAAATTCATAGGAATAAATGGTGTGTGGAATCTCTTAGGAATGGTAGATTATATTTATCTGTAAAACATACTCTGTTTAACTTTCATATCTGTTAGCATATGGGTAATGCTTTCTATTTGTTATATTTGCACACTCTAGGTCATTCAACCCTTGTGACAGGACTTGGCCCCATCCCTAGCCCCCGTAACAGCCACAACTTGCAAAAGCTGCAAGTTTATTATTAAACCTACCCCATTGTGAAACTACATCTTGTGACATAGAACAGCCCCCATCCTGGGCCTACAAGTCCAGATATAGTTCATTTCCTCACAAGAATAGACAAAGAAGCCACACCACCCCACCAACCCTCCCACACCTCTAGAATTCACTGCCCCTAGCTGACCGCCCCCAGCCATCCCTACTGGCCCTTGGGTTTTACCCAACCCTCAACCCACTCCCACTGACTAAGCATGTTCTCACCTAGATGTACTGTATAAATTCATAGCTGCCTCTGCCAGGGGTGGGCTGAAGTTTCTCTTCAGACCCCTGCCATGCTAGCGGGGGGACTGAGGTTTATACTTCAGACCCCCTCCATTGGGAGAGCTTCCCAATAAATTCTTGCCAGCAATTGCTGGTCTCCACATCCCAATCGTCTCACCCTGACATCTAACATATGTTGCCAGAAACCTGGGATCCAGGAAGAGGAGACCCCTGCCACCATAACTTGCAACCTGGGAGCAGTGAGCAGTGGCAGCTCGCTCGGGCTTATTCCCAGATCCTGGTTGGTGAGCTTGTTGCCTAAACTTGGAAAGAGGAAACAATGGGCAGTGGCAGCTCACCGGGGCTTACTCCTCGATCCTGATTGTGCAACTCTGGGTCCTTTTCACTCTCTCCCGGAACTCTCCAGAGTGAACCCCAGAGACACTTGGGATTGTGTTGAGACCAGCAGATTGGTGAGAGACCTACCCTTCTTGCTGCTGTAACTCCATCCAACACCAGACTCTGATTATCAGCTGGGTGAGGTAAGGGAATTCTCCTCTGGAGGATCCTGTTCTTTCTCCCATTGTTTCAGACAACTCTGCAAATCCGAGCTAGGTCAGTGATTCTCTCCTTTTTTGGGGACCACAGTAGGTGCCTGACCTGCATCCCCAGAAGCCGCTCAAGAATCAGAGATGTCTGGTCCTGGGTGTGGGCTTTCTGCTGATAAGTTTCTCTGACTAACTTGGGGATGCCTGACTTGCTCAGTTAACCTCTGAGAGTCCCTGACCTCATCCCAGCTTCCAAAAAGGGGAAACACTCCTTCAGCTCCTCTGAAAACTACACTGCTTAGCTGCCTCCTTCAGAACCTTAAAACCTTATATCCTGAAGGAGATATCACACTCAAGAAACTTATCTATTACTCCACTACAATTTGGCATCTGTACATATTGGAACATGAAAATCACTGGTCGGAACAAAGTACCTTCAACTTACAGCTCCTTGGAGATCTGGAAAACTTCATCCAATGCAACGGCCAGTGGCTAGAGGTCCCTTATGGTCATGCCTTCCTATTTCTTCGAAACCGCCCTTCTCTCTGTCAGTTGTGTTCCTCTTACTAAATCCTACTGCTCAATCAGAAACCTTCTCCTAAGACACCCCCACCTAAAGACTCTTTTGATCCATCTGAACATGCTCTTCCTCCTCTGTTTTATCCACCAGTGTCCCTTTCTGCGTCTCCAACCTCACCTGAGTCAGGCTCTCTACCTCCATCCCCTCCCTCTGCTTCTACCTCCTTTTCTCCCCCTTATACTTGTTCCTGCAGAATGCCTCCCTCCACCCCACAAACTGAGTCATTCTCGGCCCCCCTACTTCCTCTTAGGGAAGTGACAGGAGCTGAAGGAACCATCCGAGTACATGTTCCTTTCTCACTCTCAGATCTTGGTCAGACAGAAGAGTGATTAGGCTCCTTCTCAGAAAAGCCTGCTACCTACCTCAAAGAATTCCAACACCTCACTCGCTCCCATGATCTCACACACCAGGATGTCTGTGTCATAATAACTTCTTCTACCACCCCCGAGGAAAAAAGCTGCATTTGGGCTGCAGCCACTGCCTTTGCCGATTGCCTCCACACACAGGACCCTCACGGACATGCCCCTGGCACTGACGCAGTTCCCGCAGCCTCCCCTCCATGGGAGTATCAGGCAGGCTCCAGAGATTTAGATCGAGTGGCACACTTTCTAACCTGCATAATAGAAGGCATGAAAAAAGCAACCCTCAAAGCAGTAAATTATGACAAGATCAAGGAAATTTCCCTAAAATCAGATGAAAACCCTGCTGCCTATATGAATAGATTAACTGAGTCACTCCTCAAATATACTAATTTAAACACAGATTCTGAATCCAGATGACTATACTTACACACCCACTTTATCACTCAGGATACACAGATATCAGGAAAAAACCTGCAGAAATTAGAGGAGGGTGCTCACACCCTCAGAAAGACCTAATTAAAGTGGCCTTCAAGGTCTTTAACAATAGGCAGGAGGAAGCCAAATTAGAAAAACACAGCCGAGATCAAGGTAAGGCCTCCCTCCTTGCTGCTGCCCTCAGAGTCGATAACCAAAAACCCCATCCCTCCTTTCCCCTGTAGCACCACCTGGACCCTGCTTTAAGTGTGGGAAGGACGGACACTGGGCATGTGCATGCCCCAATCCAAGACCCCCACCGGGGCCTTGTCTGATGTGCCGTCGTAAGGGCCTTTGGAAGTCGGATTGTCCCGAAAACCCAGTTTCCGGGAATATCCCTTCCACATGCCTTACTGGCCTAGAACCTAAATCATCTTCCCGTCCTGACCTACTTGGAATAACAACAGAAGACTGACAGGTCCCGGGTTCGGAGAGGCCCCTCATCTCCATCAGTAAGTCCAAACCTAGGGTTATCATCAAGGTTGGAGGTAAGCCTATCTCCTTTTTAACTGACACAGGGGTCATGTATTCAGTCCTTTCAGAACATTTAGAACCGTTAACATCTTTCTCGATCTCTATTGTGGGAATTGATAGTATTCCTTCCTCTCCCTTAATTATACCTGCCCTGCCTTGCACTATAGAAAAACTCACATTCTCACACCAATTCCTAGTTAGACCATCATGCCCTTCCCACTCTTGGAATGAGACATTCTGTCCGAACTGCCCTCCTCTATCTCCCTCTCACTACCCTCCCCCAAGCTAGCTTCTTCTCCTTTTGCCCCCAGCTCCAGCCTTCACTCCTGCTTCCCCTCCTACATCCCTCCTATCTTATAACAGGAAGTAAACCCCCAAGTCTAAAACACTACTCTCCCTCAATAGCCTCACACCTCTCCCCTGTAAAAATCGCCCTAAAAGACAGCTCATCTTTCATTAACATTTTCCCAAATCCTCTCTCCTTCAGTGCCAAGCGTAGACTTAAACTCATTATCAAACTTTGTGCCACAGAGCTGTTACAAGAGCTATCAACCAGGCAACCCAACCTACAGTCTCCTAGTTTCCAGCCCCTATAGCCTCTCATTACGTATCCCTCCCCAAACCACACATTACACAGTAATAGACCTCAAAAGTGCCTTTTTCACAATCCCCCTAGATGAAGATTCTCAAAACATCTTTGCTTTTACCTGCACAGACCTAGATGAGCCCTAAACCCTACACAATTTACTTGGACTGTTCTTCCTCAGAGCTACAGAGATAGCCCCCATATATTTGGGCAAGCACTACATCAAGACCTCTTACTCAAACCTCCCCTCCAATACACTTCTCAGTACATGGATGACCTACTCTGCAGTCCCTCCTTATTCATTTCTACCTCTAATACTATTACCTTACTCAATTTCCTTGGAGAAAAAGGTTAGAACAAGAGATGAAAATTATGGAAGCCAATTCTGGCTCTCTTCTTTTCTCTCATATTTTTCTTCACCTTTAAAAGCTAGACTAATACCCTTACTGGCCCCACTAAAATTATTTTTCTCCTTCTCATGTGTGGTTCTTGTCTCTGACAGTTCCTCCCCTGATTCACCCACCGAGTTGTTCAAACCACCACCCAGGAATATGTAAAGGGGCCTTCCTGTTATAAAAACAACCATCAACGCCCACTGCAGAACTCCAAACCCCACGAGCCGGCCGCACGAGAAGGAAACCCCCACTGCCCCCCAACGGCAGGAAGCAGCCAGAATGAGCCGACGCCCCCTTTCTTCCACCCTTCGCATGTGAGCCTGGCTGTCCACTCGTAATCCTACTTTATTTTTTATTATTATAACCAAAACCTGGGAGTGACAGGACTAGGCCCCATCCCTAGCCCCCATAACAGCCACAATTTGCCAAAGCTGCAAGTTTATTATTAAATCTACCCCATTGTGAAACTGCATCTCATGACACAGAACAGTCCCCATCCTGGGCCTAGAAGACCAGATACGGTTCATTTCCTCACAAGAATATACAAGCCACACCACCCCACTAACCCCTCCCATACCCCTAGAATTCACTGCCCCTAGCCCACCACTCACTCCCCCTAGCCCACCACCCCCAGCCATCCCTATCGGCCCTCGGGTCTTACCCAAGCCCCAACCCACTCCCACTGACTAAGCATGTTCCCACCTATAGATGTACTGTATAAATTCATGACTGCCTCTGCCAGGGGCGGGCTGAAGTTTCTCTTCTGACCCCTGCCATGCTGGTGGGGGGACTGAGGTTTATACTTCAGACCCCCTCCATTGGGAGAGCTTCCCAATAAATCCTTGCCGGCAATCGCTGGTGTCCACATCCCAATTGTTTCACCCTGACATCTAACACCTTGCAGCTTGAATATCCTTATTTAGTTGAAAAGGAAGGCAACTTCTGGAAAGGTCTGTGATTTGCTCATTGTCACACAGTTTTAGTGGGAGGTAACACCAAAATTGAAACCCCAGATCCTGATTCTAATAACAAAGTCATGGCGCTTAGCCCTATCCAGTGGTTCTTGATCCTGTCTGCATAATAGAATCACCTGGAACTTTTTAAAAATTGTGGTAACATATATAATGTAATAAAAAATTGCCATCTTAACTACTTTTAAGTATGCAGTTAGTGACATTAATGGCATTTACAAGGTTATGCTACTATTACCACCATCCACTATCAAGACCTTTTCATCAGGCCAAACAGTAACCTGTACCCACTCAGGAGCTCCTCATTCTTCCTCCCCCCCAGCTCCTGGTAACCTTGAATCTACTTTCTGTTCTATGAATTTGCTTATTTTACATATTTCATATAAGTGGAATCTTATAATATCTTTCCTTATGTGCCTGGTTTACTTTACTGAGCATAATGTTTTCAAGGTTCATCATGATGTAGTATGTATCAGGATTTCAGTTATTTTTATGACCGAATAATACTCCATTGCATACAACATTTTGTTTATTCACCTATTGAGGGACACTTGGGTTATTTCTACCTTTTGGCTGTTGTGACTAAAGTTGCTTTGAACACTGGTATGTGAATCTCTGTTCAAATCTTTGATTTCAATTCTTTTGGATATTTACCTGGAAGTAGGATTGCTGGACCATATAGTAGGTCTATGTTCAACTCTTTGAGTTGGGAAGATTTGTAAAAATATGGATCCTTGGTCTTATCCCTCCCAGGGATTCTGAGTCATTTAGTCTGGGGCAGGGCCCAGGAATTACCGTTTTTCAAAGCTCCCCCAGAGCTTCTAAAATGCAACCAGGGATGCTCCACTGCAATCTCTATAGGTAGAAATGAAACAATATGCAATTAGCTACTGATCAAGAGAAGAAGCAGTTTAGCTAAAAAAATAGAAAAGAATGATGACTTTATTTTGCTGTCCCTCCATGTC
Source organism: Dasypus novemcinctus (assembly GCF_030445035.2). Classification (NCBI taxonomy): domain Eukaryota; kingdom Metazoa; phylum Chordata; class Mammalia; order Cingulata; family Dasypodidae; genus Dasypus; species Dasypus novemcinctus. Next base: position 20,261,664 of record NC_080698.1, read on the forward strand.
ATTAGAGAAGACCATGAGTGATTAAAAATCATTACAGAGAGATCTAGTGTTTTATTAAAAATTATTGAGTAGCAGAGGCTTCTTTGTATCCTATGACCCCATAAGCGAGAAATCTGCCCCATCTTGGTTGGCTGATGACTCCTTGAGCAACCATGTGTGGTCCACAGATTCCCTTATCTTGACTTACCCTATTTCGATGATGCAAAAGAATGTAAATCAAGATGATTCTTTTTATTGAGACTGCAAGAGTTGACCCTAGTCAGTGAATCTCCATTCTTGTTTAAAGTTTTGAAGCATAAGGATTTGGCCAGTCTATTTGTCTTTTCTGCCCAGCTGCCTGTTGGGCTATTTTTCACATTCTGATCTCAGAAAAGTGGTAGATTTCATTGGTGTGTATATACCAGCACTGTTTAATCAGGAAAGGGCTTCTGCAGATATTCACTAGTGTGTGCACGCAGGGGGTCTACTCCACATACACTCTTTAACCAGTGCTGATGCTAGATTTATTATGCTTTGCCCTCTCCAGGGCTTCTCAGCATTCTTGTCTTGTGTTGTTTGTCTCTGTTCATATCCACTGTTTTGGTGTAACTGCCTACATTGTAAATAATTGGCTTTCGGGCAGCAGGAGGCAGTGAGGCACAACTAAGCCCACAGTCTTTAGCGCCAGACCCCCCTGCCTGGGCTGGAATCACAGAGCTGCCATTCATGAGCTGCATGGCCTGAGCACACATACTTAACCTGTTTGAGCCTCAGAGTCCTCATCTGGTTTGAGGATTCAATAAAATAATATATGTGAAATGTTGGCACACCGTAGGTATTAGTCCTGGTAATCAGCATTCGTGTCTTTTCCTTTGGTTTTCTAGTTTTGAAATTCTGTTTTTCAAGAGAATTTTGAGTTGCACAGTTAAACCCACCTGTTTTAGTTTTCTAAATGAAGAAAATTTGCTGCTAAAGCTAATACCATGAAATGGATCAGATGAAAAACAATGGGACTCTCGCATCAGATTGGAGAGGTTATCCCGCCGTGTCTGCGCCTTTTAATGTGCTCCTAATGCTGTTTCGGTTTGTTTGCAAAAATGATTATGTGGGTGTAAAAGTAAAAATGGAATGAAGCAAGCAAATTATAAAAAACAAAAACAAAACAACCCAAATAAAAGCCAATGGGAACTTATTTGTTCATGGTTTTGAGGCCAGGAAAATGTCCACATCAAGACATCATCAGGGTGCTGCTATCTTCCCCAAAACTGACTGCTGATGGTCTGTGGCTCCTCATCACATGACAAGGCACAAAGGCAGTACTTGCTTCTTTTAGGTGTTGTTGATTTCAGTTTCTTGCTTCGATGGTTTTCTTCTCACGTGCCTGAATTCATTCTGTTCATAAAGGACTCCAGTAACAGGATTAAGACCATCCTGATGAAGGGGACCACACCTTTACTGAAGTATCCACATATAAAGACCCTACTTACACTGGGTTCACACCTGCAGGAATAGATTAAATTTAAGAGCATATTTCCTGGGGGTACACACAGTTCCAAACCAGCACGCTGCCTCTGTTATCTTTGCCCCTCTGTAAATGGGTCTGGCCATCCAACAATGACATTTACTTTTGCCTTTGTATATTCTGTCTACAAACTGTCAGGAATGTGGATGGCTTGTACACGTGGAAGTTAACCCAGGAAGGGAAGTTGTATTTATTAAATTCCCACACATCAAAAACACACACACACACACACACACACAGTGACTACTGGGGGCTTTCCTCACAAAATCTTCATGAGATCAGCATTAATATTCTGACTTTACAGATGAAGAATTGAGACTCAGAGGATTTAACGTGCCCAAGGACATAGAGTCACTAACTGGTAAAGTTGGAATTCCAGCTCTGATCTATCCGATTCCACATAACGTTGCCTCTGGTAAGCATCTTATGACCTTTTTATTTTTACGATTAAAAAGGGAAATGTGGGATGCGGACTTGGCCCAGTGGATAGGGCATCCGTCTACCACATGAGAGGTCCGTGGTTCAAATCCCGGGCCTCCTTGACCTGTGTGCAGCTGGCCCATGCGCAGTGCTGATGCGTGTAAGGAGCGCCGTGCCACGCAGGGGTGTCCCCCGCGTAAGGGAGCCTCACGTGCAAGGAGCGCACCCCATAAGGAGAGCTGCCCAGAGCGAAAGAAAGTGCAGCCTGCCCAGGAATGGCTCTGCACACATGGAGAGCTGATGCCGCAAGATGACACAACAAAAAGAAACACAGATTCCCATGCCGCTGACAACAACAGAAGCGGACAAAAAAGAACAAGCAGCAAATGGACACAGAGAACAGACAACTGGGGTGGGGGTGGGGGAGAAGGGGAGAGAAATAAATAAAATAAATCTTTTCTTAAAAAAAGGTAAATGTTATAATGCATATTTGATAAAATAAAAAAATTTTAAAAATAAATGAAAATCTGCTATACAAACAATGAACCCATGGTTAAACCACGGACTTAATTAATAGTACACTGATAAAATTATGCTATTATCAATTGTAACAAGTATTCCAAACCAATGAAAGGTATGAGTGGTAGGGTGGTATTTGGGAATCCTTTATTTTACGCATGACTGCTCTGTAAACTCAAAATTTCTCTAATAAAGCAAAAATTTATAATGCCTTTGCCTTATTTTTGTGTGATTTCTATTTGTGCTCCCTGATCTATGTTTTTCATTTCTCTAATGAATGCCTTTTTTTTTCAGATGGATAATTTTCAAATTTTCTGTTAATTTTGAAAATGTGCATTAATTTAATATCTCATAGTGGTTACGTGAGAAATTATAACGTGTTGCTTGTTCTGGCTTTTAAATGGGATATCTATTTGGAGAGTGTTAAAGGAGATGCTTGAACCACGAAGTCACCTGCTTTTCACAACTCCAACCTTAAGAACTGGAGCCGTTAGGGTAGGATGGAGTGTGACAAGTTTGGGGGTGCTGGTGATTTGGGTGGTATACTTACGTATTTGTGTGGATATTGGTGTGGGTGTGCACCTGTAGAAGGAGAGTGGTTACAATGATCAATTCACCAAACGCCACACTATCTAAGTGGCAGAACCCTGAATGTTGAGAAACCCCAGAGAGTCTTTAAATAAGAAACTTCTCACAGGAATCAGATACCTCCACAACATCTGTGTGGCTAATCAAGGTGGTACAAGGCCACACTTACTCAACAGAAAGATTCCCTATAGGAAGACTTCACCAAAAGAAGCGCCGTATGATTTATTTGCTAGAACTCCATTTCCATCTGTCTCATCAAATGGATTGTGTACACATTGCACTCCAGGCACCCAGCCAGGGCGTGAGCATACCAAGAGCGGAAAATCTTCCTCTCCCCCTGGCATTGGTGACATGCTCTGTGAACAGCCAGGCCCGGTGGGGTGTGCTGCTGGGAAAGGCCTTGGATCGCAGCCCCGACCTCACAGACCTTTCGAGAGTCGGCTGGATCATGGGCCTTTGAACACGGGTTTGTAGCAATAATGGGGGCCAGGTGGGTTTCAAACCTTCTGCTTTTTCCAGAAAGTCCTTTGATTCATATTTGCAGACTTTAGATGGTTGTTTTGCCAGTTCAAGCAGATCCTGTTCATAGTTGCTTGTATTTCTTATATAAATGGGGAAGGGGCCTAAAAAATGCTTTCTTGCTATAATGTGCTAAAACAAATCAGATGAAACTGAAACCTTTTGTTATTCTGCAACAAATATAGGAACTGCTAATAGCCATGGAAAAAAATATGTGATCCTATGAAGCCAAACCAATTGAGTAAAATCCAAAGAACTCCTAGGGAATTATGAAAATTAAGGATTATTTGGACTGAATACTAACTTGTCTTTCTCTAAGTACCAGAAACTCTACCTGATTTCTAAATCTTCCTTATTTAGGTTACTATAGCATCAACAATAGATTTTAAAGGAAGAGATTTAAAGAAACTACTTCTGTTGAAATTCATTTCCTCCTTTCACATTTCTTTTATTAGACAAACCTTTCTTCTAGACAGTCACCCAAGTTAACACATGCTTTGTAGAGGGGGAAGAAAAGGAGCCAAAGGGAGGGTGGCCCCAGACAAGCTTACACGTTCTTTGCCCAGGGACACAGCATTTCTGAGAGCCCTCTGTGCTCTAGCTGTGTGACCCTGGGCAGTTATTTAACCCCTTGGAGATTTAATTCACCCATAAAATAGAGATAAAAAATACAGGCCTTGCAAGTTTCTCTTGAGGATGACAAGAGATTATATAAAATCATGTTTCAACTCAAGTATGCTGATAGATGGTGCTCAATAAATATTACTTACATCTGAATCTGAATGTCAAAGCCTCATGCCAGAATGGGAGCTAGAGGAAGACAGATAGCGCTTGCTCTTTTGGGTTAGAACATTTCCTGGGAGTAGAGGGTACTTAAGGTATTGAATTACTCAGCAACCCTTGCTGAGAGCCCAGTGTGTGACAGGCACAGTGCTGAGTGCTGAGGAAAGAGAGGAATAAAAGAACTCTGGCCTCCACAGAGCTTATGGCCTAGTTGGAGAGAGGGGCATTCCAACAAATAAATGGTTAGCCAGATCCAGGTGTGGAGTATAGCAACTGAAGAACGTATAAAGTACAGAGGTAACATAGAGCAGGACTTGGCAAAGTAAGGCCATGCTGCCTGTTTTTTTGTAAATAAAAATTGTATTGGCATGCATCCACACTTATTCGTTTACAAGTCACTCATGGCAGGGTTGAGTACAGTCAATTCTGCTCTAGCATGGTGCATGGATTCCTAAAAAATCATTGCTCTGAGCAAGATTGTGCAATAAAAACTACAGGGCAGGGAAGCGGACTTGGCCCAGTGGTTAGGGCATCCGTCTACCACATGGGAGGTCCGCGGTTCAAACCCTGGACCTCCTTGACCCATGTGGAGCTAGCCCATGCGCAGCGCTGATGTGCACAAGGAATGCCGTGCCATGCAGGGGCGTCCCCGCATAGGGGAGCATAGGGGAGCAAGGAGTGCACCCCGTAAGGAGAGCCGCCCAGCATGAAAGAAAGTGCAGCCTGCCCAGGAATGGCACTGCACACACGGAGAGCTGACACAACAAGATGACGCAACAAAAAGAAACACAGATTCCCGTGCCGCTGACAACAACAGAAGCGGACAAAGAACATGCAGCAAATAGACACAGAGAACAGACAACTGGGGTGGGGGTGGGAATAAATAAATAAATAAATAAATAAATAAATAAATAAATAAATAAATCTTTAAAAAAGAAACTACAGGGCATATGGGAAAAATGAGGTTGGGACACAACATTCAAAAACTAGGTCAGTGACACATTAAAAAATGGACAGGACATTAATGAAGAAGACAGCACAGTTTTCCACATCTTAAATGATCAAGAAATCCAGAAATATGGCAGTAAATATGGTAGTTTACCTTGAAAAAGAAATGAAGGTGGTTGTGGAAGTGGGAATCAGAAGGCAAGTGGTGGGAGGAGACTGATCTAACATCAGAGGAAGGAAAGATAGAGCCCCAGATGTGGTGTGTGTGGTTCATGACACGGTGGGCTGGGGCCACTGTTGGATGATTGAGGTGTGTGCTCTTTGTGAATTCCTACATCTTCTTTCAGCTGGGTGAAGTTTTCTGCCTCTGCCTATTGTTTCTCAGTGAGGAAATTGCATGTAAGCAAATGTGAAATTAATGTTATGCTCCTATTATTCCCTAACATATTAATTACACTGGAACAAATTCATGCTTTTAAAGCAAGATTTATAGCAGAATTGTCTATAAATTCTTTTTGCAACAGAGACCCTATGGCCTGGAAATCTTATAATGCTTTTTATCTTCTCCTTTCTAGAATATTTTTGCTGACTCTGGCATAGAGGAAATAAGGGTTACCACCGAGGACTGGGGCCAGAGGGGTCAGGAAAACTCTAAGAGGATGTCATGTATGAACTGTGTTTAGGAGGCTGAAGATGAAGAGTTTGACAGATGACACGGGTAAAGAAGAACGTTTTGCCATTTTTATTATTCCCTCTCCCATTAGAAATGCATACCAGCCCTCTGTGAGTGATGAGTCTGACTAGAGATAGATAAAACCATTTCAAAGAGGTGGGTTGGTCCCCAGATCAGCAAGACTTGAGTATAATGTAATTAAAATAATTGACTTAGGGTTAAAAAAAAAAAAGGAAGCATCAATCAGAAAGGGATGGATAATCAGCTATGAAGCAAAGAAAAATAAGAGAGGGCATCTTGGTCTATGTCTTGGAAGCTTCTGTTCTTACACAGAGGAGGGAGAAAAGTGTCATACTACCTTTGCCCCTTGTCAGAACAAAATCATATTGCAATCTTTTGTCTACTTTCATGTTCAAGCATCAACTTTCAAATTATGATTTTCCTTCATGGATAACATGCTGGTTATACTGATAGAATTACTTTAATCCAAGGGACAGTTGACCATCTGGTGTTATACATCAGGATCTTGAATATGGTTAATATGAGTCTAACCTGAACATCAGCTCTAGTCTCAGCCTCCTGAATGACAGGTTTCTGGATCTGCAAAGCAGAGAACTGGATTAGGCCCCAGCAAACACATAAACATAATTTCTAGCAAGGCACTACATTAGCTACAATGTTCTTTCCCTTCAGCTGTGCAGCTTTAAGCCCTGCTTGAGGGTCAAGTCCAATTCCAGTGACATTTATAACACCATCTTTCCCACCCTAATTGGCACTTATCTCACTGACCCCTGAAACCTCATAGCACTTTAAACACACCTCTGTTAGAGTCTCATAACATATTATCTTTAATTACAATTATTTATCAATGAGCCATCTCCTTGCCTAAACTTGAAACTCTGAGATGGCAGAGTCTGTCTTATTTTTTTTTTTCTGTACTCCATTGCACCCAGGACCATAAAATACTTAATGAACTAATAGTAGCCTGAGGACATAAGTAGTTGTAGAAATTATTGGGAGGTGTGTGAGAGAGAAAGTGGAGAGTTGCATGTGGAGCCAAGGGATTTTGCTGAGGGAAGAGACATCTAACTCAAATGTCATATAGCGTGGGAGAAGGAAAAACTGGATAGTCAAGTATAAAATGTGAGCCCAAGTACCTGGAGTAAGAGCTCCTCTGTAGACACTGTTCTCAGCACTGTGTGCATAACATCTCTCTTAATTCTCTTAATGATCCTGCAACGTAGGTGAGATTTACTTTCCTCCTTTTATGGATGAGGAAATTAAGGCTCAGAAAGATTAAGGAATTAATTCAACATTGATAGCTAGTAGCTAGACTGTGTCCATGCTCCTTGCTCCATGCTCCACACCGTCATGTGAAAGCTTTCTGCCCAGCTGGTCTTGGACCAGCTCCACATAAAGGGAGGGTGAGGTAACCAGCAGCAGTCAAAAACTCAGTGGCAGAAGACTAAAAAGAAAAAAACCTCTGGGTTTCAGGTTTCCTGCCCACTGCATCACCAGTGGACTGCTTGTGGAGACAGGTCTTTAGTGATGGTCTTTCCCTGAGTTGCATGTGTATGCCATCTTGCCTCAGCATTTCCCCAGCTCTTGCCACCTTCGTGCAGGCCTCAGGACTCATTTGGGATTATCTTTGTGTAGTGAGTTAAGAAATGTGGGGACTGATCCAGGTACAAGATACAGCCATGAGCAATTTATTGGGATGAAGTTTTTACAGTTTGCTTGTGAAGGGAGATCCCTCTCAGGAGGAAACCTTCCAAAGGCTAAGATGCAAGGGACCCCCCAGCAGGGCAAGGACACTTCCAGGGCAGAAGGAAAGGGGGAGGAGCTAGGCAGTGCTGCAGTCAGCATGGTGGAGTTAGAGGAAGTAGCATGGGGTATTGTAACCATAGGGCTTTATCTTATCTCTACTTTTTGGTCTATTTTTAAAGCATTTGGATGTGTAAGAATTTGAGTTTGGTACCAGTGGGCTTTGAGCTAATGATTCTAGGCTACTCTGACAAAAACAACAGTAGGTAGGTGTCATCTTTGGTTGATTTATATAACACTTTGGAAATAGCTCCTGGAGAGTAATGCCTATTCGTGGGTTAACTTACAGAGTAGTGTGCTCCATGTCCCTGGAAGTGTCCATGCATTGGTGACTATCCCTATGTGAAAGGAAAATTGGTGGCGAAGGCCATGTGGAGAATGAGGGTGAATGATATGATCTTTGTTTAAACTTAAAAAAAATTCTGAGCTGAGATGGTGCAAGAGAATGATTGCCTTCCTCCCACTCCAGAAGGTCCCAGGATCCATTCTCAGAGTTGCCTAATGAGAATACAAGCAGACACAGAAGAACACACAATGAATAGACAGAGAGCAGACAATGGGGGAGGGGAGAAATAAATACATCTTTTTAAAAAGCCACATTAGAGATATACAACAGCAGGCTTGAAATGATAGAAGAAAGAATAAGTGATGCAGAAGACAAAACAATTGAAATTGAAGGAAGAAGAACAGAGAGAAAAGAATGGAAAAAATTGAGCAGGTGCTCAGGGAGTTGAATAATAATATGAAGTACAACAAAATATGAGTCATGGGAGTTTCAGAAGAAGAACAGAAGATGAAAGGGGCAGATAGAGTAATGGATGAAATAATGGCTAAAAATTTCCCAACTCTTATGAAAGAAATGAATTTACATGTCCAAGGAGTGCATTGTATTCTGATAAATCCAAATAGACCTACTCTAAGACACATACTACTCAGAATGTCAAATACTGAAGATAAAGAGAAAAATCTGAAAGCAGCAGGGGGAGAAACAAACCATCACAAAAAGAGATACTAGGTAAGACTTAGTGTAGATTTCTCATCAGAAACCATTAAGACAATAAGACAGTGGTATGATAAAAATAGAGTACTGAAAGAGAAAAATTGCCAGCTGAGAATTTTTTATCCAGCAAAATTGTCCTTTAAATATGAAAGTGAGTTTAAAATATTTAAAAAATTAACAGAAAATAAAAGTTCATAGGCGGCGGACTTGGCCCAGTGGTTAGGGCATCCACCTACCACATGGGAGGTCCGCAGTTCAAACCCCGGGCCTCCTTGACATGTGTGGAGCTGGCCCATGTGCAGTGCTGATGCACGCAAGGAGTGCTGTGCCACGCAGGGATGTCCCCCGCGTAGGGGAGCCCCACGCGCAAGGAGTGTGCCCCATAAGGAGAGCCGCCCAGCACGAAAGAAAGTGCAGCCTGCCCAGGAATGGCACAGCACACAGAGAGCTGACACAACAAGATGATGCAACAACAACAACAACAACAACAACAAAACAGATTCCCATGCCGCTGACAACAACAGAAGTAGATAAAGAAGAAGTAGCAAATAGACACAGAGAACAGACAACTGGGTGGGGGGGGGAGGGGAGAGAAATAAATAAATAAATAAATCTTTTTTTAAAAAGTTCATAAAAAGGATCCAGCATTGCAGGAAGCACTAAAGGAAACCCTACACTTTGAAAGGAAAAGACAGGAGAGAGAGGATTGGAGAAGAGTATAGTAGGCAAGAATAACAGATAAGATAATGAAATGAGTGAAAAGACAGGCAAAAATAAGATATGGCATATGAAAGCCAAAGAATAAAATGGTGGAAGTAAATAATGCATTTGTAGTAATATCACTGAATGTGAATGGATTAAACTCCCAATCAAAAGATATAGGCTAACAAAATGGATAAAAAACCATGAATCATCCATATGCTGTCTATAAGAGACTCACCTTAGATCCAGGGATACAAATCATCTGAAGATGAAAGGTTAGAAAAAGCTATTCCACACAAATGGTAACCAAAAAAGAGCAGGGGTAGCTATAGTAATATCAGACAAAACAGACTTTTAATGCAAAAACATTATAAGAGATGCAGAAGCCCACTATATATTAATAAAAGGGACAATCCACCAGGAAGAAATAATAGTCATAAATATGCACCTAACCAGGGTGCCCCAAAATACATGAGGCAAACTCTGGCAAAACTTAAGGAATAACTAGACTTCTCTACAATAATAGCTGGGGACTTCAACACACCACTCATATCATAAGATAGAAAAATGAGATAGAAGATCAACAAGTAAACAGAGAACTTGAATAATACTATAAATGAGTTAGACCTAACAGACATATATAGAACATTGCATCTTAGATGAATGGGTTATACATTCTTCTGAAGTGCTCATGGCTCTTTCTGCAGGATAGACCACATGTTGTGCCATAAGAGAGCTCTCAATAAATATAAAAATAAAAAAGGAAATTATACAAAGCATCTTCTCAGATCATAATGGAATGAAGCTGGAAATCAATAACAGACAGGAAATTGGAAAATTCACAACTGTGTGGAGGCTAAATAACACACTCCTAAATAATCAGTGGGTCTAGGAAGAAATTGTAAGAGAAATGAATAAATATCTTGAGACAAAAACAACACAAATTATCAAAACTTAAGGCATAGAATGAAGGCAATGCTGAGAAGGAATTATAGCCCTAAACACCTATTTTAAAAAGGAAGAAAGAGTTAAAATCAAAGACTTAACTAAACACCCAGAGGAACTAGAGAAAGAACTGCAAACCAACCCTAAAGCAAGCAGAAAGAAAGACATAATATAGATTAAAGCAGAAATAAATGTAATTGAAAACCAAAAAGAACAATAGAGAAAATCCACAAAACCAAAAGCTGATTCTTTAAGAAAATCAATGAAATGGACAACCCCTTAGCTAGAGTAACAAAGAAAAAAAGAGAGAAGATGCAAATAAATAAACTCAGAAATGAAAGGGGGTACATTTCAACTGACGCCACAGAGATACATGGATGCAATTTCTGGAAGCCATTCTTACAGCATGACTTGAAGACCATCTGATATCAAAATGGCTTAGAGGTTCCAGGTGGTACACCTTTCTCTTCTTTATTTTACTGACTGTGGTAGGCTGAATCATGCCCCTCCCCCCACCCCATAGATCTTCATTACCTAATCCCCAAAACCTGTGAATATGTCACCTTATATGGCAAAATAGACTTTGTAAAGGTGATTCAGTTAAGGATCTTGCAATGGGAGTTTATTTTAGATTATTCTTGTGGGCTCAATGTAATCATAAGGGACCTTATAAGACAGAAGCAGGAAGGCCAGGTTCTAAGAAGGAGGTGTGAGGACAGAAGCAGAGGCTGAAGTGCTGGGCTTCAAAGATGGAGGAAAGGGCCACGAACCAAGGAATGCAGGCAGCTGCTAGAAGCTGGAGACATCTACTACCTTGTCTGAAATGACCAGGAAACAGATTCTCCCCTTGAGCTTCCAGAAGTAATACAATCCTGCCAACACCTTGATTTTTGATATCTAATTTCCAGAACTGTAATAGAATAAATCTGTCGTTTTAACCACTAAGTTTGGGGCAGTTTGTTACAACAGCAACAGGAAAACAAAATGGTGTCCTTCCTTCCTTCTTCCCTTCCTTTTCTTCTTCCCCTATCCCTTTCTTTTTTTCTTTCCTTCCCCCTTCTCCCCTTTCTCTTTCTCTGTTCATTCTCTCTCTCTCTCTCAGCCCCTTCCTCCCTTCCTTTTCTCTTCCCCTTCCCACTTTTCTCCCTTTACCTGTCCCCTATGGGAGTAAACAAAGTAGTAGTTAGAAAAAGGCCTGATGATTTAACAGTAGTGGTTTTTGGTTTATGATATTTTAAAGTTTTCTGCTGATTATTATGAGTCCTGGGAAGAGATTAATTCAGTTACCGTGATTTGTTTCCTTGTCTTGACTTCATAAAATTGCAGGGATGCATTAATATAGTTATATATCCCTTGGGCTCCAAAATGCCCAGTAATTACAAGTGATTCACGAGAACAGCTTAACGTGTAAGAGATTGTATTGTGCTCCATTGTAAGCAGTCATTTATTAAGTTTTAAAAATGCCTTTAGAAAGAATATAATGCATTCATCAATTAAAAGTATGTTTGGGAAAAAAACCCTCGGCTTGTCAGTGATAATTCTTCTTCCCCAAATCCTCTTTTACAAAGCTGCCACTTTTGTGTGTGGTTCTGGAATGCCTGTCCTCCTATTCTCCTGTTTCCTTGATGATGGCAGTTCCACCCAAGAAGAACTGTGTGGGCTTTGCTCAGTGCCCTGTGTGATTGGGATGGCCAGACCTCTCCTTCACAGGCTGGTCATCCATCTTTCACTTAGAGGAAGGTTACCACATTGATGTGACATATCCTGGCCTGAACCTGATGTGGCCATGGAGATGTGCCGAGTCTCCTCAGGCAGGTGGGTCGCTGTCCACATTACTAATGCTCAGCCTGCCAATAACAGATGGCCGAGAGTGACCTTCCAAGGAATGCAGCCTTGTGATTCCTTTTGATTCCTGCACACGACTTCTGAAGGTTCTTTTTCCTTCTGGTGCAGCCTAGAGTGTGCCCTTCACCCTCAAAGCTCAACTGGGAAAGTCAGCTTTCCCCTCTTCCTTTAGTAGAACAAAACTTGAAAGGCACAAGGCCCAAGATTCCTTTCATGGTAACATCCCATCTCTTTCCTTCTCCCCAAAGGCTGTTTCCAGCTGAAGGACTTCCTGGAAAAGACTGAGGCTAGGTCCCTGTGCCGCTCACCCTCTCCTTCTTCCTGCCTTTCTCTTCCTTCTCCTTCAGCCAGCATTCTGCATCCTGTGGCTTCCTGAGGGACCCTGCTCCTTCTCCGCTGCCTTCTCCAACCCTTTCCCTGATCACTCTCATGCTCTCCCCGTGGGCTCCCCTCTCTCCCCTTCAGAGAGATCCATCTCCTCCATCCTGAAGCCTTCCTTCACTTAACACTATTGTAAACATTGATTTCTGTCTCTCCATTTGTACCCAAATATTTTCATTTCCTAACCTCTTACATTTCCTCTTAAGTCCTTGCAGTCTATCCCCAGTATTCTAATGACACCTCCAGTCTGTTTCACTCTCCCCTTAGACAAATTCTTGGCTCTTTTCTGAGTCATTCCTCTTGATTTGTTCTATTCTAGACCATGGGACACTCCATGCACAGCCATGTGCATACACATACAGACACCCACACATATACCTATACCATTTGAAACTCATTTTTCACTTGGAGTCTAGGGTCTATATCTTCAAAATTTTCCTTACCTTCTCGTCCCTGTTGAATTTTCCTTCTAAATGGTTATTCTTTGTCCTATATTATCAATGACTGCTACAATTGGTTCTACACTAACTACAGCATTCTTTGACACCAGGCCCCAATATGTATACTCCATTTTAGTCCTTCTGGTTCCTGCATTCTTCCTCTTACCCATGATGTTTATTTTTATCTTTCTGACTTGGCTCCTATATTTAAAATCATTCAGAAATATTCATTGAGCCCCTACTATGTGCTGGGTACTGTACTAATTGTGGGGATACAATGGAGGAAGCAGAAGGACTCCTGCTTTCATGGAGCTTACAGTCTGGTGGGGAAGACCAAGATTGAACAAATGACCACACAAGTAAGTGTAAACAAATAAATTTGCAAATGTGGAAAAAGTGCTTTGAAAGAGAAAATTGTACCTTGAGAAAACAACATTGGGTTGGGGGAGGGGAGGGAATCTAACCATGTAGGGAGGTCTGAGGAAGGGAACCTTGAGCTGAAATCTAAAGTTTGATTAGACACCAACTAGATGCAGGGGATGAGTCCAGGTTTTTATGAGCAGCGGAAACGGCGTGTGCAAAGGCCTGGTCATGTGAGAGATTAAGGATGCAGTGTCAGAAGAGCCTGGAGATGGACAGATACCAGATGGTGCAGGCTTGGCGGACTACCCTGAAAATGAGGGGAAATTATGGGAGGGTTTTAAAGGAGGCAGAAGAGGTGGGCATGGTCAGACTTGTCTTTTGAAAAGACCCGTTCCATTTGGCCTGCTTTCATACCGCCAATTACCTTTCCCTGAGCCACACATTTTTGAAACACGCCGTTGTGAACTCCAAGGCTGTGGAGAGTTTTCAGTGAAGATGCTGTTTTAGTTTCCTAGCTGCTACACCAGTGGGTTGGCATCACAACGGGGATCGATTGGCTCACGGTTTCGGAGGCTGGAAGGCTTGCTTCCTCCTGGGCTCAGTGTCTCCTGGCTGGCGGACAGGAGCTGGGGTTCCTTGCCTTTTTTTTGTCACATGGCAATGCACATGGTGGCGTCTTCTTTCTCTCCTGGGTTCCACCGACTTCCAGCTTCTGGCTTCTCCTGTGGCCTCTCTTGCCCTCTGACTTTCACTCGCTTATAAAGGACTCCAGGAACCCAGATGAGGGCCCAACCTGATGCAGGGGGGCCACACCTGAACTGGAGTCACATCTTCAGGAGATCTTGTTTTCAAAGGGTCCACACCCACAGGACCTGAACATGCCTTCTGTGGGGACCATGATTCAGTCCCCAACAGAAGGAGGAAGCCCCAGCAAACCAGCCTAACAGATGTTGTCAGCAGGCAGGAGGGGGAGAAAAGCTTTGTTGTAGCCAGATTCCTCCAGGAGCCTCTCTTAGTCTCAGATTCTCTGGCTGAGTTACATCCTGATCTGATATTCAAGAACAGCAGCTGGGTGGAGGAGGTGGGGCGGTAGCTCTGTGCAGGTTGCAGCGTGTAATTGGAGGTAAAAAAGGAAAAGTGGCTTGCCTAATTGCATTCTAAATTACAGCCATTGTTCACTTCATTCCTTAAAAGTACTTGATGCATACAAGAAGAAAAGTCCTTTTTGGAGTGGGGAAATGATGGGGGTGGCCGGGGGAGCAGTGGAGGGGAGATAGATGCCCATATACTCGCATCACCTTACTCAGGGTGTTACGTTTATAAATGCAGATTTGAGTGGCTTGCTCAATTATTTTCACTGTGTGCATGCTAACAGTAATAAACTTGGAAAACTGAAACACATGAGTCTACAGTAATTGTTTTTTAGATAGTGTAATAATTCATGATAATTGCTTGCAAAGCATTTTCCCCCTCCTTGTCTACAGGGGTAAATACATTAAAGCCATGCTCTTGTATACTATTTTACAATCTATTAGCATAATAACCCATTGTAAAATAAGCCTTGCTGCTGTGGGAAATTGTGGGATATTGGTCCATTAGACACCTTTGTCTTATATACAAGCAGTTAATGGCACTATTTATGGGTATCATCTTAGCTTGGTAAATGCTTGTTACCAACTAATAGAGCCAAAGCATGAGGTGCTGTTTGATAAAAGTTATCCAACACTAACAATCCACCATGATGCTGGCCTCTTGCTTGAAAATTGCTTTTAGCCCCATGTGAGTGGGAAAATCATCTTGATAAATTTTGCTACAAGCCAAGTTATAACCAATGTTCACAGAATGTAATCAAATTAGATCTTAAAGCCTTTAATTTCATCATTAGCATGTGTTCTTTCTTCCTCAAACCGTGTAATTAAATAGGATATTAGGAATAGACATTTTTTCCTTTTGTGCATTTGTTAGGTATCTGGGGTTAAATTTGGAGCTCTGTTATGATACACATATGCTTCTTCTTAAATTAGGATGGCTTTAGTGATACCTGAAGAAATAGAAAGTAATTGGTTAACTAAGCTCAGGGAATTTGTGGCAAATAAGATATCATTATATTTACCCAAGTACTGTTATAGTCCGAGAGTTGTATAATTAGCCAAATTATACAGAGGGAAATTAGACACTCATTATTTACTTTTCTTGGGCATTTTGCGGGTTTGTGTAAAAATTTTCACTGCACACATGAGATTAATTCTTCTTGAGTTTTACATCTGGTTTACCACAAGTCACGAATTTCTGAATAAGTATTCTTTTTTAATTCCCAGTTAGCAATTAGAAACCCATGGCTTTGCAATTACAAAGTATCCATCTTTATGGAAAATAGAGCTGAATACACAGTGGATTCTATCATCGCCCTTTTTGTGGCCAGAGAGACTGATCTCTCTGGGCAAGTCCTGGTCCAGGCACAGAGGCTCCCTCCCCCTTCAGTCATCCTGCTTCTCACCTCAAATAGGAACTCCAGCTGGGACTGGATAGACTAATTCCCAAGAAGACGGTAGCTTAGTGGTTCTCAACTCTGCCTGCATCTCCAAATTCTCTGGGGATTTAAAAATACAGCTGCCTGGACTCCACCCCTAGAGTTTCTGATTCTCTCTGCCAGCAGGGTTGAGACTCACTGTAGCAGCTCAAGCAGGGATTGAAGAAAAGAGCAGCAGGGGGAGCTGTCCCACTCCTGGCTGCTGAGCCTTGGCTGGCAGGGTTTGGATTTGCAGCCCACTGCTCCATTGAGCCTATATTCACCTTCTCTTGGAAGCGGCTACTGACTGATCAGACTTGACACATAAAATGAAGCAAATATGCCATCTCTGGCTTAAGGTATAACTTCACAGGTACCGTAGATAGAGAATTAACTCGTTCTTTTGGCAAATATTTAATGAATACCAGGCACTCTTATAGGGTCTAGGGATATAATTGTGAAGAAAGCAGGCCTTTTTAAGGAAGCTAGTGGGAGAAATAAATGAATTAAAGAAAAACACACACAAAGAAAAGTGCATAATAAATGGCAAGTCATTTTCTAGGAAGGAAACAGACATGCAGCTAGGATAGAGAAATGCAATTTCAAGACTTGCAATGACCCAACCCCAGAAATAGACCCTGGTCTTTGGAAAAGCCTCTGGTACAAACCATCTCAGCCCAGGGAAATCATTTTGGACAGCCAGAGATCGAATTTGACTTCTCTCATCTTACCTCTTCATTTGCTAGAGTTAAGATTTTACCCTGTTCCTGCCATGAGGACATGGCGTGATTTGCTTTCCCTGGAACTAAACTTTAGCTCTGCCTGCCTGGCACCTGCCTTAATAGTGGTAGTCTCGTGCCTGTGGTCTCCCAGGGCTCCATCCCTGCTTTTCCACCCTGCAGAGAGCAGCCACCTGAAAAGGACGCTCAAATCCTAAAATGTCCCTGCCT
Source organism: Dasypus novemcinctus (assembly GCF_030445035.2). Lineage (NCBI taxonomy): Eukaryota > Metazoa > Chordata > Mammalia > Cingulata > Dasypodidae > Dasypus > Dasypus novemcinctus. The sequence continues at coordinate 20,278,574 of NC_080698.1, forward strand.
TAGTTTCCTAGGGCTGCCTCAGCAAAGTACCACAAATTGGGTGGCTTGAAACAATAGAAATGTATTAACTCACGGTTCTGGAGGTTAGAAGCCCGCAGCCTAGATGTTGTCGGGGTGGGTCCTTTCGGGGGCGCTGAGGGAGGATCCATTCTGGGCCTTCCCGGCTTCTGGTGGTTTCCAGCAATCCTCAATGGTCCTGGGCTTCGGAGGCACCAGAGCACCAATCTCTGCCTCTGCCTTCACATGGCCTTCTTTGCCCTGTATGTCTCTCTGTGTCCTCTCCACCAGATTTAGGATCCAACCACCCTAAATCCAGGATGGTTTCACTTGAGAGCCTTATATCCACAAGGACCCTATTTCCAAATAAGGTCACGATCATTCCCAGGTTCTGGAGGTTGGGACTTGAACATTCCTTTTGAGGTGCGACATTTCAACCTATTTCACTCCCTTTCTTCTCATTATTCCCCTGCCCCTGGCCTATATCTGGAAGTCCCTAGATTTGACTTCCTTTTTCCAAGGATCCCCCTACTGCAGTCTGTGTGTGGAAGTAGAATGATATCCTCAAGGACTTCTTTCCCACGCCTGCTAGGGAAGTCCTCTGTACCACATTGTTGACACTGCCACACTCTCTCTGCCACATTGAATAAATATATTTAAGATGAGATTAGTTTGTGAGTCCTTGGCTTGATTTATAATGCATTTTCGATTCAGATATGTGCTGCTACTGTTTATCTCTACAAAATAAATATTAAAATTGAGTTTGAACCTCACATTAAATTTATATTCATGCTATTACAATTTTATTTCTGTTGAGTGTTGAGTGACATCAGGCTGAAATAAGAGCACACAGGCAAATGAAAGTGGTTATTGTTTCAGCTTCTCCTGGCAGTCTCTTTAAGATGTTATTCTGGTTCTACTTCCGTTCTCTAATCTATACAATGAAGATTAGGGAGATGAACACGAGTTCCTTGGTTTTCAGAGTGTGTTTGGGTGAGAGGTCTGTTAATGAGTTTTTTCCCATTACTTGAGAACTAGACAAGCAGGAACAGCAGGTCCTTTGTCATCTGAAGTTGTTTGATGTCCCTTTGATGTCAGAGATCCACAGGTGGTAGTACATGGCTTTGGAGCTTTATTTCCAGAAGTGGGAATGGATGCCATGTATCCAAACTTTCTTTTTTGCTAGTAGCTCTTAGTGATGGTCTGTGACCCACATGTGTTTAAGATGACTAAAGTTGGAGACCAGCTTTGGTCAGGAAACAGCCTTGTGTCCAAAACTACAACTACAATCTGATCTGGTTATCACATTTCTTCAATATGTACTGCCGTGTCACAGTTCAGCCTATTGCAATGATAAAAATAATTGTGGTGACTAGACATTATTTTTGAAACCTTGATTGTAGAATTGTTTAGGGAGAAGTGAAATAATTTACAAATGGCAAGTAGGCTTCTCTCTTTAAAAGTGGACACTTCTCTTTCCTTTAGGGGAATTCAATGACATAACTTTGGAAAGTGCATTATTGTAGTCCTAAGACTTGGGTCTAGGCTCTTAGGGTTGACGTTCAAGTTTTGTTTGTTTCCTGATTTAACAAAAGTCATGTAATCAAATTAATGCCAAAAGAAGTAATACTTCTAGCTCTCGATAGACTATTTGGCAGTGTCTTATGGAGGATATTAATAACAGCTACCATGTTGTGTATGCATAGGTGCTGTGAAGAATAATCCATACACATGGACTCATTTAATCTCACAGCAAACCTCTGAGATGCCATTATTGTCCCTACTTTGTAGGTGACAAAACTGAGAAATTAAGCAACAGGTTCAAAATCATCTCAGTGACTCTAATGGAACTGAGATTCAAGTGTAGCTCTGTCTCATTCAAAAGCTGACTTTCTCACCTACTATGTTTTACTTCTTCTCAATGAAGGAGATTTTTAAAAATTGGAAGCTAGTAAACTTGATATGAGTTTTAGTTGTTTGATCAACTGTACTTGAAAAGCAATGAGATAACCTGAAGCCTAGCTTTTGGTCTTGGCTTACTTGTTGGCTGCTTTTGTGCCCTCAAGCAAGCAGCATCACTATATTGTGTCTTGATACTCTCTCATCTGGAAAACAGGGTTAATGGTAGGTACCTAACTCAAATGAGATGATCGGAAAGCATTTTGTAATATAAAGACGCTCAGTGAACGGGTGCCATTAGTACGTCACAAGATCCTTTTCTTGGTTCTTTCTTATTCAACATTTTCATTATTTTAATGACATGGAGGCCATAATTATTAAATTTGTAGATTATACAAGCCTGGGAAGGATAACTAATTTATTGAGTGAGGTAATCAGGACCAGTAGACTGAACTAATAAATTAAGACATTCAAGATGAAATCTAATCATTTTAGAAAGTCACATAAAGAGAATGGTGTTCAGTTCATCCTAAATTAAAATCTAACATTTATTGAGCATTTACTCTAGGTCAGGTACCATTTTAAGTTCTTTGCATATGCTAACATATAATTTTCAGAGGAACTGTTTGTGGAGTAGATACTGTTAATATTCTCCTTTTACAGGCAAGGAAACTGAGGCACAGAGAGGCTATATAATTTACCCAAAAACATATAGCTAGTAAATGGAGGAGACAGCTTATGACCTCAAGAAATCTAGGCTCCTTAATTCTACTACTGTAGTGCATTGTTTAAAAAAGCTAACACAATTTTTGGACATGTCAATAGAAATACAGTATCTAGGTAAGAACTAATAAGAGTCTCAGTCAACATCTTCTTAGATGTTTCAAAAATTTAGATGATTGTAGCTATTCATTGAGGGTCTTGATAAGCCAGAGTGCATTCAGAGAAGGGCCATCAGGGTGGTGCCATCTAAAGGGATGTTTGAGAGAATGCAAAAGTGATGAGCTTGGAGAAGAGATACTGCTGAACAGCTGTCTTCAAATATTTGTAACATAGAAGCTAGAAATGAACTCTTGTGAACTCCAGAGAGCAGACCCAAACATTTAGATGGGAGTTACAGGGAAGAAGCTTCTGTTCAATAAAGTTGAAATCTGTCTGAAGATGAAACCTGCCCACCAGTAAAATGGGTCACTGTAAAGAAGAGAGTAATTGCCGTCTTTGGAAGTATTTGACCTGAGAATGCCTGGGAAGCTTTACATCATGTTATGGGATTTCTACTTTGTTGTGAGAGTCATTGGAAGACTTCTAATGTCCTTCTAATGGAGTTTATACCACTCCATTCAGTCATAACTCATGCTTCATCCTCAAATGCAGACATTTTCCTTAGGGGTAATTCAAAGGGTTAATGATTAACTGGTTTTAGGACTTCTATGTTTGATTGACAACACAACCATAGATGATTGGGGCAAGTGTGAATACCTGAGCCAAGTTGGCTCAACAATCAGGTTTTCTCTCCTGGAATTTGGAACTGGTTGACTCTCTGCAGAGTGGGCTGCAGAAGTGAGAAATCACGTGATCCAAAGGAGCGAAAGAGAGAAAGTAAGAGATGATAAGATTGGCTACTTTGTTTCCCAGTGGCTTGCTAATTTTGAATTCTAGCTTCTCAAGCCTGGCTGTGGCCTGACTTGTGGCTCTTTGGTTTAAGGAGACACTGTTGGAGGCTCCCAGTTAGTTTATTTTTTCTCCCCTCAAGCCTGTCTGAGTAGGTTTCTATAATTTTCCATCCAAAGTAGTTCTTTAACTTTAGACAAGACTTTTTAGATAGGGTGACTCTTCTTTCTTTGTACCAAAAACTTACTTTCATTGTCTGATTTGCCACTTAATAGTGGCAAGTCATTACAAGTACACATTTCCCCCCAAGAAATAATGGTTATAATTAAGTGATTTAAAAGTACTTTAGTGCAGAAGGGCCAGGGCTATCCAAATGCCAGACTAAATTATAAAGTGAGCAGAACTAAAATGCCACAGGATGTAACCATCCATTATTTATGAGTAGTAGGATCAGATCAGTCCATAAAAATGAGCTGGAATAATTTTTTCATAGTTTCATATGTTTTTACTAAAAGATATATCTCAGTAGCAGTGAAACACTGAAGATTAATAGCATTGCAAAAGAATGGCACCCATGTTTTTGATTGTATATTGGGGCAATGTCATTAGTTGAGGCACTGTTTTATCAGACTCTGGAACTCTGAGATTTGAATATTTTAGGTAGGACATTGCATCTCAGGAGGATTCCACACTACTTTTTTTCTATGGCAGAAATCTCATATGTAAGTGATTTCCAATTGAGACACCCACCCTCTGAGATGTGGACTGTAAGAGAAATTTTCATAGGCTTCTGGAGCAGACCCCAGCCTTCCAAGAGTAAATCCAAACTCAAGTTGGTTTGGAATGGGTCTATGTGACAGAAACATTTGCAATCATGTCACTGAAAATGTTTGTTTTGCTGGGTCTACATGGCAAATAGGATACAGATCAGTGAGCAAAGAAATAGTTTGCTGAGTACGCTGGACGTCTCTGCTGAAATGTTCGCTGGACGCACGTACCAGGAGTCTTGCTTCTGCACCCCATCTATGAGTTGCCACGCTGGCTGACAGCATTCCAACCTCTGCATTTATGAGAAAGGAGCTGGAGTATTTGTCATCATTAAGGCTCTAGATTGTTTTCTAGCAGTGTTAAATCCTCTGACCACATTGTAACTTATGGAGTTTGACCCACATCCCTCCTGAAATTTGGATCATATGGAAGGATGGCTATCCTTTACTTTTATGGAATGGATATGTTCCAGTGAAGCTGCCTGTAAAGTGCATTTTATAAAATAAATCCAATTCCCACCCCTGATTTATAAAAGTAAAGTAAAACTCTGGAAGGAAATCCATAAAATGTTGGATGAAGAGACACTTAGGTGGCCTCCATCTCAGTTCTATGTTAGATATTTACAAACACTATCACTCATAAGTGCCTGCAGAAATAACAGCTCACCTGTAGGGCTTTAATTTTCTTATATGCAATTTTCTTATACCAGGGTTTCTCTTTAACCATTTAATCGCTGGAATCTGCTTCTTCTGTGCTTCATGTACTACAGGATTTTCTTCCATGGCTAGGAAACTCTTATGCTACACCCATGATTTTGATAACTCCTTTCTCCTTTAATCCAAATATTTATATCATTTAACCAAGCTTGAACATGATAGTGTGTAACAGTCCAAATCTCCAAAAATGTCATGATTATGATAACTGGATGCAAGTTGGGTACTTCAGGAGATATGCAGGCCTAGAAGATACTTTCATTTTAAGTATATATGTGTGTATATATATATATATATACACACAGTAAATCTTTTAAAGAAAGAGGCCACATAGGAAAATAATACCTGAGAGATATAGTTACAGTCAACTAAATAAACCTCCCAGATTAGAACTGTACATATTCATAAGTTGTTATGAAGGAAATGAGGACAAATACTAGAATTTACTAAAATAACAAAACTTCCCTGTAAGTTATATTAAAAAGCCCCATGTTTACTTTTCAACACCTTGTTGTGGGTCTAGGTAAACGTGAGTTATTAATTGCATTGTAATTTATCTTTTCTTTACACTAGATTTGGGAAGGAGAGGGAACTTGACCTGTTGAAGTTTGTGTTTGAAGCTTCTGTTTGGTTTAGTAGCAGCAAGAACGACATGCTTTTGATTGTAAGGGAAAGTGAGTATTTTGAGAAGTGACGAAAAATAACTTCTGATGTTAACTAGATTCCTCAGAGGTATAACGTTTAGATTTGGTTTGTTTTCCTGAATTTTAATACGTGGCATTGGGATATGTTCAATTTCTCTGTTTTGAAGTTTTGTTACATGCATCCAGTGAGAATGGTAGAATTTCTATAGTTAAGGAGGCTAACATTTCACAAATTTAGTTAAACTCGTTATAATGTACCTAGCTCAGTTCCACTGAGGTCATGCCATGTCCTAGATGTACTTAATGAGGTAGAATGCATTCCTCTCATTACAGCAGAGAAATCCTCTCCTGTACTTATCTTGGTCCCAGTGACATCCTTCTGACAAAAATAACCATGGTACCAAGCTGCGCTTCCCTCAAACAATCATTGCTTAAACTATTCAGCACTCACCATTTGCCAAACACTGGGCTAAAAGATTTACTTGCATCGACTCAATTCTCTAACCAATTTATGAAACAGGTTCTATTTGTATCTCCATGTCACAGATGGGGAATCAAAACTCAACAGGTAAATTAACTTACTCAAGCCCACATAGCTAGTGGGAAGTTGGCAAGGCAGAACTCGAACCCAGATCAGTCTTTGCCAGGGTCTATACTTGTAATTAGTTTTCTCTACGGCCTCTTTCTCTAGTTGTCATTTTATACCAGGGCTATGTTAGGCCATGTCACAGTCAAATGTGCACAATGAAAACTGCCAAAATAAACCATTTGATCAAGAAGTATTCTGAAGGAATTATGAAGGGGGTGGGTGGGGGTGGGTATAGACTTTAGCCAGGTTGAAGTTTCTGTGCTTCAAGACACAAAGAATATGTTAGAGATTTTTTTTCCGTAATTCTTCACGATAAGCCTGTCATGTATCATTGACCTAGGAGAGGACAATAACAACCCAGAAGGGCACTTTCATTTCTAGGATATTCTATAAATAACTCATTTGATTAATGGCTATGTCCATGGAGGATAGAGGTCCACATTGTGACTGAGGACAGGGTTGTCATTCTCACCCTCATTTCTCTGGTGATTCCCAAACTGGCCCACCTATCTGCTTTACCTATTTATTTTTTACTTTTGCATTTAACCTTTGTGTAGCCCTGGGATTTAATTTATTCAGGGTGTTATAACCTCGGCTCGTTGCTTTTGTCCGAAGCAGGACAGAGGTAATGTTGCTCTTAGAAATATGTATTGGCAACTCCTGTACTGCAGTTTAGGGGATTTACAAGTCTTTGAAATAACCCTAAATTAGGATATAGCAAAAGAGGTCATCTCAAGGCCCAGTGACCCTGTCACTATCAATACATCTCTCAGTCATCCAGCTCAGAGGAGGAAATACTCAGACAGTGTTAATTCAGACAGGCCAGTCAAATAACCCATCAGTCTGGGGCAGGAAAAATGGAAACCTGGATTTGAATTAATTGATCTGTTCACTCAAAAAATTGGCTCGGGGAGCTGCAAGGAGATTTCTTCTTGGAGCAAAGAAACTCCATTCCCAATAATGAGGCAAGAACTCATCTATCTGAGAGATGCCAATGGTCTTTCTTAGAGGCTGAGGAACAGAGTTTACATACCTAAACTGTCCTGATTATATTGTCTGTGTATAACAGGTTGTTTTTTTTTTTTTAATTCCAGTGGAAAAATTCCAGGAGAATCTTGTAGATTGCAAAAAACAAAACAAAACAAAAAAGCAACAAACTCCCCCATCCCTGTGCACACGTGGTTTTACAATGGGACTATACTGCTCCTCCTGTGAGAGCTGGAGTCAGTTTCTCTAGGACCTTGAATCTGCCTGGCCTTGTGACTTTGACCAGCAGAATGTGGCAGAATTCATGATGTTGTAGGATTTCCTCCTAGGCCTTAGGAGGTCTTGTAGCTTACCTTCTCATGTTCTTTCTGTGGCTCCCTGAACCAGCCAGCCTGCTCACAGCTCATTCATGTGGCTTAGACCATCTGGTTACCTCCAGTTCCACCTGACCCACCAGCTGCCTGTGGAGTCAACTGATTGTTTCATGTGCTTGTGATCAATAATAAAATGGTTGTTCTTTTAAGCCTTAAATGTGGGTACAGCTTATGGAACAATTGATATTGGTTATATACTGTGGTATCCTGATATACATGTGCATCCTTAAAAATATAAATAGTACTATGGATATCTCCAGGTGGTGGGATTATAGGTGATTTTAATTTTCTTTTATATTTTTCTATATTTTCTAAAAAACCTGCCTTACTTTAATAAAATTAAGAATAAATGATATTGAACATACTACTGATTTTAATAATATGACCACTGCAAGCAACTGGTAACTAACTGGGTAACTCAATCACTTCCCTTGGGGAGTCCGTGGAACAGCATGTTCCAGCTGTCCATTGCTGTCTAACAAACTATTCCAAATGCAGTGGTAGAAAACACCATCTATTTTAATATGCTCAGAATTTTGGGCTCATGAATCTGGGCTGGGCATTTTGAACATGGCTTATCTCTGCTCCTTAATGACTGGGGCCTGGGCTGGGCTATGGCAGAAGATGGCTGGGACAGCCCAATTGGAGCCATGTGCCTGGGGCCTTGCTTATAGCTGTAGCCTGGGTTCCTTGCTTCTTCTCCATGTTGTGTCTGGTGGAGCTGTAATGTTTGAGATGGCTCCTTCAGTCAAGTGTCTGGTGTCCGGACTTGCTGAAGGGAACTGCTGGGGCTGGCCAGACATCACTTTCTCTCCTCATGACCTTTTCATATGGCAAACTTGAGCATCAAGTCAGTCTCAGAGACGTCAGATTCCTTTCCTGATGGCTGGTTTTAATCAGAGCAAACATTCTAAGAGCTAGAAGCTGCAGGGCTTCTTTTTTTTTTTTTTTTTTTTTAATTTTTTTATTTTTTATTGACTTTGTAATAATATTACATTAAAAATATATATGTGAGGTCCCATTCAACCCCACCCCCCCCACCCCCCCTCTCCCCCCCCCCCAACAACACTCGTTCCCATCATCATGACACATCCATTGGATTTGGTAAGTACATCTTTGGGCACCTCTGCACCTCATATACATTGGTTCACATCATGGCCCATACTCTCCTCTATTCCATCAAGTGGGCCCTGTGAGGATTTACAATGTCCGGTGATTACCTCTGAAGCACCATCCAGGGCAGCTCCATGTCCCAAAGACGCCTCCACCTCTCATCTCTTCCTGCCTTTCCCCATACCCTTTGTCCATTATGTCCACTTTTCCCAATCCAATGCCACCTCTTCTATGTGGACATTGGATTGGTTGTGTCCATTGCACCTCTATGTCAAGAGGAGGGTCAGATTCCACCTGGATGCTGGATGCAATCCTCCCATTTTCAGTTGTAATCACTCTAGGCTCCATGGTGTGGTGGTTGTCCTTCTTCAACTCCATCTTAGCTGAGTGTGGTAAGTCCAATAAATCAGATTGTAGGTGCTGGAGTCTGTTGAGGCTCAGGATCTGGCTATCACATTGTCAGTCTAGAGATTCAAATCCCCTAAATATATCTTAAACCCCAACATTAACTGCACCTCCAGCACATTAGCATGAAAGTCTTATGAAGGGAGATCCCATCTGAGTCCAGATTCATCACACATAAACACCATTTCCAAAGAGGGGCCATCTGCCCTGGTAGTTAACCCCATCGGCCATGACCATAACTCCCATGGGTCTCTTTAGCCCTCAAAGGAACCAATATCTGGGGGTTGTATCTGCTTTATCTGTCTCTCTGACTCTGCTCAGTTGTGCATGAGGGCAAACCTTCTGCCAGCCTCCAGACTCTTTTTTAGAAACTCGTAGCCATATAAACTCATTTCTCCTTTCCATTTCCCCCTTACTTTAGGTCAAACAGCATTTTAAAGTCATGGTATTTTATGTAGACATGGATATTCTGCTGATCCGCATTGAACCTTCCGTATAAGGTCATTTTCCAGTTGCATCATCAGTTGGTAGTTGATAGTGGTCCCTCGTTGCCAGGGAGGCTCATCCCCGGGTGTCATGTCCCGCGCTGGGGGGAAGGCATTGCATTTACATGCTGAGTTTGGCTTCGAGACTGGCCACATTTGAGTAACATGAAGGCTGACAGAAGGAAATTCCCAGGCACAAAGTTGCTATAGGCCTTGTTCTTATTTTGGGTTTATCAGCTCACAAGCATAGTCATTAGCATCTGGGGCTCACTGTTGAACCCTCACTCCCTCCCGGTCCCCACCACTGTACCTGGGAGACTGTCGCTGCTCCCCTAGGGACCACGACAGAGCACCACTGGCCGGGAACCCAGTACCCCCCCTACTGTGGTTTTTAATTGTTGCCACTATGAGTATATCCAAACATTACCATGCACCCTGGACATATGTTCTGTACAGCTCCCTGTCAGTCATATATCACCTGTCATTGGTATCCCATACCAGTATCCCTCCATTGCCATTGTTGAAACACTCTGTGATCCAGAACTCCCCGAAATTTGAAGCCCAATATAATGTCATGGTCCCTTACTAGGGAATGGGATATAGCGATGAGTTTAAAGGATAGATAAAGAACTTGGATAAAGTTAGATAAAGAACTTAGATAAAGAATGTTGACTTGAAAAAATTCCACATCCTATTTTTTTCTTTCCCCCCCCCCCCTAATTATTCAGCTTTTCTTCACAGGAGTCCTAGACCACAGCAGTGTATATATATAATATACAGCACTCCCACACATCCACCAGAAAACCTTTTCCCTTCCACAGTGATACTCTTACACCCTATTCATATCATATTTACTTAAAGTGATGTACAGAGTCTGAGACATTAGCTTTCTAACAAGGTGACATCTGTGCTTACATTATGGTGCATACTTTAGGATACACAGTTCTTTACATTTTTAGTTATCCTATGTTTTACATTATGGTTTACATTATCAGTCTGTCATCTCCTATATGTTATGGTGTAATATTACATGTTTTATATCCATCTTTGTGTACTCTCAAGAAACTCCTCTCTTACCCCCCATTTACTTTGGTTCCACACATTTAACGTCCATTTTCCCTTCCACCTTGGTGTGCAGGGCTTCTTATGACCCAGCTTTGAAAGGTCCAGAATATCACTTCTGTTGCATTAAATTGGTTGAGCAAATTACTAAGGCAAGCCCAGATTCCAGGGGAGGAAATTACTACTTAATGAACTAAGCAAATATGTGTGGCAATTTTTAATCTACCACATGTAACCTTTGGCCACAAATTATTTATATACTTCCTACATATAGAATACATACATTCTTTTACGAGGACCTGCACTTCCTCAATTTTCTCTCATTACAACATTGGTTCAAAGTCAAGAATGTCATCATCTAACTCAGATCTGATGAGGATAAGGCTCCTTGGATGAGGATCTTTGAGTGCAGCTCCCTGAGGGCAGGTTCTTCTCAATATGAAGACCAGTGAATTACAGAAACTAATTATTTATCCCCACACACACCTGCCATGCAGTGACAAAGAAAGGCAGAGTATAACCATGATAGATACTTCCATTCCCAAAAGAGGGAAATGGGAGTCACACAGCAGTCACTAGTCCAAAGCAACTCTGAAATCCAGCCAGCACATATCATTCTTTCCCTTCTTTTTTTTTTCCCCCCAAATATTTTATTTATTTATTTATTTCTCTCCCCTTTCCCCCCAACCCTGGTTGTCTGTTCTCTGTGTCTATTTGCTGCGTTGTCTTCTTTGTCCGCTTCTGTTGTTGTCAGCAGCACGGGAATCTGTGTTTCTTTTTTGTTGCGTCATCTTGTTGTGTCAGCTCTCCGTGTGAGCGGCGCCATTCCTGGGCAGGCTGCACTTTCTTTTGCGCTGGGCAACTCTCCTTACAGGTCGCACTCCTTGCGCGTGGGGCTCCCCTACGCAGGGGACACCCCTGCGTGGTACGGCACTCTTTGCGCCCATCAGCACTGCGCATGGACCAGCTTCACATGGGTCAAAGAGGCCTGGGGTTTGAACCGCAGACCTCCCATGTGGTAGACGGACGCCCTAACCACTGGGCCAAGTCCGCCGCCCCCTTTCCCTCCTTTCTGGGGACAGGGAATATTCCTTTATTAGTGTTCACTTAGGCTTCCTGGGAATGAATCCTGCTCTTGTACTACTTCCCATTGCATCAGCAGAGTGGAAAGAACTAGGCCTTGCTGGGTTTGAACCCTCACTCATATTTACTAACTCTTTGACTCTGAAAGTTATTTTATTTCTCTGAATCTCAAGGTTCATCATCTATAAAAAGTACATAGTGATATCATTTTACAATGTTATTGTAAAGATTAGATAAGCTACTATATGTAAGTGAGCCACTGTATATACTTAGCATCAAGCAAATGTTAGTTTTCATTTCTCTGTGATGTCAGATTAGACAGTGGCAAGTTGTCTCAAGGGCCTTGAGAAGACTATGGGAACTCCCCAAAACAGAGGCTATTATGGGTGCATTTCCTGAAGAATTATTAAAAGGTGAATTGGGGCATTTCCCAAGGAATGTATTGAACAATTGAATTTTAGTGTAGAAAGAAACTTTCAAGAGAATCCAATTAGCTCATTACCAAAAAAGGAATACTGAACTCTATTTTTTAGCCTCTAGGATCAATGTTTATTTCATGATCCTGCAATTTTCAGGATAGCTTTATCCTTTCATGTGCCATAAAGAAGCTGTTGCAAACAGAATTCCAAGTGCAGGGGCGAGAAAACAAAATTTGACCCAACCTAACTAAAATGTTTGACCCCACCAACTGGCTCAGAGCTGGGGAGTTATTCAGAATGTTTAGTAGTCTCAGGTAGTTGGCTGAAATCTTGAGACTATCATGCAATAATAGGATTACGTATTTAATATCAACAGCTGAGTGGGGCATAGGAAGCATACCACATAAATGCAATTTCATTTTCTTGGTAAAACAGCTCTGCTCAAGAAGACAGTGCTCATGCACAATGTTCAAATCGCTCTACTAGGTGATTTTTAAGATCTTCCATTGCACATCTAAATGAAAGCATAGGGATAATGAGAAATCAGGAAATAGAACAAATATATTCCAATTTTAATGCTGTCTAGTTTTACCATAAATGTACTTTTTAAACTTTTTTCTGGAACTGTGCTCAGTGAGCATGTGTAACATTCCATTCAGTGCTTCACCCACATACACTTTATCCCTTTTCCATATCACCTCAGCCATTTACCACGGCCAAGCCCTCTGGCTCTGTGCTTTCAAACCTAACAGCTAGCAGCTGAATCTCTTTTTGGAGGACTGTCCCCCAGCGGAAGCCCCCTACGTTGCCAGCATGCACCAAGAGCCAGAATGCTTGGAAATTAATGCCCGCTTGTGGCAGCCTCTCATCAATGATTTACTAGTGCTGCAGCATAAATTTTCCAGCTCAGGACAACTCTGAGGAATGACCTCCGTTATCTCCAGACCTCCCATGCAGGATTAAGCCTAAATTTCCCAACATGGGATCTTGCTTGATATCCCACTTTTGTATGGCCTCCTACCCTTGACAGTCCTACTTTCCCCATGACTGTACTGGTTTTTCCAGGGAACACTTTCTAATAAATCACTTTCATGTGAATATTCATCTCAGGGTCTGCTTCTGGATAACTAAATCTACAGATAGCTTATAAGACATCAAAACTACTCTTGAAGATTCATCATGTTCCCTATTAGTTGAAAGCACATGGCTATATGATCCTAAAAAGTAGATTGTGTACAATAAAGTTTGAGAACCACTGAAATAGACCAAGCAAGGAATAAAATAATATTCTATATGGAGGTGTCCTTTAAGATAGTTTGCAAATCTCGAACAGGGAACAGAGATGGATGGAGAATTCAAAAGGGTTCTACTTGACTCTATGGCTTATTTCAATATGTTTTAATATCAAGCCTGTATAACCTGAATACATATTAATAGATTTGTTTGCTGTTATTTTGGGGAGCTTCTATGGGATGGCCAATTTCTAAAATCAGCAGGAAAGTTAAATGCATGCACAATGATGCAATTAAGCTTATGTCGTCTTTTATTCACAACATATTTATTGAGCATGTTCTATGGCAGAAATCATTCTCAATGCTGAGAATATGGCAATAAATAAAACCAACGAATGCCTGCCTACATGAAACTTTAATTCTAGTAGGAGACATAAACAAATTATTACATGTCAGATGGAGGAAAGTGTTATGGAGAAAAATAAACCAGGTGAGGTAGGAATGCCAGGGCGGGGAGCACTCTTTTATTTGGGTGGTCAGTATGGGCCTCACTGATAATGGGACCTTTGAAAAGAGATCTAAACAAAGCGAGGAGGCTCGCCATGCTGAGATCTGTTGAAAGAGCGTTGCAGGTGGAGGGAAACATGTGGGGGACATAGATCTCCTGAGGGTTAGGACCAGAGTCAAACCTGACTCTAGGACAGCATGACTCAGCTCTGTGCGTGAATTAGGCTACGTGCTCCCGTTCTACCCATGTGTCCCTGTTGTCTCTGTTTTATGGTGACCACATCTCCCTAACACTCTGTACGCTTCTTGAGAACAGGATGGCATTGCAATCATCTTTCTATATGCCACTTCCACTGCTACGTTTCTTTGCAGCTAATTGGTTCAATGATTCCTTGTGATGTTTTGTGAATTGTGTGTCCCTGACTCTCTCCCACTTACTTTAGAACTGGCCAGTAAAGCTTTATGGGAATTCCTAAACACAATTGTATCCACTGGTCCCCCTGTTTCTCCCTATCTGCCTGACACTGTGGGCTCCTCTCCAAACTTTTGTCTGATTTTTGTCACTGGGTGCTTGGACTCAAACTTTCTGAGCTTTCTGTGCTCCTCCTGTCACTGAAAACTTCAGGGAGAAGACCCTGCCTGAGATCTGGGATCCCAGCACCTCATCTCTGCTACTAGTGATGATGCCAGTGCCCTGATTAGAGGCAGATGTGGACACATTTAATTCTTCGCCTATACTATCTGTTTTCCCTATAATCTAAAAAGTCTCCAATTAGCCAACTGAGTTAGGACTTGAGAACGCTTATGCTATCTGACATATATGAATTTTGTAAGCAGATTGGGTTTCTCCTGCAAAAGATAAGCCAGAACCGCAAAAGGATGGACTACTTGCTGAAATACTTTTTCCTACCCATTCAGAACCATTTATATAAACTTGAATGTTAACTCCTAATTATTTGGCAACAACAAAGTGCATTTTCAAAGGCCTGCTTTCAAAATGTCCAGCAGTTCTTTGATGCTCTCCAGACAATAATAACACTGGCTTGTGGACATCTAATCAGAATTAATTACAGCAGATCAGAATCCTGCAAATGTTAAAATGTCTTTGGTTTTACAGACCAATAGATTCTGTGGTTCAGCAGTTCTGCATTATTATTTGCCAGCTCCTTGAATCTTGAGGGAGGCATTTCAACAAACCATTGCAAACTTCATAAATTAAATGAGAATTAGTTGCTGTGCTTGTTGATTATGTGTATCAAGAATAAGGATATAGAATGAAAGTAACTCCCCTTTATATCTAACGCACAATTTAACAAATAAAAGCTTGCTGTGCCTGAGAAGGACAAATAAAGCAGTCAGAATTAGTTATGGCTACAAATAACAGGAATATACAAAATAGCCATATTAAGCAAGATGGGTATTTTTCTCTCATGTTCAACAAGCTCAGAGATCATCAATTGAATAGCCGTCACATTGTCAAGACCATGGGATGAGATTCATCTCCTACTGCTCTACCATGCCCGGCTGCCATTTCCATGGTCACCTCAGTGCCGTGATATCAGCAGTGGCCCTTATTTTCTCAGTCATATTTTAACAAGCAAGAAGAATGAAAGGAAGGAAAATGGCACCTTCCCTTTAGATGCTTTTTCCTAAATTGTCTTTCAGTGCCCCCAAGGGCCAGAATTTCAACCTATGACCACCAGAGTTTAGAAAGATGGGAAGAACATAACGTTTTTACTCTGAAGGCCATAGGCCTAGCTAATATTAGCAATTCTAATACCATAGAGGACAGCAAGCCTACTCGACCATGCAGGCTTAGGACGAAGCAAAACGAGCAATGAGAGTAGAGAGAAGGCAACAAATTTAATGATTATGTTATAAGAATGGATAACAAGATGTGGTAATCTGAATGTGAAGTGTGAGTGTGAGGAATTAATGACAATTTGTTCTCTGATTCCATCTTGCCTGATGGTGTAGAGAGAGGCACTTCTAAGATCAATTTTGAATGAAGAATAGGATGGGATGGCTCTGGTGTGATACTTTAAAAAAATACATAGTGATATATAAAGTTGCCATGTAGTAATGCAATAAAATGAGAACGTGAAAGAATTTGAAATGGAGAATAGAACAAAGAGGAACAAGTAGGCTGGTGTTCATGGTGGAAAACAGAAGAAAGTTTTTATTTAAATCTCACTCAATGCAATAGAATCCATGAGGAGAGCTAGTTTGTTTCTTGGCAATGTCCCACAATCTTCCCCTGCCCCACAAACAATATGCATCCTAGTAATTTCATGACACATTTGGAGTTTCAGTTGTTGAGACTGCTAACAATGACAATGGTCATTTTTGGCAAATCTGTTCATTTTGCCAAATCATCTGTAAGCAATTTTTAAAAATGTATTTTAAAAATTTATTGAAGTACATCACTCATACATAAGCAATGTGTACAGTAATAGTTGTGAACTTACAAAACAAACATACATAACATCATACAGGGCTCTCATACCTCACCCTACCACCAATAACTTGCATTGTTGTAAAACATTTTAAAATAATGATTAAAGAGCATCCTTAAAATATTACTGCTAACCGAAGTTTCTTATATTTGGTGTATCTTTCCCTCAACCCAGACTATTATTACTATTATTATGTCATTTATACATGAACATACTAAACAAT
Source organism: Dasypus novemcinctus (assembly GCF_030445035.2). Classification (NCBI taxonomy): domain Eukaryota; kingdom Metazoa; phylum Chordata; class Mammalia; order Cingulata; family Dasypodidae; genus Dasypus; species Dasypus novemcinctus. Next base: position 20,295,141 of record NC_080698.1, read on the forward strand.
AAGTGTATAGTAAAAGTTGTGAACTTACAAAGCAAACATGTAATGTTGTACAGGGGTCCCATACATCAACCCATCACCATCACCTTGCATTGTTGTAAGACATTTGTTACAAATTATGAAAAAGTATTATCAAAATCTTACTACTAGCTATAGTGCTTATCTTACATTTGGTGTATTTCCCTCCCCCCAACACACTCTATTATTCTTTTTAAAATATATTTTTATGACAGAAGTTGTAAACTTATAATCATGCACATGTGCAGAATTCCCATACAACACCCCTCTATCAACATACCACACCGTGGTGGAACATTTGTTACAGATTATGAGATAATACCATCAGATTATTACCAGATCCATAGCCTATATTTGGCACACTTTTTCCATACTCTCCCATATTCAACACAGTGCATCTTTGGCATAGATGCATGAATATTACATTACTACTGTTAACCACAGTCCATAGGTAACTCCAGTTGTATTTTTCCCATGCTTCTCCACTTTCACACCACCCTGCAATAGTGATGTACATCTGCTCTAGCTCACAAAGGACACTCTTGCATCTGTACCATCAACCTCAATTCTGATCCACCTCTGGGTTTTCTGTGTTATTCAGTCCCTAGATTATTCTCTAGCATTTACATCCCTAGACTACCCTTTTCAGCCACATTCTCATTTATAAACCAGTTGTTACTCACTATGATGTGCTACCATCAACTTTATACATTTCCACACTTTTATTGTAAAGTTAATTAAAACTTTGACATACATTAAACATCAGTAGTCCATCTTAGTCCACCTCTTAATCTACTTTAAGAATCCACCACCTATCACTAGGCCTTAAAGATATTTTCCTACATTTCCTTCTAGAAGCTTTATGGTTCTTGCTTTTATAAAAGTTTTTTTAAAATCAATTCTGAGTTAATTTTTGTATAAGACGTGAGATAGGGATCACATGTTTCTGGCTATTCAGGACCCCTTGCCCTTTCAAATAAATTTGATAGTCATGTTTTCCATTTATTTAAAAAATACTGGTGGAATTTTTACAAGGATTGCTTTGAATCTGTATAGTAGAATTGACATCTTAATGCTATTTAGTCTTCCAATCTGTGAGCATAGAATGCTCTTCCAATTGTTAAAAAAAATTTTTTTTAATTTTAAAAATTTATTTTAACAAAGAGTTGTAGTTTTCTGAATACAAGTGCTTTACATCATTGGTTAAGTTTATTCCTAAATATTTGGGTTTTATCTGTCATATTTTATTTTCACCATTCTTTAGACACTTTCAGTTACTTTTACTGATATAATCTTCATTTCTAGACTCTTTTCCAAACTTCTCTCTCCTGTCTTTTCTTTTCAGACTGTAGTACACCCTTTAGTATTTCCTGCAAAGCTAGTCTCTTGGTTACAAACCCTCTCAGTTTCTGTTTATTCATGAATATTCTAAACTCACCCTCATTTTTGAAAGACAATCTTGCCAGATTTAAGATTCTTAGCTGGAAGTATTTTTCTTGCAGTATCTTTTTTTTTTTTTAAGATTTATTTATTTATTATTTATTTCTCTCCCCTTCCCCCAGCCCCTCATCCTGGTTGTCTGTTCTCTGTGTCTATTTTCTGCGTCGTCTTCTTTGTCTGCTTTTGGTGTTGTCAGTGGCACAGAATCTGTGTTTCTTTTTGTTGTGTCATCTTGTTGTGTCAGCTCTCAGTGTGTGTGGTGCCATTCTTAGGCAGGCTGCACTTTCTTTCACGCTGAGCAGCTCTCCTTATGGGGTGCACTCCTTGCGCATGGGGTTCCCCTATGCGGGGGACACCCCTGCGTGGCATGGCACTCCTTGCACACATCAGCACTGCGCATGGACCAGCTCCACACGGGTCAAGGAATCCCAGGATTTGAACCGCGGACCTCCCATGTGGTAGGCAGAAGTCCCAACCACTGGGCCAAGTCTGCTTCCCATCTTGCAGTATCTTAAATATATTATACCACTATCTTCTTGTCTCCATGGTTTCTGATGAGATATCAGTACTTAATCATACTGGGTATCCCTTACATGCTGTGCATTGCTTTTTTTCTTGTTACTCTCAGAAATCTCTGTCTTTGGCATTTGGCATTCTAATTAGTATGTGTCTCAGAGTTGGTCTATTTGGATTTATTTGGATGGGAGTACATTGTGCTTCTTGGACATGAATATCTATATCCTTCAATAGGGTTGGGAAGTTTTCTATCATTATTTCTTCAAATATTCCTTCTGTCCCTTTTCCCTTCTCTTCTTCTGGGACACCCATGACACACGTTTGCATGTCTTTTGCTGTCATTTAGTTCCCTGAGCCTTGCTCAATTTTTCCCATTCTTTCTTTATCTGTTCTTTTGTATGTTTGCTTTCAGAGGCCCTTTCTTCAAGTTCACCAATCCTTTCTTTTGCCTCCTCAAATCTGCTGTTATGAGTCCAGTGTACTTTTTATTTCATTTATTGCATCTTTCATTCCCATAAGAGCTGCTATTTTTCTATGTATGCTTTCAAATTCTTCTTTGAGCTCATCCAATGTCTTCTTAATATCCTTAATCTCTTTAGCCATCTCATTGACTTTATTAAGGAGATTTGTTTGAATATCTATGATTAGTTATCTCAACTCCTTTATGCCATCTGGAGGCTTACTTTTTGCCTTTAACTGGACCATATCTTCCTGTTTCTTGGTGTGGATTGTACCGTTGGCATTGGGCTTACTAGATGTATTTATTCTGGGTGCAGTTCCTCTCTTTAATTTAGGATTTTCTTGCTCTTTCTCCCTTGCTGGTTATATAGTGGGAGCCAAGGATGTAGTTGGTGCTGTAAACTGTAGAGGCTCAAGCTGCCCTCATTGCCCCAGGGGCTGATGAAGCTTCTCCTACCTTTCTCCTTTGCCAGGGGTAGGACAGAGCCAAAGCCATGTGGAATAATCCAAGTCATGCAGACCTAGATTGTAATTGCCCAAAGATACTGATGAAGATTCAAGCCCCCTTTTCCCCAATTTATGCTGTGTAGTTCCAAAATGACCACAATTGCCCAGACAGAATTCTGACTATTCAGTCTGTGCCAGCTGAATGAACCGGCAGTTACCTGGAGAGTCTGGTGCAGGGCCCACCAGCTTCCACCCTGCTAGAGGTGGGGCTGAAGCCTAGGCTATGGCTGCAGGCCAATCTGAGTGAAAAAAGATGGTCCCTACCTTCGCTGTGACTTTCAGTCAGTCCAGCTTCCCCTCATGCTGGGGGCAGAGTCAAAATGGCAGCTACCATCCTGCTTTTGACTTGGACAGGTTCAAACTTTAGCTGTTCTTAGGGTTATACTTTAGTCAGTTGAATATACTAATCAGTAGCTGAAGTTGGTGGCCAACCGTCTCTTCCTCCTCTGTTTTTGGGAAATGAAGTTTCCAATTCCAGCCACAGAATAGCTCCTGAGGAAGCTTGTGCCACCAGGTAAGATGATTACTGGCTTCCATGGCATGATCTGCATTTTCCTGGAGAGGCTGGCACAGGCCCTCCCAGGTTCCTTCCTGCTGGAAGTGAGGCTGGCACTTGTGCTAGAGCTGCAATCCAATCTGGATGGAAAGAAGCTGGGCCCTACCAGCACTTGATTTTCAGCCCACCCTGCTTCCCCTTGTGTCAGGAGCAGTGTTAAAATGGCGGTTTCTGGCCTCTTTCTCACTTGGACTGGCTTAAACTTTAGCTGTTCTTAGGATTATACTTTAGTCTGCCGAAATATACTAATCAGTAGCTGAAGTGGTGCCCAACTGTCTCTTCCTCCCCTGTTTTTGGGAAGTGGAGCTTCCAATTCCAGCCGCGGAACAGCTCCCAAGGCAGCTTGTGCCTCCAGTGGAGGATGGGCACTGGCCTCTGGGGTGTGGAGTGCTCTACTCATGAATCTTCTCTGCAGATGGGCAGTCTCCTCCTTCCATTCTTTTATGGATGCTGCAGGATGCACTTCTGGCCTCCTGGAGCCTCCAAACACATGCTTTAGATAACTCTGGGTGATGACTAACTGCTCTGTAGCAGGAGCTGACTCTAGGTGTGCCTTACCCTGCCACCATCTTGCTGGTTGTCTTCCATCTGTAAACAATTTTTAAAATGATTTTAACAGGTAGGTTCATCTTTCTCATACTGTAAACAGTACTTTTGTTTAGTGGAAGCCATTAATTTAAAAATAAATACCCCTGCTTGTAATGTAGCATTTTTACTGTAACTGATTTACAAATAAACTAAGTTGACCCCCATCTTAGTCCTTTATAAATTGCAAACACAGCATTCTGTTTAATTAGAAAACTAGAAAAAATGAAGCAGCCAGCCAAATATAAAGTATTCATCATATGCAGGGGAGATATCTGAATTGTTTAGGGAGTGGACTGATTTGACAAAGAAGAAGAAAAGCCAATTAAAAAGGTCAGAAGATAATTAAAGAGGTTAGTGGATAGAATATGGTGCCAAGAAGAGGTTAGTCTCCAAATCAAGGTGAAGGTGTGTAGTATAACAGTCATATCTAAACTTCTAAAGGATTGAGAGGCTGGGATTTCTACGTATGTCACTGGTTCTTTCTCTGTGATAGGTTCACATTATAAGTGAAACAGCTTTATTATTGAGGCCATATAATGAAATGATTATATAGAATTTACCATAGGTAGATTCACAAAATTCAAGGTGCTGAGGATACCCAAACCTGGGAGAGGATATAGGCTGGTATATCGGGGAGTGGTGATAGGTGGGGGTAAAGGAAGAAACTTGAAAGACTTGGGATGAATTAACAGACCAAGGCAAGAAATAAGAAGTAGCTTTCAAAATGTTGAATTAGTAGAAATGAAATTAACTATTACCATCATTTGCAACAAGAACATACCCAACACACAGCTATTAAGTACCTACAGACAGTCCACTGCATGTAGATGATTGTGCTTATTGTCAGAAATTCAGTAAGAATTTAGTATTCATTTCTTCATTCATTTAACATAATTTATTGTATGCCCTCCATGTGTTAGGAATTGTGTTAAAATACTAGGGAGAGGCTGGCAAATCCTGGTACCAGTGCCACCACTTGCTCATCATTCCCATGAAAGACATCATCCTCCACACTCTTCCCACTGCTCCTGTTCACGGCTCTGGCACCATTGTCAGCACAGTGCTACAGAGCCTCACTGTTGACAGAAAACAGAGGGAGGCTATTGCAGTAAAAGTAGGTAACAAAGGGAGAGATTTAAAAAGAAGGTACAAGTATGGGACAGAGAATGAATAAATTCCATTAAACTAAAGTGGGGAAAGAGGATAGGACATTGCAACTGATTAGCTGTTTGCTGAGGATGAAAGTTGTTGGAGTAAATTCAAGAATGACACTGAGTTTCCTAGTTTGGATTACTGCCATTCACTGAGGTGTAAGAGGAGGAAGAGGGCCTGTACAGAGAAGGATAATCTTAGTTTTAAGCACATTGTGTTTTAGGTTCTTATGGGCCATTCAAGTGGAGATATCTAGTAAGCAATTGGATATTTGGGTATCTAATTCAGATGAATGTTCAAAGCTAAGGGGAGACAGTAAAGGGTGGTTATTATAATACATAGACCCTGGGTTTGGACCCTGGCTCCACCATGTATCAGCTCTGTGGCCTTGGTCAACTTTCTTAACCTCTTTTAACCTTCAGTTTCCTCATCTTTAACATGGAGATAATGGAAGTTCCTATTTTACAGAATCATTTTAAAGATTAAATGAATGCCTGGTACACACACAATAAGTTCTAAATGAATGCCAACTGCTAGCTCCTATTGTCACTGCACTGAAACTGTGCTAAAAGAGTTTTTGTAGAATGAATGAATCAATGAGATCACCTAGGAAAATATATAGAATAAGATGAGGATCAAGAACAAAAACATGAGTTTATCATCCTTTTAGGTATTAGTAATCTAGTTGACTGAGCATTGTGATGCTTTGAAATCTACTTGAATGAATAAAGAAAGATTCAGAATCCAAATGGTAAATTCTAGTCAGGAACACAGAAAAAAAGTTTCAGTATGCGGGGCAAAAAGACCATTTGAGGACTAGAAAATAGTCAATCTTGAAACAATTAGGTCTTCCTAAAAAGGGCAGATCTATCCAAAAAGCAAGTGTGGTCTAGTTAAGAACCCATATGTGGTTAAAAAGTAAGAAGACGCAAGGGGCAAGGTTTTGTTAATTAATCTGTTTGGCAGAGACACAGCAAGCAGCATGGTGACTAAAGCGCTCACTTCCACAGCACCGGATATGACATGGAATCCACAAACTTGGTCTGTTCCCACAACAAACCTGTTCCTAAAAATGTGTGAGAATCGCTGCTTTGTAAATCAGATCATATTTTATTATCTGCTAAACTAACCAGAGAAGCAGTGTTTATAGAAGACAGTGCTAGTAAATGACTCCCCTTCCCACAGGACTCCCAAGCCCAAACCTCCAGCATCATCTTTGAAACCTGCCTTCCTCATCACCCTCCTGCATCTGTTCTTTAATAGCCCTGTTCCTGTTGTCTCTAACTCCCCAAGGTGCCCTATATCCAGTGTCCTGTCTTCACGCCCTCTCCACTTACCCTGCCACTAGGTGCCATCTTCTCTCTCCTGGATGGCTTTTGGTGGCCAGTGGTCTCCCTGCTTCTACCTGTAATTATTCTCCAGATCAAGCCATGGAATTCCCCAGCTCAGAATAAAACCCAAATTCTTGCCTGCAAGCCTCAGTATCATCTTGTCCCTGGCTACCTCTTTCATCTTGTCTGTCCTTCCCCTTCTCCCACTGTGCTTCTGCCAACTGGCCTGGCTTTTTTCCCACTCACACTGCTCTCTCCTGCCTGAGAGCATTTATACCATCTGTTCCTTCGGCACAGTCCCTAGAGTCCTCAGACATCTGAGTCCTCATCATAGAGGTCTCATCTCAAGTGTTATCCCCTCAGAGCCTTCTCTCCATCTGCACAGCTCCTCTTCCCCACTTTCTATAATATCCTATGCAGTTGTCCACATTGTACTTTTCTGTTGTTTTCTCCTTGATTTGTTATTTCTTTGTGATTGTCTCCTCTTACTAGAATGTAAGTTCCATGAGAGCAGGAACCAAGGCTAGCTTCTCCACAAGGCACAGTAGGCAGAGTGCCTAGGGCCCACAATACTTTCAGGGACACTCAAAAATGTTTTATTTTTAATTTCTTTTAAAATCAGCAGAGAAAAATGAACATAATGGTTATATAATAATGAATCCAGTCTGAATGAAGGTTGTCTCTATACACAGTCACAAAACAGAATTTTTAATTTTTTTTTCATGGTGAAAGGGGCCCATGAAAGTTATAATACAGTTATAAAGACTGCAGGGACCCTGTCAGTCTTTTTCGTTGTAATGTCTCCAGCACCTAGAACTGTCACTGGCACAAAGTAAGGCACTCAAAACAAATTTGTTGTCTGAATAAATGAAGTACCTTGAGAACTTTGGGGTCTGCCCTAATGGAATTCTGTATGTGAGTGTGTGTACTGGACAAATTTTTTTGTTTGCCCCTCTAGACATCTCTCAAACTTCTTCACTTATCTCTGGGCCTGCAGAGGCTGCCCTGTGTGTATATCAATGGTTGGGCTCAGCCAAGGGGAGGCACCATCTGGAGATCAGAAGAGAGGAGGACAATGAGGCTCATCTCCCAGATCTAAGTGGACCTCATTCAATCACTTTAGTGGATAATGTTGATGATGGTAATAATAGCAATTAATATTATTTACTGAGAATAAAAGTGGGGTTGATATTTTTAGGTAGCCAAATGGTATGATAACCTTCATTTTGCACTTGAATTTCACAGCATAAAACTGTTTGCAGACTTCCTCAGTTTCCTCAAAGATCTCTTCTGTTATTTTGGCATTGATAGTGTTTTCTTCTGAAGTACCTTTTCAGTTACCATGCTTGTAAACTTTCCTTCCATTGTTAATGGGTCTAGTTTTGCTGGAACCTCATTTGTCAATAGATTTAGTATGTGATTATGCAACTTTCAAACATTCACTTTCTGAAATCCTGAAGCATTTGCAGTGTTTGTGCTTCACAAACAACATATTTGCTCTCTGGATTCCCCCGAACACAGCCCAATTACGCTGTCATAATGTTATGAGCATTTAGAGGAAAGTGGCCTATATTTCTGCAAGAGAGACTAGCATCCTGTACCTGAGCTCCTGGTGTAAGAAAAGCCAGACAGCACTTAGGAACACTTGAGTTCCTGAAGGAAGACTTTTTTTTTTCCAGAATAAAAGTAGAAATAGAGTAGTTCTAAATTCTTCCAACAAAAAACTCTATGTAGGTCTTGATTTCTGGGGGCATAAGGGGTGTATTTCTGTTCTGTGAGCTGCCCTTGGTTCTTATCTTTTATCTTTTTACTCTTAGGTTTTCTCTAGGAAATCAAGATTCCAAAATATACAAAAATTAAGTTCTTACAGTCATTTTAAAGGTAAATAATGGATAATTAAATGAAATAACACATATAAATATTCTTTTTAAAAGTTTTTTGTATCATTGATTTTTCCTGTTTTATTTTATTTATTTTACTTTTAAAGAAGATCTAGATTACACAAATGTTACATCTAAAATATAGGGGGATTCCCACATACCCCATTCCCCCCTATCCCACATTTTACCCCATTAACAACATCTTTGATCAATGTAGTACATTTGTTACAATTGATGGACACCTACCAAAGCACTGCTACTAACCGTTGTCAGTAGTTTACACTTTGTACTGCAGATCTTTATAAGTTTTGACAAAATGTCTAGTGGCCTATATCCATCATTGCAATGTCATTCAGGACAATTCCAGTCCTAAAAAGGCCCTATGTTACACCTATTCTTCCCTCTCCTTCCTCTTAGAACCTCTGAGAACCTCTGAGAACCTCTGGTGGTCACTGTCTTTATGTCAGTGTTACAAGTTCTTTCATTAGAATAATAATGTCTGCTTTAGTCCATAGTTGCATTCCCATCTTATGTTTGTTCATTCCTCAATCTTGAGGATTTTGGGTGGTGATGCCACTCTTTTTCTGATTGAGAGGGGGCTTAGATCCCATGGAGCAGATGGATGGAACTGTCTTGCTTGCAGTTGTAGATACTCTTTGTTTTTTGGGATGGGCACTGCCCTTCATCATCATTTTGTTAGTTGTCCTGGGTAAGTCTGATGAACTGGAGAGTGGGTGTTAGCTGCAACTCTGCTGAGATTCAGGGTTCAACCAGCATGTGAACAGCCAGAAGATTTAAGTCTTGGTACATATGTTCAGTGGGTATAGTGTGAATTATAAATTCAAATTAAAGGGGCAGAACAGCCACATAGAGGGAAATTATAAATGAGTCTATCTCTGTTTCATTGGGGAACATCCAAGATAAGGCCTGCTGACAGGGTGCTGAATTCCTGAGATTGTCCGACATATCTGTAGAGTCTAGATGTCTCTAGAGGCCCCAGGAGCACCCCTGCTCGAGGCCCATTTTACTGTGGCATTCAATGAGATCCTCCTGAGACGTGCATAAGCGTAACTTCTGGAATAACCTCCTGACTCACTTTGAAATGTCTTGACCATAGACACTCACTTGTATTTAATATTTCTCCTTTTGGTAAAGGTTTTTTTCTCAAATGCATTGCTAGTTGGTGCTTGTTAGTAATCCCTCGGTGCCAGGGATTCTCATCTCCGAGAGTCATGTCCCACACCGGGGTTAGGGGGGAGGGGAGAAGGGGAGCAAGAAGGTAATGAGTTTATATGCTGAGTTTGGCTTAGACCGTGGCCACATTTGAGCATCAAGGAGGCTTTCAAGAGGTAACCCTTAGGCAATATACGATACTAGGCTAGGTTTCAATTTCACAAGAATGAGGTTCATAAGGATAAGCATCAATATAAAATGTATGGTATATCGGTCTGTCCTCCTTCACTAGGTACTGCCCATGTACTTGGGAGATTCTTGTCACTCTATTAGATAATGTAGCAGGACTTCCCAGGATGGGAATTCACTTTTCTTTCAGTTATTTTGTGGGTCTTTACCTACTGAAACAACAACCCATGACCACTTGAACATACTCATATTCCATAAAGGTATGCCCAGGTACGCCCCTCCCTGCCACAGTTGCAACCATTCTACAGTTCAAAACTTCCCCCAAAACAAAGCCAAAAAACAATTGAATAAAAACATTTAAAATAAGATAATAATAAAAAACAAATAAAATATAAAAAATAAAAAGTAAAAAAAATTGTCCACTGTGTCTTTCATCACCATAATATAGAATCTTTAATGTACGGTGGCAGTTTCTTCTGTATGTTTCCCAGTGACTTATTTTTTTTTTCACTTTATTTTCAAAGAAGCTTTAGGGTACAGAAGAGTCACATAGAAAACATAGGGGATTCCCCCATACCTCTCGCCCTCCCTATCTCACACTTCCCCCATTGGTAACATCCTACAAGAGAATGGTACATTTGTAACAATAGATGAACAAATATCGAAGCATTGCTGCTAACCATGGTCAATGGTTTACATTATGAATTACATTTTGCACCATGCACTTTTATAGGTTTTGACAAGTTATAATGGTTGGTATCCATTATTGCAAGATCATGTAGAACAATTCCAATGCCCTAAAATTGCCCTGTGTTCCATCTAGTCTATTCTTCCCTCCTCCTCTCCGTGGATCCTATTGTAACATTGTAAATCCTCACAGGGCCTACATGATGGAATAGAGGAGAGTATGGGCCATGATGTGAACCAATGTATATGAGGTGCAGAGGTGCCCAAAGATGTACTTACCAAATCCAATGGATGTGTCATGATGATGGGAACAAGTGTTGTTGGGGGGGGGGGAGAGGGGGGGTGGGGGGGTGGGGTTGAATGGGACCTCACATATATATTTTTAATGTAATATTATTACAAAGTCAATAAAAAATAAAAAAATTAAAAAAAAAAAATATTTCTTGTTTATTGTGTGGGTCTCCACCCAATGAGATAATACTCTATGACAAGATGAACATTTTCATATTCCATAGAAGCATGCCCTCAGTGTACCCTATCCCACATATCCTCCCACCCCCAATACCCTGCAACAGTAATCCTCCCCCGCCATATTTGCCAAAAGAATATTCCCATCATTGTGGTTTGAACCACATACCCACAAATCCCCAGAGTTCACCTGTTCCTTCCTCCAACCCTCTCCTCAGTTCCATGGACAGACCAACCCAATCTCCTCAACCTAACCCCTTTCACATTCCAGTACCATCCATCCCCCCTCAGATCCCTGCACCAACATCACCCCCATCCACTGCCCAACTACCCCCTTCTACCTTATCATAAGTTTTGCCCACATTGAGCATCAGTTTGCCACCATATACTCCTTTTCTGTTTCCTGATAACTTATCTCCCAGACTCTAGCCCTGTGAGTCTGCTCAATTGGCTTAAGTCATAGCAATGAGGTCATGTAATAGTTTGTTCTTCAGTGACTGGCTTACTTCACTAAACATAAAGTCTTCAAGATTCACTCATGTTGTTCCATGTGTTAATACTGCATTTTTTTCTTAGAGCTGAGAAATATTTCATTGCATGTATAGACCACAATTCCCTTATCCATTTATCTGTTGCTAGACACTTGGGTTGCTTCCAACTCATGACAACAGTGAATTATACTGCTATGAACATTGGTGTGAATATATCTGTTCATGTTCCTGCTTTCAGTACTTCTGGATATATCCCCAGAAGTGGGATTGCTGGATCATATGGCAGTTCTGTAGTTAGCTTTCTGAGGAACCGCCAAACTGACCTTCACAGTGGCTGCACCATTCTGCATTCCCACCAGAAGTGAAGGAGTGTTCCGTCTCTTCTACATCTTCTCCAACACTTATAGTTCCTTATTTTTGTAATAGCTGCCTGCCAGGGGTATAAGATAATATCTCATTGTAGTTTTTATTTGCATTTCCCTAATAGCTAAGTAATGTTGAGCATCTTTTCAAGGGCTTTTTAGTCATTTGTATTTCTTCTTTGAAAAAGTGCCTATTCAAATCTCTGACCCATTGTTAAAGTGAGTTGTTTGTCTTTTTATTTTTGCGATGTAGGATTTATTTATATATGATACATATTTGGCCCTTATCAGATAGATGGTTACCAAATATTTTCTCCCAATGTGTAGGCAGCCTTTTTACTTTCTTGATAATCTCCTTTGAATCACAAAAGTTTTACATTTTGAGGAGATACACCATTTATCTATTTTTTCTTTAGTTACTCATGATTTGAGTGTAAAATTTATGAAACCAATAAATATATTTTTAGTAGTATCTTAAATTTAAGATAAATTTGGTTTTATTACATGATAAATTTGGTTTTAATACATGAAAGTATTAGCCCTAATGGCTAAACTCATTATAATAATCTATATATCAATTTCCTGGTTATATGACAAGTGTTTTGAAATGTATCTCACAGATTGTTAGTGAAACATGAGATTAACTATGTTAGTCAGTCAAAGGGGTGCTGATGTAAAATACCAGAAATTGGTTGGTTTTATAAAGAGTATTTATTTGGGGTAGAAGCTTACAGATACCAGGCCATAAAGCATAAGTTACTTTCCTCACCAAAGTCTATTTTCACCTGTCAGAGCAAGATGGCTGCCAATGGCTGTGAGGGTTCAGGCTTCCTGGGTTCCTCCCTTCCAGGGTCTTGCTTCTTTCTGGGTTCAAGGTTCCTTCCTCCCCAGGGCTTGCTTCTTCCTGGGCTCAGTGTTCCTCTCTTTCTGGGGCTGGCTTCTTTTTCCTCTGTGGGCTTATTTCCTGGGGCTCCAGTTTAAGACTTCAGTATCGAACTCCAACATCAAACCCCCAACATTAAAACCCTTGTATCAAAAGCTCCAACTCTTTCCTTTGCCATGCCTTTTATCTGTGTGTCCCCACCCTGGGTGGGGACTCAATGTCCTAATGATGTGGCCCAATCAAAGCTCTAATCATAACTCAATCATGCCCAGGTAGAGAACAGATTACAAACATAAGCTAATATCTATTTTTGGAATCCATAACCATATCAAACTGCTATGTTACCTTCATTCTTTTTCCCATTCACTTTAGTCAAGGGTCTTTGTCACATATCTAAGTAGGCGGCTATCTAAGTAAGTTCCGATATCTTCATTTTATCAGTTATCTGAATGGCAAGCTGTATTTCATAATTATGTATTTTACAATTTTCTTAAATCCATTTGCTTTTCTAATCTAATAAATTACATCTAATGGCTAATCATTGACACATAATCATAGTAAATCTCAGATTATTATTGGGGCACCTACTTTTATTCATGGTCATTATTATTGTTTTCATGATGCTCTGACGGGGATGTTTCATCAGCACCTCTGGTCTGAAAGCCCAGTTTGACACTTTACCACATCTGCTTTCTCTCCTAAGAGTGCTCTTTAAGTATACAGGCACCCTCATCTTTGCAGGTGCTCAGAGTGAAAATCTCCAAGTCATCTTCCATTTGATATTCTATCCTCACCCCCACGCCTCCATCTCCTTCTCCCCGCTTAATCTTCCATCCAAGAAGCTACTAAGTCCTATTGCTTCTTTCCAGAAGAGGATGAAGGAAGGAACACATCAAAGAGAGAGAGATGGAGAGGCACGACGTGTGTGAGAACTGATGCTCACCATGGCCAGATTACTGAGTCATGGTGATAGCAGTGGTAGGAGGTGCACCTGAAAAGGCAGGCGAAGAAGACCATGCAGTGCTTCGAGGCATTGCTTAGGAAGTTGGATTTTATCCTTTACTCAGTGTGGAGTCATTGAAGGTTTTTTAACAGAAAAATGCAGAGTTGGGGAATACCACAGAAAGTGCAATGAAAGGAAAGTTAGGGAGTTTCAGGTGCAGTTAAAAAAGTGATTGAAAGGGAGACAGGGAGTTCAGGCTCCGCTGGGAAGAAAATGAAGTCAAAGGTGGAGAAAGGGGTGCGCCCTGGCCTAGGAGAAGAAGAAGTGATGCCAGAGAGCATTTTGGAAGGATGGAAGAAGCAGGAAAAGAAAAGGATAGGAAGTGGTGGTCAGAGGGAAATTTCAGAATTGAAGTTCCAAGAAGGGTATGACCCTGGGAGGCAATTGTTTAAGAAACAAGGGGGCTATCATTGAAATAGATAAGATCAAGGAACTGTGAGGCTAAAGCTTTGGTGGAGTCACTAATGGGGATGTTGACATTTCCCAGAGGGATGGCATAATTCAGTGTGAAATAGGAAATTCTAAACACACGGAGGCATGTGAAATGGTGTCAGTGGATGCTGGGAATGCGGCGAGACAGAGCTTACTGGTTGAGAGGACTGCCTGCGTTTGAATCCTGGCTCCACTATTCCTGGTTACAATGCCCTGAGGAAGACAGGTCATCCCTCTGTGCCTCAGTTTCCTCACCTTTAAATTGGGGATAATAATAACTGTCTCATACGGTCATTGCTATGGCGATTACATGAGACAAAGTATTTAAAGTATTCAGAATTGTGCCCATGTAGTAAGTGGCCAGTCAATTTTAGCCAGTACTACTCAGAGAGGAGAAATAAAGGTTGTGGCTTGAGAAGAAGGCAGGAGAATGATGGATCTCTTTCGTGGACTGAGGGGCAGAAAGGCAAGTAACTGGGAGAAAAATATGTCCAAATTTAAAGCTAATTTATAAGAAAAAAATCACATCTCTGTGTAGAATAAAACTTGCTGTGAATCTAAAGCACTTTTTTTTTTTGGCCTTCATTTGAGCTTCCACAGTCCTCAGGGGAATAGAAGGACATCAACCCAGAAAGAAGGGATAGCTCAGCCTTGGAATTCAAAGAGAGCTATGGAGACAGGAGGTGGTGATAGAATGGTTGTAGTTATTGACTATGGAGTGCTCCCTGGGAGTGAGAAGAAACTTGGGTGAGGTAATTGCCTGAGGCTGAGGGTAATTCCCAGCATGGGATGTTCTGGAAGCCTCCAGAAGCTGACATCCTGGTGGCTGAGGGACGGGCATGTTGGCCCTGAAGAGGGGCCCTGGGCAGAGCATCACAGTACCTGCTAGGCTCTCCTGCAGGAGACTTACCTTGGCATCATTCAGCTCACCCTGTTCCCTGACTGGTGTAGCAGTGTTGGGGGTAGGATGGAAGATCAAGAAAGAGAAAGCACCAAAAAGGGAAGGTAGGAGAAGGTTAAAGTCTATTTTTCATCCTTCACCGTTTTGCCTAGGGCCACCCACAAGTGGCAAGGCCATAACCACCACAAAGAGTGGATTCTAGTGTAGCAAACCTAGAAATTACTTTCATGGTCACTTCAAGAAGGGAAGGAGTTCTTGTATTCTTTGCCACTCTATCCTTAGCTGCTCATCCATAGATTGTCTTTAATATCTATTGGGCTATCTTCCCGCTTGGCAGCATGACTGTGGATTTATAAAGAAATTGATCTACATATCACAGGGATGCTAGCAACAGGAACAATGAGCTCTTGGTATTTTTCAGAGACTTAAGGGGTTAATTATGACATAACTGCTGCTTCCCCTGAAGAAGTGACCCTTATGGAAGAAAGAGCAGTGAATTCTCCCACTGGGAGTATTTTTTAAAAGATAAGAGTCTAAGTTAAATTAAAGGTAATTCAGGAAAATATTAAAACGTGTGGGAAACTGGAATTATGGCAGCTTTGTTATAAGATCTGGAGTATTGGGATGCTTGATATAAAAGTACAGTCTGGGCTGCACTGAGGTTGTAAAATTAATGTCCATCAACCTGTGTGAAAAAATCTCTTAGAAGCCAATGTGTCTCCAGCAGGTTATATGAAACTTTCTGGGGTGCTTTCATTGGAGAGCTTAGCATCCAAAGTGTGTTCTACCATAAGGACCTAGCGATTTCCTTTTAGGGGCACTTATTTGAGCAATTGCACCAGTATCTCAAAGCACCCCTGATTTCTCTGCCCTCCAAGAGGCAGCTTTTGGTGCTTCCAATGCCAAAGCAAAAGTCACTGAAAACTCCTCCTGTTTAATCACTGGGAAAATTTCTAAACGATGGACAATTCTCTTATTCCCTGGAAGAGAATAAAGGAATACAGAAAATGTGATAGGGTGAAACTTCAAATATATCCCTCTTCGTTAAAGTGTGAATTTCACTCTAAATGTGCTCATTTCCTAAGTTGCACATTATAATTAGGAAAAAAATAGCACCTGGCCATTCCCAAGTTTATGAAATCCTGTAGTCTTTCCACTTTCTAATTTTCCGCTAATGATAATAAGGTCATCCAAGTGCACAGCTGTTAGGTTTCCATGGTACACAGTGACTGATTAAAATTACAGAGAAAAACCATGGAGGTGGGCTATTATACTGGTCAGAGAATTGTGCATAGAATGAAGCCTTAGGCCATTGATGGGAGTTGGTAAGTCAGACTGTCATTAATTAATAAGGGAAATCTCTCCTGTTTTAAATTATTTATATCTGCTTCCAAAGTAGGCAATAGAAGGAGGATAATAAGGTAGAAGCATTACTGCACAGCAGAAGGCTTTTCCAAACAGTTTACCAGCACAAGCAGTACCCAGGTGTGAGCACAGTTCACCTCCTGATAAAGCTCAGCCTAAAGAATTGACTTCTTTTAGGAGAGATTATTTAATAGGCAACTGAAACTAGTTAATCAACTAATTTAGGTCTAAAGTGAATATAGAGCTCTTATAATTTGTTGGGCAAATAAATTGGAAATTTTTTGTTTTGTTGCTTATTCTGTCTTTTAGGAAAAAGAAATACACCCTTTACTTAGACCCTGGACCATTCTTTTTTGTGCTTGGTTTAAAAAGCTCACTAAGCCATTGAAATCAGTGCCATTTTATTGAATGGGGAAAATGTAGATTGACTCCATTCATATAAAGCAAAAAATTTCTGAACATATAAAACATTTCTTCAGCTGCATTAATGCATATTTGCATATCTCTTTAATATGAAACATGGTGCATTTTTCATTTTGTTGTGTTTTGAAGAGAAGGAAATGCTTGGGAACCAACATGAATCATAGATCTCTACTACATGCCATTAAAGACAAGATCGCATTAATTCTCATTGCTCCTGAGTATGATGGAGAACAGAAACTTGCTTCATTTTTAAAACCCTGAAAGTTAACACAGAAACTTTAATGCGAGCATTTACATTATCAAGTTGGAATGAGAAAGTGAGTCTGCTCTGATATGCATCAGCTCAACTGCGCTGCTCTGGAATTAGGAGCATCTATTCTGCTGGAGAGGTAAAGAATTTACTTACATAAATCAAATCATCCTGGTGAAAGGTAGCCATGTAATCCCGCATTTCTCACCTGGCATTCTCATTTGGATGGAAAAATTGATTTCTTAGCAATGGAATAAACTGGCCTCCCTTTCCTTTTGCTAACACAGTTTCTTTATAATTATGCAAACTAAATTTCAGTCATCTTCCTTATCATGGCTTTGGGAAATACAAATCTGGCTGGCTAAATAGGGCAGAAGATTTTCATTATACTTTGATAACTTACATTCTACATGTATAACAATAAGCAAACCCAGAATTTTTTTTCTGACATGTCTGAACTGAGAATCAAATTAATTTTCGTCTCTGTGTACTACTTCATATTTTCAATGGGATTCTGAGCACACAATCTAAGAAGACTCTTTTGTCATCTTGCCATCCTCCCTTCCCTTCCCCTTTTTAAAAAAAGTATCTGCAACATAGCATTTTATAACTTTTATAAAATATATGCATTTTAAGAGAAGTATCCTTGAGATAATCTCCTTCACTCAAAAGAATGTCTCCACTAGTGGAATTTTGGACCCCATGGTTGGTAGGCATTTCAATGTCTCTCAGATCACATTTTATAGAGTGACCTCCATTTCCCCATTAGAAAGTTCTTCTTAGGTCGTGTCCTCTTCAACCAATGCCCTGGGATTTAGTACAAGTATATATATACTTTGTTTTAAATGTTTTTATTAGAGCAGTTATAGGTTTAGAGAAAAATCATGCAGAACATACAGGGTTCCCATATTCGATCTCTCATGTACACGGTTTTCCCTATTACTGATGTTTTTTCATCAGTGTGGTAACTTTGTTACAATTGATAAAACACAAGTATTATAATCGTACTATTAACTATCCTCCATTGTTTACATTAGAGTTTACTATTTGTGTTGTACAGGTCTATGTTGTTTTTTAAAAAATATTTTTAGTCAGGGGAGTGGATGTGGCTCAAGTGGTTGAGCACCTGCTTCCCACATGGGAGGTCCCAGGTTCACTCCCCAGTGCCTCCTGTCAAAAACAAATAATGAGCCAAACAAGCAAAGAAAAAAAAAAAAAACACACAGGGGAGATGATGTGGTTTAGTGGTTGAGTGCTGGCTTCCTGTATACAAGGTCCAGGGTTCAATACCCAGCCACCAGTACTGAAAAAAAAAATCAGGTAATACATATACAACCTAAAATGTCACTTCTTATCCACTTTCAATTATACAACCCAGTGGTATTAATTACATCCACAATGTTTTGTTACCATCATCACTATCCATTACCAAAACTTTTCTATCATCTCAAACAGAAACTCCCTAAAAATTAAACATTAACTTTCCATTCCCCACCCCTACCTGGTCCCTGGTAACCTGTGTTCTAGTTTCCGACTCTATGAATTTGCATTCTCTTATATTTTCTATCAGTGAGATTATACAATATTTGTTCTTTTGCATCAGGCTTATTTTAGTCAACAGCAGTATGGTGTGGTGGAAAAAACATTGTATTTCAGAGGTCTTTCTTTTGTTTTTTGAGAAGTCATGGATTTACATAACAATCATGCATAAAATACAGGATTCCCATACAACACTCCATCACCAATTCAATGAGTTAGAGTTTGACCGTCCTATTCAATTTTTTGGAAGCATTTGAGTAGGATTAGTATTATTTCTTCTTGGAATGATTGGTAGAATTCCCTTGTGAAGCCATCTGGTCCTGACCTTTTCTTAGTTGGGAAATTGTTTTTTTTAAAACACATCAGTTTTATTGATACATATTAATAAAGCATAAACCCATCCAAAGAGTAGCAATCAATGGTATTCAGTGTAGTCACATATTTGTACATTCATCACTTCAGTCATTCTTAGAGCACTTTCATTATTCCAATAATAATAATAATAATAATAATAATAAACAAAACTCATTACCACTCAATCTCTCTACACTTCCTCTGCCATACATAGGTGCTATTTTTTCCTTCTCTCTTGTATATTTGTTTTTATATTTTGTGAAAACAGTCTTATATATACAATATTACCCATATTGGTGTTTTAAATGAGGCTTTACTGTTGTACAGTTCCATGTTACAGTTTTTTGTTTTCCTTCTAGTAATACACATGATCCTAGACTTTCCTTTCAACCATGGTTATACCCATATAATAGCTCTGCTAGTTACAAACACCATGAGTGCTTTCACCATTTCTAGTCATTCCAAAGATTTACAAACAACCTTTTCACCAATCTGCACAGGTTAACCCTCAGCTTTCCTTTCTCTACCCTCCTTCTATTTTCTGGTGACCTATATTCTAATTATTACCTAGTTGGGAGGTTTTTGACGACTGATTCAGTCTCTTGTAATTGGTCTGTTGAGGTATTCTATTTCGTCTAGAGCAAGGATTCTTGACCTCTTTTGTCCATGAACCCCTTAGCCAGTCAGATGAAAACCATGGACTCCCTACTAAGACCACACTATACTGTGTATTATTTAATAAATATATCCCACCCATACCAACACATCCCCACAAGAATAATGCTTTTTTTGTTGTTTAATTTCAATTCAAGCTCACAAACCCCTTGTTGTTTGTTTCTTTTGGTTATTGTGTGACTCTCCACCCACCATCACAATGCCCCATGAACACTTGAACATATTCATATGCTCCCTTGCATCACCCCTTCACTGACATCCCACACCACTTCTCCTCCCCTGCCACAGTTGTGACACTTCTGTGATCCCAAACCTCTTTAAAGATGAAGCCAAGAAAATAACCAAATAAAAATAATGAGCAAATGAAAGAATAATGATGGCTTTTAAAATAACATATAAAATACAAAAAAGATTTAAAAATAATAAAAAATAAAAATTTTTTAAATAATAAAAAAACTTTTTAAGACAATACATCTTTCATCACTGTAAGAGCTGTTGTCTTACATGTAAAGTGAGATTTTCTTCCATATATTTCCCCAGTGTCTTTTTAAAAAAAAAATTATTTTCAAAGATGCCTTAGGTTAGAGAAAAGTCATGTAGAGAATACAGGGGATTCCCATATACCCAATGCCCTCCCCCTTTTCTCTCTCCCCTATTGTAACATTTTACATACAGATGATACATTTGTTACAATTGATATACAAATATTGAAGCATTGTTACTGACCATGATCAGTGGTTTACATTATGATTTACATTTTGGACCATACACTTTTATAAATCTTGAAGAAATTTTAAATGGCCTGTATCCATTATTGCGAGATCATGCAGAATAATTCTAATGCCTTAAAAATGTCCTATGTTCCATCTATTCTATTCTTCCTTCTCCCTCCCCTAGGGACATATGGTAACTACTAAGTTTCAATTTTTGAAGAATAAGATTCATGGTTACTTGCAATAATGTTGAGGACTTTAGGTACTGGTCTGTTTTCTTTTATTAGGCACTGCCTATGTTCTCGGGAGACTCTTACCCCTCAATTTGAGACTACAGCAGTACTCCTTAGGAGGTGGGGTTGAATGGGACCTCACATATATATTTTTAATGTAATATTATTACAAAGTCAATAAAATAAATAAATAAATTTAAAAAAAAAGGATGGGAGTTTAATATTAAGCCTGCCCCAGGCACACCCTGTCCTGTACGCATCCCTCCCCACATCCAACATCCTACACCAGTAATCCTCCCCTGCCATATTTGCCAAAAGAACACACCCAATGTTGTAGTTTTAACCACAGACCTGAAAATCCCCAGAGTTCCTTACCCTAACCGCACCCCCTCAGTTCCATGGATAGTCCAACCCAATCCCCCCTTGCTATCCCCCTCACAGGCCAGTGCCACTAAATCCAGTATCACAACTGCACCACTATCATGCCCATCCACTGCACAACTACACTCTTCCACCTTACCATATATTTTGGCCCTATGGGCATTGGCTCTACTCTACTCCCTTTCTGTCTCCTGTCATCCTGTCTTCCAGATGCTCTCTCTGTGAGCTTGCTCAATTTGCTTAATTCATATCAGTGAGGTCGTGTAGTATTTGTCCTTCAGTGACTGGCTTACTTCTTTCAACATAAGTTCGTCAAGATTCATCCATATTATCTCATGTGTTAATACTGCATTCTTTCTTACAGCTGAGTAATATTCTATTGTATGTATATACCACAATTTCTTATCCATTCATCTGTTGATGGACAATTGGGTTGCCTTCAACTTTCGGCAATGGTGAATAATGCTGCAGTGAACATTGATGTGCATACCTATTCTTGTCCCTGTTTTCTATTCTCCTAGATATACACCCAGCAGTGCGATTGCTGAATAATATGGCAGTTTTATAGTTATCTATCTGAGGAACCTCCAAACTGTCCTCCACTGTGGCTGCACCATTCTACCTTCTCACCAGGAGTGGATAAGTGTTCCCTTTTCTCTACTTCAAACACTTGTAGTACTGTTTTTTTTTAAATAGCTGCCAAAATAATGGGTGTAAGATGGCATCTCATTGTAGTTTTGATTTGCATTTCCCTAATAGCTAGTGATGTTGAGCAGCTTTTCATGTGCTCTTTAGCCATTTGTATTTCTTCTTTAGAGAAGCATCTATGTAAATCACTTGCCCATTTTTAAAATGGATTGTTTATCTTTTTATTTTCAAGATTTAGGATTTCTTTATTTATGGTGGATATTAGACTCTTATCGAACAGATGGTTACCAAATATTTTTTCCCATTGAGTAGGCTGCCTTTTCACTTTCTTGACAAATTCCTTTGAAGTGCAAAAGTTTTTAATTTTGAGGAGGTCCTATTTATCTTTTCTTTTGTTTCTTGTGCTTTGGGTATAAAGTTTATGAAACTGCTTCATACTACAAGATCTTGTATATGCTTTCCTATATTATCTTCCAGGATATTTATATCTTGGCTCTTATATTTAGATCTTTGATCCATCTTGAATTAATTTTTGTACAGGGCAATGAGATGGTGATCCTCTCCCATTCTTTTGGATATGGATATCCAGTTCTCCAAGCACCATTTGCTGGAGAGGCCATTCTCTCCCAGTTGAATGAGCTTAGTGGCCTTGTCAAATATCAGTTGACCATATATGTGAGGATCTATATCAGAACTTTCAGTTCTGTTCCATTGGTCAGTATGTCCACCCTTGTGCCAATACCATACAATTTTGACCACTGTAGCTTTGTAGTATGTTTTAAAAGTCAGGTAGTCCCTGATACTAATGACTATGCTTGTGAGCCTATACACCTGAAATAAGTGGCCTAGAGCAGCACTGTGCCTAAGAGTTCCCTCCTGACAGCCTCCACGTTACTCAAACGTGGCCAGTCTCAAAGCCAAACTCAGCATGTAAATGCAATGCCTTCCCCCCAGCATGGGACATGACACCTGGGGATGAGCCTCCCTGGTACGGAGGGATCGCTACCAAGTACCAGCTGATGATGTAACTAGAAAATGACCTTGAATTAAAGGTTCAACGCGGACCAGCAGAATATCCCTGTCTACATATAATAACAGGAGTTAAAAATGCTGTTTGACCTAAAGTAAGGGGGAAATGGAAAGGACAAATGAGTTTATATGGCTATGAGTCTTTAAAAAAGAGTCTGGAGGTTGTCAGAAGGATTGCCCTTATGCACACCAGAGCAGAGTCTCAGAGACAGATACAGTAGATACAACCCCAGGTATTGGTTCTTTTGAGGGCTAAAGAGACCCACAGGTTCTATGGTCATGGCAGATGGAGTTCACTGCCATGTCAGTTGGCCCTTCTTTGGAGCTGGTGTTTCTGCGTGATGGAGCTGGACTCAGATGTGATCTCTTTTCACAAGCCTTTCATGCTACATTACTGGAATTGTAGTTGGTGTTGGGGTTTAAGATATATTTAGGGGATTTGAATCTCTGGACTGACAATATGATAGCCAGGCCCTGAGCCTCAACAGACTTCAGCTCCTACACTCCGATTTATTGGACTCACCCCACTCAGCTAAGATGGAGTTGAAGAAGGAAAACCACCACACCATGGAGCCTAGAGTGCCTACAACTGAAAGCAGGAGGATTGCATCCAGTATCCATGTGGAATCTGAGCCTCCTCTTGACATAGAGGTGCAACGGACACAACCAATCCAAGGTCCACAGAGAAAAGGAGGCATTGGAGTGGGAAAAGTGGCCATGGTGGCTGATGGGGATGGGGAAGGGCAGGAAGAGATGAGATGTGGAGGCGTTTTTGGGACTTGGAGTTGCCCTGGATGGTGCTTCAGGGGCAATCACCGGACATTGTAAATCCTCCCAGGGCCCACTGGATGGAACGTGGGAGAGTATGGGCTATGATGTGGACCATTGACCATGAGGTGCAGAGATGCCCAGAGATGTACTTACCAAATGCAATGGATGTGTCATGATGAAGGGAGTGAGTGTTGCTGGTGGGGGAGTGGTGGGGTGGGGGTGGTGGGGTTGAATGGGACCTCATATTTTTTGAATGTAATATTTTTACAAAATGAATAAAATTAAAAAAAAAAAAAAGATACATCTAGGGGATTTGAATCTCTGGACTGACAATATGATAGCCAGGCCCTGAGCCCTGAGCCTCAACAGACTTCAGCTCCTACACTCTGATTTATTGGACTTACCCCACTCAGCTAACATGGAGTTGAAGAATGTCAACCACCACACCATGGAGCCTGGAGTGCCTACAACTGAAAGCAGGAGGATTGCATCCAGTATCCATGTGGAATCTAAGCCCCCTCTTGACATAGATGTGGAATGGACACAACCAACCCAAGGTCCACAGGAAGGAGGAATACAGTAAGGATTAGAGTGGACTTAATGATATTCTATTCATGAACTATTGTGGCTAATAATCGAGAAAATGTGGCATTGGTGTGGAAAAAGTGGCCATGGTGGCTGCTGGGTGCAGGGAATGGGAGGAAGAGATGAGATGTGGAGGCATTTTTGGGACTTGGAGATGTCCTGAGTGGTGCTGCAGTGACAATTGCCAGACATTGTATGTCCTTCCATGGCCCACTGGATGGAACATGGGAGAGTGTGGGCTATGGTGTGGACCACAGGCCATGGGGTGCAGCGATGCCCAGAGATGTACTCACCAGATGCAATGGATGTGTCATGATGATAGGGGAGAGTGTTACTGTGGGGGGAGTGGTGGGGTGGGGGCGGTGGGGGGGGTGAATGGGGACCTCATATTTTTTGAATGTAATATTTTTTTAAAAATGAATTAAAAAAAAAAAGTCAGATAGTGACTTTTACTCTGTAATAGAAATCTAATTAAGGCTGGGGAAAGTTGTTAGGCTAGGGTGTGGCCATGGTCCAAACCAGAACATTTGGTTAACAGAATCAAGAATATTTGCTAGGATATGGCAACTCTGTATTTTATGCATGTATTTTTCTGTAAATGTATAACTTCTTTTAAAGCAAAACAAAAAATACCCCAAGATCCAATTGGGGGGGAGGGCAGGAAGGGGAGAGATAAATAAAAAAAAAGATCCAATGGATGAAAATATACCTTATTCATTTAAACAATGGGTATAGTGTAAGGAGAGCTCCCCATTTTATCACCTTGTTTCTCACAACTCTTCCTCAGAATTATGCCTACTTTTATAAATAAGGGAACAGAAGCACATTGAGACAAACCCAGTGAAGAATCTTTAGTCTTCTAAGGTGAAAGCCAGTGGGAGGTAATAGTGAGTGGAGCCTGCATATGTAGTGGACTCTGGAGTCAGATACTTTGGCTTCAATCCCAGTCCTAGTATTCCTAGCCGAGTGTCCTTGGGAACGTTGTTTAAATTTTCTAAATTTCAATTTCATTATGTGAAAATGGGAATAACTTTGTTGGGTTGCAGTAAAGATTCAATGAGATGATAGACTGGTTGTTCAAGCCAACACTAGGAATCCTTTTTTCTTAAGTTATTTATCCCTCCTTCTTCTCCCAAATTTCCCAAACCTGCTCCTTCCCAGGCTTTATCATCTCACCATTCACCCCTTCATTGTTCAGGTCTTTTCCTCATTGTCAGGAAGGATGACAATGTGCCCACCAAGTCTCTCAGCTTTACTTCCAAAGTTCTTCCCAATGCTGTCCTCTTGTCTTCATTTATTCTCTCTAGACTCCATAGTCCTGTGTAGACAACTGCATTCACTACCTGCTTTTACTCTTACCTCTACATTCTATTCTCTATACTGAAATCAACTTGACCTTTGAAAAAAGTAAAGCAGATCATGCAACTCTGTTGCTTAAAATCTCTCAATGGCTTTTCACTCACATAGACTAAAATCCAAACCAACTTGTTGCCATGGCCCCTGCCCATCAAATAGAAGGCATTACCCGCTTTTCCCCTCCAGTTACCCAAGCTCCAGCCACACTGCCCATCTCAGGGCTTTGGAAAGTGCTTCCCCTTCTGGTTGGAATGTTTTCTATCATCCTTTAGATTTTAAACTCTAAAAATAAAGCTCAACATGAGACCTCAGAGAGGCCTTCCTAAGCACCCCATCTTAAGTAGGTCCCACCCCAGGCACTTTTCTTGCAGCACTAAATGCTAACCTAAGCTACCTTCTTGTGCTTGTTTGAAGGTTCATTGCTGCTTGTCTCAGTCCTCTAGAACACCCTCCAGCAGGTTGGGAGCTTGCCTTATTAATCACTGAGCTGTGCCTGGGGGCAGAGTAGGTACTGAATAGAAATTTGTTGAATGAGTGAATGAAGGCATGCGTGTAAAATACTCTGCACCGGACATGCTCTCACACTCAAAAAGATAAATGCCATAGTTTGCTTCCTCTATTGAAAGCAGAGATTGAAAGTGGTTTCAAGATCAGGTAGACAGTAATGGGCGGCTGGGACACAGTGGCATAATGGAAAGAAGACAGGATATGGAGGCCTACCGGCTAGGGTTCCAGCTAGTTCTCTCTAAAGCTTAATTTGTTGTCAAATGAGAACAATGATAGTCCATGCCTCCTAGAATTGGTTCTCAGCACCAAGTTTGCTGTAAAGTAAGTGCTAAATAAGTGGTCATTTTTATTATTACTGACACCTTGACAATTTGGTTCAATGGAATTTATTTAATGCACATATATTAATACTTTCTTATTCCCTTTCTCTTTTCAGAGTTGAGCTTCCTGAATTTGAGAGTCAAACTTCTGTTGGTTAAAAATATTTGCAGAGCAGGGACAATTGCAAGGCAAAGGGACAATTAGCCAAGGTCCCTGTGAATTTTTTCCATAGCTTTCCTCCAAATAATGTGGTGATCTAACTCATTTATGATTTGTTTATGCTCATTATCAAGGGACTCTCAAACTAAGCCTCATGTTTATTTTGGATAATTGATGCTGGATTGACACAGGGGGCAAAATAGTTTTCAAAAATGAATTTTCTCAACTGAATCAGATTGGCTGAACTTCAATCATATGAACTCTTGATTATTGGTAGAAAAAAATAATTTGAAAATATAGTTGAGTCCATGCTCATTGATAAATATGGTTCAAAGTATAGCAAGGTTATATGATTTGCTCCAGGTCCGTCTGTGCATGTCCGTGGTGGTAATAGGGTTTGAACACATGGAGTCACGGTGTAGTGGTGTGTCAGAGGACAAATGTCCTAATATTCCCTACCTCAGGCACAAGAAGCCTCTCATTCCTGAGATGGCAGCTATTGGTTCCTGCTCTCTGCGTTTGCTAGATTTGAAGCGTATCAGTTCAACTTTGAACAATTCTCTTGAAAGTAATATCCTTTGTGTATTAATCAGTCAAACACATGGCAATTCTACATTTTTGGATAGAAGGGACTGAAGACCCTAAAGATAAAAAGTTCTAACTCGCAGTACATGATTTCTTCTGAAAAGTGCAGTTTCTTTCAGGAGAGCACATTCCTGACTTTCTTATTCAGGTCCTTCTGCCCGGGGTTCCCTCTCTTGGTCTGCTTCTGAACGTTTGAACCCTGCCCTTTTCTCAATCCCCTGTACCTTCTCCATGGGGCATTTGTCTAAGCCTCCTCTCTCCAGTAAGGAAGCCACTAGGCAGAAATGGCTATTTTAATGTTTTAATTAATTAAAATTAAATAAAAGTAAAAACTCATTTTCTTAGTCACTTTGGCCATCGCTCAAGTGCTCAGTAGCCACATCTTGCTGGTGGCCACCATACTGAGCAACAGAGCTATAGAGCAATTCCAACTCCAGAAAGTTCTGTTGCATAGTGTCATTCCAAGAATTTCACATGAGTTACTCTTAACTTTCTCTGCCCTCTGGTAGAGCCTTCTTTATTCCTTTATGGAACATGTCACTTTCTACTTTTATTCCTTGTGTCAGAGTGATGGTTTTCAAATGGTGCTATATAGAGCCCAAGGGATCCTTGGAGGTGATTCAGACCCATGGTGTTGGGGACCGGAGATGCTAAATCAGGTATAATCCAGAACTTTGCCCTTCTTTTCAACCAGAAAAACTACATTTTTATCTGTTTTACCTGGTGGGGCTCTGTTTGAAGACTACTTTTGCTAAACCATTGCTACCTTTATTCTTGTTATGTTTTCTGCTCAGACCCCTTGAGGACAGGATTTGCTTCTAATTCAATTTTTCATCTCCCACGCTTAGTTTACCAGTGGGTTGTATTATAGTTGACGATGAACTCTTCTGGTTGGTTGAGTGAAGGAGTTAAATCCTAGATACTGTGACCTAATGCAGGTCTACTTCCATGGCTCTACAGTACAATTACTGAGCCTCATTTGCAACAGAAACCTTGGCCAATCAGAGACTGGGTGATTTTCCTGACATCCTCATCAATGTCAGAGTTAATAAACATGTAGTTTATGGCATTTTCTGCTCCACAAATTACTTTCTCTTTTTCTTTCTAAACAATTATTTGGGTTTTGATTTACAGTTTGGTTTACCTTTTCTGATCTGTTTACACCTCTTAACAACCTTCTATTCATCCAGTTCTCCCTGCAGGGAATTTAACCAGATTGGCCAATTAGCACTTCCTTTTTAACAAACAGATAAATATCTCACTCTACTCAAGTATAGAGGACACCTTGCAGTGATGAGATAAATCAGAACTTCCCTATAGATTTCCCTTACCTAGAGTGAGTGCCTCACTTGAAGTAATTACATCAATAATAATAATGCACACACATGTACATATTTCATGGTTATATCTCTACTGGGAGCTCTGATTTCTCCTTGGAGTCAAGGACTATAGGATCGCATAAGATTTCTCAATTTGCTTTGAGGTTGATGGGTTATGTTGTTTAATAATGTAATAGATGATGAATGTTAGTGCAAAGTGGTTTTAGAAAAAACTTATGATGACTGATATCTAATTCCATACCTCCCTATAATATCTCTAAAATTGTATAGTATTATGTATCCTAATAGATAGAATTTTATTTGCCATTTTCCCACATTTCAGATGGTTCTGACCTCTCTGCTAATTAGCTATTCAAATAAATTGGCTGACAATTCTAAGAAAGCACAATTGATATATTAAAGTGTTAGCTTATTCTAAATAATGAGTATCACATTTTACTTCTTAGCTCTTTTATTTATAGAGTTGCTCACTGTGTCTTTTAATGAATTAGTGGTTTTAGTGAAACACTAAGCTGTCTTTGTTTAACTGAGGAACAATAATCAAGTTGGCTTTTGATGTACTTGTAATTTATAGCTGTGCAGGTGATGGTCCCAGCATCAATCTATGATGTTTTTTTATCAAGACTAATTCCGATGTAATATTTCAATTTAGTTTTCATGAAAGCATTCAATTTGCATTTAAAAAGCAGTCAATATAGGTTAATAAAATGGTGTCAACTGATCACTAATGAGCTGTTCTGCTTGCATAACCCTGGCCTTCTACCATGAATTGTCTTGGACTGACATCCCACAACCCTGGATGCCAGCCAGAAAGACCTGTGCATGCTTACTCGTGCCATACATCCAGGGATGCTAAATATGGATGGTCTGAATGGCTGGCTATTCATTTCGTGTATGCCAATATGGTGGGGAACATAAAACTGGATAAGATGTAATATATAACTTAGTGGGCAGTCATGAAAATAGCTAAAAATAGGACAAGAGAGGGAAATACGTATGCTCACAGGAGTCCAGGCAAGGTGTGAAAGGAGTCCAAAGGGAGGAGAACTTCACCCATTTAGCACTGCACAGTTTCCATGTGCCAGATGTCTGCGCCAGTGAGGCTCAGGCTCTCACCAGGTCCAAGCCTCATTGTGGGCAGGCTTGTTCCTCTTTGGAGAAGGGGAAAGAATCCATCCCCAGCTCATTCAGGCTGTTGGCAGGATCCAGTTCCATGTAGTTCCAGGGCTGTGTCTCTATTTCCTTGCCAGTTTTGAGCCAGGAGCCTGTCTAGGCTCCTTAAGATCCAACATTGCCTGCCACATTGTCCTTTGCATCTGGAAATGGACTTCCCTTTCTGCTGCATCTCTTTTACTCCAGTGAGAGAAAGTTACAAGCGATTAGATTGGGGCCACCGAGAAAATCCAGCATTATCTCCCTATTCTAAAGTCCATCACCCTAATTAAATCTGCAAAGTCCCATTTGTCATGTAACAAATTCACAGTTCCAGAAATTAGAGTGTGGTGATCTTTGGGGGGCCAGGCTGTCTGCCACAGTCAGGGAAAAGAGTAGAAACAGGAGGGCACTTCAGGGCAGTGGCAGAGAGACAGGTTTGTTCAGCAGGATAGAATAGAAAATGGGGCTGGGAAGGCAAACTTGATCGTTCCCTTCAATGTGTTCTCCTGGGACCCCACTAAGAGGAAGCTCAAATTCATTGAATCACGTTCCTCTCCACTCCTCTAGGGCAAGGACTTACCTTTGATCAGTTCTGCACCCCAGGATCAGTACTCTGCCTTCCTTTCTAATAGGTAATTGATACATAATTTAAAGTTGAGTTGAAGTAAAGTCATGGCAACCGATTTCTTGGACCAAGGAGTAAATCTCTAAATGAGGATTGTGAGACAGAGGTGGTACAGGATAGTTTTAGCAGAAGGTCATGTCATTTGGACTAGAGTCACATGTAACAGACTCCATCTCTTCTCTTATACACTACTTCCTGTCCTCTTAGGCCCTGTAGTACCTTAAAGCCATCTGTGTTTGGAGTCACTGCTTTATTGCTTTGGTATATTTAGACTGATGCATTGTTTTCCAGACCTTCCCAGCTGTCCATTGTCCTGTCACCTGGAAAGGGCTTCTCATATCTTGACCAGCTGTAGCTTGACTTCAGCTTACCATCTAAGAGCTGGTCAGGTACTTGCTGGGTTCAACAGGCCTAATATCCGGTCATATCACTCCTTGGGGTACATCAGGAGGCTGTGCTTTGGAAGCCAGCTATTCTGGGTTGTGGTTGCTCTACTTCACATAAGCTCTAAGCCTCAGGATCCTCATCCACTAGATGGAAATCTAATACCTCAGAGATAGTCACGCAGATTAAATGGGAGCATGTAGGTAAGTGCTTGGTACCGAACCAGTGATAAATAAATATCAGCTCTCAGGCCTTCCTCACAATGATCGTAGCCCAGGATCTTACTGGCTACACTGGTGTTATTTACAAATGAGAGGCCACACATGAATAAAGACAAGCCATGGAAGCACTCGCGGTCCTAGTGACAGGACACCAGCTTTCCCCTCTGTGCCTGGACACTCCTTTTCCCACTCGTCCTTCCTCACTGGTCGGTGCTTGGACCCACTCAGTGCCAAGGCGCCTCCGGCAGCCCGAGGTGCTCTCTGCTCCAGCCTGAAGTGGGCGCTCCTCCAGGACTGGGCTTACTTCCTGTTCATGCACTGATCACGTGCTGTCATGTGACACATCTTCTTTTGTTAGTTACCTTTTCAAGCCTTTATATTTTTACCTCTTGCATTATTTTGCAAGTGTCTTGTCACTTAAACCCGTGTTTTTGAGCACCTGCTACGTGCTAGATTCTGGAGGGTGAGATCGGGCAGAGAGTCCTGGCCTTGAGGTCACAGGCACTGAGACCATCGGTTGAGGTCAGTGCAGAGTCAGTCCCCCCCGTTAGTGGGGACGTCCCGGAAGCCGAGGCGCCCACGGCAGGGGCATCTTTATGCGATCTGTAGTGCCTTTCACTTAGTAGATATTCAATAAATTAACTTGGGAACGGGAAAAGGTTGAAAATAGGCAGCAGTGTAGGTCGGCAGCTCTCCCCTGGAGGTCAGGTGCACGGCCCTGCGCCCCCGCCGGCTGGCTCAGCACCACCGGGCCGCCGCGCCCAGGTCTGGCTGCCTGTTTTTTCTTTGCTGCCTCACAGCTTGATCGCATGAGCTGCATGCTGTATCTATCTACGCACGCATATTTTTTTTACCCAGGTCTCCTTGTTTCCACTTGGTTCTCTTTGCTAGTACTGACTGGGAAGTTAGGCCCTATTTCTCTGGCTGAAAATATATTTCCGGAGTCAGCGAAACAGAGGTTCTTTCTCAATGGCACTGAAATCTTGATTATTTTGTGAAGGACTGAGAGGGAGAAAGAGAGAGAGAGGTCATGCGTGCCCTCAGGGGGCTCACAGAAGAAACAAGCTTGAGGCCAGGGTCCCCACGATTGCAGGCTTTGATTTCTCCTGGTCATACTGCGCAAGCGCAGTTCTCAGGGTGTCCCTTAAACTTAAAGCGCTTGCTCCTTCCCCTGGAAATCCTAGAATGTTTCCCACACCATGCCCGACAATGTACCTTCCATTTGCCTTCCACTTCCCCTCCAGCAACCACGCCTTCTCCAGGAGGAGCTGACTAGGGTGAGGGAGAAGGCGAAGAGAATTATGTTACCCTGATCTTTTGCTCCTGACAACCTTCCTTATGTGTGATGAAATATAAATAGCATAAACCATGATTCACTATTAAACCTGGAAGGCAAATGACACCGAGATTCATAAATTAATGGCAAATCTCTTTTCCGTGGTGATTGCAGGATTAGGGAGAGCCCACTCACCTGCAGTTAGCAATGACAAACGATCTCTGAAGAATCACATTGTGCAGTTTTCAGTGACAATATTAAGAAAAATATTAAAAATACACTTTACAGAATCATGAATGTAGCATTTGGTAAAGCGGGTTTTTCTCCAATGCCATTTTTTAAATCACATGGCCCCATAATTACCTGAACTTCTTGACATACTAATTAACTCTGATTTAAAACAGCCATTATTTTTAGAGTTAAGCT
The DNA here is from genome assembly GCF_030445035.2 of Dasypus novemcinctus. Lineage (NCBI taxonomy): Eukaryota > Metazoa > Chordata > Mammalia > Cingulata > Dasypodidae > Dasypus > Dasypus novemcinctus. Next base: position 20,327,495 of record NC_080698.1, read on the forward strand.
TAGTGAACATTGTCTAATATTATTATGCGACCATTAATATGACTAGGGAAAAACGAGATAAGAAAAAGAAGAAGGCAGTAATTAAGATGAGTAATTTGGTAACAAAGTTGAACTAAAGCAGGTTGGTGACTCTTCAGCATGTGATACTGTGCATTAATGGTATAATTTATTGTTAAACCTTCTCCCCAGGTCCCTGTACATTAGATTTTTGTTTTTATAGATAATGGCAAATGGAGTGATAGACTTCAGAGTGAATCCCAGGAGAACATCACTCCAGCCAAGTCCTGGGACTTTGACCTCTGACTCCATTATTGAAATACTAACTAGATCTGGGTTCTTTACTAATTGGTAACAAAGGGAAATTTTCAGAATGCACTTAGTGGGTAAGGGGTCATTATTGGCAGCATGCAATAGAACCTAAAACAAAGTGTCCTTTCTTGTTCTTGAAAAGATCAACAAACTACCAGCAGCATCAGACCCCTCTGTTGGAAGGCAGTGAAGTCATGGACGTTCTCCAGGAAGGAAGTCAACATGCCTAATCCGCTCAACGAGGAGTATATTTCCTGTAGCCAGGACACCGGATGTGAATTCAGTACATAATCCAGATGCTTTATCTAGGTGGTTTCTTCAACTGGCTGTTATAACCATTCATTTACTAAATTTGTTCATTTCTTTGTTCATTCATTCATTTCTTGCATTTCATTCATTCACGTGACCTCTGACGTACCAGGCATCATTCTAAGCCCTGGAGATTCAGCAAGGAATAAGAGACAAAATTCCTGCATTCAGGGAGCCTGCATTCTAACAGCAGGACTCAGAAAAAATAATCAATAAAACATAAGCTCTAAAATACCAGAAAGTGATAAGTGCTATGAAGCAAAAAGCAGAGGCAATTGAAAACACATTCCTTTGCTAAAATATCATACTCCCCCTTCTTTGGGGACCCTCTGCGTACGTAGGATCAGGATGGTTCTTAGAAACCTAGCTTTCTCCTGCTGCTGGGTGAGACCATTGTTTCTGCTTTGCTTCTTAAGCCCCAGTTCTATCCCACGTCACACTCTCTCTGCCATGCTCTGCACAGGTCAGAACAAGAGTGGATGGCAGCCCCAGTTATCGTGAGCTTGGAATACTATGATGTGTCACTCCCTATTATGGAAATTATCATTAATTATTAACAGGAACATCTTTGACATGATGAATTGTCTACATTGTCATTGCCAAGAATGGGATGGTGATTAATGAATGCCCCTTGGATAGAATACAGCAAAGTATAGTGTAGAAAAGAAAGCTCAGAAGTTTAGAAAAGAAGCACAGAGTAATAAATACTTTGGTCTCTCTCTCTTCTCTCTCTCTTTCTCCTGTCCACCACACCCTCCATTCTAAAAGATGAACACCAGTCACTTACCTAGTTGGAAAATGAATACCTTTTTTCTTAAATTCTAGGCCACAGACATTTTGACTTCCTCTTTGTTTCCAATTAATCTCATAAGCCTTGTGTCATGTTCTCAGGAGAGAATTGAAGTTTGGAGCAGCCCGCTTCCTTATTGCACTTTCCGTCATGCTTTTCGGGTAATGTTTTCTATGTATATAGGTCTTCCTTAGAGGGATGCTATGCCTCAGAACTTTCCCATCCAGCTCCTCACCCATCAGAATAAGAACTCTAGATATAAATGGTCCAGAGTAGATGTGGAGGCTTAATCATGCCATCAAGAACCCAGGCTCCTTTTAGACTCTGTTCTACCATCTTTAGCTTATTGGCTTATAGCTTCATGGTGGCAATATAGTTGCTGCAGCTCCAGACATCCCATTCACATTCAAGTCAAGAAGAAGCAGAAGAACAGCATTGGTTTCCTTTTCATCAGGAAAGAAACACCTACTCCAGAAACCTCAAAGCAGACTTCTGCTTAAGTCTCATTGGCTGGAATTGGGCACATGGCATACCAAACTGCAAAAGAATCTGGGAAAAAGGGTATTTGATTTGGCAAAACTGGAGTTCTGGAAGTGGAACCAAGGAGGAACTAGATTGATGTCTCCACTCTGCTGGGTGATGACAATATTGATGGCCATGTGTTATGGGTGACAAATGTGTTGCCCCACACAAATAACAAGTGAGACTTCCTGCACAGAGGCATCTGCCAATGGGAACTCTGGGCTTGAAGGTGAGCTGGTGAGGGATGTCAGTGCTCTCAAGTTAGATCTGTAACTTCTGCTATGCGTGAGACTGGAGAAACTGCCCATAATTTCGGTTTCCACGAAGTGAACTTCGACAATGAATCAGTGGCTCCTGTTCAGGGTCTTTAGGAGTTTCTGAAATTCTGAGTCAAGGCAGGAAAGATGTATTGGCTCCCAGAGACCCTCTCTTTGCCAAAGGAGGATATAATACTCTGACATGGTGTGTGATGTTTCATCTTAGCTGGAGGTCAAACAATTAATAACACTTTACTATAAAATGTCAAAAGAATAGTATAATCATCTGAGTTAAAATAATAAAAATTGCTACTATGTTCAGAAGAAAACTGGAATTCTTTCTTCATAGTTACTTATTTTTGTCCTTTTACCTCCCCAACCTGTTTTTAAAGCTGGTATTATCTACATGAAAACTACCTCTGGTATCAAATCACTATGGCTCTTTTCTGGATGTGTTTCTTCCAATGCTTTTTAAAAAATTGAGGTATAATTTATATACAGTGAGATCCTCAGATCTTAAGCACATTACTCAATAACTGATTAAGTACAAACTCAGTCAGGTTTTATCCCCACCCCTTGAGATAGCTCCCTTGTCAGTCTGCTTATTATCTGCTTGCTGTGTCTGCTTATTGTCTGCTTGTTGGATCTACTCATTGTCTCTGCTCAGTGTGTCCACTTGTTGTCTGCTTGTCTTATTTAGGAGGTACTGGGAACTGAACCTGGGACCTTTCATGTGAGAGGCAGGTGCCCAGTAGCTCGAGCCACATCTGGTCCCTGCTCGTTGTGTCCAAACATTCATCAGCTCATTGAGTCAGCTTGTTGTGTAAGCTTGTTGTAACTGCTCACCTTCTTTAGGAGGCACCAGGAACTGAACCTAGGATGTCCCATGTGGGAGGTGGGCACCCAACTGCTTGAGCCACATCCACTCCCCTCAGTCAGTTTTGATGAAAACATATCAAGGTACAGAAAATTTATACCATTCCAGAAAATTCTCTTTTGCTCCTCCTTGGTCATTCCTTTCCTGCTCTCCTTGACCTCTGAGAAGCAACCAGCAATCTGATTCTTATCACCATAGGTTAGTTCTGCCTATTTTAGAATTTCACATATATGAAATCATACAGAATGTATGCTTTTGTGTTTGGATTCTTTCACTCATCATAAATATTTCTGAGATTGATTTGTGTTGTGTGTATCAGTATATTATTCCTTTCATTGCTGATTAGTATTCCATTTTATAATTATACCATGATTTTTTTACCCATTATTCTGATGATAGACATCTTGTTTTCAGTTTGGGACTATTATAAATAAAGCTTCTAGGCCATTTGGGTACAAAGCTTTTTTTGGTGGACAAATAGTTTTGTTTCTCTTGGATAAAAAGCTAGAAATGAATTGCTGAGTTATAGGACAGGTATGGTCAGCTTTTTTTTTTTTTTAAGATTTGTTTATTTATTATTTCTCTCCCCTTCCCCCCCACCCTGGCTGTCTGTTCTCTGTGTCTGTTTGCTGCATCTTTTTTGTCCGCTTCTGTTGTTGTCAGCAGCACGGGAATCTGTGTTTCTTTTTGTTGCGTCAACTTGTTGCATCAGCTCTCCGTGTGTGCGGCACCATTTGTGGGCAGGCTGCACTTTCTTTCGCGCTGCGCGGCCCTCCTTACAGGGTGCACTCCTTGCGCGTGGGGCTCCCCTACACGGGGACACCCCTGCATGGCACGGCACTCCTTGCGCGCATCAGCACTGTGCATGGGCCAGCTCCACACGGGTCAAGGAGGCCCAGGGTTTGAACCATGGACCTCCCATGTGCTAGACGGACTCCCTAACCACTGGGCCAAGTCCACTGCCTGGTCAGCTTTTTAAGAAACTGCCAATTGTTTTCCCAAGTTCTATCATTTTACACACTCACCAGCACTGTCCAAGAGTTGTGTTTGCTCTACATCCTCTCCAATATTTGGTATTGCCAGTCTTTATGTTTTAGTCATTCTGGTGGGTATATTGCTGTCTCTCATTGTGGTTTTGACTTGTATTTCGCTAAGACCCAGTGATGTTAAGCACATCTTCATCTGCTTATTAGCTCTTCGTAAGTCTTCATTCATTATATCTTTTCAAGTCTTTTGCCCAACTTTTGTTGGGTTGTTTGCCATTTTATTATTGAGCTGCAGGAGTGCTTCATATTTTCTAAATACAAATCCATTTTCAAGTATACATACTGAGAGTATTTTCTCTTAGTCTGTGGCTTGCCTTTTCATTTCCTTTATGGGTGTTTTTAATAAGCAGAAGCTTTAATTTTAAGGAAGTCCAATTTATCAAGATTTACTTTTAAGGTCATATTTTCTTTTTCTTCTCTGAGAAAACTTTGCTTCTGAGGAAGGCCCTGTCAAGGGGGCCAGAAGTGAAGAGTATGGAACAGTCTAATGGATGATAAGCTCATCAAGGGCAGGACCTAGGCATGTCTATTTTTCCCCGCTACATCAAGCATCGTGATGGCTGGGAGAATCTATAACGTAGTGCTGCTGTAAGGGAAAAGAGGAAAAGTGGTGCCTCCCAGATAGCACTGTTTCCTAAATGAACAATTCAGTAAAGGAATGAAATAAATGTATTTATTGGACATCCAGAACAGTAGCTAGATCAAGACATGATGGACTCTCAGATGTTAATCCTTAATTTCCCATTCTTCAAGACATGTATTGAGCACTTACTATGTACCTCGGTTACTAATGCTGCTGAGGCCTCTCTCCTTTCAGTGGGAGGTAGGAGGGCTGCCCCGGGCACAGATTCCTGAAGCTGCAGTGAATATGGTTAGGTACAGGCAGAGAGAGCTTCTGTTACCTGAAACCATGGGAACTGCTGACGTCAGAGGAACCTCCCGGTGCTTCGAAGAGGCTGGAAGTCAGAGAAGGAAGCCCAGGCAGAGGAGGATGGGAGCGAGGCAGCCAAGAGCAGAGCTACTGAGGCACCAGGCAATGCCTGGCCATGGTGTTTGAAGTTCCTGATCCAGTATGGGAGGAAATGCAGAGACCGATGTGGGAACAGTAGTGAAAGCCATGTAACACTGCCGAGGGAAGGAGCATCTGGCTGAGGCTGAAAGTTGCCTTGGAGTTAGTTGGGTGAAAATGATTGGAAAGAACAGAGGGACATGCTTGGCAGAAGTACAAGAGAGCATGGCACATTGCTTCGCTAGTAGCCCACCCTGAGCCTGGCATCACTGAATGCCGGCGTCTCCGAATTAGCCGGACGATTTTGGAAGGTCATTATATTTTTGGTCTGCACCACCTTTAGGGATAATGATTTTCCACAAGGTTTCCATGCCCTGCGAAAGACATACTTCCTTTCATCTGCTCTAAATTTCTCTAAGTGCTTCCTGGTTCAATAACCCCTTCCTGCTACTTCTTTAAACTAAGAAGTAGCTGCTCTTCCTTCTTTAAATTAAGAACCAAGCTTCCTAGGGAAGCACCTGAAAATTTATTGTACATTTTTAGATGTATTTATATTGAAGATTTATTGGGATACATTTATTGAAGCAGAAAATGAAAATTAGTTTATATTAAGGAGGAAATAGAAAAGAGTTTTACTTGAAATATATTTAGGCAGTAAAATTTTATGCAAAATTTTATAAAGTTCAAAAACTAAAGAACAGTAAATTATATTTCATCTTTGGAAAATCATCAGTTGTAAAGGGTTTGAGGCTTAAGATAAGTCTGCTTTATAATTGAATATTATAATAGATTTGTTTTAAAAATATGTCATTCAAGAAATAATGGTGAAAATAAAGATTATCATGAAGCTTACATGGGATTCTGAGTTAACCACCCAAACTAATTAAGCAAAATTATCCTAATTTGTTTATTATGTTAATGATCTGAATTAATTTATAGTAATTTAGCATGTATTACTAAAGATTTATTATGTTTCCTACTAAATGACTTAAGAGCTATAAATCCCATGGTTAAATGTAATTAGTGGAGACATATTTATCGAAAGGGATAATTACATCTGATAAAAGTTCTTCAGTTAGGCTTAATTAAAACAGATTATTCCCCCATAAATGAAAAGTAAATATGGTAATTACTGGGTAGATTTTCATAGCAAAAATGAATATCTCAGCATTTACATTTTCTAAAAGGGATGGAAAAGCAAACTATGTAACTGATTACTTCCCAATAAAGTATGATTAATAATCCCTGGGAAACAGACATTTTCCAGGAGCAAACATTTTGCTACAAAATTACTAAATGGGGAATTCTGCTCAGGAAAATCTCTTAACTAAGTTTTAAAGTGGACTGTAGCTATTTTTGAACATAACGAAGAGTGTTTTAAGGAAATTCTCTCTCTCTCTCTTTCCTGAGATTATCTCTAGCTCAGCTAAATAGCAGTGTTAAGGAGAAAGTTGTTAATCACTCTGAAAATGAAATTTTCCATGATAACCTGGGCTGGGAATAATTATACATGCACAGAGTGGATAAGATTTGAAACTAGGAAAAAATCATTAGGGAATTTGAGTACACATGGAGAAATTAATTGTAAATTTATATTTCAAGTATATATGTGCAGATATCTAAACAGGTAAAATGATATATAGTGCCTATTTTAAATTATTTTGTATTTCATCAAGTATTTTTTCCATACCAGTGCCAATAATACTGAAAAATGCTACTTTGCTTTTTTAAAGCACTTTCAGCATATTTGTTCATTAGATCATTATGTCTACCCAGGAAGGCACAAGAGGCAGGGATTAGTGGCCTCAGAAGGGCCAGGGTCAAGGCCACACAGTTAATTAGTGGACAAGCTAGGACTTGAATTGATATTTTGACCCTTAGTACAATATTCTTCCTTCAACATCACTAGCGTATGGAGGGGTTCATGAACATGACAAGAAGATGGGGATGGCTCAGTGCTGCTGTAACTATAAACTGGTACCCATAAACTCATCTCTGCAGCATAACCAGAGAGAAAATATGTTCACGGTATGGTTTTAGTGTTAAAACAAATGGTAAGACAAGCCTGTATATGGTGGGCTGTTTAGAGTGGAGTAGCCTGGACTCCCATCAACAGAACAGATGATAAATGGCATGTGGGCCATTTTCACAAGGTTGAAGGCAGGCAGACTTCCATCTACTGCTATCTGTCACTTTGCAGGGCTAAAACTTGATGCTGGGCATTCTGACATTCTCACTTCTAGGCTTTTGCCATATTTAAATATGTACCTTTCTCTGGAGACCTCAAAGCATTATCACAGACAGAGTTGCATTTCTCCTTACACTCTTCTTTTGCATTCCATGGAGCCCTGGTGATTTATCAACGTCAGTAGCTGTGGCTAATGTGCACTCTGTCCTCCCAGAATTACATAAACTCCTCAGTGTGGAAGCTGAGGAGCAGCTGTCCTGCCAGAGCTGTAAAACCAAAGGCTTTTTAAGAGAATCCTGAAGCAGATTGTCTTCTTTTGTGCAGGGACTTGAAATAGCTTTTTTGTTTATCCCTCCCCAAGAGTGACTGGATTAATATTTTTAAAATGTATACTGAATGCTCTACATTAGGAAACCCTGTAATAGTTATGCTGATATTATCTCCAGAGACCTGCTTAGTATGTATTGTTGAAAGATGATGAGTAGTATTGGTCAAATGCAACTGAAGGGCATTTCAAACAGTTCCACCTTCACTGAATACAGCTTAAATACCATTATAATCCATCCAAAAGAATGTCCAGAATTCTTTGGCTGTAGGAAGACTTGAATAATATCATTTGTAGTCCTACTGTGTGGGTCACACTGTGACTCTCAGGTCATTTTGTTGTATGGGGAATTTGACCACATTTGAATCCTTACTAATCCTTTCCAATTCTGTGCAAAGAAGCCATCTCAAATCAGACATACACCTAAGTCTCTAAGTTTGAGGTGGAAATTCAGTGCATGTAGGTGAAAATAAACAGATTTATGACCAAAAAAACCCCAAAACACCTATACTTTGAAAATAAAAAATGCAATAAAAAAAGATGTTAAACTTTAATTTCTGATGAATCATTTGAGGGCAGTGCACTGCAAGGAAGACCTGGGAAGCGCTTATAGTGGGAATTAGATGGGTGGACGCAGCTCCATCTGGAAAAAGATATGCCAAACCCCATGCCTGTGCCTGGCCATCAGCATTCCATGGCATTTTCACAAGGAACACAACTCACTTCATTCATGTAGAAAGAATTACAGTTAAACAAATATACGAACCGCAGTAGAAGTGGCACAAAAGTACACGGGTTCAGAGCAGGAAACACAGAACCTGGTTCAAAGAGCAATTCTGCCATGTGCCAGCTTGTGTGTCCTTGAGGAAACTTCCCAAACTCTGTGCCGCCTTTTCCTCACCTGCAAAACGGGGGTAACATTGGTGCCTACCTCCCAGGGTTGTATAAAGATTAAACAATTTTAGATTTCATTATTAATCCAAATAAATTTAAGATCAGATTTATTTACATTTGGGTGAGGTCTACATGCTCCTGCAAGATTTTATGTTGAGAGATTAGATGCTTATTTTTGGCTGTGACTTACAATATATGCTAAATGATGTGAACATGCTGATTTTGGGATAGGATAATTTTGGCTTTAGACTGTTGTATAGTTATGCGAATGGCTTTCTTTTTTTTTACCCTGTTATCCATTTGATAGCTTTCATATGAGGGCCAGCAGAGTAGGATGTGCCTCTGTTAATTTAGTGGTTTGGATGATTATTAACAGGAACAATCTGTGCCCACCAAAAACTGGCACATGATGGGTATCCATATGAGAGCCTCATTTTTGCCCTATATTGCTCTCTTATCTTACAGTCATGGTTTGCTTTAATATATTTTGATTCTGAATTCCGAAGAATCGGTATCATTATCCTCAAAGTCGATAAAGTATGTCTAATCTGCTCGACTCTTTCAGAGAAGATAAATCTGTTTCTCAAGCCCTTTTCTCTGCATTTGCTCATTGACTTTATCATCATTAATTTTTCGCTGTTTCCAGAATAAGGTATGCAGACTAGTGATGCATCAACTTCTCAACTGTTGTCTCTAACATTTTTGTATTGTCTTCCAGTTTGACTATGTCATCCACTAGTTAAAAACAAAAATTTCAGATGTGAATACTTTGCGTATGTGTGTGGGGGGAAGGCAGAAGCTGCCTTTTTCTTCTTTAATCACTAACTCTTTCTTGCAATTGTCTTTACATTTTCAAGACTCGAGGCAAACCCCATCTCTCCTAGGGAAAGATGCCCAATACTTCCACAGGTTAAGAAACACATTAGCTATTCATGAGTTTAAAAATGCATTATGCATTAATTTATTTATCTCCTTGAAGCTCAGCTTCTTTCTCTGGGCTGCTTTTTCCCCAATCTAATTTCTTTAAAACAAAATCCAAATACATAGCAGATGATTGAATACCACTTATTAGGAAATCCTGACCTCTTGTGTCTTTATTCCTTTAAGGTGAATGTGAAGAGCATGTGGATTTTTTCAGTGTTATAATTTCCCTCTAAACCAAATAGTTTCACTTTAAATATGAAATTACAGCAGTAAATTTCCCTAATGTTAACAGTAGAGTACATGAAGAGGAAGAAATGTGCAATTTGTTAAAAGTAATTCCAACTGTTTTATTGTGTTTCAATCCAAGATAATTGCATATAAAAATTCATTTATATTATTGGCATTAATTCACTAACTAGAACTTTAAATAATAATTTCATGAAAAGGAAAATTTGGTGAAGCCTCAGAAATAAACAAGATTTAATAACTTATTAGAGGGAAGCGGATTTGGCCCAGTGGTTAGGGCATCCATCTACCACATGGGAGGTCCGTGGTTCAAACCCCGGGCCTCCTTGACCCGTGTGGAGCTGGCCCATGCACAGTGCTGATGCACGCAAAGAGTGCTGTGCCACATGGGTATCCCCCGCGTAAGGGAGCCCCACGCACAAGTAGTGCGCCCCATAAGGAGAGCCACCCAGCGTGAAAGAAAGTGCAGCCTGCCCAGGAATGGCGCCGCACACACAGAGAGCTGACACAACAAGATGATGCAACAGAAAGAAACACAGATTCCCAGTTCTGCTGACAACAACAAGAAGCGGACAAAGAAGAACATGCAGCAAATGGACACAGAGAACAGACAACTGGGGCGGGGGAGGAGGAGAGAGAAATAAATAAACAAACAAACAAATAAATTTAAAAAAGAAAAGTTAAGGGATGGCATGGTAACAAAACTAACTGCATGCATCCCAAAGCATTTATAGCTCCTATCAAATGGTATACTCAACAATAACATCTAAGACATATAAAGTCATAAGGACTAGTAATAAACATTTGTGAAAAAAAAACTTGTTAGAACTGTTTCTGTCTTACTACAAATCAAAACCACATTTCTATAATTTTAGATGCAACAATTCTCTTTTTACAGAGTATGGAGTTAAAACATCCTGTGTAAGATGGGGTTTATTAAGTACATATTTTTGCACTTTTTACAAGAACTACATGGGCAACTTACTCATTTCCTCCTTATTTTTGTTCGTTCATGGAAGCCTTCATTTCCAGAACCATACCATAACACATTCATTCCTCAGGAGGAGTCTGTGCTCCTTTTATGACTCTTTCATCAATTAAACAAGGCTTTGAGCCCCTCCTAGCTAGGCACACTTCCAGGTGCTGAGATATAACACTAAGGAGACATGATTCCTGCCCTTTGGGGATTACTTGGAGAATTGGTAATAGAGGAAGACAAACAACAAACCAATACATAAAGTAATCTCAGTGAGTGTAGAGTTCTATGAGAAATGACACCTTGTCATGGGAAATGGAGTGATGGTGTGGGATGGAGGCTACGTTGAATGTGAATGGTGAGAAAAAGCAACCCTCTGGAGCAAGTATTCCCAGCCAAGGAGCCACAAGCCCTCAGCTGGCAATGAGCTGCTTGTTGTGTGAGGAATAGAGAAAAGGCTGGTGTGGCTGCAGCATAGTGAGAAGGGGATAGTGGCAGAAGACGTGATGCGATAGGTTAGTGGGGGCTGCCCATGGAGGCCTCAGAGCCCATGATAAGGACTCTGGTTTTATTCTGAGTATTATGGTAGCACATTGGGAGTCTTGAGCAAGGGAATGACAGGATCTGATTTACCTTCTGAGATCAGTCTGATTTTTCAGTGGAAGATGGACTGGGAGAAGCAGGGACAAGAATGAAAGGAGGAAGTGTAAGACGGTCCCTGATGAGAGGTTGATTACTGGAATGATCAGAAGGTCTACCAACTGGTTTCACTTTTTGAGCCAGTGTGGAAAGTAGGAATTGGGCTCTAGACTAATTCTGTCTCTTGCTCTCTTTCAACCTTGGGGCTTCAGGATGTTGGACCAAATAGTTCCTTACAGTTCTACTATCCTAAGAAGTGTCCTCTTTAGACCCCAAGAAATTCCCCCAATGGGCATCTTTATTACTGCCCTATCCCTGGCAGAGATGGTTCTACTCTAAGATGGTGATTTTACTAGGACAGCTGTGATGCCCCAGAGAGGCAGGTGGGGGAAGCAGAGAGCCAGGGTGGGGAGCTGGTGTGGGCCAGTGGGAAAGGTGGGAGAGAACACCAGTACACAGTGCACAATTTCACAGACAGATGGCAGTCGAAGTGGAGGAAGGGCTGGAACCTATGGACTTTAGGAGCACAGGTATCAGGAGGAAGGCTCGTTGGCAGAATAGGGAGCCAGTGAGAATCCTCCACAGAGAGTGGCTTTGGGCCCCTGGTCTGAGTTATTCCTTCTTATCTCCAAGCACTGATCCCAAGTTAAGGAGCCCTAGAATGAGTCTGTTTTACTGTTGTTGTTTTTAAAAGATTTATTTATTTATTTATTTATCTCCCTGCTTCCGTTGTTGTCAGCGGCACGGGAATCTGTGTTTCTTTTTGTTGCGTCACCTTGTTGTGTCAGCTCTCCGTGGGTGCGGCGCCATTCTTGGGCAGGCTGCACTTTCTTTCACGCTGGGTGGCTCTCCTTACGGGGCACACTCCTTGCGCATGGGGCTCCCCTACGTGGGGACACCCCTGCGTGGCAGGTCACTCCTTGCACGAATCAGCACTGTGCGTGGGCCAGCTCCACACGGGTCAGGGAGGCCCGGGGTTTGAACCGCGTACCTCCCATGTGGTAGACGGATGCCCTAACCACTGGGCCAAGTCCGCTTCCCTGTTTTACTGTTAATCCTGCCTTTATCATGGGTCTAAATTCTCAGAAAGCAGTGCTCTCTCCCACTTAACCTGGTGTGTTCCTCCCAGGTGGAAACTGGGCCTTGACTCATTTGGTAATCCCCCAAATGCTGCCTGATTTCTGGCATATCAGTGAGCTGACTGAATGAATGAACCACCATATGCAATGTAACCAAGGCCCAATCTCGGCTGTGGCTGCTAAAGCAGAGGTCTGCTTTGTTGTTATATCCCCATCCTATCTTGAAACTCTACCTGGATCCCTCTCTTCTTCAGGATTTGGTTCCTGCTGAGTTCTGAACTCTGCTGTCTCTGAACCTCTTTTCAGAAAGTGAACTCAGTTATAGGTTGCTGGATGTTCCCGATACTGCCTGACCCCTTTGAGGCTTCTCTCCCTTTGCCTCCTTTGCCTCCTTTGTCTGCTGACCAGTTGATCTCGCTGACCCTGACCACCTGCCTGGCTATGACTCCACCTCCTAATCCTATCAGGGACATCATTGGTACTTGTCAAGCCCCCTGACCTGACTTATGGTCAATCCAGCTCCTTGACCATTAAATCCATTCTAATAAGGCTGTCTAAAACTGTAAATTCAGTAATAGGGTCACAACTTTTAAGTTGACATTTCTGCTCAGGCTCCCATAGTGAAGTGACCCTGTAAATTAACAATTTTCTTTAGCCCACATCCACTGCCCAAGACTGAGAAGTCGTATTTATTCTCGACATTAACAGATCTTTTCAAATGGAGGCATCAGAATTCACAACTGAGCTCTGTTCCATGACCCATGGTTTGAGCAGAAGAGAATTTCATATGAAGAAATTCCAAGGCCAATTTTCAGAACAGGTCAGCTCATACAATTTCAAGACACATTCGTTTTTGAGATGAGGAAGAACATAGGAAATAAAGAACAAGGCCAACAGAATTCCCACTGAAGTTGCTCTCTTGAACTGACCCACGAGAAAATATTTAACCTGTTGAACTGCTGTGGAAGGACTTGGCAGGGAATAAATTGCCAGCACCATAGAAAACTCAGGTAGCTATCTGAGCATTCAGAAGATTTATTCCAATTTAGCAAGTACATAGAGTGGTTAAGGAGCTCTGGAGACTGCTTCTCTGAGTTCTTATCCCTGCTAAGCATGTGACCATGGACAGGTTATGGAACTTCTTTGAACCTCATTTTCCTTGATAATAAAATTGGAATAATAATAGTGCCTCACTTATAGGATTATGAGGATTAAGTAAGTCAATAATTGAATGGAACTCCCAATAGCAGCCTTAGTTATTATCATTATTCTGGTGATGCTCACCATCTCCACCACCATCACTCCTAGCATATGGTATTTGTTGGTTGATAATACTGTAATAGGCTCCTCATTGACCACTCTGCCCTGAACTTACTCAAATCCTTTCTCCTCCTTGGGTCCAGAGGAACCTTTTATAGGAGCAGATCTGATCATGTCATCTCAGTGGTTTGCCCTTGGCTCTAGGATCAAGTCCATACTTGTCCACATGGCTTTATTATGTAAAGAGCCCTGTACTGTTCCTCATGGTCCTAGTCCCAACACAGTTAACCAGTTAACTGCATGATTATTTAATGTCTATCTACCTAATTAGACTATGAAGTCCATAATCCAGTGGGGGGGGGGGAAGAGTTTACTGTTCATCCCTGGAGCCTAGCTCAGTGCCTGCCACACAGTGCATCCTCAATAAGGATTTGTTCAGCAATGGATAACCACTAAATATAAAGAAGGAATGCATATCACTAAGTATAAAGAGAATGCAAGAGACAACTTTGACGTGTGGTACAATGGAAATTTCCCTTATGGTTGAGTCTCACAGAGTTCTGATGTGAACTCTTATTTTAATTCCTTTTAAATGTCATATGATGGGAACAGAATGGGGAGAGAAGACAGAGACATATCAGAAGGAAAGAATAGTCACAGGAGCAAATTAAACTATTGAGAACATTAAATGGTTCTATTTTAACATTAAAAGGATATGAGTTTGCCAATCAAGTATTAAAAGGTTGTGTATTATTTCTTTTTTCTTTTGGGCCAAGTTTCTGATGTATTTTGAGTTTCAAATCTTGCAGTAATGTTCCACGGTGAGAGCATTTTCTTTATTTTCAGCACATTTTTAAAGCTTTAAAGTCTACATTAAGTTATTTAAAAAATATAACTCTATATCTGGCACAAATAAGAGAAAACATCTAGACAAAATTATTTCTTTTATTGTTTCAGCAGAGATAATTCACTGCTGTGGCTCTTACCACAATAAGAACTAGTGCCCTCTTTCAAGAAATTATAGGATTACAAAACCATATGGAGGAAGAAGAAGCTGAAAGTCAATGGAAACTGAAGGATAAAAAAAGGTCATTGCCATGCCCATTGCCATGGGATGGGAAAGCCAAGGACCAAGGATCAGGCAGCCAGGTCCCGAAACACCAGTCTTCTGGTAAAAAATATTGTCTTTCTGATGCCTAATCTTAGGGTTCTAGCCTCAAAATCCTGAGCCATAAATTCCTATTGTTTAAACCAAGCCATTATATTCATTTGTTTTGCAGCTGTGAAACTAAAATAATTGGTAAGGGAGAATTAAAAAAAAAAAAAAAAGATTATAGGGATTACTACCAAGCACCAACTAGCAATGCAACTGGCAAAAGACCTTAACCAAAAGGGAGAAAAGGTAAAGACAAATGAGTTTACATGGCTAAGAGACTGCAAAGTGAGTTGGGAGGTCATTCCAGAGGTTACGCTTATACACGTCTCAGCAGGATCTCATTGACTGTCAAATTAGACACTACCCCAAATAGCGGGGCTCTTGAGGGTTCCTGAAGACACCCAGACACTATGGTCAGGGCAGGCAGGTAGCTCCTGAGTTTTGTGCTTTGCCAGTGGGCCCTACTTTGGTGTTTGTGTTCCCCGGTGTGACAGATTGGACTCAGTTGTGACTTTCCTACACATGGCTCTTCTGTGTCTTCTATTTGAACCAATAGTTGGTGCTGGAATTTGTAGGTGTATGTCCAAGAGACTTGAATCTTTGGGCTGTCCATGTGCCAACTGGGCCCTGAGCCTCAGTGGAGTTGCAACACCTATTTTCCAGTTCATTGGACTCATCCAATCAACAAACAAGGAGGTGAGGATGGACAACCACCATACCAAGGAAGTGAGAGAGTCTACAACTGCAAGCAAGAGAGTCCCATCCATTGGCCTTATGGGACTGAAGCTCTCCTCAATTAGAGGTGGAGTGGGTATCACCATCTCAGAATCCCCAAGATTGAGGAATGAACTATGGACTAGAGTGGACTTACTGGTATTTTACTACAGACTTATTATAATTCTAGCAATGGAAGAAATTTTATCATTGATGTGGAGGCAGTGGTCACTGGAGGTTCTGAGGGCAGGGAGAGGGAAAACAGGTGTAATACGTGGGCATTTTGGGGGCTTGGGAATTGTCCTGAATGACATTGCAATGACAGATATAGACCATTATATGTCTTACCATAACCTACAGAACTGTGTGGAAGAGAGTGTAAACTATAATGTAAACTATAATCCACGCTTAGTGGCAATGATCCAAAATGTGTTCATCAATTGGAAGGAATGAACCAGACTAATGAAGGATGTTGTCAATGTGGGTAAATGTGAGCAGTGTGGGGAGTGGGGCATATGAGTATCCCCTATATTTTTTATGTAACATTTATGTAATCTAAATATCTTTTTAAAAAATTAAAAGAATTTTAAAAAAAGATTATATAAATTCCTCAATTTTGGCTCTCTTTTATTTATATGTAGTACTTAAGGGTTTTGCCTAACGAAGTGGTATTCACTAATTCGTTTGTTCACCCATGCACGTAGTCGACAAAGGTTATGGAGTTAGGCTGGGCTAAACTTGCATCTAAGATGAACGGCAGATCCTAAAGGACTGGCAATTTTTTAATAACAATTTTTTTTGCTGTAAATTCAAAATATACAGCAACCTTTAAATCCCTTGTGCTCCCCTAATGTTTTAAGGCTTAAATTTACCATAATAAGCAATGCAAGTATGAGAGCATGAGTGTGTGTGTTTGTTAGGGCGGAGCTGGAAGAGATTAGAGGGAATGTCTGTTCCTCCTTCGAACTGGAAATTTAAAAGGTGCATGGCTTGGCAGGGTCACCAGTGACCCCATTGTCCAGAGTGGCATGAAGTACAGCTGTTCCCCTTCCCCTTGACTAACTCCCTCAGAGAAAAAGCTGACTCAGTTTCTTTTAGCGCTAAGCCTTTGGACACAGATATGCTGAATTCCAAGATTGTGTAAGTTTAGCAAGAGTGGGCTAGTTAATTGCTCTTGCCTTCATTGCTTTAGAAAGCCCTCAAGACCTCTGATCCAGCCCCGATGATGTTTAAATCCATCATTCCGGAGCTGCAGCTGTCCCTGCACCACTCCCATGGCCCCAACTCTTGATTACTTCAGATGGTGCTGAGCTGACTTATCCCCTTGCTGGTGAGGGGGTTTCTTGCTTAAACACATGTCGAAGATTGTCAAATGTCTTTCTACCCAAATTCCCCAATCTTATTTCAGGTTGTAATTTTTTAAAACGGTAGAATTTAATTGAAGCAGATTGTTTGGTGAGCACCTGGAATAGATAATGGGTATCTTGAGGGGATTATTCTGGGGTGAGGAAGATGAGGGAGATAATTTTCAGTCAGTGAAGTTAGATTAATCCACCGTCATGCCAACTTACCAACACAGTCCAATATGAGAAAATTCTCCACAGGAGATTCTACAGCATGTGAACCATTGAGAAGCAAACCCTGCCTATCTGAATCCAAACCTTCTGGCCTTTCCAACAGATCACAGGGTTTCCTGTGCTGTCAGAACCAAAGTTAATGCTTATCCCCTGTATTAGCTGAGGTAGCTGTAATATTTAGATTCCTGCTCCCTTGGTATGCTTTTTGATATCCTCTTCCCACTGCTGTTTTAACTGCATCATCTTACAAGTCTCTTATTGTAAGCTGCCGCACATATTTTTGAAAAATAGGCAGGGAAAAATTTTTGACTAAAATAAATAGATCAAGGCAAATATTCTGCATGTTTGTCTGTTGCCTAAGTGGCCATGTAAGTTTATTACAGTTGACAATAAAAGTTGTCATGGAATTTGAGCCCCAAAGCAAGCATGACAGTATTTTTGGAGACATTCCTCTTTACAGAGAACTAAGATAAGCAGTTGCTGGATAAATCCAGTCATCTATTTCCATTGTGCTGGATTTACCAATGAAATTCCACAAACTGTATAGAATGACAAGATATAAATCCGAAGAATAAGAGGTTGTATTTTTCTTGAAGTTTTGTGGCAAAAATTGGAGGCAGAAACGGTGGTTCGGCTGACTTGATAATTGGTTGGAACTTGGATATTGATTGAGTCTAGTTCCTACAGAGATTTTCCCCTCTTGCAAAGTAAAAGTAGGTCAAAGCAGATAGCATAGCTGGAATGCATAACAAGTAACTAAGAAGTAGAAGCTAAAATGCTTTATGAAGGCAGTGGTAAGACCCGGCTTGCCGATTCAGGAATGCATGGTATGACTGTTTTTGAATCATCATCCCTATTATCTTTAATCCCAGTGATGGAGATGCACACCAGAAATAATCTCTGGCTTTTTTGGTCTTTGTCATGAAGCTCACAGTTCTTTTCCAAAGGGGAATCCTCACCTCTTCCTCTTTCCTGGACATCAGCTGGTTGTTTCCCTGGTTCAAACCTCAGAAAGCACTTTTAAGAGGCTTCGGAGCTAACATGCTCTTTCTGGGGTTCTCCGTAGACTAAAGCCCACACGAGAAGGACTATTCATCCCTCAAGGACCTCCGAAAGTGTGGGTCACCAGAATCACTGCAGGAAGTGAGCAGCCTGGCGAGTGGCAGCCATGACCTTTAACCCCAGACTCTCAGGCACTGTACCCCTGACCCACAGGGATGGGCAAACATCCTGACAGCCCCTTCAGGCAAAGGGTCTGCTGGGGGATGATACTGACCTAATCCCAGTCAGGAGGTTTCCCACAGCCTTTGCAGCTGACTCTAATGATTTGGGTACCAACCAGCCACTTCATTTTAGAGTTGCTGTGAGCCACCCACCTTAGTCTCAGAACAAAGATATGCGATAGGGGGCGACGAGGTGGCTTTTGATGTCCCACATGGAGCACAGGCCTTCCTAGAATATGGCTTTTAAGCCCTGGGGACCCCGTGTTTTCCCCAGTCCAATTAGATAAAGCTGTTATATTGGACCAACCAGAATTTTTCTGTTTGCTCCAAAATAAGACTTTTACTCAGTTCTCCTTGAAACAGTTTCATGGAAGTTCCTGAATGCTCTGGAGACAACATTTTCTTCCATTTCGGTATGGCAGCAGGGGTGCTTCTATGAGACTCAGATGGGATTAAAAATTTAAAAGTTGAAAGCAATATAAATAATGAAAAATTTGAGTAAATATTTTTATGGTATAGTTAAATAGTATAACATTACGTCAACAAAACAGAATAGAGAACAATAAAGGAGCATGCTATTAATTATTTTTAGAAACCTGGAAGGATATAAATAAAAATGTTTTCAGTGCTTTCTATGTCCCATGTGTCATGTTAAGCCAGTTCCACATGCTATCTCATTTAATACTTGAGGCAAGTCTATGAGAAACATGCTGTTGCTATTTTAATTTACAGACTAGGAAACCACAGTTTAAAGAGCTTGGGCATTTTACATAGGAGCACAATATTAATCAGCTTTTGCTAACAAAACAAATGTGTTTTAGACAAAAAAACATTTATTACTTCCCATAATGCTGTGTGTTGGTTGTCAATTTTTTTGGACCAGGATGACTGAGCTGGGGCTGGATGGTCATCGTGGCTTCACTCTCATCTCTGGGTCTTTGTTGGGACTACTGGAATGGCTGAACCTCTCTCCATCTGGTCTTTCGTCCTCCAGGGGACTGGCCTGGGCTTGTTCACATGGTAATAGAGGGGGTTGAGCTACAAGAGAGGGCATGCCTCATCACCCAACCAGTTTTCAAGGATCTGCTTGTGCCGTGTTTGCGAATACCCCATTGGCAAGAGTAAGTCATATGGCCAAATCCAGACTCAAGGGGTGAAGATATAGACACCACTGCTTGATTGTAGGAGTGGCATAGTCACATTGCAAGTGGGTGTGGATACGGGGATGGGGGGAATTTGTGTCCACTTTGCAATCTATCTTAATCACAAAATAAATGTCCAAGCTGATGTTAGAATCTAGTAGCCTCCATCCAAAGCCATGTTACACTACCTAAACCTATTATAGCGATTTTTGGGGGGTTTTCTGAATTCTTTTGTGCACTTTCCCTCAGCTTTATATAATGAGCATGCATTGTTCTTAAAATGAATGTAACTAAAATTAAAAAACTATTATGAATGCATTTAAATGCTCTAAGCACTCTGAGTAAAAGGCAGTGATATCATAAACACTTCAGTGTAACCTCTAGTTAGCACATCTCCCAGCTTGCCAACTTCAAAAGTATCCCCTGAGTTGACTAAAGACTACTCAGCAATTGCGGTGAATTATGGTACAGTATCTGTGTGAACTCTCCCAGAAACTGCAGAGAAACAGCCCTTTGACTCTCACCCAAGTTTCTGCCCATGTGAGCCAAAGCCATGTCATCTGAGTAGCTCTCTATTGTGTAACTGTCCTGTCACCACAGGAATGTAAAGAAATGTGAAACATGGAAGGTTGCAACTAATTGCCTCCTGCATTCATTAAGTGCTGGGAGGCTAGGTTTAGAAATGGCTTTCTGCTGATTCTCCAGGTTTTGTGTGGTGAAAGTGTGCTGTAGATGGAAGTGATGGGTTCATCCATTTATTCATTCCTTCTTCAGTATTAGGTGCCTGGTCACCATGATGAACATGACAGATATAGTCCCTGACCTCATGGAGCTTCCTTTCTTGTGGACCCGACAATTAACAAGTCCACAGATAGTAGACCAAACAACTACGGAGCAGTAAGTGTGATGAGATGCAGGGAACCAAAGGGAGGCGCTGTGGATTGGGCAGCCCGGATGGTGTTAGAAAAGCAATTATCTGAAGGAAGAGAATGAACTGGCCCCATGAAGAGCTGGGGCAGGCCATTCCAGACAGAGGAAAGGCAGATGCAAGGACCTGAAAGCAGCAGAGGGCTTCCTCGCTGTGTTGGAGAATCAGAGAGGAAGCAGTGTGCTTCTAGAGTCCTCCCTCTCTGCCTTGTTCAGTGCAATGATTCTATAAGAAATCAGAGGACTAAATCAAGCAAAGTTAATAAAAATATGGCAGATAAATAATATCAATATTTTAGTGAGAAACGTGGCTTACCATCCAAAGTAATATTTCCTCATATATTTGACAACCTGTGCCTTCAAAATCAGCATTTATGAAAAGGGTGATCATTTCTTGATTAAAAATCTAATACCTAAGTGTAATTCCAATGTATTAGTGAATGCCTATGGGAGTCACTTTAGATTAAATGGAAGTGAATATATCTATATGTGATTGTCACTCAGTAATTATCTACAGTAAAATCATGTGCTATGAACATTTAAATTTACAACTGGGTGAAAAGTATAAAAATGAAAGCCAGTTTTCTTTTTCTTACAAAGATTTGATATCACTTAAATGAAATATTCTTGATATAAAAATTTTCAAAAGCACATTTTTATTGTCTTCCTGCAGTTTGTCAGTGAAACTCTGCTATATCATTCCTTTTAAATATCTGTGCTATTTTGCATTATTTTAGGTTTTAAAAATGCTATCAATTCAACAAATATTTATTGAACATTGCTATACACCCAGCCCTGGGCTTGGTGTTGGGCATACACAGACAGATAGGACAGGCTGTTGTTCTTCTTGGACATGTCACTGTGTGCCTTTTTGGGCTAGCTTTCCAATTACAAATACACAAGTTAAGATTTGCACTTCCTAAAATTTTTCAGTATTACCCCAGCTTAAATGGTAAAAAGAGAAATGATTTTACCACCTTGTCTCAGAGACAAAAAATAAAAACTGAAATGAAAACAAACATCTACTCAAACCAAAATTACTCCCAAACCCTGCCAACAAAAAGATGGGTCTAGAGATAGCAGAGGTCAGCAGGACAGAAGTCAAGTTGCTTCAGAAGAATGGGCAGGAACAACTGTAGTGCCCCTGCCATCCACCTTCTGTTACTAAGCAGTTTTGTGTGTGTGTGTCTGTGTGTGTAATGGAACACACAGCTCCAAGAGGACAGATGCTGCCGCAGTTGACTGGGGTAGAAAGGTTTAAGTTAGCTAACCTCAAGGCATGGACTGCAATCTAATTTCTGGAGCTCCTCACCTTAGAGATGTGAAAACTAGGGTGTTTAGAGGACTAAGCAACAAGGTCCATTCCCGCTGGAGGCCTTGTGGTCTAATGCTGATCAAGAGTTTCATTCTTTGGAAGAACTTGTATCATTGATATAAAGGCAGTGGCCACCAGAGGTTCTGAATGGAAGGAGAGGGAAGAATAGGTGTAACAAGGGGGCATTTTGGGGACATTGGAATTGTCCTGTATGACATTGCGATAATGGATACAGATCATTATACATTTTGTCAAAACCTATAAAATTGTGTGGGACAGAGTAAAACTATAGTCCATGGTTAGTAGCAACGCTTCAATATGTGTTCAACAATTGTAACAAATGTACCACACTCATGAAAGATGTTGATGAGGGAAAGTGGAAGAGGGACAAGGGGTTGGGTATATAGGAATCCCCTATATTTTTGATGTAACATTTATGTAATCTAAAGCTTCTTTAAAAATAATTTTTTAAAAAAGAGCTTCAATCTTTCCTAGCCAGGTCTGGCTGGCAGAGGAGTATCCTTTAGTTGGGTTTGCCTGGCAGGAGCCTGGGATCTTTGATTTAGGCTGAGCCTGTGTGTGTGTGTGTGTGTGTGTGTGTGTGTGTCCAATAAAACTTTGGCCTTTCTTGGGGCTGGTGCCAAGAATATAAAAGTAACCTGAGGAAAGGTGTGCCCTTCAATGCACATCGATGGAATACTTCTTCTTTATCTAAAACGCGTGGCTGTTATTGCTGCTCCACTTTTACTTGGAAAAAAAAAATCTTGTTTTAGAGTGTTCAGCATTAGGAGGCATCATGAGAAAATCCACAATTTGCAATTAACTAACTCACAAGGTCAGTTAGCAAAAGACAAACTAACTTCAAAAGTGTTTTACTCCACAGTACAGTTTGGCCAAACTTTATTTTATTATTACAGTCAAATACTCAGTGGTTGTAAGATTTGTAATTTCTATAATTTTAGTCTCAAGTGGCACACCTTTCATTGTGGGGGAATCATAAAATAATGGCAAAGGACAACTGCAGATATTGCACAGTGAGATATAGGTTATTTCCTGATAAAAAATATTCATTATGAACCTCAAAATGTGAAAGAAAGAAGAAATAAACTAGGTCAGAGTTGTACATAGTATATAATTTTAACTATATAAAGTTCAAGAATAAGCAAAACTAATCACTGCTGATAGAAATCACGTTGCTGACTGAAAAAGGACATGATGAAACTTTCTGGCATGATGGGAATGTTTTATATCTTGTTTTGGGTGGTGGTTACACATTAGATTTATCTATTTTAATGTATGTAAATTATACTTCAATTAAAATGAATAAAATAGAACACTTCAGATCTGTGCACTTTAATGCATGTAAATTATACCTCAATTAAAAATGAATAAAATTACACACACACAAAGATATCTGTTAAATACAGTGCCTCTCTCAAACATTGTTTTATTTTTTTCCTGAATTGATCCTCATGCAAATTTATTGATTATGTCTGGTTTAAATATTACTTTCTTTTACTTATTTCCCAATGACAGTTTGATTAAATAAGTCTTAGCATCTGCATGCCTCACAAATTTTCTAATTATAATTTATTATAATGTATTGGTGAACTGGGGTTTAAATCCTAGGTCTGCCTCCTATTGACTTCATGTTCCCTATTTGGATAAGATATAATTTAAAACTCCATAACTCTTAGTTTTTCATCATCAGAATGGAGATGATTAAACCTGCCTGAAGGTGGCTGTAGGATTCAGTGAGAAAAGGTTTATTCTAGACCTGCTGTTCCAAGTTTAGTCCACAGACCAGTAGCCTAGAGCTCACCTGGGAGCCTGTTAGAAATACGGAATCTCAGGTCCCACCTTGGACCTACTAAATCAGAATCTGTGTTTTAACACAATGCTCAGGACATTTATATGCACCTTAAAGTTTAAGAGGCATTGCCTTAGAATACATAGGAACTATAAAGAGACATACAGATATTATGAATTATCATTAAGAGAGTTTTTGTAGTGGTAAGATGGCCCAGAGTTTTGCCTACGTTTGTCCCATGTTGTGGCCAGGCTCTTGGGCCTCCTTGTGGGCAGGGGAATGTGGCCTGGTGTGCTGCTGCTGGGGCGAGAACTCCTGGGTCTGAATGGAAGGTTCTTCTTGGACCAGTCAATAAGCTATATTTCCAAGTAGCCTCTCAAGACACAACTCATATGGAGTGCGAGTGGCCCAAGGTCTAAGTGAGTGGAACACATCCTAACACTGAGACTTTTTGTAGGCTCAAAGGTGATGAGAGATATCCACTCTGGATCTTAATTTTCTTTCCCCCAAATCTATTCCTAGTCAATCTGAATAAAAGGGGCCACCATTCACCCACTTGCTCAAGTCAGAAACCTTGAGTTCACCCATGTTTCTCCCCTTTCTGTGACCCTAACCCCCACCAAATCCAACAGCCAGTTCTATGGATTCTAGCTCCAAATTATCCCTTCATCCTACCCTCTTAACTTCGTTTTCACTACCACCACCCTCCTCTCTTGCTTGGACTACTGCCCCCTCATGGCTACCCTTATCCACTGCACTCCCTTTAATCCATTCTTTACAGAGAAGAGAAAATGTTGAGCACCTCATTCCCCTGCTAGAAACCCTTTCATGCCTTCTTCTTACAGTTGGAATAAGTGCCAGACTCCACACCTGCCCCTGGAATGGCCCGCAGGTCCTGCCTAACCTGGTCCCTGAGTGTCTCTGCAGCATGCCTTGCCCTTTTCCCGACCTCAATGATCTTCCTTCAGGTCCTCAAGCATGCCTTGGGATTTCCTGCCCTGCTGACGCTGCTCTCTTGTCTGGATCGTTTATTTCCCCTTCTTTGAATGCTTGGCTCATTTTCTTCCTTGGAGTATCAATTAGCCACCCCACCCCAAGAAGTGTCTTCTGTGAGTACATACCTAAAGCAGGTCCCTCTGTCAATCTCCATTTTAGCGTCTTGTTTCTTTTTCCTCTTGGCTCTCATTAAAAATTGCAATTATGTTGCATATTTGCCATTTGGAATAGTAGATGTGATGGTTAATTTCAGGTGTCCACTTGACTAGGTTATGGTTTCTAGTTGTTTGGTTAAGCACTGGCCTGCTTGTTACTGTGAGGGCGTTTCATAGCAGAGCTTGCATCTACAATCAACAAAGGAGATTGTTCTCAGCAATTTGGGGAGTCTCTCACCTAATAAGTTGGAGATTTTAAAAAAATACATACTTTTTAATTTTTTTTTAAAGAGAAACTCAGATTACATACATGTTACACAAAAAAGATAGGGGATTCCCATATGTCCCAGTCCCTAGCCCTCCCACATTTTCCCACATCAACAGCATCCTTCATTAGTGTGGTACATTTGCCACAATTGATGAACACATCTTGGAACACATTGCCATTAAGCGATGATTATAGTTTATTTTGTAGTTTATACTCTTACCCACACATTTTTGCAAGTTATTACAAGACATACAATGATCTGTATCTGTCATTGCAATGTCATTCAGGATAATTCCCAAGGCCCCAAAACACCCCCAAATTACACTTATTTTCCCTCTCCCTCCCCTCAGAATCTGCAGTGGCCACTGCCTCCACATCCATGATGAAAGTTCTTCCATTGCTAGGATCACAACAAGTTTGCAGTAGAACAACCCTAAGTCTACTCTCGTCCATTGTCCATTCCCCAACCCTGATGATTCTGTGATGGTGATGCCCACTCCACCTCTAACTGAGAGGGGACTTAGATAGTTGGAACCCCTAAAAGCCAGAACTGAGGGCTACAGAGGTAGAAGTATTTTTACCTTAACTTCAGCATTGCTCTTGCAGGAATTTCCAGCCAACCTCCCAGCCAGCCAGCTTCCCCTGGTGAATTTTGACTAAGGTCTTCAATTTCACCTTTATCAAAATTTCTGTCTTGTGGCCTGCCCTACAGTGTTCAGGCTTGTCAGCCCCCATGGTGACATGGGGACCAATCCTAATAATAAATCAGTCTCCCCCCCCCCCCCATATATGTCCTATTGGTTCTGTTTCTCTGGAGAATTCTTTCTAAATTAACCCTTACTATTTAATAGCAGGACCCATGTTGTCTTGTTCACTAATGTATCTCCAGGGCCTAGCTCAGTGCCTGGCATGTGTAAGTACTTACTAGATATTTGTTGTGACTCACTGACTAACTGAATGAATGAGTGAGCAAAGGAATGAATCAATTTATTCCTTTGCATAGCTGGATGCCTGCTTAATTATGTAATGCTGTCTGGAATTTACCTCCTGCTGAAGTAAAATTGTCCACCTCTTAATTCTAGTTCATCACCCTCATACCAGATTGCTGAACGCATTGTTACAATTTTCAAAAAAGCACTTAAAAGTTAAAACAAAGAAAAGAGGAGCAAAATTATTATTATTATTTTTTGCAGAGCAGAACATGTTTCTTTGTATTCCTGGTCTTCTCAAAACACCTCCTCCCATGGCTTCATCCTGTTTTCGGAAAGGGCGGTTCCCTTTCTGAAAGTGGTTTCATCAATCCCCAGTCCCTGGACCCTTGCAGTTGGAAACTGCGAGAAAAGCAAGCACAACGTCACCTTTAATTAGCTGGAGAGGAACCTGCTTGATATACACAGATAGTGCCTTGGAAACAAGAAACAGAGAAACGTAAGGCGGGAACAGGTTCATGGGAAAGAACTCGGAAATGAAAAAGAATAATTATCCTGTTTTAACATAATGTTGTTAATCTGTATTGCCCATTATCAGCCAGAGTGTCTTGCCTTTTGAAGAATGCGAACTGTAGAGCTGCTCTTTGCTCCAGCAGTGTAGCTAACGTAAGGGACTGGCTCCCCATCCATCATAATAATTAGTTTGTCATAATTTTCTGCCCTTCTTGGCTCTGCAGTAAAAAGATAGAAGAGCCATTTAAAGTTACTCAGGAATTGTTCCCCAAATTTCCTCCCTGTTCTTTATGGGAACAGATAGCTGTATTTCTGCCCTATTTATTTTATGTTTGGCCTGTGATAATGAAGTATATTTCATCTGGAAGTATATAGCTTTAATTTTCGTGTTCCACTTGGAAACATCTCGCTGTTTCATTTTGTTTTGGCTGTATAGTATATAAAGAGAGCCCCCGCTTCTTTCTGAACTCACCCATCACCCACCAGAGTTAATTCTAGCTTCAAGACTGTTATGACTTCATGAGCTGACTACATAATAGCACGTACCAGTTCTACAATCCTTTAGAGTCTATGTGTGTGGTCCTTGTTTTATCCCTTAATTCTCCTGATAGCCTTGGGTATAAAAAAGGCAGGGGTTCTCCATCTGTCCATTTTACAGAATAAGAAGCAGAAAAGTCAATTGGCTTGCCCAAGGCCATGCTGCTAGAGCAAAATGGATCCAGGACTTAAATCTAGGTTTTCTACTTGTTAATTCTAGGTCCTCTTTACTCTCTATTATGCCAGAAATATCTTCTGCTGCTAGACTTTTCTTCTGATGAAATGGAGACAAATCCATTTACAGTTATTCTTTCACTCCACCCTGGCATTGTGTACAGGATAAGCTTTCCTTCTTGTGGTGGAGAATGGAAAGGAGGTTAATGTATAAATACATGGGCTTAGAGATGGGTTTTGTGATCTAGGACAGTGGTTCTCAAAGTGAGGTCTCTGGACCAGCAGCATCAGGCTCGCCATGGAGCTTGCTAGAATTGCAAACTTGTAGGCCCCA
This sequence comes from Dasypus novemcinctus, assembly GCF_030445035.2. Lineage (NCBI taxonomy): Eukaryota > Metazoa > Chordata > Mammalia > Cingulata > Dasypodidae > Dasypus > Dasypus novemcinctus. The sequence continues at coordinate 20,354,915 of NC_080698.1, forward strand.
CCCCAGACCTACTGATCAGAAACTCTTGGATGGGCCCAATAATTTGTGCTTTTCAAGCCCTCCAGGTGATACTGATGTGTGCTTGTGCTCATGCTTGAAAGCTACTAATCTGGGGAGAATACGGGGAAACGTGGGGAGAAGAGAGAAGAGAGAAATGACATCGCACTAAGGGCACAGACTCTGGGACCAGGCTATTGGGTTTCCATTGCAGTTCTGCCATTTCATTTCTCCACAAGTATTTGCTTAGCACCTACAGTGTGCCCTGCCCTGTGCAGATGCTTGGGATGCAGCAGGAAAAAACAAAGACCCCTGCCCTCATGGACCTGACATTCTGTCATACCCTTATTAGTGGAGTGATCAAAGGAGCAAATTACCACCCCTTGCTGTCCTTTGTTTCCTGACCTATAAAGGGAGGATACTAATTGTGTCTACCCTACAGGTTTGTGATCACAGAACATATGACAGCACCCAGCACACAGTTAATGCTCTCCAAGTACTTGTTCTTCTTCCTGATCACAGACTTTCAGTTGCCAAGTGCTATCGACAAGCTGACAGTGCCATCGCTTGCCAATTATCCTAAACTGTGATCACAAACCTCAAAAAAATGTACCATTTCCTAGAGGCATGAGACTGTCACAGACATCAGTGAGATGTTTAAAGTGGGTGCTCAACATGTCCTATTTAGAAATGTCCTGAGGATTCATGGTCCTAGGTGATAGGTGCCTGTTTGTACACTATCCAGAGTTTGTCGTGATTTCAAGTATTGTTATGGCAATATCAGCCCAAGGCCTCTAGGAGTAAATACATTTCTGGCACTGTTTCTCAGTCTTCTAACCTAAGTATAGGGTTCAAAGATGAGGAGCTTATAGAGTGATTTTAAATAAAGCAGGGCTTAATTAAAGAGGTCCTAGATTTGAAGGTCTGCCTAATTCACAGGATAGAAATGGAGGGAACATAGGATTTTTCCAGGGTGAACCTCATGTCCACATTTCCCCAAATATAAAATTGTTTGTGCTCTAGTCAAACAATGCCCAGCTCAGATCTCAGCTCCTCAAACACATGGTCTCCTACTGGGGCAGCCTGTGTGAAATTCTCCATCAGGAGTTTGGTGATCACCTGCTCCCATCCGCCAGATGTAGCAGACAAATACAGCTTGCTAGCCACATGGAAAACAAAGTACTGCATTTATGTGTTAGTCTGTCTTCGTTCCTTGAAGTCTCCCCCTCCACAGTTTAAGACTAAGGTAAAAGCTCTATCAAGAAGACAATGAAGGGTAAAGTCAAACATGGACTTTCTAGCCCACTGTAAATATAAACCTCGAGACTGATGTTTGCTGCCTCGTGTGTCTGTTGTGGGTGTTGGAGAGAGAGAGAATGGGAGACCATGAGGGGCTATGTGAGTGTTACAGCAAGAGAGAATGAGGGAGGTTAGAAGGGAGGGAGGGAAAGTAAAAGGACGGAAAGAAGGGAGGGAAGGGGAAAGGAATGGAGGGAGGTGGGTAGGTGCAAGGGTTGACTTATGTCCCCTGAAAAGATACGTTGAAGTCCACCCCACAGTCCCTCAGAATGTGACCTTATTTGGAAATAAGTTTGCTGCAGATGGAATTACTTAGGTGAGGTCATACTGGAGTGGGGTGGGCCCTTAATCCACTACAATCAGTGTCAGAAGAAGAGGAGAAGAGGCGCTGAGGCATGGGCACAGGCCGTGGGAGAAGGCCATGGGATGACGGAGGCGGTGGCTGAAGTGCTGCAGCTGCAGGCCAAGGAGGGCCAAGGACTGCAGGCCCACCACCAGGAACTAGGGAGGAAGGGAGGAGGCACCCAGATGGGTTTCAGTGGCCACACGGCCCTGTCCACCTCAGGATGACCAACTGCTGGCCTGCAGAACTGCGAGAAAACACTTTTCTGTTAGGGGAAGCCAGCTGGCTTGGGGTACTATGTAAAGGCAGCCCTGGGAAACTAATTCAGAAGGAAGAAAGGGGAAGAAGGAGGCATGGATCTGGAGAGCAGACTCCAAGTCCACTTACCCAACCTGCCACCCGAAGAGGTAACAGTCCTCAGAGTTGGGACAGAATACCAGCTGGGCCGGCCGAGACCCTGCTGACCTGACCTGCATCTGTGTGGAGCAAGAGACGGCAGGAAGAAGATGTATCTTGTTACAAAGACTGGCCTTCAGCCCAGTGTCCTGACGACTTGTGCAATTCATGTGACCTGATGAGTGAAGAGCCTTTCCTCATCCTGTTTTTTCCCCCCATCAAACCCAGTGCCATCTCCACAGGGACCCAGCCCAGTGCACTTGGTGTGCCGTATACACCCAAATCTCTTGCTCTTCTTCGAGGCTTTGGGCCCTTGGGGGGAAGGCTGGGGCCACATCTTAGGCGCCATGTTAATTCCCACAGTACCCAATGCTCACAGCATTACACTTAGTAGGAGTCATAGTGCTTGTTTAATGTAGTGGAATTATTTACTGTGAACCTTGTTCTATTTCTTAGGAAAAGATAGACCCACTGGGGTGCATTTTTGTTGCTTGGTGTGTTTGTTGTGGGCGTTAGAGAGAGAATGAGAGACCATGAGTATCAATGTGGATGTCACAGCAAGAGAATAAGGGAGGGAGGAAGAGAGGGAAGGAGAGTAAAAGGAAAGAAGGGAAGGAAGGAATATTCTGCTGATTATGAAGGACACAGTGATTCCTCCTTTGAATGCCCCCTTAATGTCAAACATTACTGGGTTAAATTTAATGATTTAATGGAGCTTTTTTTTTTTCCTTTAGTTCCCCCTACACCATTATAACAAGAATAAAGCTCTGGAGGAACCCCTCATATTTCAGATCTAAATTTAAAGAAGTTGGACTCAATTGCTCAGTTAATTAAATTTGCAGTTGTCGCTTTGGAGATATTTATGGACTTATTTTCACACTATTGCATTTTCCTTTTCCTCCAGTTGAGCAGCAGCAAATACAATGTGACAACCAATTATTTGCACATGACAGTTATTTATGCACTGAAACAATTGATTTCCTGATAATCATTTAATAAGATAATTTTCCTGGGCTGCAGACTCTTGACCCCTTGGATTATCCTGTTGCATCATGTGTTGCCCCTGTGTATTTATTACATGCACTGTTTGAAATTTAGGGGTTACCTTTGCAGGCTGTAGCTAAGAGCCACAGATTTGGACATCTGGTCTGCTGTTAAATGCCTTAAAAGTAGCAACCATGGAATAAAGATGAGCCATCAAAATTTCCATTGCCTGAATACCAAAAGGATATACAGATTCCCAAGCTTCTATTCAAATGTGAAATAATCAAGCCAATTTCTCTAACAATGGCACTGAACACTGTGTAGCATTTTAAAACTCACAACATATTTTTCATAATGACATATTTTTCACAGAGAATTTTCCATATCTGTTTGCTAAGGTCTTTATATGCCTTACCTTGACAAAATCTTCCCAATACCTTATGAGATAGGTTGTTGTGATGAAGAAACTGAGCCCGGGAGAATAAATGCCTTCCAACATCTATGAACCCCATTTTTATGTGTATGTATACAAACTAACAGATTCTGAGATGACAAGTGAAAATAATATGGAAAAACAATGAGTATGTAATAAATTAATATGAGGTGAATTTTCAGAAATACATAAAATGATGGACTCAGCCTTTTTTGTAGACATTTAATAGTATGACTTTCAAAAAACATCCAAAAAAAGTTTAAAGAAGAAAGCAGAGCTTGCCCTATCAGGTCAAAACATATTAGAGTTATAGCAATTATAAAAGTGTGGCGTTGACAAATAGACCAGAACTGAGAGCCCAGAAATAAACTCATGAGTAAATGGAAATCTTGTGTATGAGAAAGTTGGCATTTAAAATTAATGGGGACGTGATTGGCTGATTCTTCAGTAAATGGTATAGGGACATTGCTTATCCCTTTAAAATCAGTCCCTATTTTACCTTATTTGCAGAAATAATGGGTTAAAAGTCTAATATTATATAAGTATTAGAAATAATGTGCTCACCCAGTACAACCTATGAGAAGGACTAAGGATTGAGCTGTAAAGTAGAAAAGGTACTTGCCCACACATGAGAAGTAACTGTTCACTCTTGGGACACAACCATATTAACACCCTGTGCGTCATCTAGAGAGATGGGCTGCTGGCTGCAGACAGAATGCGTGATGGTGGCACCTCTTCCGCTTGCTTGCCTGCTGTCCCTGGTAACCAGAGGCTCGGACTTGGAGGAGGGTAGGCTGGGATGGGTCGTACAGGATTTTGTTATAGATGAAAGCTAAGCTAACTTCCCCTGCCTCCCCACCAACCCCACCTATCCCACCCTAGGCGGGCTAGGGGCCCTGACGAGTGTTGCCAGGACATTTGGTTTATCCTGGCTCGATCGTTGTTGCTGTCGACCATTCTGTCTCTCCTGCTCAGGGGTCTTCTCTGCTTCGCTCACCACTGGGCTTACCTCAGTCCTCATGGAATGGACAAGTAAGCACATTTCTGACCTCATGAACGGGAAAACAAAGGGGTTAGTAAGGGGAAAAGGAAAAGTGTTTAACAGGGAAATTGGCAGGCCCAGTTTTGATGTTCTGGGCCTGATGGGAAATCTGTGTATCTGTGATTTCTGAGAGGGTTCAGATAAATCAGGAGAAAACATGGAAAAGTGCCATCCCAGGTCAGGAAACAACATAACATACTCGCTACCCCTTTCTGAATCCTTACTTCTTGCCAGACACTGTGTTAGGTATTTTACTCCCCACAGCAACTTTAAGGGATGGATGTTATTATTTTTCAGATTCCACATGAGGAATCTGAAGCTCAGATAGGATAAGTGGCTGTCCCAAGGTAACTCAGCCAGTAAGTGGTGCAGGTGGAATGTAAAACCAAGCCCACCAATGGAGTAAAGGACTAACTCTAAGTCTCGTGAAACGTTCCCGTTTTTAGGGACAAGAAGCTCTTGCACCCCCAGCTTGATATCCTTGCTCTTTAGCCCTTTTCGACCCCCATCACTAAGACAGCCAGTCTGAACACCTCAGAGAAGGGCAACCCTAACAAAATCCAGCCTTGGGAGACCTCGGCCTGCCCTGTGGGTGAGACGTGATTTCTGCCTCAGTGGGCTCACAGCCTTCTCCGGCGTGTAATGCTTCCAGATTGCAAAGGCAGGCTTGTAAGGCAGATGGGGTGCTCTGCAGCTCCCCGGGAGATAGCCCTGCTCTTGCACCAGCACACACTTTATGTGAGCACTCAAAAGTGGCAAGCTCTACACACCCACCAAGGGCTAAGCTTTTCCAGGCAAAATGCTTTAGTAGCCTGCAGCTGCCTGCTCAAGCATTTTCACAGGGCCAAACTTTAGACTTATCTAAATTAGTAGTGACTGTTAACCAACTGGATCACTGCAACTGGTGATCTACAATTTTAATTTGCAATGACTGATTGCCTCATTCTATAGGAAGTTAGTGGTTTTGACTTGGGCAATAATTCCTTGGCTTTTGCTAAATGTATCTGTGTTTCCTAAATGAATTAACAGGTCTTGCCTTAATATTCCTCAGTTCTCTTTTTGTATATTAGGAGAAAGTGGAGAGTTTGCAAAAAATACCAAAACTGGCAAAAGTGGAACAATTTCCCTTAAATTTTCTGTTTCCACCTTTACTTATGATGAATAGGCAAATGGTAAAAGGGGGAAGAAATCTTTTTAATAAGTGTTACTATTTGAGCAATGATTTGAAGATAAGAAGTTTAAACTCCTAATTGGAGGAAGTGGTAGAAAATCAATCCGTTGCCTGGAGAATGAAAATAAACTACTTAAATTAGCTTTATGTGGCCCGTGGGTATTTTAATCCTGGAAAACTAAAACTAGGCTAATTTTAAGAAAGAATGGCACTGATGCAGGCATTCCTGACTTGAATGATTTTATATAAGAATATAATGTGTATGTAGTCATTCAATCCCAAGTACTGACTCTTCCTGAAAATTGATACAAAAGATACATTTGTTTATGTGACCTACACTCTAGTGAGACACCATTGACCTACTATTAAATGAGAAATAATGATACTAATTCCCTCATATGGTATTTGGCAAGGTTCCATTTCTTGCATAAGCAGGTAGCTCACTTCCCTCAAGATAAAGCTGGTTGCCATTCCATGACCTCTCTTCAGAGAATGAGTTCTTCAGCAATGGATTTTTGGGGGTAGAAGGAGCAGGGACCCTCCTTTGCACAAGAACCAGTCCCAGTTAGGGAGGTGCAAAGAAGCTTTTCCTTGGAGCAGTTTGGCGATCCCTGTAAAGATTTTAAAGGGAGAGTTTGGGAATGGAGAATTCTAGCCTTAGGTGCCTGTTTGGGCAGATCAATCTTAGTAATGAGTTGAGGATCTATAAATTGATTCCCTTAAAACTCTTTAGGTTCTGTCCACCTTGAAAGTTCCAGTGTCTCCACCCAGGTGGTACCACGCCCCAGTCTGGAGTTACTCATGTTGGGATATGAGGCTGTGTAAGGATTCACTCTTATCAGACCTCATGGAGAGTAGTTCATAAACAAAGAAATAATGGATGAGAATCTCAGTCAATGGAGTATAGCCCATTTAAGAGTTTTGTCTCTAGAGTCAGATTGTCCTGGGTCAAACTCTATGTATATGACTGTGAAAAAAATTATTCAACCTCTCTGAACTTCAGTTTCCTCATCTGTTGAAGTGGTATAATATCAGGACCTTCCCCATGGAGCTATTGCGAAGAGCAAAGGAAGTAATATGCATAGATTTTTGCATTTAAATTTTGAACAATCAGTTAACGATTTATGAGTTGGCAAAAACAATGCGGATCTCAACCCAGATAAGTTAGTGGTAAAATGATCAACACATTTGTTGCCAAAATCTTGTACTAAGAGGTTTAGCTTTCTTTTCTTAGTATATGGTATGTGCTTGCAGGCAAATTTGCCTCCTGAGGAAGACAGTTGGATATCCAGCTCAGTCACCATGGGAGTTTGGGGCATACTTTGAAGTGTGGGAATAGCTCAAGACTTTTGGTTTACCCAGTGGAAGACATCTGACCATAAATTGGTAATAGAACATGAAGGGAATTTGTAAAATCCACCTGTTCTCACCTTAATTTACTTTACATTAGTAGATTAAGTAGTTTAATAAAGGAAATAGTTAACTACTATGCAAAAGAATAGTGATATTAAAAATTAAATAATTTTAATGGTACTAAAGAGTTAATCATAAGCAAATTAAACTGAGAGCCATGTGGTTCATATATCTCCCTGCAAATATCAGAGAGCATCATTCTTCCTACATGTTGATAAGCACAAGACCTCCCTAAAGTCCGAGGCTCCAAAGCCTGGCACAGAGCTTCTTCTAGACAGAGCTAATTCATTGCAGGTTATATCAGTAAGTCAATTCAGTTTAGTTTGATAGCTCATAACTGTCCAGGCTGTTGTATTTACTGAGCCATACACTACCCTTTCTTCAAGTATGCTTGAGATTACTTGAAAGACTATTTCTCTTCTGGGACAATCTGGTGTTTTAGAATGAACTCCATAACTGCAGATTCGACACAGCATTAGGCTTAGTAATAATATCAAAAATATTGCTTTAATAATACCTTGAAGTTGCCTGGAATCCCATAATCCCATGACTTTCCTTCTCCTGGTAATTCAGCCAGATAACTTACCAGCAAGTGTTCCTGAGTGTCAAAGAGCAAGGCCCGACTTAAGGGGCGACCAAAACTTTCAGGTAAAGGTGAGAGGACCAACATCAACATCCTCTAAATGTGGCAGCTTCTTTGGAGGAAGGCTACTGCCCTCACCCAGGACCTTGTTCATTCGTCAATGTGACAAAACAGGACTTGAGGGTCAGGAGAGGCTACTGGCCGTGTGATTTGGCTTCTCTTCTGGGACCTCTTCATTGCTGAGTTTATGAAAACCTTTCAGGAGGTTGTCTTCTGCATGTCCTCCTCCTTCTCAGTGTGTCAAAGTACTTAAAAAAGTGTAAAACTCCATACAAATGTAAAGGATTCACATACCATGTGTGTACCCAACAGGAACTGGTGTCACTGGGAATAAAAAAGAATCCTACAATGTGGAAGGGACACTTTATATTGTCATAGAAACCTAGTAGTGCCTGAGATGATTTTAGGCGATGTGGGAATGACCACTTTATTACGGTAGTTACAATTTGTATTTCAATAATTATGTGTGCATTTACTATAATAAATATATTTATAATAAATATATGTGTGAGAAAAAATATAAGTAGTATACCAATGCTGTAATATCAGGTGTATTACTGTGTAGAACAAGGATAAGTAAAATAAGAGTTGATTTAATTGAAATAGAGAATAAAGTAATAGCATAGGGGATACAGGGACATGATAAAAATCATAAGTGATATAAAAATTACTGAAATTTGGATATATTGACACCTAGAGAAGGACATGGGTCTGTCTTGCCCAAGGACAGTCAGCAAGTTCGAGTCAGCATTGAGACTGTTAATCATATCTTCTAACACCCAGGCATTTCCTGGTCTTTCTACTATAGCCAGGGCTGCTTCCTTATTTCATTGGTCATGTCCCCACTTTAGGCCCTAGTCCGCCATAAAGAAGGCACAATGCTTGCTTATGATATGAGTTGAAGAATTTAATCTAGACAGTCAAGTGCTGAATCTTCAACGCTGCATTTCAACATGGGACTTGAGCCTGTCACCATCAATATCTTGTGAAATGGCTGCTATAAGCGATGAGCTACAAGCTCAGGCCAAGAGAGGGGACCTTTACTGGACCCTTTGTAAAACCTCAGCAGTTGGATAGAACTAGAGAGAGGAAGTGGCAGCTAAGCCAGCTCAGTGTGGGGCAAGGCTCCCAGGCTGTCGCCTCCTTCCCCCACATGCTGGGCAGACCACTTCCATTCCCTTCCCATGTCCTCGAAAGTCAGTAAGGAAGACTAAAACAAGGAAGTTTTCATAAGGTATGTTGCCTTCGTAATTTCAGAACCTCATACCACTACAAGTAAGCATCATTTCCCCCATTTTACAAATGAGGTAACTGAAATCCAATGTAAGCTCCCCTGACCGAATGGCAAAACTGGGTCTCAGGTCCTGGCCTGTGTGCCTACAAAGCCACACAACTTCATATTCAGTATTACTTCATAAATGCAAAATGAAGAGACATGTGACATGATATTGAATAAAAGACACATGTTATTAAATGCCAGATTCGATAATAGAGACTTTTAGGGCTAAATGAATTCAGAGTAGGACAAATCATTGTTTTATTCCTTTATCTATCCAAAATCATTTCTTACCCCTCACTTTTTGCTAGGCCCTGGTTTTTGATCTGAAGTAGAGGCCATACTACAGTATGTGGGCCAAATTGGCCTACTGCATGTTTTCATAAATAAAGATTTGTTGGAGCACAGCTGTGCCCATTTCTTTGCATATTGTCTGTGACTGCTTTCATTCTACAACAGCAGAGTGGAGTTGTCCCTGAGACTGCACAGCTTGCAAAGCCTAAAATATTTACTATCTGACCTTTTACAGAAAAAATTTGCTGACCCTTAATGGAAGAGTCACAGAAGACTTTGTAAAAGAGGTTGAACTTGACTAAGAAAGGAAAATGAAAACTCTGAGCACAGAAGGAGTCACAAATTCTGAATTTTCATTTGGCCCCACTACTCCATCTTCACACGACCTAGGGAAACAGCAATGTCTTTTGAGCTTCCTTGTCCTATAATTCATAAAATGGAGATAGTATCACCTGCTCAAATGGTCTCCTATGTTTATGTATGAGATGGATGACACAATAAATGATGATAATGGACAGCTACATTTTATTTCATACTTATTGATAGGCAATTTTCTAAGTAATTTATAAACAGTATCTTATTTAAACCTCTTTAACCCAGTGAAAGGATTGCTTGTATAAAGAAGCTACTTAAAAACAATTAGTATACTGTTTTTCATTTGTGTTTCTGGAGTCACACACTAGTTGGTCCAAGGAGAGCCTGGGGTGGAGGGCCAGGAAGGGGAATAAAATTAGGATTTGTTACAGAAGGAAGTCAGAAACAAAGAAGGACATAATCCTTAACTTCTGAGATGTAAAGACAAAATGGACAGTAAGACAATAATTTTGCAAGTTGGACAATTTTCTTGCAAGGATATTTAAAATTTTTTTAAATGTTTCTTTAAGGGCGTGGGAAGTGGGGCAGGCCAAGTGTGGAGGAACCAGCTCATCGAGTTGTCCCATAGTGGGGAGTAGATATCCATTCTGCTCATGTAGCTAGGCTAGATCTAAGGTAGCAAGATGTAGGGGAAGTAAAAGAACAGCTGCCCACCCATTTTCTGGCCTGGTGAATGGTGGAAAGAGAAAGGGGTGAGGGGAGAGGGAGAGCAAGAGGAAGGATGTGATTCTGATTTCCCTACTCTGCATTGGGGAGGAAAAGGCACCCTTACATCATATAAATGAGGGTGTAATTGAGGTTAATTGAGGGAAGGAGTCATTGCCCACACTGCATTTAGGATTCAGCCCAGGATCTTCTCTTCGGCTGCCCCAGCAGTGACCTGGGGCACAGGAGTACAGGTGGTTGGGAGAAGGAGCTTCTGGGCTTTAGCTTTTCTGAGCTGTGCTCAGTGCCCACAGTGTGGACACTGAGTGTGAGCCAGTGGACAGCCACAGTGTTCTTTGTCACATGGCAGAGTTTAGATCTGTAGCCATTAGGAGCAAGGAGAAGTAGAATCAGCTGGGGAGCAGCAGTGAGCTTGGTCCACGCCCAGAGAGAGCTCCAGCATTGCCACAGAAACCAGAGGGCCAGTAGCTTGTTCCTAGAGCCCTGAACCCTGAGCTCTCCTCACTACCTGATATGGTGTTGAAAGACACACACCTTCTTATCAAGACTTATGGTCATTGCCTGGAGAAAGCAGCAGGGGAGAGGAGCCTCTGAGAATCTGAGCATTTTCATCCAGAGAGACTAAACTATAGGAATTGTTGAATTCTTAGCTTAGATTCAATTTTTGTTTTTTAAAAAAATTTATTCTGCCCCTCTTCCCCCTGTTGTCTGCTCTCTGTGTCCATTTGCTGTGTGTTCTTCTGTGTCTGCTTGTATTCTCATTAGGTGGCTCTGAGAACCAAATCCTGGGACCATCTGGAGTGGGAGAGAAGTGATTACTCTCTTGTGCCATCTCAGCTCCCCTGCTATGTCTTCTTATTTTCTCTCCTCTGTGTGTCTTGTTGCATCATCTTACTATATCAGCTCTCCATGTCAGTGGCACTCCTGTGCAGGGTGACTTTTTCCCATGCAAGGAGGCATTCCCATGCAGGACAGCTCTCCTGTGTGGGGCTGCATTCCTACATAGATGGGCACTCTGTGTCGGCCAGCTCACTGTGTGGGCCAGCTTGCCCTCACCAGGAGGCCCTGGGCATCGAACTCTGGACCTCCTATATGGTAGATGGGAGCCCAATTGGTTGGGCCACATCCGTTTCCCTAGATTCCATTTTAAACAAGTTGGCATATTTAGTTTTCCCTTTCCAACCCTGCCACTCTTCCCATTAAGTGGGGAATGAGGGCTGAGGAGGTCAGATCAATTCCAGTCAAAATTATTTACAACTATATATTTTTTCTGTACAAACAAGTTGTATAGTGAGTTGAAAATAATAACCCTTTACACTATTATCATCTGCATTTGTACTCATCTATTTGAATCCAGAACCAAAGAACCACTGAAAGCTTTAAAAAGTTATACAAATGTAGACAACTATTGTCATTTTTGTTATTGTGATTGTCATTGTTAGGACCTAGGCTACGACACTAAAATCTAATTCAGGCTGGAACCTGTGTCCTGAAAGCAGGGTTCCTGCAAATCAATTAATGAAAGTAACAATATGTAATTTAATGTACAGAAGATCTGAACCACAGCTTGCCTGGGAGTTCTGTGGCAAGGAAGGGGTTGCCCTTCAGAGATGTGCATTTCTGCCCCCTCCATGTTTTAAAGCTCACTTTAGAGAAAAGGTTATAAACTGTCTTGGGCCTAGAAGGCCTGGATGTAGAAGAGTGTTTGCAGTTAGACAGCTTCTCTCCTCACTCTGCAGTCTAATGCTAGCAGCTGGGGACTGGTCCAGAGGGAAGAGCAGGAGGCCAATGATAGCAGGATGGGAAAGGGAAAGGATAGGTGTTGAAAGGGTGAGAATTCTGACTCAGGATGGTGAAGTGGTAAGGAGGAGTGGTGCTTTCTACCCTCTGAAAAGTCTCTAAGTTCCTCTGTGAAGTTCTGGCTATGGCCTAACTAGCTGGCAAATACTTCTGCATGCCTTGGAACACCATCTGCTGAATGTGTCCTGGTACATGCCAGCTGCCTGACTTTGAGTAATTTGGAAGTTATTTATGTTTCAAGCTCTAACTCCAGTCTCCAAACAACATCTTCCTACCAGGAAACTGTTTCCCTCCATCCTGGAGAGGTTTGCGAGCTCTCTGATTATTCCAGTGGGAGAAGCTGTCAAGACAGTTCATCTGGAGTTTTCATTTGGGTGATGAAAAATAATTATTTTTTAAAGTAGGAAGAGTTGAGGAGTATAAATAACAAGGCCTGGCTTTGGCTCCTGAAAACAGAGCCTTCATCCCAAATCTTTCCTAGCAGGTTAGGAAGGCTTCCAAGTTACAATTCTAGTGCTAAAATGTGGCTAAGTTTAGGCTGGGATCCAAACACATCGAAAACCTCTGCCTGCCAGACAGGTAAGGAAGAACTAAGCATGAGCAGGATTTAGTCTGAGGACAGCATTTTGTCTGTGAATGTTAACTTGTTTGCATCAATCTCAGGGAGTTTCTTGAAAAGCAAAAGGAATTGGCACACAGATAACTTCTCCCTCTGCTGCCTTTTGTTTCCTTATACTGTCTACATTTTTTATAATGAGCCTATATTTCTTTGCTTCTCAAAAAAAATCTTTAAAATGTAGGAATAAAAGCTTGGATCTTAGCTGCTGACATTCTGTACCCTTACATATTGCTTGAAAGGTGAGAAAACAATGACCCAGGTCTTTTTTAAGGCTTGTATCACTGCCCCGCTACTCCACCTAATTCTTAAAGATATATGCCAAGTGTTCTGTTCCAAAAAGTCCCTTCAAATCTGAATATGTTTTGGGTATTAGAGACTACTAGGGAATTATTGTTTGATTGTGGGGGACAATATAATGATATGTTGTGGATATATAGGAACAAATCCTTGATTGTAGGTGATATACACAGAAACATTGAAGAGTGAAGTGCTGTGATAACTGTTGCTTAATTTAAAATACTGTGGATGAAAAGGCAAATACAAAGCAAGTTTTGCAAAAATATAATAATTGTTTGATTCAGTGATTGCTATATAGGTATTCCTGTACTCGTCTTTCAATTTTTCGACTTGTCTGAAAATTTTTTTTTCATTTTAAAAACAATTTATTGAAGTATATCATTCATATATGGAAACACATAAATATTTAAATAAATAACAAAAGTTGTGAGCTTATAAAACAAACATGAATAACTTCATACAGGGCTCCCATACATCACCCTACAAAAATACTGTATTAGTCAGCCAAAGGGTTGCTGATGTAAAATACCAGAAATCTTTTGGCTTTTATAAAGGGTATTTATTTTGGGGTAGAAGTACAGTTACCAGGCCATAAAGCGTAAGTAACTTCCCTCACCAAAATCTGTTGCCACGTGTTGGAGCCAATGTCTGCAAGGGTTCAGGGCCCCTCTTCCTCTCTTGGCTCCATGGTCCCATCTTCTTCCAATATCAGCTGTAGGCTGGGATAAGTCTTGTCTCTCTATCAGGGCTTGTTTCTCTCTGGGCTCAGCTGCTCTGTTCTCTGTACAAGGCCGGCTATAGACTATCAGGTGAATGGCTCATCTCTCTTCCCAGGGTCTCTGCCATGACTAACATATCTGCTTCTCTGTGTGCTTACTTCCCAGGGCTGAAAACTCCAATGGACTCTTCTGCCATGTCATTTTCTCTGTGAGTCCCTGCCCACCAAAGAGACAAGAGACTCAACATCCTATAGATGTGACCCAATCAAAGTCCTAATCATAATTCTATCACACCAGAGGAATAGACCAATTTACAAACAATCCAATATCTATTTTTAGAATTCATAAACAATATCAACTGCCACAAATACCTTGCACTTTTTGTGAAACATTTGTAACAAATTATGACAGAGCAAAGTATTACTACTAACTCTAGTCCATAGTTTACATTTGGTGTATTTTCCTCCCAACCCACTCTATTATTTTTTTTGTTCATAAACTGTATAATTTATATAAAGTGTACAATCAATGGCATTTGGTATAATCACTGAGCTGTGTATTCATCACTTCAACCAACATAGGGCACTTTCATTACTCAAAACCAAAACCAAAACTCAAAAAATACCCCATTGTCATACCCATATGTTAGCACTACTAATTACAAATACTATGATGTGCTTTCACTATTTCTATTCATTTCCAAATATTTACAAACAATTTTTTACCAAATCTGCACAGAATAAACCTAAGATTCCATTCTATAACCACAATCTTTTCTCTGGTGACTTCTATTCTAGTTATTAACTTCATGAGTTTGCTCATTATATTTAGTTCATAATAGCAAAGTCATGCAATATTTGTCCTTTTGTGCTTGGTTTGCTTCACTCGACATAATGTCCTTCAGGTTCATCCATGTTGTCATATGCTTCATGACTTCATTTCTTCTTACAACTGAATAATATTCTATTAGGTGTATATACCAGAGTTTGCTTATCCATTTGCCAGTTGATGGACATTTGGATTGATTCCATCTTTTGTCCATTGTGAATGATGTCACCATGTACATTGATGTGCAGATGTCTGTTTGTGTCACTACTCTCAATTCTTCTGGGTATATACCTAGTAGCTGTATTGCCAGGCAATCATGGAGATCTATAACTTCCTTAGGAACTGCCAAACAGACTTCCACAGTGGCTGCATCATTCTACATTCCCACTAACAGTGAATAAATATTCCTATCTCTCCTCATCCTCTCTAACACTTGTAGTTTTCTGTTTTGTTAATAGTGGCCATTCTAGTAAGTATGAAATGACATATCTCATTGTAGCTTTGATTGGCATTTCTCTAAGAGCCAGTGATGCTGTACATATTTTCATGTGTTTTTATGGCCATTTGTATTTCTTCTTTAAGAAAATGTCTATTTTTGTCTTTTGCCTTTTTTTTTTAGGAGGTCCCAGAGAATGAACCCAGGACCTGGTACATGGAAAGCAAGTGCCCAACCACTGAGCTACATATGTTCCCTAATGAGAGTTGGCGTTTTGTTTGTTTGTTTGTTTTTGTTTTTAGGAGGTATTGGGGATTGAACCTGGGACCTCAGTGTACATGGGAAGCAGGCACTCAACCACTTGAGCTACATCTGCATCCTGTGCCCTCCCCCCCCCCTGATTTTTAAATTAGGTCATTTGTCTTCTTCTTGTTAAGTTGTAGGATCTCTTTATTTTATTTTTTTTAAGATTTATTTTTTATTTATTTCTTTCCCCATCCCCCCTCCATTGTCTGCTCTCTGTGTCCATTTGCTGTGTGCTCTTCTGTGTCCACATGCATTCTTGTCAGCAGCACAGGGAATCTGTGTTTCTTTTTTGTTGCATCATCTTGCTGTATCAGTTCTCCATGTGTGTGGTGACACTCCCGGGCAGGCTGTGCATTTTTGCCTGGGGTGGCTCTCCTTATGGGGAGCACTCCTTGCGTGTGGGGCTTCCCTATGCAGGGGACACCCCTGTATGGGCCGGCACTCCTTGCATGCATCAGCACTGCACATGGGCCAGCTCACCACATGGGTCAGGAGACCATGGGTTTGAACCCTGAACCTCCCATGTGGTAGGTGGGCACTCTATCAGTTGAGCCAATTCTGCTTCCCTATATCAGGAATATTAGACACTTGTAGGATGTGTGATTTCAAAATATTTTCTCTCATTGAGTAGGCTGCCTTTTTACCCTCTTCACAAAGTCCTTTGAGGTGCAGAAGTGTTTCATTTTGAGGAGGTACCATTTATCTATTTTTTCTTTTGTTGCTTGTGCTTTGGATATAAGGTTTAAGAGACCTATACCTACTACAAAGTCTTGTAGATGTTTCTCTACATTATCTTCTAGGAGTTTTATGGTCCTGGCTTTTATGTTTAGGTCTTTGATCCATTTTGAGTTGATTCTTGTACAGGGAGTGAGATAGACACCTTCTTTCATTCTCTTGGTTATGAATATCCAGTTCTCCTGGTACTGTTTATTGAAGAGACTGTTCTGCCCCAGAAAAGTGGAATTGGTAGGCTTATCAAGTATCACTTGACCATAGAGATGGAGATCTATTTCTGAACTCTCAATTTGATTCCATTGATCAATGTGTCTGTCTTTATGCCAATACCATACTGTTTTGACCACTGTAGGTTTATAATACACTTCAAGATCAAGGAGTGTGAGTCTTCCAAATTCACTCTTCTTTTTTTAGGGTGTTTTTGATTATTTGAGGTCCCTTCCCTTCCAAATAAATGTGGTAATTGACTTTTCTATTTCTGTATGGTAGGCTCTTGGAATTTTGGTTGGTATTGCATTGAATATATGCATTAATTTGGGTAGAATTGATATCTTCATGATGTTTAGTCTTCTAATTCAGGAACATGGAATGTCCTTCCATTTGTTTAGGTCTCCTTTTATTTCTTTTAACAGTGTTTAGTAGTTTTCTGAATACATATCTTTTACATTTCTGGTTAAATTAATTCCTAGATATTTGAGTCTTTTTGTTGCTATTGTAAATGGAATTTTTTTCTTGATTTCCTCCTTAGCTTGTGATTATTAGTGTATAGAAATGCAACAGATTTTTTTTGTGTTAATCTTGTATTCTGCCACTTTGCTGAACTCATTTATTAGCTCAAGTGGTTTTGTTGCAGATGTCTCAGGATTTTCTAAATATAGGATCATTTCATCTGTAAATAGTGAGAGTTTTACTTCCCCTTTTCCAATTTGGATGCCTTTTACTTATTTATTTTTCTTGCCTAATTGCTCTACCTAGAACTTCTAACACAATGTTGAATAACAGTGGTGAGAGTGGGCATCCTTGTCCTGTTCCTCATCTAAGAGGAAAAGTTTTCACCCTCTCCCCCTTGAATACAATATTAGCTATGGATTTCCATATACACCCTTTATTATATTGAGGAACGTTCCTTCTACATCTATCTTTTGAAGGTTTTTGATCAAGAAAGCATACTAGATTTTGTCAAATGCCTTTTCTGCATCAGTTGAGATGATCATGTATTTTTCCTTTCAATTTGTTAATGTGGTGTATAACATTAATTGTTTTTCTTATACTGAACCACCCATTGCATGCCAGGAATAAAATCCACTTGTTTGTGATGTATAATTGTTTTTATATGTTGTTTAATTTGATTTGCAAGTATTTTGTTGAAAATTTTTGCATCTATGTTCATTAGGGAGATTGTAATTTTCTTTTTTTCTTTTAATTTTTTTATTTAATTCATTTTTTAAAAAAATATTACACTCAGAAACATGAGGTCCCATTCAACCCCACCTCCCCCAACCCCCACTCCCCCCACAGCAACACTCTCTCCCGTCATCATGACACATCCATTGCACCTGGTAAGTACATCTCTGGGCATCGCTGCACCCCATAGTCAATGGTCCACATCATAGCCCACACTCTCCCACGTTCCATCCAGTGGGCCCTGGGGGGATCTACAATGTCCCATAGTTGTCTGTGAAGCACCACCCAGGACAGCTCCAAGTCCCGAAAACGCCTTCACATCTCATCTCTTCCTCCCATTCCCTGCACCCAGCAGCCACCATGGCCACCCTTCCCACACCAATGCCACATTTTCTCTGTGGACATTGGATTGGTTGTGTCCATTGCACATCTATGTCAAGTGGGGGCTTAGATTCCACATGGATACTGGATGCAATCCTCCTGCTTTCAGTTGTAGGCACTCTAGGCTCCATGGTGTGGTGGTTGACCTTCTTCAACTCCATGTTAGCTGAGTGGGGTAAGTCCAAAAAATCAGAGTGAAAGAGCTGAAGTCTGTTGAGGCTCAGGGCCTGGCTATCATACTGTCAATCCAGAGATTCAAATCCCCTAAATATATCTTAAACACCAACACCAACTACAATTCCAGTAAAGTATCATGAAAGTCTTATGAAAAGAGATCCCATCTGAGTCCAGTTCCATCACGCAGAAACACCAACTCCAAAGAAGGGCCATCTGACATGGCAGTGAACCCCATCTGCCATGACCATAGAACCCGTGGGTCTCTTTATCCCTCAAAAGAACCAATACCTGGGGTTGTATCTACTTTATCTGTCTCTGAGACTCTGCTCAGGTGTGCATAAGGGCAATCCTTCTGACAACCTTCAGACTCTTTTTAGAGCCTCGTAGCCATATAAACTCATTTCTCCTTTCCATTTCCCCCTTACATTAGGTCAAACAGCATTTTAAAATCATGTTATTATATGTAGACAGGGATATTCTGCTGATCCGCATTGAACCTTTAATTCAAGGTCATTTTCTAGTTGCATCTTCAGCTGGTATTTGGTAGTGATCCCTTGGTGCCAGGGAGGCTCATCCCCGGGTGTCATGTCCCACGCTGGGGGGAATGCACTGCATCTACATGCTGAGTTTGGCTTCGAGACTGGCCACATTTGAGTAACATGAAGGCTGTCAGGAGGAAACTCCCAGGTACAATGCTGCTCTAGGCCTTGTTCTTATTGCAGGCATATAGGCTCACAACATAGTCATTAGTATCAGGAGCCCACTGTTGGACCCTCATTCCTTCCTGGTTCTTACCGTTGCACCTGGGGGACTGCCGCTGCTCCCCTAGGGACCATGACAGAGCACCCCCGGCCAGGAACCCAGTACCACCCCAGCTGTTGTTTTTAATTGTTCCACTATGAGTATACCTAAACATTACCATGCACCCTGGACATATGCCCTGTATAACTCCCTGTCAACCATATATAGCCTGTCAATAACATCCCATACCAGTATTCCTCCGCTGTCATTGTTGAACCACTCTGTGATCCAAAACTTCCTGTAAAGTGAATCCCAATATAATATCAGGTTCCCTTACTAGTAAAATGGAATATAGCGATGAATTTAAAGGTTAGATCTAGACTACATTTTGATTTGGAAAAATTTCTACATCCTGTCTTTTTCTTTTCTTTTTTCCTAATTATTGAGCTTCTCTTCACAAGAGTCTTAGGTCACAGTAATTCATATATACAATATACAGTGCTCCCACACATCCACCATAAAACCTTTTCCCTTCCACAGTGATAATCTTTTAACTTATTCATATCATATTTACTGAAACTGATGTACAGACTCCGAAACAATAGCTTTCAAACAAGGTGACATCTGTGCTTACCATGTGGTCCATACTTTAGGATATACAGTTTTCTAAATTTTTTAGTTATCCTATGTTTTACATTATGGTTTACATTATTAGTCTGTCATCCCCTGTATGTTTTTGGTGTAATATTACATGTTTTATATTCATCCTCGTGTACTCTCGCGAAACTCCTCTCTTGCCCCCACATTTACCTTGGTTCCATCCATTCAATATCCATTTTCCCCTCCCCTTGGGGCCCACAGCGACAGCCAATCTCCATTTCCCGAGGAGCCATGTCCAGAGATACTTGCAACAGTGTTCAGGGCCTGACTTGCTCAACTGCCCTAATGCCCTGGGAGCCACCCTTTCTCTCGAGAGATACAGTTCTCTCTATTTGATGGCATTAGTCCTCCTCAGGATGTGGGACCACCCCAACTCTCACTTCTTGGGTCTCTACCCAATGGTACAACCCACCCTGGCAAAATGAGCATTCAGACATTCCCCAGGAGTCCGTCCCACATCAGGCCATCCCCTCCGAGCATCCTAAACAGGTAACCCTCCTAATTATATTTTGATACGATTTTCTCAGCATTTTACTCTCAACCAACACCTGACACTCTCCTATGTTCGTATGTTGCCCCTCCCTCCCCCCAATTTTGTGGGCAATATTACCCATCCGCCCATCCCCAGCCCCCCTCAAACCCGCAAAGCCCCACCCAAAGGCAACCCCTTGCCCCCATTTTATCTCTTCTTTGTGCTCATACTTACTGCCAGCTCATCATAGATTCCACCCCTGAAGACGTCGGCTCACATCCATCCTCCACCCCCCGATTTTCTGTAAGCCTATTTTCCAGTCTCTAGCTCTCTGAGGCAGCTTGTTTATTTCATATCATTGAGGTCATGTATTATTTGTCCTTCAATGCCTGGGTTGTTTCACTCAACATAAGGTTCTCAAGATTCATCCATGTTATCACGTGTGTTTGTAGTGTATTTGTTCTTACAGCCGAGTAGTATTCCATTGTGTGTATATACCACATTTTATTGATCCACTCGTCTGTTGATGGGCATTTGGGTTGATTCCAACTTTGGCGATAGTGAACAATGCTGCTATGAACATTGGTGTACATATATCGGTTTGTTTCCTTGTTTTCAGTTCTGCTGGATATCTACCCAGTAGTGGTATTGCTGGGTCATATGGCAAATCTGTGGTTAGTTTTTTGAGAAACCGCCAAAGTGTCCTCTAGAATGGTTGGATCCTTCTGCATTCCCACCAGCAGTGGATGAGTGTTCCCCTTTCTTCACATCCTCTCCAGCATTTGTATTCTTCTGTTTTTTTCATAGGTGCCAATCTTATGGGACTAAGATGGTATCTCATTGTAGTTTTGATTTGCATTTCCCTGATACCTAGAGATTTGGAGCATTTTTTCATATGTTTTTTAGCCATTTGTATTTCTTCTTTGGAGAAGTGTCTGTTTAAATCTTTTCCCCATTTTTTAAATGGGTTGTTTATCTTTTTATTTTCAAGATATAGGAGTTGTTTATATATGCAAGTTATAAGTCTCTTATCAGATATATGGTTACCAAATATTTTCTCCCATTGTGTGGGTTCCCTTTTTACTTTCTTGACAAACTCCTTTGAGGTGCAGAAGGCTTTAATTTTGAGGAAGTCCCATTTATCTATTTGTTCTTTTACTGCTCGTGCTTTTGGTATGATATTCATGAAGCCATTTCCTATTACAAGGTCCTGTAGATGTTTCCCTACACTGCTTTCCAAGATCTTTATGGTCTTGGTTCTTATATTTAGGTCTTTGATCCATCTTGAGTTGATTTTTGTATATGGTGTGAGATGGTAATCCTCTTTCATTCTTCTACATATGGCTATCCAGTTCTCCAGGCACCATTTGTTGAATAGGCCATTCTCTCCCAGTTGAGAGGGTTTGGTGGCTTTATCGAATATTATATGGCTATATATATGAGGTTCTATATCAGAACTTTCCATTCGATTCCATTGGTCTGTGTGTCTCTTGTTATGCCAATACCATACTGTTTACACTACTGTAGCTTTGTAGTATGTTTTTAAGTCAGGAGGTGTGATTCCTCCAATTTCATTTTTCTTTTTCAATATGTCTTTGGCTCTTCGGGGCCTCTTTCCTTTCCAAATAAATTTCATAGTTTTTCTAGTTCCTTAAAGAAGGGTGTGTTGATTTTTATTGGGATTGCATTGAATGTGTAGATCAGTTTTGGTAGGATAGACATCTTAATAATATTCAGTCTTCCTATCCATGAACAAGGAATATTCTTCCATTTATTTAGGGCTTCTTTGATTTCCTTGAACAGTCTTGTATAGTTCTCGGTGTATAAGTTTTTTACCTCTTTAGTTAAATTTATTCCTAAGTATTTGATTTTTTTATTTACTATTGTGAATGGTATTTGTTTCTTGATTTCCTCCTGATCTTGCTCATTATTGGTGTACAGAAATGCTACTGATTTTTGCGCATTGATCTTATAACCTGCGACTTTACTAAACTCATTTATGAGTTCTAGAAGCTTTGTTGTAGATCTCTCAGGGTTTTCTATGTATAGGATCATGTCATCTACAAATAATGAAATTTTGACTTCTTCCTTTCCAATTTGAATGCCTTTTATATCTGGTTCTTGCCTCAGTGCTCGAGCAAGTACTTCTAAGACAATGTTAAATAGGAGCGGAGACAATGGGCATCCTTGTCTTGTTCCTGAGTTTAGAGGGAAGGATTTTAGGATTTCTCCATTGTAAACAATGTTGGCTGTAGGTTTTTCATATATACTCTTTATCATGTTCAAAAAATTTCCTTGTATTCCGTTCTTTTGGAGTGTTTTTATCAAGAAAGGGTGCTGTATTTTGCCAAATGCTTTTTCTGCATCTATAGAAATAATCATGTGACTTTTTTCCTTCTATCTGTTTATATGGTGTATTACATTGATTGATTTTCTTATGTTGAACCATCCTTGCATACCTGGAATAAATCCCACTTGGTCATGGTGTATAATTCATTTAATGTGTTGTTGAATACGATTAGCAAGTATTTTGTTAAGTATTTTTGCATCTAGGTTCATTAGAGAAATTGGTCTGTAATTTTCCTTTCTTGTGGTGTCTTTGTTTGGCTTTGGTACTAGGGTAATGTTGGCATCATAGAAAGAGTTCGGCAATGTTCCTTCTGTTTCGATTTTTTGGAATAGTTTCAGCAGGATTGGTGTTAGTTCTTTCCAGAATGTTTTGTAGAATTCACCTGTGAAGCCGTCTGGCCCTGAGCTCTTCTTAGTTGGGACATTTTTAATGACTGATTCTTTCTCTTTGCTTGTGATTGTTTTGTTAAGATGATCAATTTCTTCTTTCGTCAATATCAGTTGCTTATGTGTTTCTAGGAATTTGTCCATTTCCTCTAAATTGTCATTTTTCTTGGGATATAGTTTTTCAAAGTATCCTCTTATGATAGTCTTTATTTCTTTGGGGTCAGTGGTGATATCGCCTTTCTCATTTCTTATTTCTCTCTTTTTTTCTTTGTTAGTCTCACTAAAGGTTAGTCAATTTTGTTGATCTTCTCAAAAAACCAGCTCTTGGTCTTGTTTATCTTTTCAAGTGCTTTCTTATTTTCTATTTCATTTAGTTCTGCTCTTATCTTTGTTATTTCCTTCCTTCTTCTTCCTGTTGGGTTACTTTGTTGTTGTTTTTCTAATTCCATCAAATGTGCAGTTAGTTCTTCAATTTTTGCTCTTTCTTCTGTTTTGATATATGAATTTATGGCTATAAATGTCCCTCTCAGTACTGCTTTTGCTGCATCCCATAAATTTTGGTATGTTGCGTTATCATTATCATTTGTTTCAAGGTAGTCATTGATTTCTTTTGAGATTTCCTCTTTGACCCACTGTTTTTCTAAGAGTGTGCTGTTTAATTTCCAAATCGTGGTGTGAAATCTGGGCCTCTGTCCCTTGCAAATTTCCAGCTTCACTCCACTGTGGTCAGAGATATTGTTTTGTATGATTTCGATCTTTCTGAATTCATTAAGCCTTTCTTTGTGGCCTAGCATATGGTCTATCTTGGAGAATGATCCATGTGCGCTTGAGAAAAATGTATATCCTGCTGTGTTTGGGTGTAATGATCTATATATGTCTATTAGATTCAGCTCTTCTAATATACTGTTCAAATGTTTTGTTTCTTTAGTGATTCTCTTTTGAGATGTTCTGTCCAGAGTTGATAGTGGTGTATTAAAATCCCCCACTATAATTGTAGATGCATCTATTTTTTCACTTAGTTTTCCCAGCGTTTGTCTCACGTATTTAGAGGCACCCTTGTTAGCAGCATAAATATTTATGATTGTTCAATCTTCTTGACAGATTGTCCCTTTCACTAAAATGTAGTATCCTTCTTTGTCTCTCACAATTGTTTCACATTTAAAGTCTATTTTGTCTGATATTAATATAGCTACTCCTGCCTTTTTTTGGTTATTGTTTGCTTGTATGATTGTTTTCCAGCCATTCACTTTCAACCTCCATGAGTCTCTGGGTCTAAGATGTGTCTCTTGTAGACAGCATATAGATGGGTCATATTTCCTTATCCAATGTCCCAGTCTGAATCTTTTGATAGGTGAGTTTAATCCATTGACATTCAGTGTTATTACTTTCAAGGAATTATTTGTGTTAGCCATATTTTGATTGGATTTGTGTTTGTCATATTTTGTTTGTATTTTTTCCTTCTATTTTTGTCTTTTTTGTTGTGCTTGCACTCTCCTCCAACTCTGCCTGTCCTGTTTTTTCCTTTCTTCAGGCAGAACTCCCTTTAGAATTTCTTGAAGGGGAGGTTTCTTGTTGGTATACTCTTTCTGTTTCTGTTTATCTGTGAATATTTTCAACTCTCCATCATTTTTGAATGCTAGTTTAGCTGGATAGAGTATTCTTGGTTGAAATTTTTTTCCTTTAGTACCTTGACTATATTATACCACTGCCTTCTTTCCTCCATGGTTTCAGATGAGAAATCAGCACTTAATCTTATGGAGCTTCCCTTGTATGTGATGGTTTTCTTTTCTCTTGCTGCTTTTAGAATTTTCTCTTTGTCTTGAGCATTGGATAATTTGACAAGTATATGTCTTGGGGTGGGCCTGTTGGGGTTTATGACTAGTGGAGTGCGCTGTGCTTCTTGGATATGTACATCTGTCTCTTTCAGTAGATTTGGGAAGTTTTCAGCCATTATTTCCTGCAACACTCCTTCTGACCCCTTCCCCTTCTTTCTCCTTCTGGAATGCCTGTAATATGTATGTATAAGCGTTTTGCATTATCATTCAGGTCCCTAAGTCCTAGCTGGATTTTTTCTATCTTTTTATCGACCACTTCTACTATCTGTTTGATTTCTGATGTACTGTCTTCCACATCACTAATTCTCTGCTCTGCCTCTTCTAGTCTGCTGATATTTGCTGCAAGTGTATTTTTGATTTCTTGAACTGTGGTGTTCATTTCCATCATATCTGTTATCTTTTTGCGTATGTCTGCAATTTCCCCTCCAAGTGTTGTCGTGTTGTTAACCTCTTCCTTTACTTCATCAAATTTGTCGGTGATAAATGTTCTGAGATCTTTCATTGCTTGTGTGAAGTTCTGCTCCCCTTCCTGATTTTTAGTTTGTTGATTGGATTCAGCCATGTTTTCCTGATTACTGGTTTGGTTTGTAGATTTTTATTGCTGTCTGGTCATCATTTTTTCCTTGACAGGTTTAATCAGCTCCTTAGCCTCTTTGTCTAGTCTTGGAGATTAATTAGCTGTTGTTTTTGCATTTTATATCTTTTCTTTGTCACTTTGTTCTTCTTATTCTAATTTGTTATTGCTGGTTAAGTTCACTTTAAAGGAAAGTATTAGTGCCGGGGAAAGGCAATTGTGTAAGCAAGGAAAAAGTGTAAAGTAGTATTGGTGATATATGTTAACAAAGCAACAATATGAGATGTGGGAAGACGGAAGTTAGATTCATGTAAATTGTGTAGAGTTATAGCAGTAGGTAGAGTACCTATAATGAGGTAGGTGACTGAATATGGGAGGAATATGGTATGAACTAAAAAGCTATTGTTTTCATGAGAGAGGGAAAGAGAAAAGAAAGGTAATAGTTTCAAGAGTGGATAACAGACAGAAAACAAAACAAAGGTATTAGAAATTAAGAGTTAGACACTTTGTGGATCAAAGAAAGGGAGGTGGAATATAGGAGAGATAGTATATGATGGTGGATATCAAGATGTAGGGGAAAGGGGATAGTGTAGATAGCCAAAATCTATTCACACAGAAATGAGGCAGTGGAGGATGAGGAAATCCAGCAAATGTGAGGTGTTTCCTGCAGCACCTATTGTATAGTTAAGATAAAATAGAATAAGAAGAAGATGGGGGACGAGAGAGAGAGAGAGAGAGAAAAAAAAAGACTTTAGGGGATACTGGGAGAAAAGACTAGGGGATAATGCAATGTTAGCAATCAGAACATTAAAAAAATAAAATAAAAAATTAAAATAGAGTAAAAATAAAAACAAAACAAAAGAAAACAAAAAAGAAAAAAAGAAAACGTTGAGGGCTAGGACATTCAAGGACCTCAGATGGAACTCAGGGCGTGATGGATTCAGGGATGGAAAGTCTGAGATATTGAGGACTCAAGAGGTGTGAGACTCTGGGGTGTGGGCCACCAGGGTTTAGGGGACTCAGACCTGGCAACCTCAAGTCTGGTTAACAGGAAGCCTGGGAGCACCACAGTGCATCACAGCCTTCAGCGATCCCCGCAGCTGGATGCCAGCCCTATAGGTGAGGTCACATCCACAAGCTCTATCCTGTGTTCTGTACCCCACAATTCACTCACTTACTGGGGTCCATTCTGTGGATATATCACCAATTGACTTCAGGACCCCTCCCACCCTGTGATCCCCCGGAATGGCCACCTGGGGGCGCCTCTAGGCTGCAGCCAATTTAATGACTCAGATCAATAGCCAGGTCTGGGGAGGGGCTCCAGCCGGAAACGCTAATAACAGAGTCCAGACCCGAAATTCCCATGCTTTGCAAAATATTTCCCTAATCAGCTTCCAAACGTCTCCCACCCTACCAGACCCTGGTGGCGTCTCTTTATTGCTATCACTTTAAGTCCACTGTAGATCGGCAGCCGGGCTTGGGGGGGGGCATGGCTCTAGGCGGAAGTGCTATTGTTTGTGTCCGCAATCAAAAATTCCCCCCGCTTTGCCATAAAACTCCCATTTGTCTCCCCAAATCGGTCTGCAAGTGCCTCCTGTCCTATTAACCCCCCAATAGGCTGCTTAGGGCTTATGAATTCCCCAGTACTGCAGAGCCTCCAAAAAAAAAAAAAAAATTGCGGCAGCGCCCTATGCCGTGGCTCCGCCCACCCAAGGAGGGAACTTTCCGCTCGGAGCCAGGACCTCTGTGTTTATTTTATAGATGTATTTTCTCTGTTACCTTCCCACCAAATCGTTGTCCAGATACCTCCTGACCCGCAAAAATTCCGGAACAGCCTGGTCCCGAAGAGGCTCCAATGCCACCCAGCCGCTTCCCTGCAGGAGATACTATCAGGCAAGTTCACTCAGCCACCATCTTGCCCCGCCCTCTCCCTGTAATTTTCTTGTATCTATATCCAGCTTTGGTATTAGGATGATGTTGGGTTCATAACATGTGTTGGGTAATTTCCCTCCTTTTCAATTTTTTTCGGAAATGTTTAATCAGGATTAGTATTAATTCTTCTCAAAATATTTGGTAGAATTCACCTGTGAAGCCATCTGGTCCTGGACTTTTATGTGTTGGAAGATTTTTGATGACTGATTTAACCTCTTTACTTACAATTGGTTTGTTGAGTTCTTTACTTCTTGTAGAGTCAATATAGGTTGTTCGTACATTTCTAGGACTTTGTCCATTTTGTTAGGTTGTCTAATTTGTGTAATACAGTTTCACATAATATCCTCTTCCCCCCACCCCCCTCGTTGTTTTGCACTCACTGTCTGCTCTCTGTGTCTGTTCGTTGTATATGCGCATCTTCTTTTTAGGAAGCACTGGGAACCGAAACTAGGACCTCCTGTGTGGAAGGGAGCACCCAGTGTCTTGAGACACCTCCACTCCCACCTGTTGTGTCTCTCACTGTGTTTCCTTGTGGTTACTCTTTGTTGCATCATCTCATGGCATTATCTTGTTGTGTCAGCTCACTACACCAGCACATTGCATCAACTTACTGTCTTGCTTGTCCTCTTTAGGAGGCACTGGGAACTGAACCCAGGAACTCCCATGTGGCAGGTGGACACCCAACTGCTTGAATCACATCTGCTTCCCTCATAATATCCTCTTATGATCCTTTTTATTTCTGTGGGGTTGGTCATAATGTCTCTCTTTTCATTCCTGATTTTTTTTGCATCTTTTCTCTTTTTTTTTCTTTTTTAGTCTTGCTAAGGATTTGTTAATTTTAATGGTTTTCTCAAAGAATTAGCTTTTGCTTTTTTTGATCTTGTATATATTTTTTTCTTCTCAATTTCATTTATTTCTGCTTTCTTTACAATTGGTTTGCTATTCTTTTTCTAGTTTCTCCAGTTGTTCAGTTATTTCTTTGATTTTATCACTTTCTTCTAAGGTAAGCATTTAGGACTATAAATTTCTATCTCAACACTGCCTTCACTGTATCCTGTAAGTTTTGGTATGTTTTGTTCCAGTTTTCATTTATTTCAAGATATATAATAATTTCTCTTGCAATTTC
This sequence comes from Dasypus novemcinctus, assembly GCF_030445035.2. Lineage (NCBI taxonomy): Eukaryota > Metazoa > Chordata > Mammalia > Cingulata > Dasypodidae > Dasypus > Dasypus novemcinctus. The sequence continues at coordinate 20,383,025 of NC_080698.1, forward strand.
TCCTTTGACACACTGATTGTTTAGCCTGCATATATTAGAAAAATTTCCCCTTTCCCACCTATGATTGATTTCCAGTGTCATTCCATTATGACCTGAGAAGGTACTTTATGTAATTTCAATCTTCTTGAGTTAATTGAGAGCTGTATTGTTGCCCAAAATGTGGTATATCCTGGAGAAAGATCCATGAGCACTTAAGAAGAATGTATAACCTGCTGATCTGGGGTGCAATGTTCTCTGTATGTCTGCTAGGTACAGCTTGTTAATCATATTACTCAAGTTCTCTGTTTCCCTGTTGAACTTCTCTCTAGTTGTTCTATCTATTGGTGTGAGTGGCATGTTGAAGTCTCCAACTGTTAGTGTAGAGACATCTCTTTCTGCTTTCAGTTATACCAGACTTTGCCTTGTGTATTTAGGGCACCCTGGTGAGATGCATAGATGTTTATGACTGTTACTCCTCCTGGTGGATTGGTCCTTTTATTAATATATAATGACCTCCCATATCTCATCACTTTTTTCTGCATTTAAAATCTGTTTTGTCTCCCACTTGTATAGCTATTCCTGCTCTCTTCTGGTCACTATTTGCTTGAAATATCTGTTTCCAAGCTTTCACTTTCAATCTATTTGCATGCTTGGGTCTAAGATGAGTCTCCAATAGACAGCATATGGATGACTCATGTTTTCTTATCCATTCTGTCAGGCTATGTCTTTTGATTGGGTAGTTTAATCCACTAACATTCAATGTTATTACTGTAAAGTCATTACTTACTTTAGCTATATTATCCTTTTGCTTTCATATGTCACATTTTATTTTTGTCCATCTTTTTTTAACTTTTAGTTACCCTTTCTGATGTCCTTCACTCCAAGCCTCTCTCTCTTGTCTTTTCTTTTCTGGCTGCAGAACTCCTTTCAGTGTTTCCTGAAGAGATGGATTCTTGTTTACAAACTCTTAGTTTCTGTTCATCTGTGAAAAATTTAAGCTCAGTCATATTTGAAGAACAGTTTTGCTAGATAAAGAAGTCTTGGATGGCAATTTTTCTCTTTCAGTACCATAATTATATCATACCATTGCCTTCTTTCCTCCATGGTTTCTGAAGAAAAATCTGCACTAAGTTTTATTGGATTTCCCTTGTATGTGATGTTTTGCTTTCCCCTTGCTGTTTTTAGAACTTTCTTTTTATCTTTGGCATTTAGCATTCTGCATATTATGTGTCTTGGGGAAAGTCTATTTGGATTATTCTACTTGGAGTACGCTGTGCTTCCTGGACACATATATTCATGTTTTTCATGAGATTTGGGAAATGTTTGGCCATTCTTCCCTCAAATACTCTTTCTTTTCCTTTTCCCTTCTGGTTTCCTTCTGGAATTCCCATAGCAAATTTGTTGGTGTGCTCCATGTTATCATTCAACTCCCTGAGTGCCTGCTCCATTTTTTCCATTCTTTTCTCTCTCCATTCTTCTTTCTTTTTAATTTCAGTTGTTTTTCCTCTATGTCACTGATTCTTTCTTCCATGATTTCAAATCTGCTATTATGAACCTCTAATGTATTTTTAATCTCATTTATTGTGTCTTTCAGTCCCATAAGTTCTGATATTTTTCTATCCAAGATTTTGAATTTTTCTTTGTGCTCACTCAGTGTCTTCTTGATATCTTTTATTTCTTCAGCCCTGTTGTTCTTTAACATGATTTGATTAAGGAGATTTGTATGAACTTCAGTGGTTAGGCATTTCAAGTCCTGTGTCTCATCTGGAGCTTTGATTTGTTCATTTGCCTGAGCCATATGTTCCTTTTTCTTTGTATGACTTGTAAATTTTTGCTGATATCTAGACATCTCATTAACATGCTGTGTTTACTCTGGTTTGCAATTTCCTTCTTTTGCCTAGGGATTTACTGTTAAGTAGCTGTGTACTACCATTGTTCTTTGACTCTTGGTTCAACTTGTTCTAGATATTTAGAATTGCCCTTGTTTAACTGCAAAACAGGGCCAAGGACCCAGTAATTGGGTGCAGGCCCATTTCCAAGAGCTTTGGAGAGGTTGACAGTAAAGGCACCTGCTTGCCTCACTTCTTTATTTTTCCTTTTTAATGCACTTTTCTGGTCTGTCAGCAGATGGTGCTCATTGGCAACCTCTCAGCTCAGACCCCAGGTGCTAGGGGGGAATGCATTGAGTGTAACTCTTCAGGTTGGTGGGTGGAAAAGAAGCCATGTCCTAGGTCTACCCAAATCTCAAATTTTCTCAGAGGCTTTTCTCCACCCTTGGCTGGCCACACCCTCTCTCCCTCTGCCTTTTCAGCAACCAGCCCATGGCAGTAGGGAGAAGGCAAATTATCTTTAGTTCCCTATGGGCTCTCAGGGAAAACAATGTTATGGCCTAGAAATGTGTGACCCCTCCAATACAGCAAACCAAGTTTGCTGGCCAAAATCTGAATTTGCTATAGGCTGTGTCTCTCCCTCTCCCCTTTCTTAGGGAAAAGGACTTCTGCAGCTCCTTCAGTCCACAGCCACTGCAATCCATAGACTGCTCTGTAAATGGGGAGAAGGGCATCCACTACTGCTTTTGTAGCTCTACTCATGGGATTTTTCAGCCAGTTGAGACTACTTTCCCTCACACTTCTCTTTTCTGGATGGTGTCTTGTCTTCCCCTGGTTTCCTGAGACTCAGAGAAACCTTCCTAACAGGCTCTGCCTTTCCTCTAGCTACTTTTTCTGGGAGAAAAATGATCCCTCTATCTCTCTAATCATCCATCTTCTCAGATGTCTGAAAGTTTTTATAATAAAAAGTTGGAAAAGAGAAAGAAAGGCTCGCTTCAACACCCCACCCTTTATCAACTTCTATTTTTCTTCTTTTTGTCTTCTTCCTTCCTTACCTTACACAGACAGAATTATCAGGGAAGTGTTCTCATGGTGCAGACAAGGAAAGGAAATTGTTCTGGGTGCTCATCAATGCCATTGTCCCCACCATTCAAAACTCAGCAGCCTCTCCTTGAAGACCTGTGTGTTTGTGCAAGAATATTGGTTGCAGTTTTGTTTATAATACTTGTAAATTGGAATAACCTGTATTTCCTTTATCAGGAGAAGGTTTAAATAGTTTAAGGTACAGCTCTACAATGAGATACCATGCAGACTAATTTTATATTTTTTATTATATTTTATGTTATTTTGTATTATTTTATTATTTAAATAGCTCAGAAGAAAGCAAAAAAGGAAAGCAAAAAGCAAATCACTCAATTTCCCACCACTTGGAAATAATCAACAAGGAAAAGAAAGGCATCTCAACATAAATCTAGACACGTCACACACACTTCCTATGAGTTTGGCTACTCTCACATGGCCACTAAACATAAAAAAGATATTAAACAATTAATAATTAGGGAAATAGAAATTGAAGATATAATGAAGTGCCCTTTCTCTGTACCAACCAGACTAGCTAAACCAAGAACCTGATAATAAATGTGTTGGGAGGCTGTGGAGCAACTGGAATGCTTACATGCTGCTCCTGGAAATTTAGAAAAACAGTTTGGCATCGTGTAATAAAGTTAGAGATAAATATACTCTAAGACTCAGCAATTCCAACAGTTCTTGCCCAAAAAGAAAGGGGAAAAAAAGAATACATGTAATGTGGTTCCATTTATATAAGTTCTAAAAAAAGGGCAAAATTAGATGATATTGTTTAGGTTTGCTTGCATTGAAGATTAAATCATTAACCAAAGCAAGAGTACTATTATCTTGAAATAAAAAGAGTAATTAGCTTGGTGGGAAGTGAGAAGGTTGTGATTGTCACAGCTACATGGGGGGTTTCTGGGAAAGTGGTTATTCAGGGGTTCCCTTTGTTACAGAATTTATACACAGGTTTTATGAACTTCTCTGTACTTCTCTATGATTTCTACAATAAAAAGTTAAAATTGATACATAGAATATGATCCTATTTTGTCTTATTATATCTATGTGTTTTTTCTCTCTATATATATGAAGAGATGCTAAGCATTTTTTTTCAGATATTTTTGATCATCATATTCCTTCTTTGTTGAAGTTCATGTTCAAATATTTTACTCATTTTTTTCCAGATGGATCATTTATCTTTTTACTATTGAGTGGTAAAGATATTTTATGTATTCATGATACTAGTCCCTTGTCTAATGTATATGTATTTTTATTGCAAATATTTTCCCCTGTTCATGGCTTACTTTATTGTTTTCGTAATCTTGCCTTTAGAAGAGCAAAAGTTTTTAATTTTGATGTTCAATTTACTGTTTTTATCTTCAGTTTCATATTTTTTTTGATGCCTTTAAAGAAATCTTTATCCATAGTTTTCATAAGAGATTTTGGTTTGTGTATTTTTTAAATTTTTTAATAAATTGGTGGTGTTTTTATCTGGCTTTGGTATGAGGGTGAAGTTGGTCACAGAAAAAGAATTAGGTGTTCCCACCTCTTCAATTTTTTGGAAGAGTTTGAACAGGCTGGAGTTAAGTCTACTTGTGAAGCCATCTGGTCCTGACCTTTCATTTATTGGTAGGTTTTTGATTACTGATTCAATCTCTCTACTAGTAATTGGTTTGTTGAGATCTTATATTTCTTATTGAGTCAATGCGCATAGTTGGTGTGTTTCTAGGAATTTGTGCATTACATCTAGGATATCCAATTTATTGGCCTACAATTGTTCATATATACTCTTATTGTCTCTATATTTCAGCAGCTTCAGTAGTAATGTTGCTTTTTTCATTTCTGCTTTTAGTTATTTTATCCTGTTTCTTTTTTTTTTCTTTGTTACTCTAGCCAAAAGTTTGTCAATTGTGTTGATCTTTTCAAAGAACCAACTTTTGGTTTTGTTGATTCTATTGTTTTGTTTTGTTTTCTATTTCATTGATCTCAGCTCTAATCTTTGTTATTTCCTTCCTTCTGCTTGCTTTGGGTTTACTTTACTCTTCTTTTTCTAGTTCTTCTAGTTTGGAGGAGAGGACTCTGGTTTGAAGTCTTTCTTGTTTTTAATGTAAGGATTTAGAGCTATACATTTCCCTCTCAGCACATCCTTTGCTGCATTCCTTAAGTTTTTGTATGTTGTATTTTCATTTTTCTCAAATATTTCCTAATTTTCCTTCTGATTTTCTCTTTAACCCATTGGTTGTTTAAGGGTATGATGTTTAATTTCCACATACTTGTGAATTTTCCATTTTGCCCTCTTTTAATGATTTCCAGCTTCATTTTGTTGTGGTCAGAGAATATGCTAGAAGTTGTAATTGGTTTAAAGTAACATTCAAGTATTGTACTTTCTCATCTTCTGACTAGATGGTCAATCCATTATTGAGAGTAGTGTATTAAAGTCTCCTACTATTAATGTAGCACCATCAATTTCTCCCTTCAAATCTGTCAGTATTTGCTACACATTTTTGGTGCTCTGTTTCAGGTGCACATATGTTTATAATTGCTATATCTTCCTCTTGAATTGCCCCCTTTGTCTGTATTTAGTGATCATCTTTGTCCCTTGTAAATGTTTTTGACTTAAAGTCTGTTTTTTTAAAGATTTGTTTGTTTGTTTGTTTATTCATTTTTCCCCCTCCCTCCGTTGTCTGCTCTGTGTGTGTGTTCTTCTGTGTCTGCTGGTATTCTCATTAGGCAGCTCTGGGAACCAATCCTGGGACCTTCCAGAGTGGGAGAAAGGTGATCATTCTCTTGCGCCACCTCAACTCCCTGGTCTGCTACTTCTATTATTATCTCTCCTCTGTGTTTCTTTTTGTTGCATCACCTTGCTGTGCCAGTTCTCCATGTGGGCCAGCACTCCTGCATGGGGCAGCACTCTGCATGGGCCAGCTTGCCTTCACCAGGAGGCCCTGAGTATCGAATCCTGGACCTCCCAAATGGTAGACGGGAGCCCAGTTGCTTGAGCCACATCTGCTTCCCTTAAAATCTATTTTATCTGATATTAGTATATTCAGCCCAGCTCTCTTTTGGTTACTGTTTGCATGATTTATTATTTTTTCCTGTCATTTTACCCTCAACCTACTTATATATTTTAATTTAAGGTGAGTCTCTTGCAGATCACATAGAACTGTTTATGCTTTTTTAATCTATCCTGCCTTGACCGGAGAGTTTATTCCTTTTATATTTATAGTCACTACTGATATTTCTGGACATTCTTCTGCCATTTTGCTATTTAATCTTTGTAATCCCATACTGTTTTGTCCCTCACTTCTGTTAATGCCTATTTTTCCATTTATTTCATTTTTTTGTGGTGTAACATATTGAGTGTCTTCTCATTTCTATCTGGATATATTTTCCATCTATTTTCTTTGTGGTTACCATGGGGTAACAATTTAAATCCTAAAGAGATAACAATCTTATTTGGTTTGATGCCAACTTAAGTTCAATAGCATATACATTTACTTTTCCTATATTCCTCTGACCCCCACTTTTTTGTACTTGTTACCACTTATAACTTTGTATATTGTATGTTCAAAAACCTATATTCATCATTACTTTTCTTTTTTAGGAGATACTGGGGAATGATCCAGAACCTAGTACATGGGAAGGAGGTGCTCAAGCACTTGAGCTACATCCACTCCAGATCATCACTTTTTATGCATTTGCATTTTAGCTCCTGTAGGAAGTAAGAAGTGGAGTTACATATCAAACAATACAATACAATAATACTGGTATTTATAATTCCCCTAATGAATACCTTTACCAGAGGTCTTTAGTTCTTTATGCCACTTTGCACCACTGTCTAGTGTCTCTTCCTTTCATCTGAAGGACTCCTTTTAGCATTGCTTGTAGGGCAGGTCGAGTTGTGGCCTCAGCTTTTGTTTATCTGAGAATTTCCTAATCCCTCCCTCATTTTTAAAATATATTTTTAATGGAGAGGTTGTGAACTTACAAAACAATAATGAACATGTGTGGAATTCCCATACAATACCCCTCTGCCAACACACTACATTGCTGTGGAATATTTGTTTCAGAATATAGATAGTATCATCAGACTATTACCACTAAGCATGGTCTATAGCATACATTTGGTATATTTTTTCTATGCCCCCTATTATTAACACAGTACATCTTTGGCATTGATGGAAGAATATTACAGTATTACTGTTAACTATGGTATATAGGTTACATTAATTGTATTTTTCCCATTATTCTCCACATTCTTACAACCTTGAAATAGTGATGTACATTTGTTCTAGCTCATAGAAGGACGCTCTTCTATTCATACTATTAACCACAATTCTCATCCACCTCTGGGTTCAGTATGTTATTCAATCCCTAGATTATTGTGTAGCTTTCATTTGGCATTTATATCCCTAGAATAGCCTTTTCAGCCACAATTCCTCTCCCTCATTTTTGAAAGAAAGTCTCACAGGATATATGAATCTTGGCTGCCAGTTGCTTTCTTTTAGTACAATAAGTATTTCAATCCACTGCTTTCTTGGCACCTTGGTTTCTGATGAGATACTGACACTCAATCTAATTGGGACTCCCTTAGACATAACATATTGCTTCACTTTTACAGTTTTCAAAACCCTCTTCTTGTCCTTAGCATTGGATAGTGTGGTCAATATATGGTAGTGTGTATTTTTCTTCATATTTATCCTGTTTGGTGTTCTCTGGGCTTCTTGGAGATGCACATTCCTGTCTTTTGCAACATTTAGGAAGTTCTCTTTCATTATTTCTCTGAATATTCCTTCACTCCTTTCTCTCTTTCTTCTTCTCTGACTCCCATAATGCATATATTGCTGTGTGCTGGTGTCCCAGTGATGTCTTAGGCTACTTTTGCTTTGTTTTCAATATTTCTTTTTTCTTTCTGCATCTCAGTCTGACTTATTTCAAGTGTCGTTCTTACAGTTCACTGATTCTTTAATCTGACAGCTCCAATTTGTGTTTCTGTTTGGATCTTATGAAAAATGTCTAATTACTAAGACTTTCATAATGCTCATTTATTGTTTATCTGATATCCTTCAGTTCTTTCCCTGTATTTTCTTTAATCTCCTTAAGCATTTTTAAGACCATTTTTAAAAGCTATGTTCAGTATGTCCACATTCTTATCTTCTTCATTTTGTTTTTTGTTTTGTTTTTGTATTTTTAACTTTTCCTTTAGATGGGCCATAATTTCCTGATTTTTTGTTTTTCTTTTCCTCTTTTTCATACACTGCACATTTTAATATTTTAAAGTGTTAGCTTTGGGATTTATTCCCTGAGATGTCTTTCTTCTTGGTTTTGTAACAAGTTCTTGATAAGACAGATATTTTCTTGAACTTCAGCCCTCCTATCAGGAAGGTCTGCCCAAGGCAACTATGGAGTTTTCCCTATTTTTCTGGGCCCCTGTCTTGTTTTGGACTTTTGCTTGTTAGTTGTTTTGGAGTTCCTCTGTTTACAGGAGTTTGGTTGTCCTCTCTGTTTCCCAGGGACAGAACTTCTTTCTTGCATGTTTGAAACTGGCAGGCCTCTGTAACAGACAGTCTACCTCTATAGTTTTTAACACTCCTTTTGTTTTCTGAATTTGCTTTGCTTGGCAGTCAAATTCTGGGAGGAGAGTACACTGGAAAGGACTTTCCAAAATCAGTCTTTCCCAGCCAAAACTGGGTCAGGGACCCACAAAGGGAGGGCAGATCAGTTCTAATATGCCCTGGGGAGGGAATCAGGAAGGGTACTAAGAGCATCTCAGATGGTTCCCAAAGCTGAACTCTCCTGGTCTGCACAGAAAATAAAGCCCTTCACCTAACTGTCCCCATAGTCCTGAGGAAGCACAACATCTCTAAGGTTCCACCAGTACCTTCCCTGTTTGGATTGGGTTGAAACCAAGCTGCCACTGCCCTTATCTGGAGCAGTTTGAAACAATAACTGCCCTCAGAACTGGACCCCCAGGATTTGAATTTGCTGATCAAAAGCCATGAACAGTGATTAGCTGTGCCCACCCCTGTTCTTGGGGAAGAGGATTTTTATGGCCCTTTCTCTCACCAGCAGCTAGCCAGGGGCTGGACTTCACAGCAACCTGCCATGAGAGTGTTTGACTGGGTCTGGTAGCCACTGTGTGGAGAGGGTAATTTACTGTTCTTCACCATACATTATCAGTTCCTTCCTGCTGCTCTTCCATGAATGTTGTACAGCGTTCTGGCCTCTGGGGTCAAATAGTTGTCCTGGAACTCCCTATTCTGCCATCTTCCCACAATCCTCCTCTTCTTTTTTTAAAGAAGCATTTTGAGCTATAAATTTCCCTCTGAGGACTGCCTTTGCTGCATCTTATACATTTGGCATGCTGCATTTTTGTTTTCATTTGCATCAATCTATATCCTAATTTCCCTTATATTTTCTTCTTTGCCCATTGGTTGTTAAAGAGTGAGTTGTTTAATTTCCACATATTTGTGTTTTTCAATTCTTCCTCTATCATTGGTTTCCAGCTTAATTCCATTGTGATCAGAGAAGATATAAATATTTTAAAAATTCAGTGACACTTCTATTGTAACCTAACATACGATGTATTCTGGATGGTGAACCATGTGTACTAGGGCAGAATGAGTATTCTGCTGTTGTTGTGTTAAGTGTTCAATATATATGTTAGCTCTAGTTGGTTTATAGTATCATTCAGATCTTCTATTTCCTTATTGATATTCTGTCTATGCATTTAATCTATTTTTGAACATAGTGTATATGTCTCCTACTATTAATGTGGAGCCATCTATTTCTCCTTTCTAATCTGTCAATATTTGGGTCCCTGGCATTAGAAGTGTGTGTGTGTGTGTGTATATATTCCCTATTCAATTGACCCCTTTATCAATATATAAAGACCTTCTTTGTCCTTCATAACAATTTTTAACTTAAAGTTTATTTTATCTGATATTATTAGTACAGACACCCCAGCTCTCTTTTGGTTACCATCTTCATGAAACATTATTTCCCATCTTTTAACTTTCAAACTACTTGTGCTTTTGATTTTAATTTGAGTTTCTTGTAGGCAGCATTTAGTTGGGTCATGTTTGTTTTTTGTTTTTTTAACCTCTTCTGCTAACCTACGCCTTTTGACTACAGAGTTTAATTCATTTATATTTAATATAACTACTGATAATGCAGGACTTTCTTCTGCCATTTTGCTATTTGGTTTTTGTATGCTGTATAGCTTTTTGACCCTAAATTCTTCCATTAATGCCTACTTTCATATTTATTTGATTTTTTAAAAGTGTTCCATAGAGTTCCTTCTCATATCTTTCTGTATATGTTTTTCAGATATTTTCTTTATGATTTACATGTTTCTTAATGTTAACATCCTAAATCAATAACAATATTTGATTTGTTACCAACTTACCTTCAATAGCATACATAAACATTTTTTCCTGTACAACTCCCTCCCTCATCTCCTTATTGTACTTGTTACAAACTACCTCTTTATATACTGTACATCAAAAACCTATAGATTTATCCTTTCTTTTCATGCATTTGTATTTCAGAATCTGTAAGAAGTAAAAAATTGAATTACATACCAAAAATATATATAATAGTCCTGGAATTTATATTTATCCATATAGTTACCTTTACCAGAAATCTTTATTTCTTTATGTTGCTTCAATTCAATGTCTAGTATCCTTTCCTTTCAGTCTGAAAAACTCCTATTAGCCTGTTGGTGGTGATGAACTCCCTTAGAATTTGTTTACTGGGAATGTCTTAATCTCTCCCTCAGTTTTGTTGTATATGAATTTCTTGGATGACTATTATTTTCTGTCAACACTTTAAATTTTTTCCACTGCCTTCTTGCCTCCATGATTTCTGATGAGAAATTGACACTTAATCTCACAGGGGCTCTTTTGTGTATAATGTGTTGCTTTTCTCTTGCAGCTTTTAGAACTTTCATCTTGTCCTTCATATTCAACATTTTAACAACTGTGTCTCAGCATGGTTTTCTTTGAATTTATCTTGACTGGATTTTTTTGGGATTCTTGAATGTATATATTTATGTCTTTTATTAAATTTGGGAAGTTTTCTGCCATTATTTCTTTGAATATTCCTTCTTTCTCTTTTTCTTCTCCTTCTGGGACTTCTGGGTATAGTGTCCACAAGTCAGAAGTTCTGCTCATTTTCTTTTTCATTCTTTCTTCTTTTAACTCCTCAGCCTGAATCATTTCAATTCTTTTGTCTTCGTGTTCTCTGACTCTTTCTTTTGTGAGATCCAAAACACCCACTAGGGAATTTTTCATTTTACCTGTTATGGTACTTAAGCATTTCTCTTTGGTTTCTTTTTAAAATTTCTATCTCCTTATTGAGATTCTCATATTGTTTCTTCATCAATTGCCTAGTATCCTATAGTTATTTCTCCATGTTTTCCTTTATTTATTTGAGCATATTTAACATCTTTTTAAAAAATATCTTTTTCTGGTTTGTCCAAAGTCTTATCTTCTTTGATGATTACTGACGTTTTATCTTGTTATTTTAGATGGGCCATAATTTCTTGTTTGTTTGTCTTATAATGTTTTGTTGTACATTGTATATTTTAATATTTTAATGTATTAAGTCTGGGATTTAGTCCCTGAGCTGTCTGTTGCTTAATTTATGTCCAGCTAATGATATGAAAGAGATTTCCTTGCATGCTAATAAATACAAGCAAAGTAATGCAAAGAGTGCTTTTAACAGTCTTTGCAAATTGGCTCTGCATTGGCTGCTGCTCTCCTTTGACATTTAGCCCTGCTATCCAGAAGATCAGCTTGAGGCAAAAGTATGGGAGTTACCTCCTTCTTTTTAAGACTGCAATTTGCCCTGGGCTTGAGCTGGTGGCCTAAAGAAATCCCCAACTAGCAGGGATCTGATTTCCCCCTCTACTTATTTTGAAATAGAATTCTTTCCCCCTCCCAGGTACTTTCTTTTCTGTCTTAAACGCTTTGATTTAGTTGTTTCTTGTAATCTTTTAACTGTGAGCAAGCTGCTTTACCTACAGGGCAATTTCTGGGAAAGCAAACCAGAAAGGAATTTTCTGGTTCAGTCTTTCATGCTGGCATCCAATGATTGTCACCAACACACAGACACTCTGGTGTATGCATAGGGGTTACTCTGGTTCCCCTTGGAATAGGGCCAGGGTCCCACAATGTGAGTGCAGGCTGGCTCTACAGTGTGCAAGGGAGTGTGTGGGGGAGGGGCCAGCAAGGGCACCATGGGGCTTCTTCTACCACTTTCAAGTTGTGTTTTCTTGATTTGGCAATCACCCTGTTACTGGAACCCTTTAACTGTTTTCCAGAGTTTTGAGGACAATGGCTGCTCAACAATTCAGAAAGGGAATGAAACCTAGAGTATGTTATATTGCTACCTTGGTCAACTAGAACATCCTTTTATTTTTAAGCTAACTGTGTATCTACACTAAAAGTAGTTTCCTTGCAGACAGTTCATTTTAGGGTCTTGCTTTCTATCCATCCTGAAAATTTCTGTCTCTTGTTTGGAAACTTTAGATCATTTCCATTCCATGTAATTATTTTTATGTTTGTGTTTTAAGTCTATTATCTTGGTATTTTGTTTTCTATTTGTTCCATCTGTTCTTTGTTTTTTCTATTTTTTGCTCTTTTTCTGCATTCCTTTGGATTGAGTATATTTTAGTATTCCATTTGATCTCTCTCCGCTATTTGCTTATTAATTTTATTTATTTATTTTTGGTTGTTCTAGGGTCTACAGTATGCATTTTTAACTTATCACATTCTATTTTCAAATAATATCATACATATATTACATATGTGATTTTCTTTCAACAGTAATTTTCCATGTCCTCCATCCTTTGTGTTATTCTTAAATTCATTTTTTTCATGTTTTAAACTCTACAATGCATTATTATTTATTTTGCTTTAATAAGTCAATATCATTAAAATTGAGAAAACAATACCTTAAACTTACCTACAAATTTTCTACTTATGATGTCCTTTTTTGTTTTGCAGCTACCTGTTTCCATCTGATATAATTTTCCTTATATCTTTTACCTTCTTTGAAGAATAAGTCTACTGGTGATGAAAGTTTTTTCCTTTTAATTTTTATTTCCCTTCTGAAGGATATTGGATATAAAATTCTACTGTGATAGATATAATCTTTTCCAACACTTTCAATATGTCTCCATTGTTTTCTGGCTTGCATAATTTCTGGAAGTTTTCTGACATTCTCATATTTATTTCTCTGTACATATTATGTCTTTTTTCCTCTGGACACTTAAAAAATTTTCTCTTTAACTCATATTTATCATTTCATTTTGATATTTCTTTGTATAATTTTATGTGTATCCTACTTGGTTTTGCTCAGCTCTTTGGATCTATGTATTTATAATTTTCATTACATTTGGAAAACTTTTGGCCTTTAATTCTTCAAGTATTTTTCTAGGACCTTTAAATTATGATGTTAGACCACTTTACATTACCCCCAAAATTATGGGTACTCATTTTTACAGCCTTTTTGCCTCCTGTGCTTCATTTCCTTTAGATTTTACTGTTTTAAAGACTACTTATGTTTTCTTCTGCATTTTCTAATCTGCCATTAAATCTATCTAGTAAAATTTTTAGTTTGGACTTTCTACTTTTTATGTATAAAGTTTCCATTTGTCTTTTTTTAATGTGTTCCATTTCTTCACTTAGTATATTCATGTTTTCTTTTAAATATGGTTGCATTGTTTTAATAGCTTGTCTGTGAGTTTTATCATTTCTCTTTTTTCTCCTTTTATTTACTGAGTTTTCTTCTTATTAAGGATCACATTCTCCTGATTCTTGGTCTAATAATTTTTTTTTAATTTGATACTGCTCATGTGAATATTTTGTAGTTATATATACAAATGATTGTTACTTAGTTGAGTATAGGCTTTTGTTGTCTTCTTTAAAGAGTTTTGGACTTTATATTGGAAGATATTTACTTTTATATCTGTTTGAGTCCACTGAGTCTTCTTTTTAAGATTCGTGAGGATGAATCTAGAGTAGGCTTTACTCTAAGGATAGTTTAGCACTATTATTAAATCATGACCCCTCTGGGGTATCCACCGAATGTCCCAAGTGAACATTGTGGGTGTTCTGTTCTGGCTCATTAAAGTGTGTACACCTCCCCGCCTATGTGAGCCCTGTATATTGTTCTACCCTTGACAAGTCAGGTATTCTTTGTCCTGGCTTGTGGAGTTTCAGTCTATACGTATAGAGGTTTGTGGGTCCAGCAAAGACTCAAAGTAACCCCTTTGCAGATTTCAAGGATGCATTTTCTGTGCAGCTTTATCCTTTCTAGAAATCTGCCCCACAATTTCCAGCCATTTTATCCTCTCCAGTTTCTGATATCTGTCTCACAGAGGCTCATCAGGCTGTTTGGGGGTCTCTCTCCCTTCCTGTAATCTTGAAATTGCTTCAGGCAAAAAACAGAGAAACTATGGGGATAACTTTTATCTGTTTCCCTTTTCTCACAGACCGTAACCTGTGCAGCCTATTTTCTAATGTCTGGAAACCATTATTTCACATATTTTGCCCAGTTTTCTAGCTTAAAATTATAGAAGGTTAAGTGTGGTCCTTGTTACTCATTAGGTATGAAGTCCTACATATCAAATTTAAGCAAATGTGTTAAATATAAATTATTTGAATTTAATGAATAGAATTATCTAAAAATGTGGTATAACCAGATGTAAAAAGAGCTACAATTTTAAAGGCTAAGTTAAATTTTTTAGAATGTGTTATAAAACCATAAGCATTTGAAGTAATTGTTTCTTATTACATATTTCAAACTTAGCATATATAGAATCCAAGTCCGAATGATGAGGAAATAGGGAATACCTTTCTTTCCTTTCAACTCCCCTTTCTTCCACTAATTGTTTCATATTTTTATTTTCACATTGTTAAGTTGAATAAAACTTCTCTCTGCCCTTTAGCGATGATTCATGCAGTTGATGTATCTCAATTCTATGTTGAAATGGATCTAATTATCAATCAGTATTTTACCAGGATGTGTCATTTTTGAATTCTTTATTTGAAATGAACACATTTGGCTTGATGCATTATCAATCTGATTTTGTTTTCTTTCCCATAAGAAAGACTTGTGTGGGTATGTTCCTTGAGTCCTTGGAGGCTTGTGAATTTCTGCTTTTTGTCTAACACTTGTAATAAACTTGGCTAGATATAAAATTTCCTCAGAACTTTTCACACATTTTTCCATCATCTTTTATCATTTAATGTTATTGTGGAGAAATCTGAAGCCAGTCTAATTTTTCCCCCTTGTACATAATTAATTTTTGGTGTATATATCCATAGAACCTTTTCTATATGTCTTTGAAGTTCAGTAGTTTTATGAGGCTATCTATTGGTATATTTCCTTTTGGATCATTTTGTTTCCTGGACTTTGATGTCTTCTTTTAGCTGTAGACTTACATCTTTACTTTAAGAAAATTTTCTTGAACACTGGGACTTGTTCTCTTGGAACTTCTTTTTGTAAGACTTCTTGGAACTTGGCAGTGAATAGAGGCCAGAAAGGTCTTGGAGAAACTAATAATGGAAGCATGAAGGGAAGAGAGGAAATTGCCATATTAAGCTTCAGAAAAGGGGGCCCATATTTTATATAGGCAGAACAATTGATTAGGCTATTGCCTGCAGTAACTTGATTGATAGAAAATGTACCTATTGAACTTGTATATCTGGCTAAGGATATTTACAAACAGAACTGAAAGTGCCAACTTGTTTCTTTTAGCTGCACATGACAAGGTACAGTTAGAGACGGATGAACTAAAGAAGGAACTCTTTCATTTTTAAGCAGAATTTAGAGAAAATATTACCAATCCAGAACTTGCTGGGTTGGAAAATAAAATGATTTCTCCTTCCAATATTCTTCAGCCAGCAAAAATTTCTCAAGGTAAAAAATGACCTCAGGGCAAATATCAAATACAGAACACTGCCTATAAACTGTGGCTTTGTGGTCAAGAACTTTTAAGATCCTTTGTTAAGACACTAGGAAGATATAAATTGGTGCTTCATAGACCCTATTCATCTGGACAAAAAGAATTCTAGTAATCTTAAGAGCGTGACTTGCAGATTCTCTCAGTTACACAGTAGGATTTCTAAGAATCTTAAGGGTCTTGTCTTACAACATTGTGACTCACAGTCCTAAAGTAGAGAGGAAGCTGTCATATGATTTCCTGGGTGTTTAATGTAGTGATATATAATTTGATACCTAGGAAATCCACAGTCTTTTAAGGAATTATGTCACCTTGGACTAAAAGGTAACAAATTTCTGAACTATGTACAGAATGCAGGTTGAGAAAATACCTCAACTATAAGCATGGACCATTTCTTGTGGAAATGGAAGGATGATTCAAAGGGAAAGGCCAAAATTCTAGTGCTTGAAGCCAAGAAATGAGGGCAATCATCCAAGATTATAGCTGATCTGGGTCCTAATCAAGGAACCTATGATATACACCTAGTTAGATTTCAGTATTGCTATGGTCCACCGACTGCTAGTGCCTCTCGTTTCCCAATTTTTGGAATGAGATTGTCTATAGCAATTTATCTGACCCTACTTTACCATTGTATGTTGGGTATATATGGGTTAGTTAGAAACTTGCCCCTTTAGTTCACACATCTTTAGATGTAGAGATGCATCCCTGGAGCCTCATTCACACTTGGAACTGATTTAAATAGTGATATCCTGAACTTTAAGTCAGAATCGGATGCTGTAATGGGATAAGATTTGGGGGATTTTTATGGACCTGATGAGTGTATTTTGCATGTGGGAAGGTGATGAATCAGTAGGAGACAAATGGAATACTGTGATAAACTGTTATGCTAGTGGCCAGGTTTCCAAGCACTTGGCAGAGTTTGTGGTTTGTGGTTCATAGCCTGTGGTTTGGAGTTTTGTATATTTATCCCTATCATTACTATGGGGATATACTTTCCTTTTATTTTCATTTTAAAATTATCTTTGATAGGTTTAAAGGGAGAGAAGTCAAATTAAATTTATTCTGTTCTCTTTAACTGGAAAACCACTATTTTTACATGTAGGTATGCTATGATATAGCATCAAACATAAGAAAGCAAATTATAGTATACTAGGTATGATGTTAGTCCCTTTCTGTTAAACTATACGTTTTATATGCATAATATATTACTAAGGGTAATTATTCTACTGGTAATTAAGGTTATTTCAAGGAGTTGAGGGGCTGCATAAAATGCATGTCATTTCAAAATGTTTACAATGGATATGAATTATTTTTATGAATCAGAAAAGAACTCAATGAAGGCAATTCAAATCTGGAGACAAAAGTGACTTAGGCCTCTGCGGCCCCTCTTGCATCATGCAGTTGAGGATCCATGGCTCTAACAAAGCATTCTGCAGTCAAACATGAAATGCCCTTTTATTTTATCCCTCTAGCCTTTCATCAAAATTTTCTCATTGCAGAACTTACAGGGAATTATCTTCCTTAGCTGAAGAAATTGTAAAAGTTGCTGGGCAAGGAGCACTTTGATGCCCAGGGTTAAAGGCTACTAGGGGAGGATTGAATTAACCACACTAACAAGAAAAAGAAAATCCTTGGGTCTGTGTGGGATGGTTGATACCTGTTGTTTGGGCTTCTGGCTCTACAGTTGGCCTGTGCCCTGGCTCCATTTAATTTTCTAGCTTCCATTGCCATTTCCCTGCCCGCTGTCCTCTGCCTTCTCCTCTGTCCCGGGATGCAGCATTAATATTTTAGCA
This sequence comes from Dasypus novemcinctus, assembly GCF_030445035.2. NCBI lineage: Eukaryota > Metazoa > Chordata > Mammalia > Cingulata > Dasypodidae > Dasypus > Dasypus novemcinctus. The sequence continues at coordinate 20,400,667 of NC_080698.1, forward strand.
ATAGTGGTATATCCCTTAGCATAGGCAGAATAGAGGAGACTATAAATAACAGCAATAAGCTTGTGCTGCCAGAGCTTCTTTGGAGGGCTTTACTGAGCACACTGAGAAATAGAATCAGTGAAACTTCATTTGGAGGAGTGGAAAGGAAAACATAGAAAAGAAATAAAGTGGGACACACAGCTGTCACACTCATGTCAGAAATCTAGAGGAGAAAGGCAAGCATCAGCGGCTCGCAAGACTTCCAGGGAAGAGCTGGACTGCTGTTGTGCATCAAGCAGCTGACACAAGAGCAGACTTAATGAGTTAGCTTAATGGTGAGCTGGGAAACTCTTTGGAAATAAACATGTTGTCCAAAAAGTCCAAAACTCCAAATCAATACAGAGAAGAGAACTAAGAGAATGAGTGAGAACACGTTAAGGATGGATAATGACCACTCCACCTCCCACTCCTGATAATGACCCGGACCCCCGCAAATGCAGGCATTGCTGATGTTGAGAGAACGAGATGTGCAGAGGGAAATATGGCCTGAGGAGTCAGTCAGATCTGAGATAAGACCCAGTTGCCCACTTGGCCCTTGGATTTAGGTCTTGAGTGAGCCACTGCCTCTCTTTTCTCCGAGGGAAATTTTCAGCTTGTTCTGTTCAATTTCACTGACTCTGAGTTTGGGCTTCTTTACCTGTGATACAGTGATAATAGTATGCTGCCCATGATGTTGCTTTGAGGATTAAATGGGATAACACCAGTCTACAGAAAGTGTTCTGTCCTCCATCTCCAAGTTGTCTGGGGTGGAGCGCGCTCATGCCTTGCCCTGACCTTCCCCCTCCCCCTCATCCTGTTTGTCCTCTTTCTCTTTCTCCTTTCTTTGTTCTGTAAGGATGGCGAAGCCCTGAGCTGACAGATAAATTGGGCTCCAGCTTAGCTAAGCAGAGAGAATTCTTGAAGTATTTTTCCTGCCACGGAGGAAGCAAGTCGTTTTTGTGCTCATGGTTTCCATTACTGAATTGGTGATATTTTATCTTCGCTCAAGTGACAGCCAGATCCCTTCAGGGTCAGGTCAACACAGACTCTGATACAGGAGAGAAAAGCAGGTACTAAACCTGGTCAAAGGTATTTATTTCTCCTACAGCTGTTCTGTGTAGAAGAGTTTCCAACAATCGTCAAACCTCAGATTGGGAGTTTCTATCCTCCCTTTGTAATACCCTTTATGTATTCCCATTCAGGTGAATATGTGATCCTGCTGGATGCATTCCTTTACATAACCTAGGTCATGGGCTTCACATTCTCAAAACCATCATTAACTCCCCATTGTTGAGGAGATAGATCCCAAGCTTCTTACCCTGGCATCCAGTGTCCTCTACTTTCTGATCAATTTAATGTCCATTTTATTTCCTGCCAATTCTAAGCCCTTGATGAACTAAAATCTAGATATTCATCATTTCCCACATGCTCCCTGTATTTTCCTGCCTCTGGGCCTTTTTATGGCTGTTTCTTTTGTTTGGTATATACCTTTTCCTCCTCTTCCTCTTCTTCGTCCACCTCCTCCTCTCTCCCATGTTTAAATCATACCTCTTTTGCAAGCCCATCTCATATGCTAGCTCCTCCACTAAGCTTTAGTTGCACACCCTGTGGCTGGAGGCAATCTGCTCTCCTCTGAATTTGTTGATACAAAGTCATATCAGATCTAAAGTCTCCATATGGATAGATAGTCATAATAAATGGGATGGAGATACTTGCAGTGGAAACTGACCCTCCTAAAATTGTAATTGCATCAACATATGCAGATGTTATGGAATTACATAGGATTAGAATCAGCAAACCCAGTTTTCACTTGGACCACTTCTACTTGGTAAAGAGAAGCAAATAACTTAATCTCCATTTATCCCCATGTAAGGTGGAGATACCAGCACCCATCTTTCCTACCTCACAGTAAAAGAAGATACTTTCCCAGGTTGTGAGGACAAATTGAGACATATATGAATATATGAACATACAGTTAAGTGATTAATATTTCTAAATAACTTATTACTTCTCACTTTGAAAGCCTTAATGTTCTTTAAATTAAATATATATATATATACAGAGTAGGGAAAAAAGCAAAGAAAAAAACTAAACCTACAAATTCTTTTGAACAGAGACAATAACTAGTTAACACTTTTTTTTTAAAGATTTATTTTTATATATTTCTCTACCCTTCTCCTACCCCCTCCTCCATTGTTTGCTCTCTTGTATCCATTTGCTGTGTGTTCTTTTGTGTCTGCTTGTATTCTCAGTGGCACTGGGAATCTGTGTCTTTTTTTTGTTGCATCATCTTGCAGCATCAGTTCTCCATGTGTGTGGCACCACGCCTGGGCGGGCTGCACTTTTCGCGTGTAGTGACTCTCCTTGAGGGGCGCACTCCTTGTGCATGGGGTTCCCCTACACGGGGTCACCCCTGCATGGAATGGCACTCCTTGCGTGCATCAGCCCTGTGTGTGAGCCAGCTCACCACACAGGCCAGGAGGCCCTAGGTTTGAACCCTACTCCTCTTATATGGTAAGGTGGACACTCTATCAGTTGAGCCACATCTGCTTCCCCACTAGTTACACTTTAGTGTATATCCTTCCAGGTCTTTTTCAATGAGATGCAGACTCTTTAAAACTCTTGCAATTTGTTATCTTTTCCTTTAACAATATATAGTGGGCATTTTTGATGTTATTAAATATTCTCCATAAATTACTATGATAAATAGTATTTTATTGAATTTTAATAGCATGCTGTCTACTATGAAGTCCACTACAAATGCAATGTTGTTTTGGTTATTCATATGACAAACACCAAGCAATAGGGACCCTCAAAATTACTCGACCAATTAAAATTATTGCCTTGTAGCTTGCTTAGAATAAATGGGCCTTTGGGTGATGCTGTTACTTAGGAATCCTGTGGCAGTGGCAATTGTCAGTTGTCTGATTTGCAATGAAGGTCAATACATTGGGTTTGATGTGGTTCAGAGGACAAATAAAGAAAGAGAGGAAGTGAATCGTTTAAGAATGTAGTTTATATGGACTTGATGCTAGAGTTAGCTTCAGTTTTCCAAATGGTCTTAGAATGGATGGATGGATTCTTTTTTTTTTTTTTTTAAGTTGTAATCAACAAGAAACACATGGCCCAAGTGGTTTTGAACTCAGGTTATAGGAGGGTTTATTTGTGGCCGTTTGTTAAAAACAAAAAGGAAAAAAACAGGTACCAAGTAAATTTAGAAAACAATAAGCAAGTACAATGTTTTCTAATAATGACTTAAAAGAAATACCTCCTCTTCAAATAGAGAAATCTTTTGTGATTGGAGTAAAAGATCAGATTTTTGGAAACATTAGAAACATAAGAAAATTTCCCAGTTTAGGATCCTGTAGCATTACTGTATAAAATGTGTCACTATATATGGTCATCTCTGAAGGGCATATCTTTTGGGGGCCTTTTGTATAATTCTAGGGACTTGTATCTGAAATTGAGTGTAGTAGAAACACACACTGGCTTTGGGGTTGAGAAAGACATAGTTCAAGTCCCATTTCTGCCATTTATTAGTTGTAAGATCTTAGCAAATTACCCAACCTCCTTCAGCTTCAGGTAACTTGCAGATCAGAGGTGACAACGCTTGTATAATGAGATTGCTTTGAAAGTGAAAGGAAATCATGTCTATATATTTCCCTGTATAATGTAGGTACTAAATGTTGATCACCCACCTCTACATATGGCTCTAAATAAATTATGGGGGTAGATGAGTTGGCTCACTCTCCTCAGAAACTGATGGCTGAGCTACCAGAAATTTTGTCTTTTCCTGCCTAAATAAATGATTTGTTATAACATAAATATAAACAGTTTATGTTTACTTATTAAACTTAAGTATAAGCACTAATTTTGTAGAATCTTAGGGCTAGCGACGAGGCCCTTGTGGATCAAAGTCTTCTGGTTCGGGAATGTTGCACACCACTCTCTTTGACCATACGTGGTCAGATGGGTGAGGATGGATGTAGCCATTAGCTGTGCTTTCTGTATTACTGATTTTTCAACTCATTTGCTTTAACTCTTTTACCTATCAGAGAGGAAGTAGCTCCTGAAAAGAGTCTCTCAATTCTGTATTTACCTCTGAACTTCTTTCTTTCTTTCTTTTTTAATTTTTAAAAAAGATTTTTTTATTTATTTCTCCTCCCCCCCCGCCCCGTTTTCTGTTCTCTGTGTTTATTTGCTGCATCTTCTTTGTCCGCTTCTGTTGTCCTCAGCGGCACAGGAATCTATGTTTCTTTTTGTTGCATCATCTTGTTGCGTCAGCTCTCCGTGTGTGCGGGGCCATTCCTGGGCAGGCTGCACTTTCTTTCGTGCTGGGCAGCTCTCCTTACAGGGCGCACTCCTTGCGCATGGGGCTCCGCTACGCCGGGGACACCCCTGCGTGGCAGGGCATTCCTTGTGCGCATCAGCACTGCGCATGGGCCAGCTCTACATGGGTCAAGGAGGCCCGGGGTTTGAACCGCGAACCTCCCATGTGGTAGGCGGATGCTCTAACCACTGGGCCAAGTCTGCCGCCTGACCTTATTTCTTAAAATTTATTCCTTAAAAGGGTTACCTTTTCACTTAGACATCACAATGTTATCTCAAACCAAATGAAATTATTTTAAACAGGAACTTAAGGGTCTGAACAGTTTTCTCTCCAATGTGGTTTCCAAACTAAGTTGTTGAGTTCTATATACTAAAGAAGCTATATAGAAATAAAACTAAATATATCCAAACTGGTTCATCATAGTTCTAATTATTCTCTAATTAAGGCCTAAGAAATAACTCTATATTTTGACTCTAAAGTAGCAAACACCTTTTATTGAACCAACGCCAGATTCTTCACTTTAAGTGAGAATCAGAGCACTAAAATTGGGCTCAATGTTTTAAAGTCATTGTAACTAGACTTGGGTGGCCCAGAGAGAGAGTAGACCTGTATCCAGTACTCATTAAATGAAATCTAGTTGGGTTTTCCTGATCTAGACTGAGAAATCACCTCAGCCTTTTGTGCCTCTGGCTGAAATTGCCTCTTTCAACTCAGATACATAAAATAAATCAAAAGACTGGGATTCTATATTCTCCCACTCTGTACCCTACCCCAAGGCCAATGAAGAAAATTAAAGCAAGAAGGAAAAAGAAAGAACTTTCGTGAAAAAGCATGAATGCTAATGAAAACAAGTTATCTAAAGAACCTTAAGCCATAGAATTTGAGTGGGGAACCAATCTTCAAACACTGAAAACAGTAAGAAAATGGTTGCTTTCCCCCTTTATTTAAAGTAGAGGTCATTTTCACCAGCTATGTGGTGTGCCTGCTGGCAAGTTGCCTCAGACTGCTACAGAAAAAAGTTCGTTGGCATTAAAAGCTTCTGATGGGCACATGTCATTATCAGATAATAGTATATTTTGTGGTCTGGAAAAATTATTTGATTGACTGACTTAGTGATTATAACATTGATTTGTTCCTCATGTTATATTTGTTATATCCGTATTAGCCTCCCAAGGAGAGTCATACAGTTGTGATTTGTCACCTGTTTATTTTTCAGGATAAAAACTGGATGGTTTCCTGTGTTTGTTTATTTTTCCCTTATCAGACAAAGCAGTTTCCCAATAAATAACTAGACATTGGACTTAGAAGAAACAAAGCACTTGACTGTTTTTTCGATTTTTTTACTTTATTTTGTGTTTGTCTTATGACCAAGTTATATGGAAGAACTTCATGGGATGACGGAGAAAGGAAACATTTCAAAAAATTGCCATGCAACATGGTTAAGAAAATTCTCTCTGACTGTAAAATGATAAAGCATTTGGATGGGGATGCCTCCTGATTCTCCAAGGAATTCTACTGACATTTCTGAGGGCCTCTGTGTGACTCCTGGAAACATCTGGCATTTTTCCCCCTTCTCTCTTCAGCTCAATGGATTTCTGGCAGGGCCCCAGGACGAGGAGCTGAGAGAGAGGCTTGGCCTCAGCTCACTCTCAAGATGAAGCGAAATGCCAGACATGCTGTAACTCCTGTCTGAAATCTCCAGGGAAGTTTTAAAAATTTCAGAGCTGTACACTTTGCAAACAAAAATCCTTAAATTAACCATTCCGGGGGAGCTTCTGACTATCTCCAGTTCTCTTCTCTTATGACATGGTTTAGCAACCTGGTTCCAGTCAATGAGGGCTTATTTGGAAAGGCACTTGGGGGGTGAGGTGGGAGGCAGGGGCGTTGGAAAGCCGAAAATTACACAGCATTAAAAAGAGAGAACCATTGTCTATAAGAGACAGGTCTTCATTAGTTTTAACTAAAGTACTGGCATTTTGATTGGATTTGTGGTGGTAATTGGTCTGTTGCACTAATACAAAACGTCAGCCTAGGCCAGCACTTATAATACCTGTCCTAGATGCTTAAGAATGACTAACAGAAAATGGATGGCTTGAAACTTGGAGGAAAGTTGAAAATGCCAGGGGAAAGGGGCAATGATGGTAGGTCATAAAGATGGCAAGATGGTAGTTCTCTTTCTTTTTGGTACAATTGTTCCCTCTTTGCTTTCTTTGCAACAATACTGAAATGGCTGCAATTCATTGAGTCCATTTGGGATGTAAGTGTTTCCCATCATTATGCCACTTACTCCTGACAGCTGCCCTATAATCAGGTGTCAATTTATAGATAAGGAATCTGTGGTTTATCCTAAGGTGTCCAGTTAGTGGGATGTCAAAACTTAAATCCTAAAGCACAATGTTTATGTGCTCTTCTCAAGATACTCGATTCTGGTTATAAACACATCAGGATCTCCTGTGGAGCTTTTGAAAATATAGATTCCTGGATTTTACCCAGCAGCTCCAGGTAGGGCTTCAGGAAACCACGGGCTTTGGTTGTTAGATTATACGGGTGGCTCTCTAGTAGCTCCTAAGGCAGAGCCCTTCAGAGCCACACCTCCGACCCTGCAAGTGGAGGCTACGCCTGCCTTTGGCCATGACTAGAGAGGCCTGGGGAAGGGGCTGAGCAGCCTCCAAGGGACGCCAGGAAGAGAGCCAGGCAATGCACATGCTGGTAGCCCTGCCACCCCTCTTCTTCACTTTGCAAGGACTTTTTTTTCTAACCCTTCTCCCCCTGCTTCAAGCCTCTAGCACAATTCCTCGCACAGAGTAGGTGCTCCAGCATGTTTGTGAGATGACTACCTAAGTGTTTTGTCCTCATTGTAGCTCAGAATACAGCCTGGTACAGTTACATGCAGGTGAGGGGTAGGGCTGTGGGGAATAAACTGGAAGGATGTGACATGGCCATGGGAGAAGGGGAAGGAGCAGCATGTGCTAAAGTCCTTGGATGTACAAGGCCTTTTCATTACTCCTCAGAACTGCTCTCTGAAGGAATATCCATTACACACACTGAACAGAGGAGCAACTGAGGCTCAGAGAATTTAAGTTCCTGCTCTCACCCATGTGGCAGGAAGGGCCAGAATCCCAAACTACCTGTCCCATGCAAAGCCTATGCCTTTTCTACTTTACCCTGTGTCTCCCACAAAAGCCCACTCTTCGTCTGTAACTGCACTGTCCAATACAAATATAAGACAAGACACAGATATATACCACCCACATAATTTTAAATTTTCTAGTAGCCACATTAAAAAAGGTAAAGAGAAACCAGTAAAACCAATTTTAATAATACACTTTTTACATATAACAGAATATATCCAAATATATTATTATTTCAGCATGCAATCAATAAAAACAACTCAATGAGTTACTTTACATTATTTTGTTCAGACAAATTTTTCTAGCTCTGGTGTGATGTTTAAACTTATAGCACATCTCAGTTTGTACTAGCCGTATTTCAGCTGCTCCATAGCCACTTGTGGCTCGCAGCTGCCATATTGGTCAGTGAAGTTCTAGATGATCAGCAGAGCTACCAGGTGATTTGGATTGAGATGAATAAACAAATATTGGGAAACCCATGAGGAGCCTCTGAAAGAGAGCTAGGCTGGGCAATTCCTTCACTGATTTGATTCGATGTAAATCAATGAATCTCTACAATGTGCCAGGCAGTTTCTAGGCCCCGATATAGAGGTGAACAAGACTAAATCCTGTCACTAATGGAGTTTGTATTCCAGGAGGGGAGACAGACAGTAAGCAAAGAAACTAACATAATATAGTGGTTTGAAGAAAAATGAAGCCAGCAAGCAAGTAGAGTATGGGAGGGACTATTCTTGAGGGGATAATGAGCAAAGACTGAATGAAACCAGGCATAGGAGTACCTGAGAAAGAGGGTTCTAGGCTGAGCGAACCCTGAGGAGGCAACAGGTTGAGCATGCTCTGGGGTAGCAAGGCCAGCACTTGGAAGTGGGGTAGTGGTGGGAGGTGAATTCAGCTCACGTAAGACCTTATACAGGGCAGTAAGGACTTTCCCAAGTAGGATAGGAAGTCTTCAAAGAACTCTGAGACAGGGAATTGGGTGTTCTGATATATATAAAGGATAATTCTGCCTATAGTGTGGAGAATAAATAAATTGGAGGTGAGGGGGTGGTCAATGACAGGCTATGATGGAAAGGAGTGTGTAGAGCTGCCCACCTCCTTTGGGATGAGGATTAGCAAATGCTAGACAAGTTCCCATTCCCAGGGCACTAGTGTATTTTGTGTATTTTGTATATTACATAGGCGCATGTTGATAATCAGAGAGAATTTTTCAAATTGTGCAAATGAGTGGTCTGAAATGGATTACCGGGACAGGGACTCAGACAGAGTCTTCATAAGGGCTAGGAACCTGTCTTGTTTACATTTATATCCACAGAGTCTGAACTTGGAATCTAGTAAGGCTCAATGTTTGTTGTACCCATCCATCCATTTATTCAGTGAGTCTTTCATTCAATGAATGTCTCTATCACTGAGATACAGCATTCAGGGAGAGTCATGGCCACTGTACTGAGAATTTATAGTCAGAATTAGGCTTTCACTGCAGTATTGGGACTTCTTCATGGAGGATGGACAAGATGCTTTGGGCACAGAATGAGGGTTCACAAGTCCAGTGCAGAGGAATGTGGGAGGCTTCCTGGAAGCAATGGTATCTGTGCAGACCCTTGCTGAACTTAGACTAGGGGATTTATAAATAGTAAATAGTAAATATAAATAGTAAAGATAACCCTTGTTGGAGGCTTGCTGGCAGTAGCCAGGTGGCTTAAATGCAGAAATGCGATTACAGAATGAGAATCAATAGTTAGCTGGCAAATTTAAATGGTGATAAAGTCTCATTAATATGTATAACTTATGCTTTTCCTAAATTTGGTAGAATGAAAAGCAGAAGTTCATGATCATTTTTAAAAATCTACATTTATACCATTCGTTTGTGTGATCTGACATATAATACCTGATTATCAGAATTTTACTTACATATAATGAATAAAACTAGACAGGAAAAAAAATAAAAACCTTTCACATTAGACAACTGTAATTCTTTTATGGTATTTACAGTTAAATAATTAAATCTCCATGCCTCTTTTACAAAAATGCATGTGGTAGATATAGCTAATTTTTAAATATCTGCAATAACAGAAGGAAAGAGTAGCAAAGTAATTCCTAGAACAAATTCCTAAAATCCATTTCCAGTGTGCTGGGTGATAACTACCCTGTGCAATGCTAGGTATTTGCCTTTCTTAATGATGCTCTTTGTAGGAAAATATTAACATATGTTTGCATTCCTGAAAAGAAAAAAAAATCCTGATGTGAGTCAGGGGAGAGAATGTGACAGAGACTGAGTGATGGAAGTCTGTTTGGGGTTGATAGTTTCCAGTGATAATGGGTATAAAGATGACCAGCTCATATTTCATAAGTTGAAAAAGAAGATATATTTTCCTTCCCTCCCTCCCTCCTTCTGTCCTTTTCTCCCTCTTTCCCGCCTTGCATTTTTCTCTCGTACTTTCCTTCCTTTTTTCCTTTCTTCCATCCTAATTTCTTTTTTTTTAATGTATTCCCAGAAACATTCTGTATCAAAAAAGATGCAGAAATTCATCCAAGTTCTGGTAATTAACAAGGAGCTTGGGAATCAGCTTATCAATATGATCACTTCCATGGGAACTAAAAAATCCAGCCCATTTCTAGCCTAAAATCCTCAATCAAGCTCTAGACCCATGATCATGAACTCGAGGGGGCTAGCCTTCTTCTGTGCACCTGCTGATAACCCCTCTCTGTGTGTAAGTCTTTGAATCCAAAGAATTCAGCAAGCATCTTCAGTCATGGAGTCAGGGGAGGGCATTTTGCAGTATTTGTTGCTGTCATCACAATAAAGATTACAAATGATCTCTTTGCTGCTCAGTGTATATTTTCTAGGATCAAACATCAAACCAAACATGGCAGAAATGCATTCAGCACTCTGTTTTATGAATTTACTTTGCTTATTGCATTTCTTTTCTTGGAAATGTAATTGCTTTGGAATTACTTGGATCATGGAGAAAAGCATGCATCAAGAGAGTGAGCTATAGAATGGGAAATGTGATAAAGTCAATTTAAGTTTAACAAAAATCTCGGGGTTTTCTGATCCACAACTTCTGGGTATTTGCAAAATCAGAGGGGATATATTTATCCATTTTTGTTGTTGTTGCTTAACACTTAGAAAAGACAAACATGATGTGTTACCAGAAGCCCAGCAGTAGTTTGGAAAATATGCCATCTCCAAAAAGTATCAAATAATCCAACCATAATTGCCTTGATTTTTGGTTGCATAAAAGCCTTTGAGAGGAGAAACAGAAAATGAAACAAGGTATCAAATAGCATATGAACATTAGATTAAGCCAAACCTCTCATTCATTTCAACAAAAACAATCTTAAACTTCCATTTAGCTCGTATAAAATTTAGCAAAACAGTTTTTGCAATAATTGTACAAGATAATATCATATATTAGAAATAAAATTTGCAAAGCATTTTCTCTTGGGCATGTGGTCTATGCGTTTGAGAGTGAGAACATGCACACATACACACATTTACACTCACACACTCACACATTGGCACTTTCACCTCTCATTCTTTGAGCACGAATGTGCACTTAAAGATATAGGCTTAGTTGAGTTTCCAGCTAGGTTTCCTTGATTTCAAATAACTAAAATAGACTTCAGCTAATTTAACCAAGTAGAAATTTGTTGGAAAGGATGGGGCTATTTATAGAATTGGTGGGAGGCTGGGGAAGCAGCCTTGGAAAAGGGCAGGCACCAAGGGTGCTCTCTAACAGGCTTTATTTTACAGCTGTCAGGGTGCTGAGCCTCCCTGAATGCACTCCAACCATTTTAATTCTGTTCTTTCCTTGAAGATTGAGATTCCAGCAAGAGACCATCTATTTGGCCTATTTTTCACATACCCTTGGGAGGAGAGAGTGGGACACTTCCACCAACTGTCCCACCAAACTATATCCAATGGGACAGGGGTGGTTCTCCAAAAGGAATGGAGGGTAGCAAATGTGGCTCAAGCAGTTGGGCTCCTGCCTACCACAGGGAGGTCCTGATGTCTTCTAAAAAAAGATGAGCAGACATGGATAGCACACAACTAACACACAGAGCGCAGACAGCAAGCACAAACAATGAGACGGGGGAGAAATAAATAAATAATCTTAAAAAAAAAAGGAATGGATGTTGGATATCCAAAACCAACAAGCAAACAGTCCATGGTGAAAGGGTGAATTATTTTTGTTCTTTGGACCCTGAATAGAGAGCTGGCTCTCTCCCTATAGACTGTTTCCAAAGTACAGTTCAGCTAGGTGGGAAGTAATGAGTTCCAGACATGCATTTTGAAACCTGGGTCTCATACTGCTTGATGTGTGACTTATTGCAACTGCTTTATACTCCTTGTGTCTTAGCACACCTATTTTGCCTATCTCACAAAGTTATTATGGACACCGAGAACAAGTGTAAGTTCATGTATGTAAAAGTGCTTTCTGATCAGCAAAATGTTCTGTACGATGGTAGTTTCCAAATGTTCCTGTTGGTGTGTGAAAACTCTGTTACTGACTGCAAGAGACCAAAGAGAGGCATGATGACCCAGGGGCCTGTTTCAGAGGCCCTGAAAATGTCCTGGATATTCAGATCAATGACACTTCATTTTCTGTGAAAAGAAGTAGAAAGTGTGTCATTGACAGCCTAGATGGGTGAAATGACGGTGTATCCACCAGACTTAGACCATACCTTATAATGCACAGTCTTCACTTTCCTCTCTCTAGAATAATCTGTTCCATGTTGTTAGTCCCCAGAAGTCCTTAGGCTTTGGCATTTGTCTGGATTTTGGGTTTATGAATGATAAAAGTAAAATATCCACAGAGAGGTAGTATTTTATTTGAAGAATACGCTTCTGAAGTCCTTGCACAAGTCAATGCTCACCTATTTGGAAGACTAATATTAACAAAAGACGGGAGAGTTTTGTTAACCAGCTAACAGGAATGTCCCTTGTAAACCATGCATAAACTCAGTGTACACCTTCAGCTCTGAGATTAAATTATGCAGTTGTGGGCAAATGTTTAATTGGTGGGGAGTGCATTATTTCAAATTTTGCACATTAAGAGAGGCTCAATATTTTTTATGTCACATTATTTTGGCTTCACCTAATTCAAGTCTGCATGCAGAGTGATGGCCCTATGATTTGGTCCAGTGCTCTAATATGTGCACCTTTTATTGTGTCCCAACTTGCAGAAGGAGCATTTAGTTTAAATCAACCCTGGTAAATCATCACTACCAAATGTAATTTTTAGCAATTGCATAAAAAGGAACCCCATAAAGCCTTGCTACTTTAGTGTGCACTTAACATTTACATTTTCATAAACCTGAGCGCTCGTGTCTGATGGCTGCATCTTGCTTTCATGTGGGCCAACTCTTGTGAATTGAATGATGAGTTTTCATGCCCATGCTAGACCAGTTTCTCAAAAGGAATTTCTCTGCTTTTGGTGATACAAGTTAAAGAAGCAGGCTTGCCCAGGAAAGAGATAGGTTTCCACAGTTGGTTTCAAGGAAGGCTTCATACTAAGGCAGGTATTGTCAATGGGCTGAACAGAAAGGAAAAATCGAAAAAAAATGGAAAGGGCATGTAAGAATGTGGGTCACCCACCATGGCACTGCAGCACAGGCGTTGCCCATGGAGTCCTCACAACAAGCCTTTCAGGTTGGTGTGCTCACTTTTATTTTACAGATGATACAACTGAGACCCTCTGTCCCCCTTCTGCCCCTGAGAAGTCCACTCACCCACCCAAGTTCACATAGCTGGTTAAGCATCAAGGTCGGGGAGTGCATAGCCATGTTCTCATGCACAGGCAACCCATTCCCTCCTTGAATATGAGACTTTAAGATATTCTCTGTACAGGACTACCTGGAAGCATTGCCTTTGTTTTCTCTAAGTCTCTCTCCCTGTGTATTTTTTCATGTTACTTTCTAGAAACAATTCCATGAAATTCAACTTTTCTCAAGGAATAATTAGGTGTTTTGTTGACTAAATGAGCAAACTCTTATGCCATTTATATGGTAGACAAGAGTAATAAATTCCCTAAGGAGGAGTCTAAAAATAAAAAAAGAGGAATTCTTAGATGAACAAACTGAGTTCAAGTAGAACCTTCTCTAGTTGGAGTTACATGAGCTTGGTGTATGGAATGATGTTTGAGATTTCCCCTGCTTGTGTTCATTGGCTCTAGCTGAAATAGCTCCTCCAAGTTCATTCACCTCTTTTATTCTGTGTTTAAGTGTGACCTTGCCTAACATTGCTTTGAGAACTTAGCAAATGAACCTATTATTTCTTCTGGATTATTCATGATATTGTTTACCTGGGCCTTACCAGTTTCTGGAATAAAAAGAATCTCTATCACTGGTCTGCTCTTTTCACCTCTCTGGTCTCACTCATTCCTCGGAGGGGCTGTCTGGCTTAGACAGAGTGAATCTCATTTCCTTTTTTTCTTTTTTCTTTTTTTTTTTTTTTACATCAGATGGGTAATGTGACGTGGTCATAACAAGGTTGGAGGGAGGCACATCTCACACAAATGCGTGAACATCCATTCATTATGCTTATGAGCCACAAAAGGATCAAAGTTTCAGCTGGATGCTGAACAACCCAGTGGGTCACTTCTCTAAGAAGAGCCGGGAATTGAACTGGGGACCCCGTATAGGCGAGGAAGGAATTCTTCCACTGAGTAAAGTGCCTCCTTCTCATTTCCTTTGGATGGCTAAGTAGCTTGAACTGTAAGAACTATGCAGTCGGCTAGGCTAGGAGAGCTGGGTGCCTGCCCATGCCACTTGATGCCACCCCCTCTGTTCTTTCCTTTTAGTGCACGGCTTCTGCCTCTGGGAACAGCGCAGATGCTGTCACGCAGTCTGCATCCTGGGGCCTTGCACATCCACAGAGGAATCTGCATAATGCCATCACGGGTTGCCCCCCTTCCTCTAATGGCAAAATTGTGTCTATTTGTGAAGGTCACCACTCCCATCCTCATATCCAACCACCAATTCATTTAAATCTGAGCCTCAGAAATGGTCGATGTGGTGGGAACTGCCTTGCCATGGGTGCACCAACCCTTTTCCATCTCTAAAACTCACCGCTCTAACATCACAGCTTTGCGTCTGCTTCCTCACCGGAACAAACTGCCAACGCCACATGCAGGCCCTGCTGTAATTAAGTATTGATTTCATGTAACATGTGTATACAGGGGAGGCTCATCTCATTTGTGGGCTGCTGTTATCTGTCGGTAGGACAAAATGTGTGATTATCAGTGGATACCCTATGGCTATCCGTGGCAAACTGTAGCCTCTAATCCATCTCATTGTAGCACCATTATGGTATGCCATTCAAGTGTGACCATTTGTCTTAAAGTGGCCTCTGTTGCTGTTGGCCTGCTTTTGTCCCCAGAAATAGCTGCACAGATGCTTCATTGCAACTCCTTCTTAGTTCCAATTTGGTCTTGCCAGAATGGAGACTAGCAAAGTCCATTTACTATAATGTAGTACGGCTGTAACTTCAAATAAATGGAGCACCAGGCACTATTTGTTCATTATTTGAGGCAGTCCCACCTCCTGGCATTGTCCTGGTAACCTTGCTATTCCCAGGAGAACAGGGCAAGAAATTTTGGATGGAAACAAAATTCACATCATTAACATCATTAACAGGCTGGTGGGTTCTGGAGCCCCCACCCTCTGTAAGCACCTGTTCATGGGCCCCCAGGCGGGCCTGAGACCGCTCTGCTCTGTGGATTGCCTGAGGAAGGTGCACAGCAGGCAGAACCCCTCCCGAGCTCTATGGCAGTGGGAGCCTGAGGAACTGGGACCTGGGCCTCTCTTAATTGGGTGATTTCTCTTTCGATTTGACAGTTTCATCTCTACTGAGCCACCGGCTGTCTCGATAAGGACTTTTCTCCCAATAGTGGAATGGGAGTTTCTAAATAAAGATCCGAGCTAAGTTTGTGTAGGTGTCCTTGCTTGTTCGCAGTTTTCCATCATGAGGTGGGAGGTTGGATGGAATTGCCTGCGTGGGTGGTACTTTTGCCTTCCCTGCCTGCTCAAAATACTGGCCCGGGGTAGAAGGAGATGAACCAATTAAAAACTCTTGTTTCCTGGGCCTTAGCTGTCTCCTTTAGCACAGCAGTTTTATCATTTTCCTACTGTGACTTCCATTAGGTGTTCCTCTCCTATTGCCATGGAAGGGGATTAAAAATAACATTGTAGACAGACTGGCGTTTGGGAGGGAAGTTTCCAACCCTGGGTATCTTTGTGGGTATGTCTTTGAAGCTCACGCTGAACTCCCCAGGTTCCATTCTAAGTGTCACTTTATCACTTTCCATTCACCAGGCTGCGTTAGGAGTCCCGAGCCAGGGAAGGGCAGGCAATCACCAGTCACACTTCAGAGGTGTCAACTGCAGGATCTGCTGCATGCGGCAGAGACAACAGAGCAAGCTAAGATCACCTTCCTTGCATTTCTTCCCCTCACACATTTTAGCAGAGGTCTTTTAGAGAACATATTCACAAATAATATTGCAGAAATCAAGACTGCGTTACTGGTGATTTTAGGTCGGGGAAGACAGGCGCTGGGGTTGGAGCAATCTGGTCCTGATTGTCCAGGTGAGTGACACTGAGCACACCGCGCTTCCTATCAGAGTCCCAGCCTCTTCCTCTGTACCTCGTGGGCCTCATCATGGAAATCCTGCAGGCGCCAGAACTGCATCACAGCACTCACACTGCCACCCAGCTGGGTGGGCGCCTACTGTGGCACCTCACCGTCACAACACCCACCCCACTGGGAGAGTGCTGCTCTGCGTTCATTACAGCTCAGACTGCATAGACCTTTCCAAAGTTGAGTTGTGTTTCTTGCTTACAGTCACTTGAACTGCCTACAGAGAGTTGCCAAGGAAACACCTAGAGCCCACTGAGACTATTGCATAATGTTCTGAGTGAGTTTTCCAGGGGTCCCATCCATACTGAAGTGATGAGGCTGGTGAAAATTCTCTGGTGTGCTTAAGAACCATTCTAAATCACTAAATTAATTTGGCAGTTGCTGGCTGGGCAGATTCTAGGGCCACACTCCATAGACTCTGGTTCAATAGGTTTGAAGACAGAGCCCGAAGTCTGTGTGATTAACCTGCTTCCTCAAGTGATCATAACATAGAGGGCTTTTGTACCCCATGTCAAGAAATACTACCAGAAACATGTCAGCAAAGGAGCCCCTGTGAGAGCTGGGACTGTCAACCGGGAAAGGATCATTCAAGGGGAACAAGACAAAAGTCTTGCCTATGGATAAGGGATGCAATTTGTTCTGGAGCTCCAGGAATGAAAACAAAGTGGGATGGGTAGAAAATAATATAGGGAAGTTTTTTCTAAGAATTAAAACTCTCTATGATGGAATATACTGTCTACAGGGGTGATGAGCCCTCCAGCTCAGGAGGAATCCAAATTTGTCTGGCTGAGTTAGCCTCTGGAAATTTTGTATAGAAGAAATTTGCCTGTGTTCTTATCCCATATGGCACTTGATTGCTTTCATTGTAATTGTTTACCTTTAGGTCTAGTGCAGTCACTTTCGCAAGTGTTAATAAACCGTTCACCGGGTGCCTCATTCTGTGAGGATGACGCACAGAAGGGCTGGGTGAACCTTGTGGGGAGCATTGTAGGGCTTCCGTTTCCATATGGGAAGAGGCAGTAAGTGGCCTGTCAAGGAAAGGAGGCAGGGATTACCCATGGGGTGGAGGAATGGGTAGGCAGGATTTGCTTTGAGAAGAAAAGTTCTTTCACATCAGCATTTCACATAGTAATTAAGCAAAGCTTTCATTTCCTTCTTCCTCTTCAGAATTTTGAAATTCTCGTCTCCTAGAAATAAAATGGGTTGCTAAACCTTATTACTCTCGGCACCACATGATTCTTTCCCTGTCCCTTGAAATTTGTTGTCACCATTAATGTATGAAAGACATTGCCTTTTTTATTCTCATTAGCTACACTACCAACTTTCATGAGGCATGTTGTTTTAGATCAAGTAGGGACACTAAAGTGGTTTCCTTCCTTTCAAGATTTGAGTAGTCTCACCATATTCTAGAGTGTAGATGCAGGTTCTGTTTTAAACCTAGCAGCTGGCTGCTAATACTGAAGTGGCAGTAGGTGTTTTTAGAATCAGGGTATCCAGGTATCATTTTGTTAAAAAACTTACAGGGGCCAATTATTAGATGTACAGGATTTTATGATTAGTTCATGTGAAATTGTGACTCAACTTAATTATTCTAGTTCCTCCTCTTCTCCTACTTCTTTGATACTTGCTATTTATTTGGAATTTTAAAAACTTTCCCGTTTACACACAGATTCACTCACACACACATGCACAAAGTCATAAGGATACTTTAATCTGTAATACTCTCAGTTTCTTAGAAACCTTATACAGAATGAAACTCTCTTGAAAGGCCTGGTTTTGGAAGTTGCCATCAGCAGCAGATTTTGCTGAATAGCACTAGATGTGTTTAATAATAAAGATTTTTTTCTTGTAAACTATTTCTTCTGGAACTATTTTCTGTGATGCTGAGGTTACAGAAAAAATATCAGTTTTCTGTCACTGTTGGTGTTCTTCAGGCTTCCACTTTTAAATGGATGTGCTTTTGGAAGCCTCGGTGGTTATCTACATCAGAAAAATACCTTATCCTGGCCCATTGGGTGACTTGAACAAAGTAATACAATTTAGATGGGGAAATGGTATGTATTACATTTTATAAGAGCCAGCTTCCAATAATAACCATCTGACCCTTGTGATCCTATGTTTTCAATTTTCCTTTTAAAGAATGCAACAAGCAATGCTGCCAAAGCATATTTTTCTGTCAAGTGTTCGCTGATGTGTGGGTTGCTGGGCAGATTTTCTATCTTCAGTGTTAGAAGGCACGGACATCAAATCCTTAATCTTTTTTTAGATTTACTTCTCATGCATCTTTCTCAGGGAATATGCTCAGCTTTAGGTTGGTATTTAAAAAGGAAGTCCCTCATGTATGAGCCCAAAGAAATAGAGGCATGATTTCAACCTCGGTTCTAGTATTTTGTGTTTTTTTTTTTATATGAGATTTTCTGCCAATTAAAAATTAACCAGAGCAACCTATTGCTAACATCAAAATATATTATAGACTGCCTGTTTTGTGCGTAGTCCTTTGCTAGTCTCTGTTCTAGGGCAACTTGTACAATATTTCCTTTTAAAAGCCGTTTTGGTGGGAGTAGGTGGCTATATTCAGTGTAGCTTCCCTAATTAATTGCCACCTGTGATGTCAGTCTGAGATTGTGTATGTGGGTAGATGATTAATTAAAAAAATCATTTCTAGGAAATACATTGTTATCTTAGTACAGTTTCCTGGCCTCTAAGGAAAGAAGTCTAGATAACTTGAGCGCTAGCGATATCAGAGTAAACAAAAACTTAGTAAAAATGTTGAACCTAATCCCGATCCCAATTCTTGCCTCCTGTTCATTTTCTCTTCTTTCTAAATCAAAGAGCAGTTTAATGTTACCATTGTTGTTATGTTAGTTATCTATTGGTACTAAAAAAATTATCAAACTTAGCAGCTTAAAACACCTAAAATATATTTTCTCACAGTTTCTGAGCATTAGGAATTCAGGAGTGGCTTAGCTAGTGGTTTAATTTGTAGAAGGCTACAAAAGCAGTATACCAAAAATGGGTTGGCTTTTACAATGGTGATTTGTTAACTTATGAGCTTATAGTTCTGAGGCTGTGAAAGTGTCCAGATGAAGACATCATCAGGAGATACCTACTCCCCGAGCTGCAGCTGGGGTGATCAGGCACAGAGGGGCATTGCCATTCTCTGACTTCTCCTCTGGGGTCTGTTGCTTCAGCGTCTTGCTCTCATGGCTTTCTTCTCAGCTTCTGTGGGTTCCTCTCTGTGTTTGCAGCCTTTTTTTCCCCATATATTTATCCCATTATAAAGGGCTCCAGTAAGAGGATTAAGACCCACCCTGGACTATGCCTTACTGGAGTAATCTAATCAAATGACTTTTTGCTGAATCTAATCAAATCAAATGTTCACAATAGGCTTATACCCACAGGAATGGATCGTTTAAGAACAGAAAGTTCTGGAGTTTACAGACAACTCAGACTACCACACTCTTCCTTATGGACCCAGAAAATACATGTTCTTTCCACATACAAAATATATTCATTCCATCACAATATTTCAAAAAACCTTAAATAATTTTAGTAACCATATTAAGTACAAGTCTCATCAAAATCAGTTATGGGTGTGTTTGTCTTGGGGGAAAATAACCCTCAGGCTGTGGACTTGTGAAGCTTAGAAAACAAGTTATCTGTTTTTAATATACAATAGAGGGACAGACACAGAATAGTTGTTCCCATTGCTAAAGGGAGAAATTGGAAGAAAACAGGGTCACGGGTCCCAAACAGTTCCAAAACCCTGCAGGGCACACTCCATTAAATTTCAAGTCTGAGAACCATCAATAGAACCATGGTTTCTTCTTTTTGGGGCCCAATGGAGAGCAGTCCCACCCTTTCCAAGGGTTTGCACAGGAGCTGTGCACTTGGCTCCACCCTCATTAAACATCTGGATGGCAGCTGCACCCTAGGCCCCACCATCTGAAAACACTGGGGTGACAGCCAGACTCTCCCCAATCTCCGGGGCACAGGTTCAACCCCCTGAGAACAGTGGGGGAGAGGCCAAACTCCCCCAAGTCCCTGGGGATTGTGTTCTATCCGCTCTGAATCCTGGGGTGGCAGCCCCTTCCCCAAACACTGGGGCAGAAAGCCCACTCTCTTCAAGTGCCAGGGCACACTCACCCTTTCTATACACATGGGTGGGGTCCCTCTCTTGGTCAGGGAACACGTTTTCAGTCCAGACTTCAACTTTCATGATTCTGCCTTTGAAGTCATTTTTCCTTCACTCTCTCTCTTTTCTGACCCCTTTTAGTCCAGGCTGGCAGTGGTTCTGTCTATACAGATCTTGCAAAAAACTTGATTTTGCATGCAGGAATCAGGTCTGAGCCATCGGATAGTAAAATATTCCATGTTCTTGCTGGATATCTGCATTTCCAATCCTGATTTGCAGTGAAATGACTGGTGGGTTCTATGTTCAGTTAA
The DNA here is from genome assembly GCF_030445035.2 of Dasypus novemcinctus. Taxonomy (NCBI): domain Eukaryota; kingdom Metazoa; phylum Chordata; class Mammalia; order Cingulata; family Dasypodidae; genus Dasypus; species Dasypus novemcinctus. The sequence goes on from NC_080698.1 coordinate 20,421,230, forward strand.
ATCCTTATATGGAGCACTGTTCTCTGGAAACTTGTTTTCTGGAAGTTAAGAATTTCCTAAACCATTGATTTATTTTTTCTTCTTGTGCCCAGGATTTCAGTTCTCAGTTTATGCCTTTCCTCTCACATTTTACTGTAAGCTGCAAGGAGAAGACAGGCCACACTTTCCACATTTAGTTTGGAAATCTCTCAGCTAAATACCCAAATTCGTCACTTTGAAATTCTGCCTTCCATCAACATCAGGAGACAATTTTGCCAGTTTTCTGCCACTTTAAAACAAGGATCACACTGGGGTAGGGCATCGGGTGTGGGGGATATGTGGGATAGGGCGCCCCTGCGGCAGGCTTCTATGGAATATATACTGGTCATTTTGTTCTGTTATCTCAGGGGGTGGAGACCTACACAACAAAAAAGAAAATATTAAACTCCCATCCTGGAGAGTCCTGCTATGTTCTCAATTAGAGGGACAAGAATCCCTTGAAAACATAGGCAGTGCCCAATAAAAGAAAACAGACCAATATGTCAGTCAATATTATTGCAAGTAACTATGAATCTTATTCTTCAAAAATTGAAACTTAGTGATTACCATAGGTTCCGAGGGGAGGGGGACGGAAGAATAGAATAGGTGGAACCTAGGGCATTTTTAGGGCATTAGAATTGTTCCTCATGAGCTTGCAATAATGGATACAGGCCATTTTAAATTTTGTCAAAACCTATAAAAGGATGTGGTCCAAAATGTAAACCATACTGTAAACCATTGCAATGATTAGTAGAAATGCTTCAGTATTTGTACATCAATTGTAACAAATGTACCATCCACATGTAAAATGTTATTAATAGGGGAGATGGAAAATGGGAGGGCATGGGGTATATGGGAATCCTCTATATTTTCTATGTGACTTTTCTGTAACCTGAAACTTCTTTGAAGCTAAAATGGAAAAACTAAGACACTGGGGGAATATATCGAAGAAATTGTTGCTGTACATACAAGACAAAAGATTTTACAGTGATGGAAAACACAATGTCTAAAAAATGTTATTTCAATTTTTTTTGGATTTTATTTATTTTTTATACTATTAGTATTTCATTTTCTTTTTATTTTATTTGGTTATTTTGTTGGCTTCATTTTTGTAGAGGTTTTGGATCCCAGAAGGATCACAACTGTGGCACGGGAGGATCGCTGGTGCAGGGTATTGGTGATGGGGGGATGTGTGAGAAGGGGTGCACCTGGGGCATGCCTCTAAGGCATATGAATATGTTCAAGTGTTCATGGGGCATCGTCTTGGTGGGTGGAGACCCACACAATAACCGAAAGAACGAACTCCCATCCTGGGAAGTCCTGCTACATTCTCTAATAGAATGACAAGAATTCCCAAGTATATGGATATATGGGTAGTGCCTAGTGAAGGACAGACCAGTACATCAGGCCCTTGATATTGGTGATATTAATGAAATTGATGAACTTATTTTTGTGAAATTGAAACTTAGTCTAAGATTGTATATTGTCTAAGGGCCTGAAAACCTCCTTGTTTCTCACATGTGGCCTCTCTCTAAGCCAAACTCAGCATATAAATGCACTTCCTTCCACCTGGCATAGGACATAACTCCCTGGCACCAAGGGATTATTACCAACTGCCAACTAGCAATGCATCTGGGAAAAACCCTTGACTAAAAGGGAGAAATACTAAATACAAATGAGTTTTTTATGGCTAAGAGATTTCAAAGTGAGTCGGGAGGTCATTCCAGAGGTTAAGTTTATGCACATCTCAGCAGGATCTCATTGACTGTCACAGTAAACAGTGTCTCAAACAGCGGTAATCCTGTAGGTCTAGAGACATCCAGACACTATAAGCAGGGCAGACAATCTCAGGAATTTGGCACCCTGTCAGTGGGCCTTACTCTGGAATTTATGCTCCACAGTGTAACAGATTTAGACTCATTTATAGTTTCCCTACACATGGCTCCTCTGCCCCCTTTTTTTTGAGCCTGTAATTAGCACTCTACTTAAATATATATCCTAGAGACTTAAATTTTTGTTCAGTTCATGTGCCAGTTGAGCCCTGAACCTCAGCAGAGTTGTAACACCTACTTTCCAGTTCATTGGCCTCACCCAGGACAACTAACATGGAGATGATGCTAGACAATGCCAATCCTAAGGAACAAAGAGAGTCTGCAACTGCAAGCAAGATACTTCCATCCATCTGATCCATGGGACCTAAGCCCCCTCAACTAGAAACAGAGCGGGGGGAAGTGGTCTTGGCCCAATGGATAGTGAGTCCGCCTACCGCATGGGAGGTCTGCGGTTCAAACCCGGGTCTTCTTGACTTGTGTGGAGCTGGCCCATGTGCAGTGCTGATGAGTGCAAGGAGTGCCCTGCCATGCAGGGGTGTCCCCCGTGTAGGGGAGCCCCACGCACAAGGATTGCACCCTATAAGGAGAGCCACCCAGCATGAAAGAAAATGCAGCCTGCCCAGGAGTGGTGGCACACACATGGAGAGCTGACACAGCAAGATGATGCAACAAAAAGAAATACAGATTCCTGGTGCCACTGATAAGGATAGAAGCGGTCACAGAAGAACACACAGCGAATGGACACAGAGAACAGACAACTGGGGTGGGGGTGGGGCAGGGAGAGAAATAAATAAATAAACCTTAAAAAAAAAAAAAAGAAAGAGTGGGCATCATCATCTGAAAATTCTCAAGATTGGGGAATGAAAAATGGGCTGAAGTAGACTTATTATTATTCTATTATAGAGTTATTATTATTCTAGCAATGGAAGAACTTTTATAATTGATATGTAGGCAGTGGCTACCAGAGGTTATGAGGAGAGGGAGAGAGAAGAATAGGTGTAAAGTGGGGGCATTTTTGGGACATTGCAATTGCCCTGCATGACATTGCAATGATGGATACAGGCCATTAAATATTTTGTCATAACCTACAAAATTGTGTGGGATAGAGTGAAAACTATAATGTAAACTACAGTCCACAGTTAGTAGCAGTGCTTCGAGATGTTTTCATCAATTGTGAAAAATGTACCACACTAATGAAGGATATTGTTAATGTGGGAAAGTGTGGGAAGGGGAGAGGAGTGGGGAATATATGGGAATCTCCTATATTTTTTCAAGTAACATTTATGTAATCTAAAGCTTCTTTTAAAATAAGAACTAAAAATTTAAAAAATTAAAAATAGTTAAATGTAAACACACACAAACACACATAAAATAAAATTTAACAAGGGCTGCCTTTCTTCCAATTTGCAATATCACATTCATCATTTCTGTCTAAGGCCTCAGCGAAAACATCTTTAGCATCCATATTTCTATAAACAGTCTCTTCAAATTAGTCTAGGCCTTTTCTATCAAACGTCTCACAATTCCTCCTGAATCTTCCCCTTACCCGTTTTAAAAACTGCTTTAGCAGTTTTAGTATTTGCATATCAGCACCCAACTCTCCTGGTACCAATTTTTGTTTTAGTTTGCAAAAGGCTGCCAAGATAGTATATCCAGAAATGGGTTCGCTTTTGCAATGGGGATTTATTAGCTTAGAAGCTTACAATTCTGAGACCATGAAAGTGTCTAAATCAGGCCCCATCAGCAGATGCTTCCTCCCTGAGCTGCAGCTCTGGGTGATCAGGCACATGGTGGCTTCTGCTGGTCTCTGTCTTCTCTTCTAATCTAATCAAAGATTCATAATAGGCTCATACGCACAAGAATGGACCAATTTAAAAACGTAATTTTAGAAGGTCCACAAAAGACTCTTGACCACCACAACTAGATAACTCTGGTTCAGGGTATTTCAGGGGGCAGTTAGGATGTCAGTAGGGCTGCAGATATCTGAAGCCTTGACCAAGAGGGGCAGATCTTCCAAGATGGCACATTCACATGGTTCTTGGTAGGAGGCCTCAGCTCCTCTCTATATAAGGCTCTCCACAGGGCTGCCTAAGCCTCCTCATGCCATGGCAGCTGGCTTCCCCCAGAGTAAGTGATGAGAGAGAGTGACAAAGAGAGAGGGAGGAGTGGAGGAAGGGAGAGGAAGCTAGCAAACAGGAAACTACAGAACCTTTTATGAATTGGTCTCCAAAGTTGTGCACCTAGCCCTTTATTCTATTTGTTAGAAGTTAGTCACCAAGTCCAGTTCCCAATCATGGGTTAGAGAGTAAGACTCCATCTCTCAAAGGGAAGAGTATCAAAGAATTAGCTAATATACCTTAAAACTACCACAGTTTTGCTTGCCATCTGACATTTCCAAAGAGTTTCCCAAACCCCATTTCTTCAGAAGAGTCCTCAATGGCAGCAGTGTCTTTCTCTCCTGTTACTCAGCTGGGGGACTCTGGATTCTCTTGCTCTAGAACTATAGTATTTTATCAACCTTTTGATTAAGACTCTGCTTAAGCAATAGCTGCTAACCTATTGCATTCTGGGAAGAATCTGTCTTAGTCAGTGGAGAATTGCTGATGTACCAACACATTTTGTTGTATTCAAACAGAGCTCTTCCCTGTGATTTTAAGATTTCCCATCATCATGTTTTCATTATCACGAGGATGATATCACTGAGAGCAAGTGTAAGTGGACCGATGTTTATTTTGTGAGCATCGGAAAGTGAGGGCTGATACTCTCTAAATTTGTGGTTCTTCTTGGTAAGGCAAACTTAAATAAATCACATGTTCATAAGTAAAATTTAGAAAGGAACATCAAAATATACTGGACTGGAAGTTGGGATAGCAATCAGGCCACTGGTTTATATTTATCTCTTGAAATGCTCTAAGTGCTTCTAAGATAGCAATTTAGGGACATGATAGGGACAAAAGTAATGGTCTGGAATTTTTAAAAAAATCTTTTGTATTAATATACAGTAGAATTGACTATTTTTGGTATATACATGTATAGATTCTTGTACCCTCCATCACAGTCAAGATATGGAACAGTCATATCACCCCAAAACACTCATTCTTATTATCCCCTTGTAGTCACTCTTTTCTTCCACCCTTAACTAATGACAATCGCTGTTGTGTTCTCCACCACCATAGGTCTATCTTTTTGAAAGCATCACATAAATGGATTCATGTACATACATTCATGTATGTAATTTTTTGAGACTAGCTTCTTTCACTCAGTGCAATGCCTTTGAGATACATCCAAAGTGCTCTATTAGTAGTTCATTCCTTTTTATTGCTCAGTATATTCCATTGTATGGATGAGCCACATTTTGTTAATATATTTACTTGTTGAAAGACATTTGGGTTATTTCCATTATTTCCAGTTTTAGGCAATTATGAAGAGAGTCACTAAACATATTCATGTACAAGTTTTTGAGCAAACATAAATTCTCATTTCTCTAGGCTGGAAACATAGGAGTGGGATTGGTGTGTTATATGATAGGTGAATGTATAACTTTATTAAAAGCTCATAAACTATTTTACTGAGTGACTGTATCATTTTGCATCCCTATCAACAGTGAATGAAAGTTCCAGTTACTTTACATAATTACCAGCACTTGGAATTGTCAGAATGTTTATTTAGTCATTCTAATAGATGTGTAGTGTTATATCATCATGGTTTTAATTTGAGTTTTCTTAAGCATAATTATGTTGAACATCTTTTCATGTGCTTATTTTGTTATCCTCCTTGATAAAGTGCCTGTTCAAGGCTTTTGCTCACATTTAATTGGGTTGTTTGTTTCCTTATGTTGAGTTTTAGAATTTCTTTATATATCACATTTCTGGTAGCATGTCTAAGAATTCTTTGCCTAAATCTGGGTCATGAATATTTTCTTCTATAGTTTCAGTTTTATTTTTCACATTTAGATCTATGCTCCATTTACAGTACATTTTTGTATTTTTTGTGAGGTTTAGATTGGGATTATTTATTTATTTTGCATTATGTTGTCCAATTGTTCCAACACCATTTGTTGAAAAGACTACCCTTTCTCCCTTGAAAATGCCTTTGTACCTTTAAATCAATTGACCACATTTGTGTTCATCTATTTTTGGGCTCTCTTTTCTGTTCCATTGTTCTATGTGTCTGTTCCTTCTACAATAGCAAACTGTCTTACTGTAGCTTTACAGTAAGTCTTAAGTTTGTGTTGTGTGATTCCTCCAAATTTATTCTGCTTTCTCAAAATTGTTTTAACTAATCTAGTTCATTTCAATTTCCATATAAATTTTAGAATCATCTTGTCTATATCTACAAAAAATCCTTCTGGTATTTTGTGGATTTTGATAGAAGAAATTTCATGTCTCTAGGCTCAATTTAGAAAGAATTGACATTTTTACTACATCAAATCTTCCAACCCATGAACATGACATATCTCCCTATTAATTTAGGTCTTCTTATTTTTTAATCAATGTTTTGTAGTATTCAGCATACATATCCTATCTATGTTTTGTTAGATTTATTCCTAAATATTCATTTCTTCGGAGTTAGTGTAAATGGTATTATTTTCAAATTTTGGTTTCCAATTTTACTGCTAGTATATTGTAACATGATTGAAATTTATGATTTAACTTTGTATCTTGCAAGCTTGGTAAATTCACTTATTAGTTCTAGGAGTTGTTTTGTAGATTCCTTGGGATTTTCTATATAGACACTCATGTTATTCATTGAAAGAGACAGTTTTATTTCTTCCTTTCCAACCCCTATGCCTTTTATTTCTTTTCCTTGCTTTATTGCACTGGCTAAAACTTCCATGACAACCATGAATAGAAGTGATAAGAGTGGACATCCTTTTTTCATTCTGGTCATATACATATAATGTAAAAACTTCCCATTTTATCCACCTTCAATTATACCAGTCAGCGGTATTAATTACATTCACAATATTATGCAACCATCAACACTGTCCATTACCTCAACTATTCATCACCCCAATCACAAACTCTGTACCAGTTAAGCATTAAATCCCCATTCCCTACCCACCTGGCCCCTGGTAACATATATTCTAGATTGTGACTATGAATTTCATATTCTAATTATTTCATGTCAGTGAGATCATATAATAGTTGTCCCTTTGTGTCTGGCTTATTTCACTCAGTATGGTGTCTTCAAGGTTCATCCAGGTTGTAATATGTATCAGAACTTCATTCCATATTAAGGATGAATATACCACATTTTGTTCATCCATTCAATATACCACGTTTTGTTTAGCCATTGTTTTTCCACCTTCGGCTATTGTGAAAAATGCTGCTAAGAACATCAGTGTGTAAATATCTGTTTGAGTTTCTACTTTCAATTCCTTTGGGTATGTACCTAGAAATGGGATTGCTGGGTCAGATGGTAATTCTATACTTAAGTTTCTGAGGAGCCTCCAAAATTTTTCACAGTAACTGTACCATTTTATGTTCCCACCAACAGTGTATTCCTATTTTTTCACGTGTTCTCCTAACACTTGTTATTTTCAGTTTTTTTTTTAATAGTAGCCATTCTAGTGGGTGTGAAATGGTATATCATTATGGTTTTGATATATATTTCTCTAATGGTTAATGATGTTGAGCATCTTTCATTGGCTTATGGTTATATGTACGTATTTGGAGAAATGTCAGTTCAAGTTGGTTTTGTTTGTTTGTTTGTTTGTTGAGGTCTTAGGGCCAGGGATGGAACTGGGACCTCATATGTGGGAAGTTTGCACTCAACCACTTGAGCCACATCCACTCCCCCAATTCAAGTCTTTTGCCCATTTTCAAAATTGGGTTGTGTGACTTATTGTTTTGTTGAGTTGCAGTTCTTTTTGTATTTTGGATATTAAACCCTTATCACATATATGGTTTCCAAACATTGTCTCCCATTCTGTATGAGATCATTTTACTTTAATGATGAAGTCCTTTGAGGCAATTTTTAAAAAATTTTGATGAAGTCCCATTCATCTATTTTTCCTTTGTTGCTCGTGCTTCTGGTGTAAAGGCTAAGAATCTATTTCCTAATACAAGGTCCTGAAGATGTTTCCCTATGTTTTTTTTTTAAAGATTTATTTATTTATTTAATTCCCCCCCCTCCCCTGGTTGTCTGTTCTTGGTGTCTATTTGCTGCGTCTTGTTTCTTTGTCCGCTTCTGTTGTCGTCAGCGGCACGGGAAGTGTGGGCGGCGCCATTCCTGGGCAGGCTGCTCTTTCTTTTCACGCTGGGCGGCTCTCCTCATGGGCGCACTCCTTGCGCGTGGGGCTCCCCTACGCGGGGGACACCCTTGCGTGGCACGGCACTCCTTGCGCGCATCAGCACTGCGCATGGCCAGCTCCACACGGGTCAAGGAAGCCCAGGGTTTGAACCGCGGACCTCCCATATGGTAGACGGATGCCCTAACCACTGGGCCAAAGTCCGTTTCCCCCTATGTTTTATTCTAGATATTTTATAGTTTTTGTTCTCATATTTAGATCCATGTTCAATTAATTTTTGTAGGTGTGTGAGGTGGGGGTCCTCCTTCATTCTTTGTACACTATGATCCAGTTTTCTTAGCACCATTCATCATAGAGAGCTTTCTTTCCTGATTGAGTGGACTTGGCACCCTTGTCAAAAATCAGTAGGGCATAGATATGAAGGTTTATATATGAACTTTCAGTTAGATTCCATTGGTTTCTACATCTGTCCTTGTGCCAGTAGTTCTCTGTTTTAATTACTGTAGCTTGGTAATAAGTTATAAAATGAGAAAAGTAAGTCCTCAATCTTCATTCTTCTTTTTCAAGATGGTTTTCATTTCTTAGGGCCCCTTACCCTTCCATATGAAGTTGATGATTTGCTTTTCCATTTATGCAAAGAAGACTGTTGGAGTTTTGATTGTAATCACATTGAATATGTAAATTTCTTGGAGTAGAATTGATATCTTAACAATTTAATGTCTGATCCATGAACATGGAATGTCTTTCTGTTTATTTAGGTCTCCCTTAATTCTTTCTTCAATGTTTCATAGCTTTCTGTGTACTTGTCCTTTACATTCTTTGTTAAATATATTCCTACATATTTGGTTCTTTTAGTTGTTATTGTAAGTGGATTTTTTTTCTTGAATTCCTCTTCAGATTGTTCATTACTAGGTATAAAAACACCAATGATTTTTGCATGTTGATCTAGAACCCCACAACTTTGCTGAATTTGTTTATCTTCTCTAGCAGCTTTGTTGTAGATTTTTCAGGTATTCTATATATAGGATTATGTCATCTCCAAACAGGGGAATTTTACTTCTTCTTTTCCAATTTGGATGCCTTTTATTTCTTTTTCTTGCCTAATTACTCTGGCTAGAAGTTCCAGTACAATGTTGAGTAACAGTGGGGACACTGAGCATTCTTATCTTATTCCTTATCTTAGGGGGAAAGAATTTAGTCCATCCCATTGAGTATATTAGTGGTGTATTTTTCAAACATGCCTTTTATCATGTTGAAGAAGTTTCTTTCTAGGCCTAGTTTTTTGAGTGTTTTTATTAAGAGGGATGCTGGATTTTATCAAATGCCTTTTGCTGTGGCAAAAGATGATCATGTGTTTTTTTCTTCATTCCATTAATGTTGTGTATTACATGAATTTATTTTCTTATGTTGAACCACTCTTGCATACCTGGGATAAATCCCACTTGGTCATGGTGTATAATTCTTTTAATGTGCTATTGGATTCAGTTTTTAAAAGTTGTGTCCTCTTTTTACTTTGTCAGTCCTTCTAAAGGTTTGTCCATTTTATTGATCTTTTCAAAGAACCAAATTTTGGTTTCATTGCTTCTATTTTTCTTTTATTCTCTATTACATTTATCTGTACTTTAATCTTTGTTATTTTCTCCCTTCTGCTTGCTTTGGGTTTCATTTGCTCTTCTTGTTCTAAGTCCTCTAGTTGTGATGTTAGGTCTCTGATTTGAGATCTTTCTTCTTTTTAAATGGAAACATTTGTAGCTTTAAATTTCCCTCTGATCACTGCCTTTTTGTATCCCATAACTTTTGGTATGTTGTGTTTCATTTTCATTTGCCTCAAGATATTTCCTAATTTCCCGTGTGATGTCTTTTTAATCCATTACTTGTTTGACTCATTGGTGTGTTGTTTAATTTCCACATATTTGTGAGTTTTTCAATTCTCCCTCGGTTATTTATTTCTAGTTCTTTCTGTTTTGGTCTGAGAAGATACATACTATGATTTCATATGTTTTTAATTTATTGAAACTCATTTTATGTTAATATAAGGTCTATTCTGGAGAATGACCCAGAATATATATTTTGCTGTTGTACGAAATGGTCTTTCAGTATCTATATCAATATCAATATCAATATTTATATGTATATTTCTGTATCTGTTAGGTCTAGCTGGTTTATTAGCTGTAGGTTTTTGTAGATGCTCTTCATAAGGTTGAGGAACTTCCCTTCTATTCTTAATTTGCTGAAAGTTTTTATCATGAATGCACTTTTAAAATGGTGGATTACACTGACATATTTAACAATGAACCAACCTCATATTCCTGGGAATAGACCCCACTTTGTAATGGTATATTATTCTTTTTATATCTTTGTGGATTTGATTTGCTAATATTTTATTGAGGATTTTTGCATCTATGTTCTTCAATGATATTGATCTATAATTTTATTTTCTTGTACTGTCTTTGGTTTTGCTATGAGAATAATGCTGAGTTCTTAAAATGAGCTAGGAAGTGTTCCTATTTTCTGTACAAGATGGCATAGAATTAGCATTATTTCTATCTATATATTTGGTAGAATTTTCCAATGAAATGATCTGGGACTGGAGATTTCTGTTTTGGATGGTTTAAAGGTATAAACTCAATTGATTTAATATGTATAGACATTCAGGTTACCTATGTTATCATGAATTGCTTTTGGTAGTTTGTAAATCTCAAATAATTGATTTGATTTCATCCAAGTTGCTTGATTTATATGTATAGAATTGTTCACAGTATTTCTTTATTATCGTTCCAATTCCTGAGGGGTCTGTATGGTATTTTCCCTTTCATTCCTGATGTCAGTAATCTGTGTCATTTTCTTTCATTCTGTCAGTCTTGCTAGAAGTTTATTAATTTTATTGATTTTTTAAAAAAAGAAGCAACCTTGGATTCACTGAGTTTTCTCTCTTACTTTTCTGTTTTCAATGTCATTGATTTCTGCTCTTTTCTTTATTATATCATTCTTACCACTTGTTTATTTCCCAAAATTTGTGGAGTTTTCAGCCATTACACCTTAATTTTTTTGGTTGTTCTGTAGTCCTTCTTTTCTTGTTCTGGGATCCCAATGACACAAATGTCCCTAAGGCTCTGTTCATTTTTTTTTACAATCTTTTTTCTCTCGTTGTACAGATTGGATAATTTCTATTGATCTATTTTCATTTCACGGAGTCTTTCCTCTGTCCTCTCTATTCTGCTGTTGCACTCATTCACTGATTAAAAAATAAATAAAAGCAGTCATATTTTTCATTTCCATTTGGTTCTTCTTTAAGACTTTAATTTCTGTGCTCAGAATTATATCCTTCTATTCATTTCAAGTGCATATGCTTTTACTTATGGAGCATTTCATAATAACTGGTTTAAAGGCTTTCTCAGATAATTCCTCCGTCTGTGTCAACCTGACATTGGTGACATTTGATTAAATTTTCTCATGTGAGTTGAAAGTTTCCTGGTTCTTCATATGCTGAGTATCGTTGGATTATATCCTAGGCATTTTAAAGATTATGTAATGAGACTCTGGGTCTTGTTTAAATCCTATGAGGAATGTTGATGATTTTGTTTTAGCAGGCATGTAAACTGGTTAGGTTCAGGTCACTAATTTTGACAAGCCTTCTGAGAATTGTAGTTTCAATGGCCAGTCTGTTTGTTAAGACTTTACAGTGCTATTCAGGTCACTATGTACCACCCAGTAGCCAGTCTGGAACCTGGGTGATTGTCTGACCTGACCATGGTATTTAGGGTCACTTTTATGCATGTGCCACTTGGAGAAGAGTCTAGGCATGATGCATAAACAGCTTTATGGGCTCACTTTCTCAGCCTCCTTATTCTTCTCCCTAGTACTTATTTATTCCCTAGGACTACCCTTTTTTCATCTTTCCTTTCAGAAAGTTGGGGTTTTGTTACTCTACTCTCCTGCACATTTCCTGTGACTGCACCCTGGTCCAGGGCCATGTGGTAGAACACAGAGAGTGTTTCATGGAGTCCACAGTTCTTTGAAAGTTCCCCTTCCTTAAAGTTTTAGGTGCCCATGGGCTGCCTTAGCTTGTGATGAGAGAAGGGTGAAAAGAGAAAAAGAAAAAAACAAACAAAACCTGGGGATTAACCCCACCCTCTCTGGCCATTAGGTGGCCCCATCCACACTTCTCATGCAAGAACTGTAGCGCTTCTAGAGAACTCCTACTGCACCCTGTACTCACTCCTGAATTTCAAGCTTCCTTGAGTCCGAGCCAGGGGAAACTGGAGGAAAAGAATGCCACACTTATCACAGGTTTGAGGGTTCTTCAAATTGTGATCTTCTTCCCCAATCTGCCAGCTTCTCTTTGCTTTTCAGAGTCCTCACATTGCTGTTCCATGCATTCTGTCCAGGTTTTACTGTTGTGTTCAATGAGAGAGACAGGGTAGAGTGTACTAATTCCATCTTTCCCAAAACTGGTTCCCTAAACTTAAAAACAACCCCAACAAAAAACTTTTCTTGGAACCATCAAACATATACAAGGTTAGACATAATAGTATAATCAACCTTCATGCTCTTATCATGCAGCTTCAGTAAATACTAACTCTTGGTAAATCTAGTTTCATTCACACCTCCACCTACTTCCTTTCTCCCTTATTATTTTGCAGCCAATCCTAGAAATCATTTAATCTCATCCCTGGATATTTGCATATGGATCGCTAACATATAAGACTTTTTTTAAAAAAACATACTGAGTAAAAATTACAAAAATTCCTTCATATCATCTAATATCCAGAATTCAAATTTACAAATTATCTAGTAAATGTTATTTTTTTTTACAATATATTTGTTTAAATAAGGCCTATATGTTGTAATTAGTCGTCATGTCTCTTAAGTCTCTTTTAATTTATGTATTTCTCTTCCACCAAGGGCATTATGTCTGTTTCTTTCTCACTTCTTTTTCTGTCTCTGACTGTGTCTCTCTCTACCTCTTCATAATGTGTGCAGCCATCGATGATTTAATGCCCATGTCAATGTTCTGTTTATCTATTGCATAAAAGAACACCTCAAAACTTAGCGTCTTAAAACAACAACATTTATTTTGCTCACAGATCTGTCATTTAAGTGGGGTTTGGCAGGGCTAGCTAATTTCCATTTCTACTCCCCTCAGTGTCAGCCATGGTGGTCTAGGGGCTAGGGATTAGAATCGTTTGAAGGCTCACTCATTCCTGTGTCAGCTTAGACTTTATCTGGCGCTATTGGCCAGAAAACCTATGTGTGGTCTCTCCATGTGGACTGAGCTTTCTTACAACATGGTGGTTGAATTCCCAGAGCAAGTATAAGAGAGAACCTGGTGGAGGTTGTAGGGCTTTTTAATGACCCAGTCTCAGAAGCAATGCAGAATCACCTCCCTCACATTTCATTCTTTGAGGAATCCAAAAATGTCTCCACTTTAAAAGAGAGGGGAAATAGACTCCACCTCCTAATGGCATAACTCTGGGACATAAATATGTCTGTGGCTTTTGAATATTATTTATAATAGGTATTTGCTGGAATATTTCCATAAAGAAAAAAGAACTTCCTTTTTTTACTCTTTTGTTAACCAGTGGAATAGATCATATAACAAATGTAAGATAAACATTTGATTCTTTCCCTTTCTTTCAAAATGATGAATTTTTTTTCACCAGTATCTTCCAATGATGGGCTTTTAGAGTTTTCCTTTTTTTGTTGTTTTTTGTTTAATAGTCATCATGAATTCATGGATTTAAACATACTTGATCTCTTTAGATACATTGCAGTTAAAAACCTTATTGATGGTCAAATTGAGTACAGAACTTTTTATTGTCATTTTACCCCCTAGGAAAAACCACAGCTTAAGCCAAATCATTTACCCAGATCACGGAGGGAACTAGTGACAACATCTGAATAAGATTCTTAGCAGACTGGTCTTTTTATTATAGGCTTATTGCCATTACAGACTAGCAAGTGCTCACAAACTAAGGACAAAGTCATCCATTCATTCATTTTTTAAGTTATTCATTCATTCTTTGAACCAACAAACATTTATTAAGACTATACTATGTTCCAGGCACTGCACTAGGCCCAGGACTTTAATGGCAGATAGAAATAGATACATTCCCTGCCCTCATGGATATTATATTCTCTTGAGTAGAGAAATTATTCAAAGAAATGGATAAAACACTTAAGGTTGTAAGGTGACAGGAAATACAAAATATGTTTAGGAGAGGAGATAAAAGAGATCGGAATTGTTGTTCTGGTCTGGGAAGCCAGGGAAGGCCTCCCTTAGTGAAACCAACTTATCTAAGATCTGTAAATGGGGAAGAGACTAAACAAGCAAATGGGGTGGGAAATAAATCTTGAATAATTAGGTATTATAATCTCTTCCTGCTTTCCTTGTTTATGTATTATAATTTAGCTCCATGACCAGCTGCAGTCTTTCTAAGCCTAGATTGAAATGAATTCCTCCCCCAACATGGCTCCCTCATCTGGTTGCCTCTGTTGCTGTTTTCTTTTCCTTGTCTTTTTTGCTTGTTGTTTGCACTCGTCTACTTGTTGTTTTTGCTTATTTATGCTTGTTGTCTGTTTTGTTTGTTTTTTTGTTTTCTTTAGGAAGCACTGGGAACCAAAACTGGGACCTCCCGTATGAGAAGTGGGCGCTCAACTGCTTGAGCCACTTTTGCTCCCTGCTCATTTGCTTTTGCTCATTGTCTGTTCATTGTTTGTTTGTCTTTTTAGGTGGCACCAGGAACCCAACCTGGGACCTCCAGTATGGGAAGTGGGTGCTCAACTGCTTGAGCCACATCTGCTCCTTGAAATGAATTTATTTGAAGGCTTCTACTGGCATTTAAATGTTTCTTCTCCAGCATTCCTTTCCCCAGTAAATTATATTAACCTCTCTGGGTCACTGGGTTGAGTATGCAAAGAAGGTTGTTTGAACAAATTCTTTATTCATGCCTTCTAAAACCCATCCACAGTGTCTTAATAAGTTTTCTGATGACTTCCCTTGACTTTTCTTTGAGATCTGGTTGGATTTCCTTCCAGAAGAATCCAGAAGCACTTAGTTATCTGCAGAACAAGTTGAAATATGTTTCCAAGCTCAATTTTAATTCTAGCTGAGTCCATTAAGCATCAGCCCCAATTGGCCCCAAAGGCGAGGGTCCTGAGAGTCAGCCTAGTGAAAGCTGTATGGCTTTTTTACCACCCACACCTGGAAACAATGCATCATTATTTCCCCACATTCCATTTCTTGAGGCAGTCAAAGATGTCCTCCAATTTCAAGAAGAGAAGGAGACTCCACCTCTTGATAACATTGTCTTCATTTTATTAACAGGGTTTGCACTTGCATTGGTTACTCCTTGAGGAAAGGAAGATAAAGCTTGGATGGTGCCTAAATAATCAGCTATATAATTGGCTGTTTAGACAAGGAACCATCCCTTTAGGGGTGGACCTGGCATTTTCAGAGAGGGGAGATATTTGGGAGAGAGAGAAAGAGAAAGTAAAGAGAAGGGGAGACTGAGAGATAAAGATCTTCACAGGGTTGAAACGGACTTTGGCCCAGTGGTTAGGGCGTCCGTCTACCACATGGGAGGTCTGCGGTTCAAATCCCGGGCCTCCTTGACCCGTGTGGAGCTGGCCCATGCGCAGTGCTGATGCGCGCAAGGAGTGCCGCACCAGGCAGGGGTGTCCCCGCGTAGGGAAGCCCCATGTACAAGGAGTCCGCCCCGTAAGGAGAGCCGCCCAGCGCGAAAGAAAGAGCAGCCTGCCCAGGAATGGCGCCGCCCACACTTCCCGTGCCGCTGACCGACAACAGAAGCGGACAAAGAAACAAGACGCAGCAAAAAGACACAGAAAACAGACAACCGGGGGAGGGGAGGGGAATTAAATAAATAAACAGAAGCAGACAAAGAAACAAGATGCAGCAAAAAGACACAGAAAACAGACAACCGGGGGAGGGGAGGGGAATTAAATAAATAAAAAATAAAAAATCTTTAAAAAAAAAAAAAAGATCTTCACAGAACACAGCTTTGTTGCTCTTAACAAACAGCTACATTCTGGGATTGCTGTAAAGCCAGCACTACAGTCTTTTCATTTTGTTCCTTTCCCATGCCCATCATTTTACAGCTGCTTGCCCGAGAATGTACTCTTAATCTATGTAGGAAGTACTCATTCTGTGGATGTTCATCATTTATTGCAGGAGAAAAAACTTATTAGGAGCTATGTTAGTCAGGGTTCTCCAGGGAAGCAAACCCTAGATTGTATATATAGATAATATAAATATTACAAAATTTATTATAAGAGTTGGCTCACATGACCATGAGGATAGGCAAGTCCGAATTCTAAAGGGCCTGCTGAAAGCTTGGAACTCTGATGAAGATTTCTGATGAATCCCCCTGGAGAATCAGGCTGGCTGAAGTAGAGATGGAGAGTCTTCTGACTGCTGAACTTATCAATTCTCCTTTTAAGGCCTTCAATTGATTAGATGAGACTTCTCTCATTGTTGAAGTCTAGCTCCTTAGTTGATTATAGATGTAATCAGCCATACACGCAGTAAACATACTGATGATTTAAATCTATGAAATATCCTCACAGTAACCATCAGCCCAGACCACACGATTGGACCCCTTAACCCAGCCAAGTCGAGTCATGAGGGTAACCATCACAAGAGCAGAGGCCTCCCTTCAGAAAAGCCAACCTTGGTCTGCTGCCCAATGTCATAGTTAAAGGTCCACAAACATCAATAAAGTCTTGGCTAGAAAGATCTGATCAGTGTTAAAATTTCAAGGCAATCATCATGTCATTGGTGACTTTTTCCCCAAACTCAAACCAGTTAAAGCCACAAAGAATTTTCTTGCTCTTAAAACGGAACAGTACCTGGGTAGATACCACTTCAGGCATAACTTAATTAGGTGATGTCAGGAGCCCTTGATGTCTTTCCTAGGTTATGAGAGAAAGTTGGAGTGCCATTACCAAAAGAAAGAAAAATGATGCTCCATTGCCACAAAATGATAAATGTCTATATCAGTTAGTTTAATGTGCATATTTTTTTCTTCTCTTTCTACTTCCTAGACCCTGGCACTTCTCACAAATAAAAAGCAATAGAAGGGGATGTTTGTAAGGCAAGTTCAAGAAAGAAAGGAGAAAATGAGATACATGAAAGAGTCTAGCAGGAAGTTAAGCTTTACAGGGCAGGATATCAGGCTGTCTTTAAAAAGTAATCCATCCACAGCCAGTGAGTATCATGGCTTTTTCCTCACCCATAGTCTTCTTCCATCCTTATGATTTCAAGCTCCCTTCTCACTAGGAGCAGAACTGAGTACAAGAGAGGATGACTGCCAACCACAACGGAGAGGAAGTGGTGTAAGGGTGTAGGAACAGAAGGCATCAAAAGGATAGAGAGGTGTTGTGAGATAGGATGACAGTATGGAGGAGTGGGTCCAGATAAGTCTGTAGCTAAAGCACTGGTCCTGTGGGGAGGCTCTAAAAGTCTCTGATGAGGCTAAGAGTCATCTACAAAATGCATAGTCAAGTTACAGAGACTGGGCACCTTCTCCCAAAGACTTACCATTCTGTCAATGCAGTAGAGGTTGAAGTAAAGAACTTACAAAACTTTATTTGGGGTTCTGGTGTGTGTGCGTGTGTGTGTTGGCCTAACTGAAGGAGGAAAGGCCCAATCCCCTGCTTCAGGCATCAACAGGTACTTGAATGGTCCCATTATGGAAATTCAGGAGGTAAGCTGGGCCCACAGAATGGAACAACCGCTGATCAATTTCTCTTCTCTTCGTTAATGATTATCCTACTCTCCTCCAATTTCAGAGTATCATATACAACCACTCAGTAGCTGTCTTCTGAAGCATAAATGTTTTTATAAAAAAGCAATTCAGCTGAGTCATTAAGTTCATGGGCTTAGGTCAGGCAGAGCTGGATTGGAGCTCCTTCTCTATGGAGCATGTTATTTCTCCTCACACATAGCAAGTGCTCAGTAATCCAGAGATACAGTGATGATGCAGATTCCTAGTCATTTGATCAAGAGTGATGTTACCAATGTAAAAATGTCAGGAGAAAACTGTTGATTGATTTATCATTATAGATCCTATCTTCCAAGCTGGTAATGTCTTTATTAAATTTTTCTATATGGGATTTTTGGACCCAAGTATGAAGGTTAAATTGGAAAAAAAAAAAACTCTACTGAAATAGAGACTTAAATGTTTGGGGTGAAAGCCTCAGTTTTGCTGTTACATGCATATGAGATCCCAATGGTCACTTAACTGGGCTGTGCTTTGGTTTCTGTTGCTGGACAGTGTGGGGGGAGGTGGAGGGAGAGAAAAAGAGAGTGCTGGGGGAGGGATTATCAAACTGACCACTGCTTCCCATATCTCAGGATTGTTTTAGAACCTGATTTTGATCTTGCTTTCTAATTTCTTGCCAGAGAAGATGGTAGGAAAAGGGGTCAGAGGAGAGGAGTGGGGGCAAGGGGATGGGAGGGCTTGGCTCAATCACCAGCTGTTGAGAGCAATATCAACCTCCTCTTCTCTGGCTATGCAGGGCAAGAAGTAGGACAAGTACAGGCTGCATGGGACTTCTCTGCTTCGGTGTTTTCCCTTGGAAGCTGAGACTTGCCAACACAGCAAGCTTCTTTCCTAAGGCCAACTCAGAGCTTTATGCAAGCAAATGTATTTAAATTCATCTGTTCTGATTCAGACTGGTGAAAAATCATTTTATATGTTCTGAGCTAGGAAGGAAGAAAAACTGCAAATATTGTTTCCTTGCAATATATTGAGGCAAGAGATGGCTTCTATAATTCTAGAAATTATGACACAGCATCCATAAAGATGAGACAGAATCCCCGTGCAGCAGTCCTGGTAGCTTAAAGGAACATTATTTAATACCCATTCATGGATGTGAGGCAGCATTTAAAGACTTCGTTTAATTTCTACACCACAGCTGGAAAATGAGCCAGCTGCCATGTTGGCGATGTGGAGGCCTGGAACCGCTTCTGCTGGTTCCCTTAGACTGAGGCACAAGTATCTGAAGTTGTTTCGGTTTTTTTCCACAGTTATTTTGTGCATTCCTAAAGAGCCAACTGGGCCTGTTTAACTGACCTTTAAAACTCAGCTTAAAGCCAGGTCTATACAAAAATGTTCTGATTTAATTTAATTCCATTCAATTCAAATTTACTCAAAGGGATATTTATTGTACAACTAGTTGGTGCCACACTAGGCTGGCTTGTAGGAAATATAAAGATGAACTGGACCAGGTTTTTTTGTTCATTTGTTTGCTTTTAGGAGGTACCAGGGATTGAACCTGGGACCTCATACATGCAAAGCAGGCGCTCAACCACTGAGCTACATCTGCTCTGCATCAATCAAGCTTTTGACCACCCAAAGGTAAGGGGATGTTCAGCAATTGCTACCGAAGGCATCATAAGCCATAGGATCAAGGCGCTATCATTCATAGTTGTCTCTCTGGCCAGTCTTGGCCAATTCTTTTCCATTTAATATATATTTTACATTTTCATCTTTCCTTTCCCTAATAATCACCAACTTCATTTATTCAGCAAATATTAATTAAAGACCTATGGTATGTCAGGCATAGAGACAATGTGGGGAGAAAAGCTAATTGTTCTCATTTGTTTGAATAACTTAGCCTGACCAGGAACCCAAGCTGGAGAGCCAAAGGGTCCAGGTGGGTCTGGGTTGGGAACAAGAGCCAATAAGCAATGTCTCTAAACTCGAGTTTCTCATCTGCAAGTGAAAATAACCATAATATGTACCTCATATGCTTGTGAGGATTAAAGGGAGTTAATGTGTGTGAAAGATTCAGGGAAACGGATGTGGCTCAACTGATACAGCGTCTGTCTACCATATGGAGGGTTCAGAGTTTGATTCCCAGGGTCTCCTGACCCATGTGGTGGGATGGCCCATGTGCAGTGCTGCTGCATGCAAAGAGTGCGCCCCACAAAGGGAGCTGCCCCATGTGAAAAAAGCGTGGCCTGCCCAGGAGTGGCACACAGAGAACTGATGCAGCAAGATGACACAACAAAAAACAGATGCATTTTCCCAGTGCTGCTGAATAATGCAGGTGGACGCAGAAGTGGACGCAATATCACTTTTTGATATTGACACAGTGAATGGACACAGAGAGCTGACAATGGGGGGGAAGGGGAGAGAAATAAATAAAATAAACCTTTAAAAAAAGATACAGCAGATTTTTCAGCACTTTGTAGGTGTTGAATAGTGGCTATCTCTTATTGTCATTGCCTGTTTAGGTCAGAAATTCCTCAAGGTCAGGGACAGTTGCATTTTATGAATGACAGAGCCTCTAAGACATAATTGCAAGTATATACATGTCAATGATTAATAAATACTAATAAGTAAAATAAAATGCTAAATAGAAATACCAGAAGTTAAGTATTTCAAATCTTGTCCCCTCCATACCACTGCCCATAAGTAAGATGCTTACCTGGTTAGCTTAACTACCATCTTTTGTAGCACTGAATAAGGGGTGGGGGAATGGGAAAATGAAGGGAAACAAGGAGTCAGTGGATCTACATTATAAAGAACTGAGACTGAGCTAGCCTGAAGAGGAAGGTTTCTGCCTTTGTGGTTTGGGGAAGAGTCTAGGAAAGTTCAAATCCTTGAGGCAGCCACTTTGTGTCTGAGAGAAAGAGGTGATGGAAGAAATATCCATAGGGCAGGCATGGTTTCTTGGGCATGAGACCTAAGAAGTTGCTCAGCACCCCTCGTGCAAAAGGGCCCAAGCTTGGTTTAATACTCTTCTGTTGCCATCTGGGAATTCTTGGCAATTATTGAATAAGGGGTCCCAGTTCTTTTTTTTTTTTGCACTGGGCCCTGCAAATAGATTTGTGTCAATTTTGCTATGTGAAAGGAATGCAATACCCTTTCAGTGTTTTCTTGTGAAACAGCTTTAAACAGCTTTCAGTTAATGAGGCAGGGGCTGGGGGGTATAATTAAACCTGGGCCCCTTTGACTGAAACTCCAGACCAGGCTGGGCCACAAGGTGGTTCAGCTTTACCCAGAACCCTCAGCAAGGGAGCAACTCTTTCCTCTATTCTCTGCCTGTAGGATTCCTCCTGCTCCCTCTAGCCCAATTCTTTTGCCAGATGGATGGGAAATCTGTGGGCAACCTCCAACCTGAGTGCATGCCATCAGCCTCTGGGGAAACCCCGTGCAACACTCTCACCTCCATTTCGTTATTCAGGTAAAATGTTCCGTGTTGAGAGAGAAGGTCTGAGGTATTCCTCGGGGACTAGGATAAAGGAAGCAGTGTTCCTTGAAACAATGTGTAGGACACAGAGAATTTCTTACTAAAGAAGTTCAAACTCGGAAAGATGCACTCTTTTGCTTCTGGGTGGATTTTGTGTCGAACCACTTTCCTTTCCTGCTGCTCTAAATCCAACAGAAAGGCACCATGTTGAGAGAGAACAAAATGCTCTGAATTCAGCCCATTATCAAATGGTTTCAAGGGTCATTCTGATCTTGTCAGGATCAGCAGGTTTCCTTTCGGCAGACCTAAAAAGGCTGATGGAAACAATAAATGGACAATTTTGAAGCTCGTTGGCAGAGTTATCGTTTGGAGGCAAACTCGCCACCATAAATACTGATTTCTAAGTCCCTCTCTCCAGTTATCAAGCCGCCATTTTCAGACATGATTGGCCCCCAGCTCTGACCACTACACGGTCACGGTCATCACTTGTCTTGCCAACAACTGTGTCGGCAAGTGATTTGTGATAGCTCCTTTATCTGCTCCATAGTGCTTACACTACAGAGAACTAAACATGATATATTCTGCAGAGTATCCATTTGTCTCTCATTTAGTGCCTACATATCTATAATAGTTGTATTGAACTGAAGCTGGGAAAAATCACCCTTACCTCCCTCTATTTTTAGGGCATCTATGATAGGTTAGAGGATTATCCTATAGATCACTAGCCAGAAATGATTACCTCTCACCCTCCTTCTGGCTTATCAATAAATGGCACCAAATCTCAATTCCAAGAGACACATTAAAAACCTAGGTTTCTAGAGCTGTAGGCAGAATTAAAAATACAATGTAATCTAAAGAAAAACATTCAAACCCAAGAGAATAATTATAGGATATGCCACACCCTGTAAAGGATTTAGACTTTTAAGAGTATTAGCATTTCTTTTATATACAATTGTTCCATTCATGGAAATTACTGTCACCTTTTGATATTGACAACGCAAATTATATACATTTTCTTCAGACATGGTATTTTAACTAAGTAGTGAAATAAGGTAGCAAGTAATTCTAAAAGGGTTTCAAAGAGTGTATGGCCTTAACTTTCTAGATCTGTATTTCTTTATAAAAACTTTCTCAGAGCCTTGTTTAAATACTCATATTCTAGGGTGGAACTGGCTGAGTGAGACTGCAATATCTTCAAACCCGTTATAATGAGGTCAGTTTGGCATGAATGTGAGTAAAGACCACTTCATAAAACAGTTAAAAATCTTTAATCCAAGTATTACAGTGGAACCTAGAGAAGTCATATTAAAAAGAGGAGGATGGGAAAGAGATGTAGGCCATGCCTCTCATTTGATTCAGGTATTGATGCAAGCCACCATTTCCATGCTGTGTTCTATGGAACACTCACTCCACGGAATGTTAATAAGCAGCATGTTAAATAAATAAATAGACCTCTAAGGTAAGGCAAATTTAAGACTCTTTGGGTTAAACAAAGTCAAAGGTATTATCTTATTATAGGAATTCTCAACACTTCAGTTTGCTAAGCTGCCTTGGGAAATGCCAATTGTGGAGGGAGAACATACTATTAATACATAACACTTGCCAAATTTGTTTGACCTTAGACATTTTTTCTGAGGACCATTTCAAGAGATTAGAGTTCTGGGTCCTACTTTGGGAAACTTCTGTTCAGGTTTCAGGGGACACCTTTACGGAGGGGCATGGGTTGGAGAGTGGACTGCTGTGTTGCTGACAGCGCTGCAATTTCTGTTGAAGCTCTTGATGGTGTAGAACCTGTAGTTGGCTGGGTGGCATCTGCAGGAATCATTTATACTCCCCTTTCCTCACAGGGCTTGTTTATGTTAGTTCAGAGAACAATCCACAGTGCTGAGCAGGAGAAGTTTAGGCTATATCTACCAAATATCCAAACCCATATTAGGTAAATATGCTGGTGTTTAGGAGATTTTTAAAGTACCACTTGTGATTTCTCTTCTCTTGAGAAGTGAGGAAAGGAGAACAAACATCAAGTGTGTTTACACACTGTGAAAAATAAAGTACAGTTAAGAACCATGCAGTGTTCCCCGAATGCCTCATCTAGAGCGCTGGAGTCCTAATGTTAACAAACTCTGACTCTGCTGGGGTTTTAACAGGATAAGAAGCCCCAGGTACCCAGGCATGCCCAAATCCTGCCTAGCCAGTCACCCTCCCCTGTCCTCCTCCACAAGGTTCTGGAGAGCATTATATAGCTTGAGCAGAAGACTATGCTTACAGCTATCACTTTATTTACAGCTACTTGAATGCTGTGCTCTGGTAAAGACGTGAGCCCTTAAGCGGAGCCCTTCTGCTTCCTTTTTCTTTCACAGATCTAAATCCCAGGATCTTACCACCCTCCAGTTGCCTTCCTAGAACAAGGAAGTTGAGTAAGGAGGAGGAGCAGCAGTATGGCTGGAGAATAAACCCAGCCTCTGCACTCCCAACTGTCAGCTCAGAGAAGATGGAAATGCAAGAAGGAAGGTTGACCAGTATCAGAGCTGTAAGAAATAGGCCCTCACTTCTAATGTCATGAAATAACCAGAGCAAATGGGCCTCTGTTGATGAGAGAAGGGAGGACTAAGCGTCAGCAGAAGAGATCCTGGTTGCAGACTTCTCGACTGGATTATGTATGGGAGGGCTGGCTCCACCCCTGGCTTTCCCTGATCATGCAGCATCTGAAGTCCTCGAAAGAGCCAAGCCATGCCCCACAGTAAGCACTAACAGACTGTGAATCAGCAGGTCCCACGTGCCCAGAGCGAGGGCCCCTGGGCCAAAAGAGAATGCTGCCCTGGGACCCAGGCTGGGAGATGAGAAGAGATGGGTTTGCTGTCCCTTCTTTGCCTGCTGCAAAAACCCACATAGGTATGCTTCTCTTCCTTTAAAGGAATTGAGTGTGGAATCTTACAGACCCCAGTAGATGGGTGGGAGAAGATTAGAATGAGTCACCTCACTCACCTCACCCCTTTCTTTTTCTGTGTAAATCGGAGCTGGTTTTCCATTTCCAGACCTGATTTGGTTCTGTGTGATCCTGGCCCTGGGACCCTAACTCTGCCCTGAACAGTGTTCAGAAAGATCAGCGGGCCTAGTTACTTACCCTCAGACACAACTGGATTGCACTACAGATACAAAACTATTTTTAAAAACTTTTTAAAAATATTTCTTCCTACTAAGAAATGTTTCCTTGTACCTAGCCTCATGCTCTTTTATTATTCTCCATGGAGACAGGAAACAGCTGGATATTGTCTGTGGATGAGTCCTCTGTATACTTGAAGGATCTTGGTTTTACTTTCTTAAGTCTGAAAAATCCAGTCTTCTTAACCTCTTTTTTACAAGTCTTCCTTTCTTTCCACTGTATTTATGAGTTTTCCAAGTTTTCTTAAGGTTGTTAGAGTCACCTGGAGACCTTTGAAACATACCAAATTGCACACCACTCTCGCAACTATAAGAATTACAAAGGCAATGATGGTTTGGAGTCTGGGAAGGAATTACCATTATTAAACAGGAAAAATAAATTATTGAGAATTTTAAGTGCATATTCAGCTTACAGCACTTCCTTCTCAGGGAACAACACCTAATCTTCAGAGGTGGGTGCCTGGCATTTAGCTGGCACTGGCATCATGGATGAAAAGGCACCTGATCCAAACAAGGCCAAACAGTCTCTCTCCCAGGATTTGGAAATGGAACTTAGAGACAGGAAGTCAGTCTCCAAGGATGACTAGAAGTATGATATGAAAAAAATGGAGTTACCAAATTGTGTCATGAAAATAGAGAAGCAGGGAAAGGTGGTCTGCAGAGAGGAGGTAGAACGAAGCAGATATTCTCTGAGAGTCAAGGGAAAAAGAGCACAGACTTCCAAAGACTTTCCAGGTTCTGGCTCTAGTCTCTACATCACTGCCCTGGAATTTCATGAGATGGCTCATGTCCTTGTGTTAGACATTTACTTTTGCCAAAATAGCATAAGTCAGTGTTCATTATGAGACACCAAAGGGGCCTAAATGAACAGAGAAATACCAGCTCCCTTGGGAGAAGTGATGACCTCATAGACCATGTCTTCTTCCACAGTTGACTTACCCTGGCACTCTGTTTTTACTTTCCTGGAAGGGCACATGCCTCCTTGCTTCTAAAAGAATATCTCATTAACATTTTCTGACTAAACTATTTTAAACACTCCAAACTCTGAATGAGTGCCTAATGGCCTCTTATGGAATGTATCTCCCAATTCTCCTTCTAAGATGGGGAAAACCCACTAATATTTACTGATCCATTCACCCAAGAAGCTACAGAGTCAGTACTACTATTGGCCCATTTTATGTGGGCGGGATCTGAGCTTAGAGAGGTTAAATAACTTTCCTGGTAAATGATGGATCAAAAACTTGAAACTACAGAGCCCAAGATTTCAACCATTTTGCTTTCTTAAGGTTGAAAACAAAATTCAATTGTTGAGAGCAAAACTCCCTGGCTGTTGCCTGAAAAGTCATGTGCAAATATTCATTTCTGTACCAAGAAAGCAGTCCAGTTAGGGCTCTACATTTAGAAGCAGACAAAGTAGTCAGAAGGCTCTAGCAGTTTTCACAGATGATTCAGGACTTGACTTGAACCCAGAGAGAGGTTGGGATGAGGGTGTTGCCCTTTCCCCCATCAGTCGGCATTCATCTCACCCTTTAAACAGATCCCTGATTTTGTTCGATATCCATACCTTCTCCAAGCATGTGCCAGGGGAGGCTAACTCTACTCTTTCCCTTCCTGGAAAGGACCTTATAAGCCACACCCCCATCTCCTGACAGTGATTGGGCATGTGATCCAGTTTGGGCTGATGAGATGCAAGGAGAGGTTTTCTGGGGACTTATGCAACAACTTGGTCTTGTGGGAGAAATTTCAGAAAAGACTCTTCTGACCTGGATGTTACTGTATCATCACTGCTGTGTTTTGGCTGTCACCACGAAAATGCTATATAGCAAAAATAAACAAAAAACAACACAAAAACCTCAACAGCACAGAACAATAAGCATTAATTTAGTTGATTTAGGCCTTGTTGGGGCAATTCAGTTCTTCTGATCCTGACTAGGGTCACTTATGAGTCTTTGGGTCAATGGATATCGCTTGGGTTCTACTCCAGTTTCCCATCTCTTTCCAGGACCAAAGGGCTAGCCTACACATGTTCTTCAACCGAAGGCAGAGGTGTAAGACCTCTAGTGGAAATACACAAACCTGTCTCACGTCTAGGATGTTTCACATCTGCTAACATCCTTTTGGCCAAAGCCTCCTATTAAGTCTACCTACTTTGTCACCACAGTAAATCACATGACCAAGCCACAGTGAATGGAGCAGGGAAGTATGCTCCTACTGGGGAGTGAAGGGGAAAGGGTAAATATTCCTGAACAATCATCTAATCTACCACAGGGCTATGCAAGGATATGAGGTCAGCCTGAAAATTAAGCTAAAATATACAAAGAAGAGGCAATCCAAGAGAACCACAGGAAAGCAGAGCCTTGAGCCATTGGGTCAAATCAACTTTAAATTTTACCCTGCCCCTGGACTTCCAGTCAAGCTGGCCAAGTTTGACATTTATTTAAGCAAATTTGAGGTGAATTTTTTCTTGCTTGCTACAAAAACTCTCCCAATTCAGAGAATATTCCTCGGAACCAGTAGGAAAAAAGTCCTAGAGGTATGAATAAACACAGTAGTTGGGGGAAAGTAATGGAAAGAGCCTAGAGAAAAGGTCTCTTTTAGTCCTTGGAAACCTAACCAAGCCTTCCTCTTATGTCCCACTCATCCTGTAGCAGATCTACTCCGTCTTGCTTTTGTGTAACTTGATTCATTCTCATGTTTGTTCATCTGATCTTACAGTTGGTGTGGTAATAGCCTGACAGGGCTGTGGCATTTAATATTCACCATGAGCTTTCCATCAGGTTGACTTTCTTTCAAGTTGAGCAAGGGACTGAGCCATTAATAAGGGGACGATGGTCTCTACCCTTTTGGGGCTGATGCTGGAAATTTTCCTGTTAAAACTCCACCACTCTCCTCTGCTCATGTTGATAGAGGTGGTTCCTTTTTTGTCTTCAGAGCTCTTGTTACCTGCAGGCAACTTTTATTTCTAACCCTCCCTGTCATGTGACATTAATAAGAAGACATAAATTGAACGGGCAGTAGGTCGAAGAATTTATGGAAGTCACAGAAAAAGAAAATAGTGGGAAGGATCAAAGGAGAATATCTCAGCACAAGAATCAAACACTTAAAAGAATGTTTATAAAGGCTTCCTATGTAATTTTCACTCCCCTAAGAAGTTCTTGACACCTCAGAGGTAAAAAAACATTGAAGAAGAACATGACTAATATTTACTGAATACCTATGAGGTGTCAAGCACTTGTGGAGACCACCAAATATATCACTCATTCAATCTTCACAGTGTCTGGGAAATAATTATGATTGTCTCTATTTTATGGAGAAAATGATGAACACTTGCAAGGTCTCACAGCTAGTACATGGGGATTTCGGTACTTTAATCTGGATTGGTGAGCCCATTTTATTTATACTACATTATGTTCCTTTGAACAGATGAGACATAGCACAGTTATGTGTGGTTATGTATGCACTTGACTATGGGAATAGTAAAGCCTGGCCCTACCACCTACTAATTATATAATTTTGACCAAATTACTTAACCTGCCTGTACTTCAGTTCCTAATCTGTAAAATAAGGATAATCTTACTTTCTGCCTCAGAATTTAATGATATGATATACATAAAACATACACCACAATGTGTGATGCACAGCAAACTTTCAAATGATGGCTGTTTTTAATTATTTTTATTATATAATAAATGCCTGGTAGTTTGCTGTCCATTCTGCAAGGATAGAAGTGTTCTATACCTACATTGTCTAATACTGTAGCCTCTAACCCCATGCAGCTGTTGATCACTTAAAGTGTGACTAGAACTACTGAGAAACTGAATTTTTATTTCACTTAATTTTAACAGATTATGTGGCAACATACCCATGGCCCTGATGTCAAGTCAGCTTTGGCTCCTATATCTCCTCACTTAAGGTCATCACAGCCCCTTTCTGTTGCTAACAGCCAAGAACCCTCACTAATGCATATTAAAAGAATAAACCAGGGAGCTGGACTTGGCCCAGTGGGTGGGGCGTCTGCCTGCCACGTGGGAGGTCCGCCGTTCAAACCCCTCCTTGGCCAGTCTGGAGCTGGCCCTTGGGCGCTGGGGAGTACCCTGCCCGCCCCGTCAGGAGAGCTGCACAGCTCGGAGGAGGGGACAGCCTGCCCAGGAGTGGCTGGCACTGGCAAAGGTGACGCGAAAGGGGAAACACAGATTCCCGGTGTCCCTAGTGGGGGATAGAAGCCCTCACAGAGGAATGCGCAACGGGTGGACACGGAGAGGAGACAGCGGGGGGCAGGGGATGGAATGGGACAGGGACAAATAAATAAATGAAAGAATAAATCTGCAAGTGGAAATATTCGGCTGTGGCCCCAGCTCTGCCTTAACCTCTCATATTTTTAGGAAAGGCCTTTGCTTCCTAACCTCCCTTTTCTGTCTCCTTAAGAAGAGACTTACGCTGTTGGTTTCTAAGGGATTTTGTGTGAACATTCAACCACACTCTGGGCTTCGGGTTACGATTTTATTTCAGTTCAGGGCAGCGAAAGGGAAGGAAAGAATGGTTGCAGGAAATACTTTACAAATTGCTAAGACTTGGTGGCTGATTGAATAGGGGAGGCAAAGAAGAGTGAGTAAAATATGGCAGTGGAGGAAACGAATATGTATTTTAAAAGCATCCAAAAGCCACTTTTGCCGTTCTGTGAGTTATTGTCTCTATTGGACTAAAGAATCAGGTTTTAAAATATCCATTCACTCCGCCTTGTTATTCCCCTGTGAACAAGCTTAGTCTACAAACACCTAAATCCATCATTAGCTCGTTGGGCATCAGAAGATTTGTAACTTGCTAGTAATGCAGCCATTACTGCAATCTGGATTTGAGAGTTAAGAAAAGGGCATTTGGATAAATAGTCCAGGCAGGGCTCCAAAATGTATCCTGATGGATGCAGCAAGCGACAGTCTGTTCCAGATGGGACTGTCTGCTGCTTTTCTGTTCCTCACACAGAGCAAACTTTGATTCAGCTGCTCCCATCTCTTGCAAGGATGTCTAGCCTCACTCCCTGGCTAGAAGAATCTGACCCATCCCTCAAATATGAGCTCAAGATGTTAATTGAGTAAATGTGTATTAAGCCAGTCTTTGTGCTAGGTACCAGCCATGAAAAATGAAAAAACACTGTCCTCAGTCTTGAGGCGCTCTCATTCGCTGAGTTTGGGACATCGTCCCAAGCTTCCATTTTGTCATTCATTTTGCCTAGAGTTGGCTACAGATTCACTGTGTGCTGATTGCTGAGGATGAGGATTTCTTCCAAATTAACCATAATTCCTGTGTACCCAGAGTAGGTATTCAAATGTACTTATTGAGAATTCCACTTTACTTTGTTTGGGTAAAAGACTTTATTGTGTAGTGGTTAAGAGACCAGACCTGGAGGTTAACACTGGGCTCAATTTCCCTCTAAATCTGGCTCCAAATCTTATTAGCAGTGTGACTGTAGCAAGTTATTTAGTACCTATACCTCGGTTTTCTCATCTGTAAAATGGTGAATAGGTAATAATAGTGTCTATTTTTTGGAGATTATACAAGATAATGCACTTGGCACATACACAGTATGGTCTCAATGTACATAACTGCCATGTTTTTGTGTTTTGTAGGATTTCTCTTTCTTCATTTTTAAAAACTTTTTATTGTGAAATAATTTCAAACTTATAGGACAGTTGTAAAAATAATATAAACCCCATACAGAGAATTCCCACATATCTCCATTCCTCCAGATACTCAGGTCCACTCATTTTAACATTTTGCCACATTTGCTATGTCTTTCTATTAATTCATCTGTTTATCAATCCATCTTTCTATATGTCTGTCTATTTATCAACCTATATTCTAAACATTTGAGTGTAGGTTGTATACATCATGATCCTTGAACAAAATGCTGCCATGCATAGTTCCTAAGAATAAGGATATTCACTTATGTAACCACTTTAAGAGCAGATATCAAGCTCAAGAAATTTAATACTTATATAAAGCTCAAAGTCTATTATCCAATGTTTTATATGTCCAAGTAATGTCCTTTTTGAGCTTTATCTCCTCCTTTATTAGTCATTCCAGAATCATGCATTGCATTTAATTGTCATTGTTTCTTTACTTGCTCTTTTTTTATTGTGGGGGCATATATACAACATAAACATTCCCATCACAACCACTCCTAAGCACAATTTTCAATGGGATTAATCAAATTCACAATGTTATAGTACCCTCACTATGATCCATTTAAATATTTTCCGTTAAACCTAACACCAATCCTACACTTATTATGCATTAACACCCCATTTCCTCTTCCCCCAGCCACTGGAAATCTGTGCTGTACTTTCTGTCTCTATGAGCTTACTCATTTTCTAATTTTTTTTTTTTTTTAGTTACCATAGGGCTTAAGTTTAACACCCTCAATCTATAATAATCTCATTTGCTTTGGTATCAACATAGTATAAACAAGCTCTGTTTAATAGTCCTCCTTCCCCCCATATTTATGTAATTCTTGTCAAAATCACATATTTATAAGTTGAGTCCAACACCTCTGATTTATCATTATGTTTTATGCATGTGCTTTTTAGATACTATAGGAAGAAAAAAATGGAGTTTCATTCTCAAAATACATTGCACTTATTGGAAATCTTTGTCTTCATGCAGCTTTGATCTATTATCTGTTGTCCTTTCCTTTCACCCCACAAAACTCCCTTTTGCATTTCAGTGTGATTATAATGTCACAGTGTCCGTCTATTTGGGTTTATCCTGTTTGGAGTTCATTGCATGTCTTGGATGTATATATTCATGTCTTTCATTAAATTGGGGAAGTTTTCAGCGATTACTCCTGCAGATATCCTCTCTGCCCCTTTCTCTTTTCTCCTTCTGGGACTGCATATGTTGGTATGCTTAATGGTGTCCCACATGTTCCTCAGGCTCTATTTACTTTCTTCATTCTCTTTTTCTTTCTGTTTCTCGGATTGAATCCTTGCAATTGTCTTATCTTCAAGTTCACTAATTCTTCCACCAGCTCTAATCTGCTTCTGAAGCCCTCTTGTGAGTTTTAAAATTTTTGTTACTGTGGTCTTTGGCCCTGTTTGTCTCCTTTTCCTAATTTCCCTCTCTTTTGACATTCTCTTTGTGTTTCTCTATTGCTTTCCTGACTTCCTTTAGTCCTTTGTCCTTGTTTCCCTTTAGTTTTTTGAGCGTATTCAAGATCATTTTGAAAGTCTTTGTTATATTCCAGATCTGGTCCTCCTCGTGGATGATTTCTAATGCTTTCGTTGTCATCTTTGCCTAGGCCATCTCTTCCTTTTTCTTTGGATGTTTTGTAATCTTTTGTTAAAACCTGAACATTTTGATATTTTAAAGTATTACCACTGGAATTTAGTTTCTGAGGAATCTGTTCCTAAAGCTTGTATCCAGCTAGCGTTATGACAGAGCTTTCCTTGAATGCTGGTGGCTAACCAAAAATAGAAAAATAAGGAAAGAAGAATATACCTTTCCCTGTCTTTGCAGATGGAATTATGTGAATGTTCTCCTTTAGAACGCATCAATACAATGGGTTTAGAGAATAGCAGTCCTTTCTTCACATGTGTCATACCTTGGGCACGTTTGTGTGGCACCAGGAATTCCCCCATTTACCTGATATGAATGTCTCCTTTTCCGTAGGAAAGAATTTCCTCATGGTCCAATGCACTGCACCGTGACTCCCACAGCCAACAAACCCTTGCTCTGGACAGCCACAACATGACTATTCTCCCACAGAGTTCTGTAGCACAGCTTTATGAGATATCTTCTACACACAGGGAAAGCTCTGAAACAGCAAGTCCCTCAGGCTACCACCAGACAAATTGGGCCAGACATACTTGCTCCCAGTATATGCACAGTGGTTACTCTGCTTCCTCCAGAACTGGGACCTGGGACATACCTTGGGAGCATGGGCCTGCTGTGCATTGAGTTAGTGAGGGAATGGAGAAGGGCACAGCAAGAGCACCAGGAGTTCCTACCATTTTTATGTTGTCTTTTTCTTGATTTGGAGCTTGCCCTTTTACTACAATCCTTTAACTGATTTATTGAGTTTTGAGAAAGATGTCTCTGCCAGTTCTTTCTGGTTGTACCAAGTTTCCTTGGGGGTACAGAGCCCTGGAGCTTGTCACTCCACCTCTACCATCTTTTTTTTTCCACCTCTACCATCTTGATCAGGGTGGGCCACTGTGATGTGTTTTCCTTCAAGAATGCAGTGTTCAATTCAGAGGGACAGAGGACCACTGCCTGTCTGCCTTCTTTCTTTCTCTCTTTATTTCTCCATTCTTTTTCCCTCTTCCTTTCTTTCATTTTTTTCTTTTTTCTCTCTGTCCCTCCCTCTCACTCTCAGAACATGGGAAATTATTCATTATAAATCATATTTAAATACAAAAATAATATTGAACAGACAGGCTCAGTGAATTAAGCCCAGACAGTTCCTTTTCTAAAAAGATAGACTTTATTTTTCTTCTTCTGATGAAGAAACCCAAGAATGTCTTGCACAGCCAGTTCACTCACAATTCACCATTAGCACAGGCCCTCTTAGGAACCTAACCAGAGGCACTGGAAAGAGAGCAAAAGACAAATACTTTTTTTTTCAGCATTGCTGCCTGATTTTCTGGCAGTGTGCTAGTAAATGTTTAAATACTGAATCTTTGGAAGAAAAGTACAAGATAGGGGAAAAAAAACCTAGTTTGTAGTATTTCCCTATTTCTGTGGTATAAATACTACCAACATGGCTGGTTTCAAGTTACCAACATAATGTCATTAAAGGTGGAATTGGGGCAGATGTGCACAGCAAACTCTCAAGAGCTTTAGGTGTTAGTCATGCACACCACTGTTCAAAGAATGTGCAGACTTGCCTCCTGACTCTCAATTCTATTTGCTCCTCTCCGCCACATGCAAGTTGCTGGTCCTGGACCTTAGCACCTCTCTCCCAGACTGTTTCTAGGCTCATTTCTTATCTCTACTCTCAGTTTGCTCCCTCCAGCTGCAAAAGTAATCTTCCGAAACCAGATCAGAATATGTTACTTCCCTGCTGTAAACCTCCCAGTGGCTTGCTTTTGTCACTCGCAGGCTCTCCACCACATCGCTCTCCCATCCTGGAGTCTTTTCAGGCCTCTCATCCTGATGTAAACTCCGTTACACCCTGTCTTTCTCATGACTATGTACTATCTGGAATGTTCCTCCTGGTACTCCCATTCCTGCTCCTTTGCCTGCCTGGTGAATTCCTACTCATCCTCAAGCTCTAGCCCAGACACTCTTTCCTCAGGAAATTTTCTGACCCTATACTGCTCTCTGTTTTATCTGGGTCTCCCGGATGCCCTTCTCTCAGGTTCCATGGTAAGAAAACTGGCTTTACTGTATCTCCAGATCCTAAGATAGTGATAGTGGTACAGGATTGACCATTCATTCATTAATTCATGCTCAAGAAATATTACTTAAGTGCCTGTTATATGCCATACACTGTGCTGGCTAGGACTGAGAGAAGAGTGAAGAGTACTTCTCTTTTCTCTTGTAGTTCCCAGGGTGCTGAGAGGTATGTATATTGAGCAAATAGACACAAATAAATATGTAATTGCAAATAATAAGTTCTGTGAAGGAAAAAGAACAGGATGCCATGAGAGAAAGTCCCACTAGCAAAAGGTTTGTAAGTTCTTAAGAAACTTGGAATATAATCTTTTAAGGGACAAGGGCCTCACAAAGGAGACTTGGATATCATGACATGAATTGTATCAAGGGAACCCTGCCTTACCAGCTTAGAAATGAGGGTAAGAATCACGTGATACTTGTATCTGCCTCATGCTGGACTGGATTTCCAAGCCAGTTCTACAGTAAAAGGTTTGGACTGTCATAGCTAAAAGAGGGGGAAGGGAAAATGAACACATGGAGCACATGTTTATGAGATAGAAGATTGAGAAAGCAGAGAAATTGAGTTAGAGACCTAGGCAAGAGTCAACTGCCCCAGTTGTAGAAGAGAACAAGGTTATTGTTTGTGGAGTGCTCTGGTTCTGTCCTTTCTGTACCAAGATTATTGGGAGAAGACTGTCTGGGGTGTAAAGATGGTATTTGGGATGAAGATTCCCATCACACGCTGATGTTAACTCAAATAATTGTGGTGCTGTTGGTGGGGAATCATGTTTACTGTAACCCCAGGGTAAGGCAAACAACAAGAACTCAGGGAGAGCAGAATCTCATAAGAGTGAAATCAAATGACCCTTCAGGACCCAAAGGAGCTCTAAGAACATGGTTAATGGGAGTGTGGCTCTTGAGGCTCGTGCTCTGCTGCCCAGGAGACCCAGCTGCTTCCACCTTCATTCAACACCCATGCTCCAGGCTCTGAATTTTCTAGTTTCTACCCAGGAGGGAGACAGTTTCCTGGCTAATGGGCTGACTTCTTTGTACCAGGTCACCTTGATGGCTTCTGGCCAACCAATAAATAGGCCAGCCTTGAGTCAAAGCCCACCTCTGTTCCAACCTGTGGCCCCCAGTTGTCAGTGAAGCTTAGCTGAGTTGTGGCTGTCAACAAGGCAATTTCAGCAAGAGGAGGGGTTGGAGGCAGGGCAGACCTCATGACTGGAAAGTCCTACGCATTGCCTCAAACAACTGTGGGTTTTTTTGTGTTTTTTTTGGCGGGGGGATGAAATTCAACTTCTTCTGAGCCCTAATTTGCACACACTTGGGGAATATTCAATTCATCTAAGAATTTCATTCTAAAGGTCATGCCAATTGGTATACATATTTTCCCTCCATTACCCGGGTATGGAAGTACTGCCTTTAGATCAGGAGTTCTTAACCAGGGGTTAAGAATTGAAATTTTTTAAAAAACATTAGTCTTGTGGGAAGGTGTTGGTGCGGTGTGATATATTTATTAAATAATACACAATATAGTGTGGACTTAGTAAGGGGTCCATGGTTTTCACCTGACTGACAAAGGGGTCCATGGAACAAAAAAGGTTAAGAACTCCTGCTTTAGATAATCCCTACTATTCATGAGTTGTCTCATTCAATTTTAGGCTCTATACTTTAATCAGAGTGTATATAAGGAATGGCACAAAAGCCTTTTGTGAAGAGTTGTCACCAACATGTCAGCCTGTGTCAAACTGGCTCCAGGGAGAAAGATGGAAACAGACAGACTGGTCCCATCAGTGAGTGCCAGAAGCATACACAAAACGTCCCATTAATCTTTTTGTATTTCTTCAAGAAGTTGTGCATTGCAAAATACAATGGATTGCTTTAAGCAAAACTTGTTGTATAATGAATACTGCAATAAAAATACATATCATTTCCAGATCACAAATCATATAAATTTAAGCCATTTTCTCCCAGTTCTAGGATTTTGAGGGGAAAATGGATGTGCAGATTCCTCTCCCCCTTTGAACAGACGTGCACTCTTCTCTAGGAGGAAGCTTCTCTGCATGCCATCTTGCATGGAGCTCATTTATTTCCAGGGTTTTCTCATCAGGGCTCTGGGGGTGGTGGCGAGGCCATCATTTGAAACACAACCAGGGAAGTATTGCTGTGATCACAGCACAGTAGGAAATTAGTCTATTTTTAAAATGTGAGCTTTCCCAAGTTGTCTTGAAACATGTTACCCTGAATACATCATTTCAGTCCTGAGCTGAAATGATAGGAAAATGCAAATCATGAGAGTCATCTTGACTTTTTTAAGGAAAAAATATTATTCTTTAATAAGTATTGAAACACTAAATGACATGAGAGTGAGTATCAAGTAAGAGGTCTTCCCGGGTCACCCCAGCTTTAGGGGGGGTCATGACCAGGCTCTCCCATGTCAGGGGTCTCTATCCCTGAGTAAAGTGCCTATGGCCAGGACCTCAAATGATCTAGAAAATTCTTGGATATTACTGAGCAATGTGTTCAGAGCATCTCTTCATGATGACCAAAGTTCCAGTTGTCTTAGGGATTTTCCCCCTTTGTCTCTATGCAGACTTAAGAGGAACTCTGCCAAACATGTGACATGTGTTAGTCCATGTCTCCCCCTGAGTTTTAGCACAGAACTTGGCACATGGTTGGTGCTCAGTTGATATTTGTTAGATGGGTGAATGAATAAAGTTAGTACTATTACTTCTTAGTCTCACAGAGTGGTCTTAGTTTTCCAGGTCTGCTATCATAAACACTGCAAACTGGTCCTGGTTTAAGAGCAGAAATTTTTTGGCTCACAGTGTCAAGGCTCGAAGGAGTCTAATTCAAGGTATCAGTAAGCTTGCTTTCTCCCAGAGGCTGGAGCGTTCTGGAGCTAGCTGGTGGCAATCCTTGGGGTCCCTTGGTATGTATCTCTGCCCCTGTCACATGGTGATGTTTTCTCCTTTCATTTGTTCTGGTTTCTCCTGCCTTTCCATTCCTTCTCTTATAAGTCCTCTGGTAATATGGGTTAAGGCCCACACTGATTCAGTTGGTTACAATTTAACCTGAACTGACATTCTCAAAAAATTCTATTTACAATTGAATTCACGGCCACAGGAATGTGGATTTAGACTAAAACCATGCCTTTTCTTGGGTAGATAATTCAATTTACCACAAGTGGGCAGAGGCTCAGCAAGGCTATGTCACTTCCTGGGAGGGCTGTGTGATACCAAGGCCCTGGCTTCTTAAAATGTCTGCTGTGCTCTCTCTAACACATTCTCTTATTGGCTCTCATGTGTCCTGAAAGTGGCTTTTGGGTAGAAATTCAGGGCACACATTGAGGCAATTTAGAACATATTGAATTTTACAACAGCTCTTGCCCCATTACTGTGGGCAGCTTGGGAGTCTGAGCAGTTTGACATTCTGAGTTGAAATTCAACCTGAGAAGTAAGATTTCTGAGAGGCATGGTACATGCCCAGAATTTCTGTTGACCCATTAGAGTTAGGATGCTTGCTCTATAGGGATCCTAAGAGATGAACTAGGTATGAACTGGCCTCCTTTCCCCAATTTGTTCCAGAATTGCCTCCAGAGATAGTTATAAAATATAGTCTTTGCCTATAAATGATTTCCTTTTGTCTATAGTGTAAACTCCAAACTCTCTAATGTGGTCTACAAGTCTTCTGGAATGAACCACAGAGTTAGGCTTTCTACATCCATACCATTACTTCCCCATTGTGTAGCAGCCACATGGTTTACAAAGACTGGCTCTCCATGACAAGAGTGGCTCTGATTGTCACAGTGATTGGTTGTGGTAGCCCAGGCCTAACACAATTAACCCAGGTACTTCTCTCACCACAGAGATAGTTTCAGGGGTAGATTAGTCATCATAAAGCTCATGGCTCTTGTTGGATGGTCTCAGGAACAGGTTTTCTTTCTCCTTTGGATGTTGCTTGGGAAGTATGTAGTCCTGGCAGTTGGGAGCCACCTTGTGACCACAACCATGATGGGTATCCAGTGTTAGGATGCAAAAGATGCTATGAAAGACTGAAGAGTTAAACTGTAAAGAAACTAGATCTTGTTGATCGGACTGAGTCAAGGGTTCAAACCAATACTAAACTTGATCATTCAGATATTCACGTTTTTAAAGTCATAAATTTACCCATGCCAAAAACAAACATTTTTTATTACTTGGACCAGTTCAGTTGGGCTTTCTTCTACTAGCAACTAAAAGCCTTCTGACTAATAAATTACCTATAATTTAATCCCAGGATTCCTTTCTAGATTAATCTCTGCCATCCCCTGCATGTGTTAATGATTTAGGCTTAAAACATTTATGTCCGTTCTCAGAACATAAACTTTCACATCTCCGTGCATTTTCTCATACAGCACCCCTGCCTTTATATCCTCCTTACCTCTCTGCAAGGTAAACTCCTACTCATTCAACAAAATCTAACCCAGGTATCATCTCCACTGAAACTGCCTTCAGTATATTACAGGCTGAATCAATGGCTCCTTTGTAGTGTTCCTCCAGCATTGCCTATATATCTATATTAGTGCAATTTAAACACATTTAAATATAATAATTTAGCAGCTAATATTGATCCTTTGCCATGCAATGTGTTTTGTAGGTATTATCTTGTTTAACTTTTACAGCCATTCTATGAGATTGGTATTAT
Organism: Dasypus novemcinctus; assembly: GCF_030445035.2. Classification (NCBI taxonomy): domain Eukaryota; kingdom Metazoa; phylum Chordata; class Mammalia; order Cingulata; family Dasypodidae; genus Dasypus; species Dasypus novemcinctus. Next base: position 20,459,777 of record NC_080698.1, read on the forward strand.
TATCCTCAGTATAAACACAGAAAACAGTCTTAGAAAAATAAAGAAACTTATCCATCATGATGATGGAGGAGGTTGTTGTTAGGGGGGAGGAGTGGGGTGAGGGGAGTGAGGGGTATATGGGGACCTCATTATTTTTTGAATGTAACATTAAAAAAATAAAGACAAAAAAATTTTGAAAAAACAAAAAAAGAAACTTATCCAAAGATCGACAGCACATAAGATGGGGACCTGGGACTTGGGCCATCTAATTCCAGAATCAGGCCTCTTAATCTTTGTGCAGTGCTGACTCTGTGCTGTCTTCTTTCCTGCTGGTGAGTTCTTTGAAGTTAAACATCGTCTTTCATTTATGGTGCTTGGATGACCTCGACACTCATGAAATGTTGCAGGGTAAGTGAATGACTGACTGAAGGGATGAACGGATCCAGTTAAACCCTTCACAGCACAAATGAGGACATTAGGACTCAGACAGTTTAAGTGGCATGAGCAGTAGACAGAAGTCCAGACCATTGGACTTTTTCTGTAACATCTTGCTACCTTCAGAAGAAAAGCATATTTCCTCTATAAGAGCTCCCCAAAGCAACTGGATAAAAATAAAACCCTTCTGCCTCATGCCAGTTCCAGTAAATGACCCCTCTTAATTGAGGTCCTGAATGAAGTAGAATCCTCTTGTCTGGATTCTCCAGAATCCAGGTTACTTAAATAGTTAACTCTCTCTAAGTTGTTACTGACACCTAAAGGAATGTGGGTTTAAAAGAGAATAATGCCAAATCACATTCAAATTCCGGCTTGGGAGGCTTATTCATAACTACTTAGACATCAGGTTTTCAAAGAGGAAGGGGGGCTTGGGTACAAAATTCAAAAGAACATTTGAAAATAAGAAAGAGAATCACACGTCATCCTAATTAGCCAGTAGTGGGGTAAAAATTCTGCACTTCTGTCATGGTGCTACCCTGCAAGAGCAAACTGTGACATTGGTTTAATTACACAAATTTATGAGATGAAAGGAACAACTTTTATAATCATTCAGACAATATTGTTATTCAGATTGCTGTGCAATATCTTTATTTAGTCCTTATTAAAGTTTTTATTAAAGTGATTCATTTTTCAAAAAGCTTCAAACCTACCTGTATTTTAAAGACTTGAGGGGCACTTTTAATTTCCCTGCCCTAAGTCCTTTAAATGGGTGTCCTTATAAAATGCCCATGTGCCATAAACCTACCAATTTCTGTAAAGTTAACAGCTGCTCTCAACACTTATGAGGGCCATCAGCATCACTGAGGGACACAGTCGCAAGAAAGTCCTCAGAAGGAAATGATTCTCAGGGGGCTGACTTACATCATGAGTAATGATAACTCCTCCTCCTCATGGCTATCATAGCTAACACTTACTGGCCATCCGCGTTGCTGGGGCATTGTGTTTACTAAGCATTTCCCATCCATCATCTCCAAGCCTCCTGCTCTGGATTCAGTGTCAAAGCACTGGCCCACAGCACACCTCCTCCTCAAGCCCCTGCCTCACCACCCAGGGGCCATGTTGGATGTCCCATGGCCCTGCTTCACCTCCTCCCCCTGCCTATCATGGTTGGTCAAACCACCCGGCTCTCACCTAAGGACAATCAATCCATGGGCTTCCAGAGACCGCAATTTGTGTGGCCTAATTAAAAATATTAGCTTGGCCAATAAAATTCTCTTGGGAATTTAAACTAAGCCTAGGAAGGCTTTGCTAATTTTCAGTGGGAAATGAAGCAGAAAGGATAGAATATTGAACTGAGACTCTTAGCCCGGGGTCCCTGAACCCACTTAAATTATGTGTGAAATTTTGGGTTTATGAGTATAAATGGTATGAACTGCTTCACAGCTCTGAGGTGCAAGGAGCATTACATCTCCTTTTTTTGCTGGTTAATTGCTCTGTGACTCAGATACCTCTTTGTCTGAGGTTTCACTAGCAAGTCCCTCACCCCCTCAGTGGTCTAAGAACCCTGAAGTTCCATGGTCCGGAGGGGCTCGGACCAGTTTCCATACCCAAGTCAAGAAAGCTCTGGGAACTGATCAGCGCCTTGCTGCTGCCATGCCCCGCTGCCATGGGGGTCTTGCTTGAAGTCCAGGTCCCTGCCGGCCGCTGCAGATGCCATTATTGCCCTGGTGTAACAGTGTCTGGGTGGTTCCTGGAGGGAGGTCCAGGGCAGTCTTTCAGAGCCAGGTTCAAATGCTCAGGGTTCAGCAGCCACTGGAGGGCTGGCCCAGTGCCCTTCCCAAGCCTGGTACAAGGGAACCCCGACCCTGCCCCCTTGTCTACCAGGGCCACCCCCCAGGCCAGGCCCTCAAAGCACCAAGTAACCTGGTCCCCTCCCTCTCTCCCCATCCAGGGTACTTGTTCTGCTCCTACTCTTTTAAGTGAAACTAAAAGTGATAGCAGGGTCTTTTCAGTCCTACCCCTTCTTTTTCTAAAGGAGAAGAAACTTCAAGAATCCAAGGTGGTTTGTAATATCTCTCTCAGTGATGCAGGGAGGAAAAATAAAAATGTGTCAGTCTTTAGATGAGCATTTCACTATCCATGCATTAATCTGAGAAGAGGATCCCAATCTCTGATCAGAGTTTCAATGGCATTCATGGCTCAAGAACAGATAGAAAGATGATATAGATAGATGGATAGATAGACAGATGATTGATAGATAGGAGATAGATATAGATGACAGAGTAGATGGATAGATATAGATAGATGAAAGATTAGATTGCTAGATGGGTGATGAAATAGATTGAGAGATTGAGCTATCCATAGATGGTAGATTAGATAGATGATTAATCAATTAATTGAGCAATCAATTGATAGAGGATACAGAGATTGAGATCGCTAGATCAGTGAGTAGTGAAAGGGCGAGCCTTTCCCAGCCTGGCTGGGGCAGCTGCGGGGGCACTAAGCGGACCCACCTTGCCAGGAAAGCCACAAAGAAAACTGATGAACCCAGATGAGAAGATGAAGATGATCCAGCTGTCACAGAGCAACTCTGAAATATGGAGTGGATCCTGCCACTGTTGTAGGAACAACCCAGAACTTGGTCACTTCTCTAAGAAATCTCTAAATTTCTTTCCATGAACTCTGCAAAATCAACTGAATGCTATATATTTGGCACACTGATCTTGGTCTCCTAATTTTAACTGTATAAAAACATTTGTGCACACTTGTTGGCTCAATAACTAAAATAATGAGATTATTTTACAGTTTTCCTTTGAAAAGAAAACAAAACTTAAATGGGCTTCATTTAAATGTTTTGGACTTTAAACTAGAGGTCACTTTGTGGCCATATGAATAAACTTTTTTAGCTGTGGAGAAAAAAGAAGTACTGCTGTAGACAGGGGCCCAGAGCATTCCAGAGGCCATGTGGGAGCCAACAGCCAGGGGCAAGAGGCTTGTGAGAGGAGTAAAGCAGGTTCCCAGGACAGAGAGGAGGATGCCCGGGGTGCTGCTGAGTCACATTAATGGTACTTAGTGCTCGGGAGAGAAAGTGCCACACAGCATGGATGAGTCTCACAGACATAATGTTGAATGAACAAAAAAATAGAAAACTTGGAATAGTCCATTTATATGAAGCTCCCCTATAGTGATATAGGTCAAAAGAGTGGCTATCGTATGGAGTATCAACTTGTGGGGACATGAGAGCTGGGCAGGCTCTATGGAAGGGGTCAGCAGGCTTTTTCCTAAAGGGCCTGTTGGTAAATATGTTAGGCCGCTGTGGCAATTATACAAGTAGCCATAGACGAGAGGTAAACAATGGATGGTGCTGCGTTCCAATATAACTCTGCTTACAGAAATAGCTAGCAGCTGGGTTTGGCCCACATGCCTTAATTTGGTGTGGGTGGTAGATAAAAAGGTATTTAGGAGAGCAGGTGTAGGTTGGTGGTTGCGTGCCTGCTTCCCATGTTCAAGGTCCTGTGTTCAATCTCTGCTACCTCCTAAAAAAAAAAAGAAAGGAAAAAAGGCATCTAATATGTAAAAACTAACTGAGCCATATACTTAAGGTACTTAAGGTACTTTATTGAATATGTTCTATTTCAGTAGAAAAAAAATATTATTTATTATAATGTATATATTATATATATGTGTATGAGTATATATATATATATATATATATATATACACACAAAGAAGTTAAGCAAAAACGAACCAAAAAACAAGCACCACAGACTCCAGGTAGGTGTAAGTGGTTCCTGGAATGATTCAGAATCTGGAATCCAGAACCCATTAGAGCTTCTGCTTTGGAATTTCTGAGGTCCTTTGTGTTACTCTCCCCTTACTTGAGTCAGCTTGGGGGGTATCTGTACCTTACTGCAGGAAACCTTCCCACAGTACCTCACCCCACCCAGCAGGACAGGGATAGCCATCCCTCTCGGACAGATGAGGATCGGTCTCCTCAAGGTGAAATAACCTGCCCAGGACCACATGGCTCAAACACAGATCTGACTGGCCCATCCGTTGCCCTTACATGCGCCTTTAAAACTCTCTGGAAAGAAGTCCACTTTCCTGCTGGGCAGTTGTGAGAGGGCGGCATTGTCTCGGATTCGATTTGGCCTTTCCTTGGAATTTTCTCACTGCTGTCTGCCCTTTGCATCCTCATGTTCCAGCTCATCGGTAATTGTTTGTTCTTAGTGCTAAACTTGACAGGAAACGGAGAAAAACACACAGTCAAGGTCAGAGAGCAGCATACTTTCTCCTCCATTAAGTCTGTCTTCGTCTTTAAACAGCGGAAAAAAAAAAAAAAAAAGTAAAGAAAGAAAGAAAGCAAACCACCTGCACATTTTCTCTGAGCAGTCAGTGGGACTGGTGAAGGTCAGCTCTGGACTGTTTTAGGCCTTGTGAACCCACGTCTATCTCGCTGGCCCCAGAAGGAGGACACATCACCCTGGAGTTTCTCAAAATCTGTCTACTAGGCAAAGTGAAAGAGGAAGAGACACTATTTTTTCTGGGCACTTCAGGCCTCAAAGACTCCAGCTACTTGACTAGAAGAAGGGACTTCGTGGTTCTGTTCTTATCTTAAACTGCTTATGATTTAGAGGTGTCAACCTGTGTTGAGACAGGCAGCATTCTTGCCCTTAGATTGGGCATGTAAGCAGTGGGAAAGGCCCTCCAGGGGCTGAGAAGGAGCCTGGAGAGTGGCTCATGCCTGGGTCTCTCTGCCCCTACCCCAAGTTAGTTTGCTATTGCTGCTATAACAAATGCTCATGAATTGAGCACCTTACAACACAACTGTATGATCTTCTAGTTTTGTGGTAGAACATGGGTCTCGCTGGGCTAAAATCAAGCAGTTGGCAGGCCTGTGTTCCTTTCCGGAGACTCTGGGGGGATGTGCTCATGCCCTTTCCAGTTTCCAGAGGCTGCCCGTTTTACTTGGCTCATGGCCCCTTCCTCCATCTCCAATGTTGTATCTCTCTAGGCCTTTCTTCCATAGTCACATCTTTCTATGACTCCTTTTCTGCCTCCTTCTTCCACATTTAAGGACCCTTGTGATCCCATTGGGCCCACTCGATAATCTAGGGTAAGATTAGCAACTGCAATTCCATCTGCAACTTTGATTTCCCTTTGCCATGTAGTCACAGGGCCATGGGTCAGGAGTGGACATCTTTGGGGCACCATTATCCTACCTACTACAACCCTCCCCATGGGTGCCCAGCCATGTGTGGAACACATTTTCCATGAACATACGCACCAGGGCGCATGTTCAAATTCCCTTCCTAATTTAGAATCAAGAGTGACTAAGAACAAAGCAATGCAGGTGTTTAAAGGGTTGCCATGACCTTGTTGCCCTTACTAGAACAAGCCTGCCTCCATTGCCTGTGGTCATCCTGACAGTTCCTGCTTGTATCACACCCAGAACCCTGCATTCATCAACCACAAATTGTTCCCAAGCATGTTCAAGAAATGGTTCAAACCCAGTATCTAAATGTATGGCTCTCTAAAGTGAACGTGCAGCACACATATGAAAGATTCAAGATGCTTACCAGGAGCAATTAGCCCAGCATATCATGTACAGGTAACAGACTAGATTACTTGCTATCTCCAGTGACTGTTGGAACATTTGCTAAGTACAGGTGTACAGAGCTACAACATTTCTTTCTCCGGTCCAAGTACCATTCTATCATGTTTATACTTAAGATGGGCAATTTACACAATAAAACCATACGCAAATGAACAGTTTGGTATGTATGAGCACCTCTAGTGTATCGAGCAGTTAAGTGATTAGTAGGAAGAGTTTGGAATCAGACTACCTGAGTTCCAATTCTGGCTCTTCCATGCACTAGCTATGTGGTTTAAGCTAGTTAATTTACCTTTCTATGCATCCCTTTTCTCCTCTGTAAAATGAAGACACTAATAGTACCTAGCTCATAAAAGTATAAAAATGAAGTAGATAATACATGCAGAGTGCTCGGAACCACATTTGACACATAGTAATTGCTCGGTGAGAGCTAATTCTTATTAGTGCCATCATTGATATTGCTACTCTGTGCCAAACATGAGAAGGCTCACTTGGCCCAAAACCCTCTTCCCCGAGGAGCTTATAATCTAGGGGAGAAACAGACAGGTAAATGGGGGGGGGGGGGGCGGGGGGGCAGGCGGAGAGCTGAAAGATAAAAGTGGAGGAGACTAAAAATAGGAATGGGGTTTAGGGGTGGTTTCTTAGAAGAGGCAACTTGAAGGCTATGAAGGATTAGTGTAGCTCGGCCCCAGGTGGGGATGAAGGGTTGCAGGAAGCCTCAGGGACGGCTGCTGTGGGTTTTTTCTGTGAGCACCACGGGGAATTGCTACAGGAGAGACAGTGCTTGCTGTCAGGACCCCTGGGCAGACCGGAGCCCCTGTGGTGGGAGCCGCCACTCTCTCTTTCTTCCTCCTCTGACTCATCATCTTCTGTTGTCCGCTTTTTCCCTGTCCTTTCTCCTTTTCTCAAGCCTTGATCCCAAAAGCACTTTCAGACTGGACAGGATTGATGGCCTCTGGTTAAAATACAGTCCCCTGGGGAGACGGAGGGGCCAGATGGTCATCCTCCTGGCCTGGGACTTTAGGACACCACGTCTCTCATGTGTGAAGGCCCAGGCCCACCTCTCTCTGCCACGTCATGTCCAGCAGAGCAGCTCTGTCACCAGCTCCAGGTGCAGGCTGGGCAGAGTTCTGGATCATCAGGTAAGCTGAAGCTCTGCTGGTCTCCCTCCAATGCTTGCACAGTCTTGGGACCATTTATTCATTTCTCTTCCGGGAGTCATGGAATCTCTGGCCTCAGCTTCCAAATGGAGGGCATATCAGAGGATTGTAGGGGAGGCATAGACAGTTCAGGCATTTCTCTGGTTTTCCTGATGAAGACCACGATGATGCTGTCACCCCCGGTTCTGCTCCCTGGCTTTGGCCATTTGCTTGGATAGGGGCTGTCTGGGGTGTCAGAAGTAGATGAGCTGAAATCTTGTCCCTACCACTTGCAGAGGTGGAACAAACCTTGGTAAGCTGTGTGGTCACTCAAAGCCTCATTTTCTCATTTAGAAAACAATACTGCCTTCTCAGAGTGGTTGTGAGGATCCGGGGACTGGCTCCAAGGGCAGTGCCCAGCACACGGTCGGGGCGGTGGAGTCTGCACCTGAGCCATACCTGGCTGCAGGATCCAGGGAGATCTGTGTGAGCACCATGGACTGCTCACTGCCCTTCTTTCTCACCCTCCCTGGTCCCCACCAGCAGAGTCCGGGAAGCTAGGCTGGGTCTTACTTTCCCTGCTTCTGATTAAGCTGCAGCTATCTGATCTCTATCTGGAACAAACTTTCATATAGAATATGTGGAGTCAGAAAACAACCAAACAGTGGCCATAGCGTAGCTTACACAGGACTTTGAGCCCCAAATCCGTGTGACTTTGGCCAAGACTTTCAATTGCTCTTAGTCTCCTCCTCTTTAAATGGGGGATGAGAGTAAAACCTAACTTAGAGGATTTTTGTGAAGATTAAAGTGAGGTTGTGTGATAGCTCCATGTAAATCAGATTTAATTTCATCGTCATTAACAACTACTTTGTGGTTTCCAGACATTGCTGATGAAGGGTATTAGGTGTTGCCTCTGATGCTACTCATCCTGAAACCCAGCTGTGAATATGAATTAGCTCAGCATCCTCAGATGCTCTAGAATCACACCGTCCACTATGGCAGCCACCAGCCACATGTGGCATAAATTTAAATTAATCAAAATTAAAATAAAAAATTTACCTTCTTAGTCACATGAGCCACATTTCAATTGCTCATAGCTGCAAGTGGCTAGTGGTTACCATATAAGATATTTGAGAGAGTATAGATATAGAACATTTCCATCATCAAGAAAGTTCTGTTGAACAGCACTGGAAGAAAGTAGGAGTCCTCTTCTCCCATCTCTCTGAAGTGTCAAAGAAGTCCTAAAGTGAAATTTTAGGATGCCACAGAGCCTATACTTTAGAATACATTATCCCAACTATACCCTCCAAATTTGCTATAAATAAAAACAGACTGAAGAGAATATTGCTTTGATAATAGTTATTAGAATTACAGAGGCTATTCACCTAGGTCTGGGGGATGTATGTTAATTCCTACATATAATCCCTTTTTGCAACACCCAGCAGGAATTTGGCAGGGGCGATGATGTCATGGAAAATTATTAAGTTTGAAGCAGAGATCATCCAGAAACCAGAAAGATAAATTTAAATCTCTATCTCTATCTATCTATCTATCTATCTATCTATCTATCTATCTATCTATCTATCTATCTATCTATCTACCTACCTACCTACCTCAAGCCAGCATTCTAGAAGCAGAGAGAGTAATTGGCCAGCTCTTAGAGAACTTATCAAAAGATCACACAAGATTTGCTGCAGCCTATCTTATAGGCATATATATGCATCATAACCCTAGTACCCCAAGAGGAACAGAGACCCCTTGAGGAGGAAAGGGCAGGTGTCAAATCAGGTATAAAAACCATTCATTCTTGCCAGGGTAAATTGGGTCTGAAAGTCCCCTGCCGAGCATGCTTTCTGTTTCCAGCTAGAATTTCCTCTTGCAAGACAGTGAAAATAGAGGTAGGGACAAAACAACTTCCCCCTAAATAGGTCCTAGGTGAGAAACATTGAATCCAACTTAGAAGTTTGATTTTTGGTAACTATTATTATTGCTGTTATATTTTTTGACATGGTACTAGTAGTGTAGATTGTAGTGTAGAAAACTGACTTCAGTAGTCTTCTATACTAGAAGGACAATAATACATTCCTTATACCATGGGGGTTGATGGATTAATTCTGATAAGCTCATAGCTTTTTTTTTTTCCTGAAGGAAATCTGTTTTATCCTGATCAGAAAGCCCCTTCCACCTGGAAGCAGTAAGAACTGGCCAGCTCAGCCCCCCTGAGCCCGGCAGGGCAGCCCGGGGTCCCTGAGTTAGTGCGGAAATGTCACTGGCCCTAAGCCTAGTGGCCCTGGGGCCCTAGCCACCTTAAGACTGCAGGCCAGGGCACCCAGGGGCGGCTTGTGGCCCTCGGCACGGAGGGTTGCGCACGGCTCCTCTGGCTGCAGCGTGGCCTCAGGCGGCCCGAGTTCCAGGACCACCCCTCGTCTCCCCACGTCAGTGCTGGGGGGGTGCCAGGCTGCAGGAATCCTAAGTTGGGGTGAGACTTCTCAAGGAGAAAGATGGCAGCTGACGGCCGGCCGGACTACCCTCCCTGGTCCTGCCCGTGTCCTGACCCGAGGACCCGGGACATGGCCACAGTGGCCCGAGGACTTCAGGACAGGTGCCCCCCAAACCATGATGGCTGGGTCAGAGGTCAGCGGGTCTGTCCAGGGGGTTCTGTGGGAGGACCCCTCAAGGCCAGCCTGATCCCACGGGCCCGGTGTGTGCTAAGCACTTAGGGAGATTTTAACCTGAATAATGAATATAATCAATGTTTATTCATAGTAAATGTGAACATTTCTTAGCAATCTTTATTGATACTACTATATTAATTCTATTAAATATTAACTCAAATATTAGGATTGTTTGTATTCAACAAGTATTTATTGAGCTCTACTCAGTGCCAGGCCCTCTTCTAAGCCCTGGAGTAACAGTGGTGAATGAGTCAAAGTCCTTGGGCTCAGAGAGCTTATATTAGAGGGAAGGGAAGCTTCTAGCAAGATAACTGCAGATAGCAATACATGCAGAGAAGAACACTGATGGCAGGTTGGGACAGACAATTGCAGACTATTTCCTTGTGGCGACCAAAAAGGCCTCTCTGAGGAGGGGACATTTATTCTGAGATCTATGTTATGAGAAGGAACCATGAGATGTCCTTAATATTGTTGGAATGCTTTTAATACGTAGCAGAAAACTTTGATTTAAACAATTTAAATAAGAAGAACATTTGTTATCTCACATACCAAGAAGTCCCTTCTAGGATTGGCTAACTCAGGGTTCAATCACAGCACAAGTATCCAGGTTCTCCCATCTTCAAGCCCTGCCATCTCCAGGGTGTCAGCCTGGTCCTCAGGGTGTCAGCTAGGTCCCCTTGTGGCTGCTGTAATTCCACGCATAACATCACAACCTCCAGAGGAAGAAGAGAGCACTTGCAGATGTGCCCTAGCACATTTCTTCTTACACCTCATTAGTCAGAAAAATGCCAGACACCCCACTTAAAATCACTCATTCACTAGCCAGGGATTAGAATTACCATGATTAGCAAACTTTTTCTGTAAATGGCTGAATAGGAAATATTTTAGGCTTTAAGTAGTTATATATATAACAAAAGAGAAAATAAGTTTCCCCAAGTATTTATTAATGGAATTGAAAATATAATAATTGAATACAATTTTTAAAATGCAGGTCTAAGTAAGAAGAATGGTAATGTTTTGGGGTGAGATGATATTTTGCTTATTTGGGATTCAAAGTTAGTATCCCCTATCAACAAAATCAATTGCAAATGTTCATCTGTTAATGCTAATCTGTAATGAGATTTTGCATATTTCATCTTTGAAAATGCCTTCACTCAGATAGGGTGATAATATATGTGGTACTCAAAATGCTTTTAAGTTATAACTGTGTCACTGTAATTTGTAGTGTCACTATTCAAATCTGTAGTTGTAATGCAAAAGAAGCCACAGGAAATAAGTAGATGATTGTGAGTGACTGTATTCCAAGAAAACTTTATTCATGGATGACCCGACCTGCGGATCAGTCGAACCAAGACCTGAGGGAGGGAGTGGGAATGAAAAGGGACAAGAGACACAAAGAATGGAGACAAGACAGGATTCTGATCAAGTCTCGTTTATTGAGGGTCGATCAGGGGTTTTTATAGCCAGGAAGGAAGGAGGTGGTACGCACTGAGGACAGCTGCACATGTCGGTAAATGATTGGGTAACTAGATTTTGAATTTCGCGCCACACACATGGGCAGATGGTTGCTTGGCAACATCCGTGGAAAGACTTTCGCGCTCTTTCAGGGAGTGCCCCATCAGAGCCCGGGGGAGTGGCATAAGAATAGAAACTTATTACTTCAGCGAGGGTGGAGAAACAGAAACTTAACCCGGTTAGTATCTAAAAACAGCGCTTAGCAACAAGATGGCCAATACGATACCAATGCCAGAGGCAGTCTCCCACACATGGACACGGAACTTGGCATTTAATATAATATTCATGTGCTATAAAATATTATTCTTTTACTTTGTTCAATCACTTAAAAAATATTTTTAGTTTGTGGGGAGTATAAAACCAAGCAGCAGGCAACCCAAATGCACCCATGCGCAGGCAACCAAGAGTGTCAACTACAAAGGTGAAGAACTTTCCAAATAGAAGGAACAGTCAGTGCAAAGATCCTGGGGCAGTAAAAATCTTGGCATTTATGTTTGTCAGCCAGGAGCAAAGAGAAGGAGGGGAAGAGTAGCCCAAGATAGAGAGGCTGCAACAACTTCAGAATGGAGGTGTGAGGTGCTCCGTAGACCCTCTCCCCAGTGAAAAAAACACACACACATACATTCCCAACCAATTAAAGTGTCTGAAAATTATTCTAAGGAATACAGCAAATAAAGAAAGGTGTTCAAGAAAATCTACTAAATCTTGGTAAGAATCATGAGAATCTGGCACCTGAACAGATGCTCCATTCAAGGCAGGTTTGATTAAGAAGATGAGACTTCCTCTGCAGTATCTTCCAGGCCACTAGAACGTATTGCCACTACCACCAGCCCAAGTTCCCCGTGGCAGAGGTTAAATTCCAGGTGAGTGTTGCTGAGAGGTTGGGTTTCCTTCTACCCAGCTCCCACTCATAGTCCAAAGGCTCTGTGTCAAACATGGCAGGCTGAGAATACTGCGGCCCCAATCAGCTTTGTATCGCTTGTTCACACTAGGAGAGGCAAGTAAAAAAGACCAGGGGCTGCCATGGCAGCCTGGTGCTTTGTTCATAAAGAAGGGTGTCACTCTTAGAGAGGTGTGACACTGCTCCCAGCTCTGGGACAAGGACTCAGAGATATTGTCCAAAGCTAGAGGCAGACCATAAGAAGAGAGATGCAGAGCTCTCGGCAAAGGAACTAACCCTGGAAAAGTGTAAGGGAAGTTAAAGCTTAACAGTACTGTATTAGTTTCCCTGGGCTGCCATAATGTATTATCGCAATCTTGGTAGCTTAAGGTGACAGCAATACACTCCCTCACACTTTTGAAGGCCAGAAGTCTGAAATTAAGGTGTTGGCAAGGTCACACTCCCTCTGGAGGCTCTGGGGAGAACCCATTCCTTTCTTCCTCCGTTCCTCATAGCTGCCTGGCAATCTTTAGTGTCCCCTGACTTGTGGCTGCATCACTCCTATATCTTCACATTGTCTTCTCCTTTACATGTGTCTCTCTGTGTTTAATTTCTCTTGTTCTCTTATAAAGATATATGTGATTGCATTTAGGGCCCACTGGATGACCCAGGATAAGCTTCTCCTCTAAAGAGTCTTAACTCCATTTATTACCATTAAAGGTAATAGTCAAAAGTTTGGAGATTAGGAAGGGAATATGATTTTTGGGGGTGTCTTAGTTTGCTTAAACAAATACTATAAAATGGATTGGCTTAACAACAGCATCTTCTTGACCATTGTTTCAGATGGTAGAAGGCATGCTTTTTCCCCGGGTTGGTATATCCTCTGGTTGGTTGGCAATCTTTTGGGATCCTTGGCTTTTCGGTCACATGGCAATGCACATGGCAGTGTCTTCCCCTTTCTCTTCTGGGTTCCATTACCTTCCAGCTTCTGGCTGCTTCCTGTGACTTTCTCCTTCTGTGTCCAATTTCCTTTGTTTACAAGGATTTCAGCCATATTGAATTAAGGTCCACCCTCATTCAATTTGGGCACACCTTAACTAATAACATCTTCTAAGGTCCTAGTCAAAAACAAACTCACACCCACAGGACCAGGGATTGGGACCTGAACATGCCTTTTGTGGGGAGATGATTCAATTCCCAACAGGGAACCATTTTTTTTCTGCCTACCACATGCATTCTTGTAAAAAAAAAATTACCCCTGCAAGGGGATGCAATTTTAATTAGATCAGATTGTGAGGAATTTATGCCCCAGGGAATTGTCAAAAACAATAAAGCAACCAGTCAGCGATTATTACAGCCTAATGGTTAGGTCTAATACCAGCAGAAGAAGAATAGTTTAACCAAAAGATTGTGGGAAAGAGACAGTCAAAGAGAGTCCTGTTAAAACCACTATCATCCCAGGTTCATCATGTACAGACCCAAGGCTCTCCCCTCTGAGGAACATCAGAGGCCTCACAATGCTGAGGAAACAGAGATCACTGAAATAGGCTAGCCATGTCACTAAGCAAATAAACGAGCAGGTAAAAATAACAACACACCCTAGAATGGAGGGGATCAGTATTCAAAATTGCTACAATGTATTACCTAAAATGTCCGGTTTTTAACAAAGAATTATGAGACATTCAAAGAAACAAAAATCATGAGCCTTCTCACCCCCCCAAAAAGTAGCCTACAGAAATGGCCTATGAGAGGGCCTAGATGTTAGGCTTAACAAAGACTTATCCAAGTTATGATCAATAGGTCAGAGGACCAAAGGAAACTTTACTTTTTAAAAAGTAAAGTGAGCTATGATTATAAAGTCTCCTTGAAAGAGGATATTAATAAAGAAATAGAAGTGATTTAAAAATCTCAAATAGAAAATTTTACACAATAAATGTATCATTTAAAAATAAAGACCAAATAATGACATACCCATATGTCTTAGTTTGCAAAGGGCTGTCAAGACAAAGTACTAGAAATGGGCTGGCTTTTATAAAGGGTATTTATTTGGGGTAAAATCTTATAGTTTCAAGGCCATGAACTGTCCAAATCAAGGCATCAGCAGAGATGCTTTCTCGGAGGTCCTGCCACATTGCAAAGCAAGACGGTGGCTGATCTCTACTGAGGTCTCGGCTTTCCACTCCAGAATCTACCAGCTTCTACCAGAGTTCAGCTGTGGGCAACTAGATGTATAGTTATCTCTTTCTGGGCCTTCTCTTTCAGTCTTTTGGGGCTTCTCTGCATTTCTGCAGCTGTAGGCAGCAGAGTTCTCTCCCCCAAGGCAGGATAAAATATGGTGGGTTCCTTTATCTGTGTGTGTGTCTCTCTCTGTATCTCTGCATATATCAGCTCCAATAAGAGGGTGGATACTCAACCTGAATCATTCCTCACTGGTGTAGCCCAATCGAAAAGGGTCTAATACCCAAGGAATGGATTAGTCCAAAAACATAATCTTTCTCTTTTGGTGATTAATAAAAGAACTTCAAATTGTCACACCATATAAATGAAAAACAGAAAATTTGCAGCTAGCAGACCCAATTTATAAGAAATATTTAAGGAAATCCTTCTAGCTGGAAGAAAGTAACCCCAATCAGTAATTTGCACCCATAGGAAAGAGCACAAGTAAAGGTAATTATGTAATCATAAAAAGTATACATGACTATTCTGCTTTCTTTTCTCAACAGATTTATAAAGCAATTATGTAAAACAATATTATAATGGCCTATAATATAAAGAATTGTAATATATTTGACAATAGAAGCAAAATGAAGATAGGTAGAAGAAAAAGAGTAAGGAAATTGAAGTAAAGAATTGCCCCAGATAGCAAATCAGATCCATAGGAATATATGAAGAGAACCAAAAATTGTAAATATAAAGTTTAATGTAATATAGTAAACTCTATAAATATATACTTGCTCTTCTTTCTCAGCCTAAGAGACATAAAATTATATAAAGTAATAATTAAGACTATGTATGGTTGGTTTAGAACATACGTGGACTTATTACATAGGAAATAAAAGCACACAAAGGGCGAAGAGTGAATAGAGATATAGGAGCAAAATTTGTATACCTTGGTAGAATTAAGATACTATAAATCTGAAGTAGATTCTGATAAGTTAAGATGTTTATAGTAATTTTAGAGTAACCACTAAGAGAATAACTTTAAAAGATAGTGAAAAATTCTTTAGAGAAATTAATATTCACTTAATACAAAATAAACTGGTAAAGAGAGAATAGAAGAACTAAAAAGACATAAGACATATAGAAAACAAAAAGGAAATTGGCAGTAAAAATAAATCCAGGATGTCCGCGGTTCAAACCCTGGGCCTCCTTGACCCACGTGGAGCTGGCCCACGCACAGTGCTGATGTGTGCAAGGAGTGCTGTGCCACACAGGGGTGTCCCCTGCATAGGGGAGCCCTATGCTCAAGGAGTGTGCCCCATAAGGAGAGCCGCCCAGCACGAAAGAAAGTGCAGCCTGCCCAAGAATGGTGCCACACACATGGAGAGCTGACGCAGCAAGATGACGCAACAAAAAGAAACACAGATTCCCAGTGCCACTGATAAGGATAGAAGTGGTCACAGAAGAACACACAGTGAATGGACACAGAAAGGCAACTGGGGGGCGGGTTAGGGAAGGGGAGAGAAATAAATAAAAAATAAATCTTAAAAAAAAAAAAAATCCAGGGAAGTGGATGTGACTCAAGTGTTTGGGCTCCCATCTACCCTATGAGAGGCCCTGGGTTCAATTCCCAGGGCCTCCTGGTGAAGACAAGCTTGCTCATGCTGCAGAGAGCTGACGGCCCATGCCACAGAGAGCTGGCACAGCAAGATGACACAACAAAGGGAGATGCTGAGGAGAGACAGTGAGAGATGCAGCAGACCAGGGAGCTGAGGTGGGTTAAACGATTAAGTGCCTCTCTCCCATGTTGGAGGTCCCAGGAAAAGGTCCCAGTGCCTCTTAAAGAGAAGACAAGCAGACACAGAAGAATGTGCGTTGAATGGACACAGAGAGCAGATAGCAAGTACAGGCAGCAAAGGGGGGGGGGGAGGGTTAAAGTAAAATAAAATAAAATAAATATTTTTAAAAACCCAACTACATCAATAATAACAAACATGAATGGATTAAATAATTGAATCAAAAGGTAGAGATTGTAAGATTGGATTTTAAAAGATCCAACTATATATTGTCTGTAAGAAATGCATGATAGATTCAAAGATATAACTACATTGAAAAAAATAGAAAGAGAAAAGATATCATGCAAACATCCAAAATACGAAAGATGGAATATCTAAAGTAACATCAAACAAAATAGACTTTAGAACTCAACTGGTTACTAGAGATCAAGAGGGACATTTTATAGGGATAAAATGGGTCACCCCATCAGGAAGATAAAACAATTATAAAACTATATGCACTTAATAACAGAGCCCCAAAATACATAACAGGAAAATATTTATACATACAGGGAGTTTATTGACAGAACTGAATGCAGAAATATCAACAAAACCAAAATACAGTGATCAAATTGGTAATTTAGGAAATTTCCTGCAATGAAAAGCTTAGATCCAAGTGATTTCACTGGTGAATTCTACCAAACATGGAAATAAACTAATACCAATTCTTTACAAATTCTTCCAAAAATAGAAGAGGAGGGAATAATTTCCAATCCACTCTATGAGGTCAGTATTATTCTGACACCAAAACCAAACAAAGGCCTCTACCATAAAACAGTTGGTGTGGCTGGCCCCTCCCTGGTTTCTCCTTAGCTTAAGAACTATCAGGTATGGTCCTGGGCCTACCATGATAATAAAAGCCTTAACACAGGAAATTCAAAGATTCAGAGATTGCACTCCCAGGAACTAAGAACAAAGTCCAACCATATTTTCCATTATACCGCAGCCTCCTTCCTCACACAATAAAGAAAAAAATTAACTCAAATGGATCAAAGTCCTAAATGTAAGAGTTAAAGCTATAAAACGCTTTGAAAAGTATATAGGTATAAATCTTCATGACCTTGAATTAGGCATATCCTTCCTAGATATGGATACCAAAGCACAGGCAACAAAAGAAAAAATAGTTAAATTGGGCTTCATCAAAATTAAAAACTTTTGTGCTTCAAAGAATTCCATCAAGAAGAGAAAAGACAGTCACAGAATGGGAGAACATATTTCCAAGTCAAATATCTGACAAAGGACTTATATCTAGAATATATAAAGAACTCTTAAACTCATTAATAAAATGAAAAAAAACCCAGTTTATAAATTAATCAAAAGGCTTGAATAGACATTTTTGCAAAGCATATAAACAAAGGACCAATAAGCACATTAAAAGATGCCCAATGTCACTATCAGGGAAATGCAAATGAAACCACAATGAGATACCATATTACAACCTGTAGGCTGGCTATAATAAAAAAGACAGAGAAATATAAGTGTAGGCAAGGTATGGAGAAATGAGAACACTCACACATTGCTTATGGGAATGTTAAATCATGTAGCCACTTGGGAAAACATATTGGTCAGTCCTTAAAAGATTAAACAAAGAGTTCCCATATGAAGCAGCAATTTCACTTCTAAATAAATACTAAAGAAAAATGAAAATATGCATACATGTGAAAACTTGTACATGAATGTTCTTAGCAGCATTTTTCATAAAAGCCAAACAGTGGAAGCATCTGAAATGTTCACCAACTGATGAATGGATAAAACGTGGTATATCTATACAATAGAATACTATCTGGTGATAAAAAGAAATGAAGTTCTGATGCATATTACAATATGGATGAACCTTGAAAACCAGTCTTTTGAAGCCAGTCACAAAAGACTATGTATTATATAATTCCATTTATATGAAATGTCAAGAAGAGGAAATCTACAGAGACAGAAAGTGCATCATTGGTTGCTTAGAGAATTTGAGAGGAATTCCCAAGAGAATTTGGGAGGAAATGTGGAATAATGGCTAACGTGTGGAATTTCTTTTTGGGGCAATGGAAATGCTCTAAGATTGATTGTGGTGATAGTTGCACACTCTGAGTATATTAAAAATAATTGAATTAGGTACTTTAGATGGATGAATCATATGGTATAAAAATCATATCTCAATAAAGCTCTTTAAAAATTTTTTGAGGGTAGAAAGGTAGACAGGGAAGGTCCAGCCAGATGCTGTAGGAAGTTTGATTTTACTTTAGGCGAATGAGAAGGCATCGGAGGGTTTGGAGTAGGAAAGTGGTAGGTTCTGATTTGCATCTTAAAAATATCACTTATTACACCTTGCTCATATAAAGAAAGTTATTACCAAAGTTTCTTTTCTCTTGACTCTGCAGTTTAGATTGAGCGAATTCATCAAATGCGTGCTCTGTTAGTCCCCACCCCTGTGCATGTTAAACACAATCTGAAGGGTCAGGGTTAAATCAAGCTACAAGGAGATCCTGAACAATTATCAGCCTGCACCTTCCCCTGCTGGTGAATCGAGAATGTCTGTTCCATCCATCAAACCCTATGAGCATCTATGAGCAATGCACAGAAATTCAGATACGGGGGCATCCTTCCAGGCTCCTACCCACCCTAACTACTGCCATTTGTTTCTTTGACCCTGATTATGAAAGAGAAAACCTCATGCTCCCATCTGAGCCATTCCCCAAAACAGGCTACACCTCAGGACTTGAGTTTCCCCAATAATCTCCTGTGAGTATGTCCTTTAAGACTTCTGGGTCCTCACTAGTGAATCTTAACAGTAATTCTTAAAATGAATACTTCCAAAGGAATATTGCCGTGTGTGTGTGTGTGTGTGTGTGTGTGTGTGTGTGTGAAAACAGAGTCTGAAACAACCTTTGTGTGTGAGGTCTGGCAGCTACAGTCAGAGAGAAGGAAGGAAACATCTCATTTTGCAGTTAACCTGTCTCATTACATCATTTGTTGGCAGCTGTGGAGGACATTTGTTCTGGGAACTGGCCATATGTTTTTGAAAAGATAAGGACTCTCCCTCCAGATATATTGATGGCATGAGATCATAGCATGAGAAACTTGGGTTGTAATAGTAAATCCCAGCATCAAAAGTTTAGACCAGAGGTCAGCCATTCAAATGCCTTTGAGGACAGAATGCTAATATTAGCATATATCTACTTGTATTAAAAAAGAAGCGAGCTGTAGTTACCTGTGAGGTTGTGTTGTAAACACATTCAAATTTTTAAAAAATAATAAATAAATGCTATGTTAATGGAGAATAACTACAACTGGTGAACCCATTGGCTCCAGTTTGTAAGCAGTGAGATGTGTTTGCTGAATCACTGTTAATCTTGGTATTAGTTTTCTGATCCCTAAAGCCACAAAACATACTAACCCATCCAGAGATACCTAGGCAGTTTCCTCACACAATTTCCCTCTATAAATGTTGACTCCTTCCTGATGGGAGGGTCTCTAGATGATGATGGGTGATGATGATGGTGATGATATTGAGTGTCGTCCATGCACCAAGGACAGGGCTAAGTGTGTTAATCCTCATGACAACTCTATGAAATAGATACCACTGGAAACTTGGGTCAGGAGATAATTGAAAGTCAGAGAGCTTAAGTAACTTGCCAAACATCACACAGCTCTATAGCTTTCACAATCTTCCAAAGAAAGTAATTATTTTAACAAAACATCAGATCCTTTAATATTAACTTCTCTTGCAAATACAAGCTCTTACATGAATTTCAGTTTAAATTTTCCTCACATGCCCATAGATATAAACATCTATTGAAATATTCTTTTAAGGAATGTGAGTTCAGAAATATTTGGCAAAAGACAATAAAATAAGCACCAGAATAAGGAATGTGCCACTGAAAGTAAACCTAAACCTTCTAGATTTTGGTCTAAAACAGAGATCAACAGACTATGGCACAGACACCAAATCCAGCCTGACCAGTTCTTTCATAAATACAGTTTTTTTGGAACACAGTCACACCCATTCATTTTCATGTCTTTTATGGCTGCTTTTAGCTGACACAGGCAGAGTTGAGAGGTTGTAACAAAGACTGTATGTCCCTCAAATATTTACTATCTGACTCTTTACAGAAAAAGGTGGCTGACCTCTGGTCTGAAAAAATCTAATACCATCAACTCAATACTTACATTATTTTCATGAATTCTATAATCTTTCTTGTTGTAGTTCCTCAGGTTTGGGCAATGAAGCAATCCCCTAGGGCAAACACATGCCTTAGTGAAATTCTGTCTTCTGTCTTGCTTCTTGAGATGGGTAGCATTCTTTCTCTTTCCTTTTTTAGGGTTTGGTAAACCAGTACTTAGAGTGGCCAAGCCACTTGCCCAGGCCATAGCAACTCTGAATAGTAATGAGGTCACTGATAAAGCAGTTCACTTTTATTGAGTGCTTACGTCTCCCAGAATCCTCAAAACCACCCTCGGAGGTGATTATTCTTATTACCCCAATGTCACAAATGAAGAAACTGGGGCCAGCACTAGGGACTTGTCCAAGACCGCACAACCTTCTGCCAGCTTCAAAGGGAGCTTTTAATGAGTATTTTAATGAGTATATTTTCAAGGCATCTTGAGTGAGAGCTTTGCCTTAAGGCTCTTCTCAGGGAAGTGTTGGCCTGAGAAACAAAAGGTGTGGATGATGTGAAGAAAGGAGTTTCTTGTGGTCACGAAGGAAAGAGAAACCAGGGGCCTGAAGAGCTTCTGGACCAAGAGTCACCTGCCAGGGCCCAAGCCTCTCAGAGACCATTCAGGTCACTCACATGTTAAGCTGAGCATCAAGCAGAGCGTCCCAACCTGCCCTGTTCCACCTAGTTTGTTGGAAGTCCAGGTGAACTCCTTTCCCAACAGCAGGACACCAGAATCAGATTCCAAATTGTAAGGTACCCCGCCCCCCCCCCCCCCGTGATTCTTATGCAAACTAAGGGTTGAGAGCCTATGGGGTAGCTGTTAATACAAAGAAATTTCATCCAAGAAAGCTGAGTTAACAAGAGAGTGGTCTTTGCAGCAGGCAGAAAGCGGAGCTCTGTACCCAGGATACGTTTTTAAAAACTGGGAATGTGGTGAGTGACCAAGCTTTGTTTCCAAGGTAGGGAAGGGATGTTCCAACGTTGAGAAGGAGGTAGAACAAGAGTGGGAGGAGATGGTCAGACTTCAACTCTTCTTCCACTCCAAGGATTGGCCAGTCTGGTTTGATCAAGCTGAACAATCCCTCTCTCCCCCCACCCCCCACAGAGGTCTAAACTCTAATCCCCATGAACCTATAATATTTACCTTTCATGGCAAAAGAGACTGTACAGGGAAGCAGCTGTGGCTCAATCAGCTGGGCTCCCGTCTACCATATGGGAGGCCCTGGGTTCGCGTCCTGGGACCTCCTTGTGAAGGCAGGCTCGCCTGCACGCCATGGAGAGCCGCTGGCCCGCAAGCAGTGCTGAGAGCTGACTCAGCAAAGTAATGCAACGAAAAAGGGAAACAAGTAAAAACAAAGAAGAGCGTGCAGTGAATGGGCACAGAGAACAGACAAGAAGCAAGCTGGAAGGGGGGGGATAAAAAAAAAGTGTGCAGATGTGATTGAGGTTACAGACCTTGTGATGGGAGATTATCCTGGATTATCTGGGTTGTCTGGATGGAATCAGATGAACCCTTAAAAGCAGAAAAGCTTTCCTGGCTCAATTTAAAGAGCTGCAAGGCAGTAGGAAGAGACAGGAGACACTAGAAGCATGAGAGGGAGTGGACCTGCAGTTACGGGCTTTGAGACGGAAGAAGCCGTGATGCAAGGCATGCAAGGCATGCAGGTGGCCTCTAGGAACTGGCATCCGTCCTCAGCTGAGAACAGTCCTCAGCAGACGGCCAGCAGGGAAATGGGACTTCAGTCCTAAAACCACAAGAAACGGAATTCTACCAACAACTTGAATGAGCAAGGAAACAGTTTATCCGCCAGAGCCTCCAGTACAGCTCTGACACTGCCTTGATTTTAGCCCGGTGAGACCTGTGTTAAACTTCTGACCTTCACACGTTTTAAGCCACGTGTTTGTGGCAATTTATTATGGCAGTAACAGAAAATTTGTAC
The DNA here is from genome assembly GCF_030445035.2 of Dasypus novemcinctus. NCBI lineage: Eukaryota > Metazoa > Chordata > Mammalia > Cingulata > Dasypodidae > Dasypus > Dasypus novemcinctus. Next base: position 20,482,097 of record NC_080698.1, read on the forward strand.
ATTAAATTGTGCTCCTCAGTAGCCAGAAATTGGTCCCAGGTGAAAGAATATGGGAGAAAGGAAATGGAAGAGAAACTTCCTTTTGAACCATTTGTAAATATTTATATATATAATATATACAGTGTGTAGAATGTGTCCATATGCGCACATACTTTCGTATATATACATACATGTATACATAAACGACAGAGACCATAATTCTTCCCTGTTATATTTTCCTGCTTAATCACTACCTAGCCCCTAAAACAGGAAGGAGAGAGGAACCTGAGAGAGAATGCTGTGAGGGAGTTTTCTTTGACTTGTTCTTAAAATGTCTGTGTAAGAAAAGGCTAGCTCCCAGGTTATAGTCAGTGTCAGGGCCCAGAGCACAGAATTTTTCAGTACCAGACTAGGAATTGCAAGTGGACTGTTTTTACCTATTGGTACAATTCCTTCATCTCTACCCTAAAAGGCATAGCTCTGTGCCCTTCTGAGTTCACCGTCCCGCCCCTGGCCCCAAAATGCTGCAGCAATGCCCACGGGAGTGGTGGCTGCAGGGAACATGCTTGGGCCTTTGGATTCCCATTCTGGTCTCTCCTCTGCTCCTCTTGAGCTCTTCTTAGAATCGTTGCCTTTGTTTCTTCTCTACCTGTTATTTATCACGCAGTGTTCCTTTTCCAAGAAGGAGAATAAGTGCATTGTTTAATTTATGAGGATATAATACTATAATAGTATATTCCTTTGCCTGAAATGTATTCTTAAGTATTACCTTGGTCTGTGCTTTAATTGAATTGGATAGAGACCACACACTGCCATTGTTAAGGTTAACGACCCAGTGATTTACAAGACAAGGCACATTGACTGGCAAATAGATTTTAGTAATTGTTCTGCTCCACAGTGAGGATAACAGTTTGCACATCGATGTCCTGGAGTCGGGGCTCTCCTAGAGGAGACAGAAGCCCCATCCTGTGGGAGTTATGGAAAAGACTCAATAGGATCAGGAGATTAGCAGGCCCCATACCCCCTTCTTTCTAAGTGCTCCTGCCCAGGGAAGCACCGGCGCCCTCAGGTGGAGAGAATGATGGTTTCAAGGCGCAGGTGGCTTAGAGTGCTGCAGTTGCCAAAATAAAAGAACAAAACAACTGAATATAAGCTTGTGTTCTAATCTAAGAAAATTGAAGATGACCTATACTTGATATTCCAATGCTTCCACTGGGGGGTTCATGTAGGTATTTCTAAGGAGACGGGATTAAAAAAAAAAAAAAGGTCTGGGGGGAAATATCTGTCAGGATGGTTTGACTTTTTTTTTTTCTTTCTAAAAACAAAAACAAAACAAACCCTTATCATTGTGTTCGGGAACCAGGATGTAGGTCCAGTTCTCACATGGACTGAATTTGCTCTTTCGGTGCCCCTTGCCTCGCATGGACTGAGAGGCACGGAACTGTCTGAGGAAACCCTGTCGCTCCAAACATAGCTCTGCCTCTAATTTCTTGCAAGAGGCCGCAAATTCTGTTTCAAGGGCGTCTCCCCTCACCTCACATTAACCGTGACTACAGCGCACACGCGGAGAGCAAAGCGGGATTGGACTGAGGGTGCTTGAGCACAAGCGAGGGCGGGCACAGCGGGCGCCGCGGGGGCTCGGCCGCCACGTGGGAACCCAGCCCTGCCTCGCTTGGCCCGTGCCATTTGCCAGGAAAGTGGCCGGGGTGAGGCAAACACAGAAACCGCAATCTGCATTTTCCTGTTTCTCCAAGGATGTTTATGTCCTATATAAAAATACGTGACCTGGTGATCACACGGGCCAGGACGTTAGGAGGAGGAGCCACGTTGTAGGAAAGAGGAGCGGAACATGGTCGGGTTTGCGAGACGTCATCATTATTAGAAAGAAGCCAGGCTGGATGCGATACCACAGGCTCATACACAGGCGCACACACAGCTATGGCTCTCCTTTTTCTTTTTTAAACCACTTAGATTGTGACACGGTGGACTTTCAAATGACATGTACAATGTATATTTACAGTGTTAGTTAGAGGAGAACCAACACCTGCGGCCCTCCACAGAGTCTAAGAACTAGAATGTGACTGAGGTCCTCTACAGCCAGTGAGTACCCCCGCCTCATCCTCCTCCCTTCCTCACAGAGTCCTCTCCTCTGAATTGGGCGGAATCGGTCCCTTTTAAAGAGATTCCTATACTTTCATATCTCTAAAATTGTTTAGCTGCAAGTAGCTCCAGGTCCATTTCTTAAACTTCTGTAGAGCTTTCCATCCTATGAATACAGTACAACTGATTTAACCATTCCATGTTATAGGTAATGGAAACGTGGGTTGTTTCCAGTTTTCAGCACTAGCCAAGCTGTTATAAACATTGCTGAGCACGGCGAATCTCGTATCACCACGTACAAAGGTTCTCTCCGTTAGCTAGCCAGGGGTGAGCTTGCCAGCTCTTAGGGTCTGCGCATGTTCGGTTTTACTACCTGATGCCAAATTGTTTTCTAAAGTTGTGCCAGTTTTTACTCTCACCAGCAGTAAATGAGTTCCCATTGCTCATACCCTTGCCAACATTTTGTATGTTAGATTTCTTATGACTTGCTAATCTGATGGTGGGAAAGGGTATCTCACTGTAGGTGTAGTTGGTAATATAGATGGCTCGTAAGGTTGAACACTTGGTGTTGGCTATTTGTTTCTTTCATGAAAAGCCTCTTCATGTCCTTTCTTATTTTTTTTAATTGAGTTTTGTTGTTATTAACTCATAGGAATTCTTTATATATTCCAAATCAGTGCTGTCCAATAGAAATTGAATGCAAGCCAAATAAGTAATTTAAAATTTTCTAGTAGTCACATTTTTTAAAAAGTAAAAAGCAGCAGGTAAAAAAGATTTAGTAACATATTTCATTTTATTTAATCTAATACATCCAAAAATATTATCAAAATAAAATATCAATTAAGTCTGATATCTGGTATGTGTTTGATACTTACATCAAGGCTCAATTTGAACTGGCCACTTTTCAATTGCTCGATAGTCCTTTGCACCTGATAGCTACTGTATTAGTATATATCTTGATATTTTTCGTTGGTTATCTGTTGCAAATATTTTCTTTCAGTCTGTAGCTTGAATTTTTACCTCTGTAGTTTCTTTCTGTGAACAGTATTTCTTCACCAGAACATAGTCACATTTGATCCATTGTTCTTAGTGCTTCATGCATCTTGTTTAAGAAATTCTCCTCTATCCTGAGGTAATAAAAACGGTGGCCTTTATTATTTTGTTTTTGGTCTATAAGTTTTAAAGTTTTGCCTTTCACATTTAAGGTCTTGATCCATACGGTGTCAATTTTTGTGTGTTGTTTGAGATAGAGATTCAATTTCACTTTTCCATCTAGATGACTAATTGTCTAGCACTTCTTGTCCCACAGCGCTGGTGTCAGCCCTGTCATGTGTCAGGTTTTCATTAAAGCATGGGTCTATTTTCAGACTCTCTTCTGTTCATTTGTCTATTTGTCTACTTCTTTTCAAGTGCCACGCTTTCTTAATTACCATAGCCTTAAAATAGACTTTGTAATCTGGCAGGGTAAGTCCCCTGGTTTGCTTCTTTCTCAGGATTTTCCAGGTATGTTTGGCCCTTTGCTTTCAGATACAAATTTTAAAATCTGTTTGTCATGCTCTGTAAAACTCTGGCTCTTACATTCTGATGGATGACTGTGTGACCTCAGATGGTCACTTTGTCTCTCTGGCCTGTATTTTCATCTGTAAAATGGAGTGGCATAGTTCTACTTTCTCATGGTTGTTCCCCAGATTAAATGAGAGACTGCATGTAAAGTTTCTAGCACAGTGCCTGGCATGTAGGAAATTGAAAATGCCAAACAAGGGAATGGGAAATTTTATTATTTGGGAGTTTGAGAAGTGGCCACCCCTTTATGGAGAGTACTAGAATCTAGAGAAGAAGTTTGGATTTTAATTGTGCAAGACTGCAGTACAAGAACTGCCAACTTATTACCACCTTTGTCTTCACATTTTGAAGAGGGCTTTTGTGCTTAATGTTAATAATGTACATGAATAGTACTTTACACTTTTCAGGATGTTTTCACTCCTCTAATCATATTTGGATTGTTCAGGAACCTTGAAGAAAGTAAGTATACACATGTTTGGAAATATGTGAGCCTGGCGCTCCAGCTGAGGCTTGGGAACCTCTGTAAGGGCTGCAGTAGCTAGGACAAGGTCTCTTCTACTCTGCCACCTCAGAGCCAGGCCATTTAAGAGGAGGTGCAAGTGGGTGTAGGGTTGCCAGATAAAACACAGAGCATCTAGCTCTCAGACAATTGATTATTTTCAGTATGTGTGTCTCAAATTTGCATGGGACGTAAGTCGACTAAAAATTATTGTGTATCTGAAGTTCAAATTTAACAGGGTAGCCTGTGGTTTTTGTATTTCTTTTTACTTTTAAAATATTTGTTTTTATTAGAGATGTCATTAGGTTTATAGAAAAAATTATGCAGCAAACAGAGAGTTCCCATTTATTCTTTTCCCCCATTTTTTTTCTTTTTTTTTTCAGATACATAGATCACACAAAATATTACATTGAAAAATATAAGAGGTTCCCATATACCCCACTCCCCATTCCTCCCACATCAACAACTTCTTTCATCAGTGTGGCACATTCATTGCATTTGATGAATACATTTTGGAGCACTACTACACGGCATGGATTATAGTTTACTTTGTAGTTTACACTCTTCCCCAGTCCATTCAGTGGGTTACAGCAGGATATATAATATACTGCATCGGTCCCTGCAGTATTGTTCAGGATAACTCCAAGTCCCCAAAATGCACCCATATCATACCTCTTCTTCCTTCTTCCTGTCCTCAGCAACTCCCATGGCCACTGTCTCCATATCAATATACAATTTATTCCATTGCTAGAGTCACAATAATTCTATAGTAAAATACCAGTCAGTCCACTCTAATCCATATTTTATTCCTCCATCCTGAGGGCCCTGGGATGGCGATGTCCACTCCACCTCTGAATCGAGAGGGGGCTTAGATCTCACATGGCTGATAAATGGGATTTTCCTGCTTGCAGTTGTAGACACTCTCAGTTCCCTGGTATGGTGGTTGACCATCTTCACCTCCCTGTTAGATGTCCAGAGTAAGTCCACTGAAACGGAGAGTTAGCCTGTGTTTTTGTTTGTGAAATTTGGCAACCCTAGGTAGGGGACATAGCTAGTACAAGTGTACTTTGCCCTTAAATAGCAAGCAGTCCAACCTCTTTGGCAAACATGGAAACTGTGACCCAGAATTGGTTAACAGCTACAGAAACTGGATGATTCCTGGTTATGCTCCTTCTAGTGTTTCTAAATGTGCAAAGACACACCGCTGGCTTTTCATTATCCTCTTTCTCCCAAACATCATCAACCACAAACCTTTATTGAGACTTGGCACCACACAGGTGTTCTGTGGCATGTCCTGGCCATTAGGCCATGTCTGTTCATCCAGGGAGTTAACCCAGGTCTTAAATTCCCAGGAGTCTAGAAAACGTCATGCTGGACTGGAGGTGAAGGCCAAAAGGGCAAGCTGCCGGCCTTTGAGGGCCTGTGTTAAAACCACAGCCTTGTCAAAGCCTTCAGTTACTATGGTGATCAGTACCAGAGAAGCCGCTAAAGCCCAGAAATCTTCAGCTAGAAGGAGAATGAGAAATGATGAAGGGTAAGGAAAGAGTAACTGATGAGGAACAATGTTATTACTTCCTACCATTTAGGAGCTGAAGGCATAAATGGCATAGAAGAGGGGTCCCACTGGGAGATGCAAAGTGGTTTAACAAGACTTAACATCAAAATTTTTTTTTTCTAAAATGAGGATTCATAGACTGAGAAAGGGTTCCTGTGGGCCTCTTAGACTGATGGAGAGTCCCATTGCCAGAGTCATTTAAAACCAGAACTGAACAAAGCAAGTGAAAGTGAACTGTAGGAAATACTCTTCTTGGATACCTTTTGGAATGGGCATGATAATCGAATAGGTCTTTTCTTTCCTCAGGGTCTGGGAATCACTGTTTCGTTTGAAAACACGACGGTTAAAATCTCAGAGAACCAGAACTGGAGAATTTAATTGAAAGTAATTTTCCTACAACTGAAGCATGATCTAGAAATTCCTTGTTGGAGGCATGTGGGTGCTTGTGCATGTGTGCACAATGGGTTTATCCAAGGTGAGGTGAGCAACTAGTCTCAAAACCGTCACCAGGCCAAAGCTTCATTTCAACTTTGATGAGCTGTTAGCTCATTCCTAACCTCGAGTTTCAAATTATTTTTATGTGACACTTGGATGATTATGTCTATTTGAGTTCATTTTTTCTAACTAAAGACTAAATAGACTTTTCAGGAAATAGATTTCTCAGCTTACTCCAAAGCTCTAAATAAACATCCAAAGTATCCGTGCACTATAAAAATGCCTCCTCTATGGTGTCGATCCAAGGCATGAAAATTGCCCTCCTGGTGCTAGACGCCAAGCCTGGTTGACCTTCTCAATTTTTCTGCTGCAAAACTGAAAAACAAACCCAGCTGTTCTGCAGAAACATCCGCCATAGGCACCCGTGAGATAAATGCTCATGTTTTTCCTCTCATCACAGGAGGCCTCACAGGAGATGAATTACTTAAACACCCTACCTGTTACCAGACCTTGATTGCCATCACATTATTTTCCCACATCACTTCTAATATTCCTGATAATGGATGGATTTTTAAAGGCAATTTTGGTGGAAGCTGTTTTCTTTTGCTGTGCGTCTTGATTGCCCTCCATGCGATGAATTACCAAATGTTGATTCAACCCTCCCTCCCATCCCCACCTCCTCGGTCCATTCCCACAGCAGAACAGCCTCCCTAACTTCAGTCTCTCCTGCCATCTATTGTGCACACTGCAGACATATTACGCGCCCCAAAGCAGAGCTGTGAGCCTATCACTCTCCTGCTCAAAAACTGTCCATAGTTCCCTGTTCTCTATGAGGCATTTCTTGAACATGTTATTCACATACCACCTTCATTATCTTTGCTATTTTCCCCTTCCAGCTGTGCTGTTGTTTGTTTCATTTTTATCTTTAAATGGACTCAATTTTTTTTTAATGTATTCTAAAAGGGAACTTTATCTCTAAGTAAATGGAAAACCAGTATAATCTATCATACATCGAAGAGAACTATAAAAATAAATACAATGAAAACAAAACAAAAGTAACATCTTCGAGCTAGTATTATTGCCTGAGATTCCATGCCTGAGGCCTGTTCTCTGTTGCTTACAAGGTAGATTAGTATTCCGTTACCTTCCATTGGCCGCTCGAAATCCATTGTCTTCTGTTCCCTTGCTCTGTGCCCCACGGGATAATCAGTGGACTCCCTTGCCTGGTGGCTTCCAGCTGGGCTCAGTCTGTGGGAGCCCAGCAGGGGATTGGAGGGAGGGAGGCTATTGAGTCAGGGTTTGTTCCCTGTCACCACATCCTCTAGTGTCCCCTGAGTAAAGGTTACCTCTCATTTCAGCATAGCTTGCTCCACGTGACTCTCCCATTCTGGGTTCTGGTAAATTCTCTCTCCCGTCTCTGCAGGCCTAGGCTGATGCCAGCTGTGCTGTTACTAGCCCTGGGTTTCTGCCCCTGCCCTTGTGGTTCCTCCATAGTCACACTTGGTGGAGTGTCCCTTTATTAGACCCTCCTTGGTTTACCTTAATCTGGGTGTGTCACATTTCCTGCTGAGTCCCTAACTAATACAATCCATCGTAGGTCAGATGTTCTAGCTAGAGCAGCATTAACTGAGTCTAATGGCTCTCTTCATTCGCCTTGACTTTCTCTAAACTCCCTGTGTTGTCCCTCCATGTCTCTCATGGGGTGCTGAGTTGCAGAGAGTTGAACTTCCCCTGGCTGAGCTGGGACTCATACACTGGCCTTCTGGCCTCCCACACCCATGCTGAGCACCCACAGCCCCTCCTCTGCAGAGATGAGCATGCTCTAGCTTGTCTTATGAGCACACCTTCCCTCCTCTGCTATACTGAAGCCTCCACTGGCTCATTCATTTCATAAATAGTGATTAAAACCTATAAAGTACCAGGCACATACTAGGTCCTGGATGTTCAGTGGTTTGTATAGCAATGCAATCCTGTCCCCAGGGAGCTTATGGCCTAAGGGAAACTCAGAAATCCTTTTGAAAGTGAACACTTTGCAGGAGAGTCATCAACTCCAGAGGCCCCATCAATAATTCATTTGTACACACACCTACCCAGATGATAATTGCAGAGCAGTCAATACCATTTGGGATGAAACTGCCTTGGATTTTGCGACCATCCTTCCCTGGGAGATGGCTTACATGGACAGCAGCAGCAGATAATGGTTAAAAGGCAATTCAGGCTGCCACACAGCCCTGAACACTTACTTTCAGCTGTGTGGCTGTGGGGAAGTTACACAGCACCTCTGAGCCTGGTTGTCCTCAGTGGTATGATGGCTTCTCTCAGTAGACCTGCCTTGGGCAACTGTGGGGTCAAGCTGCTACATACAAAGGCTTAGGACTGTGCTTGGCACAGAACAGCTGCTGGGTCCAGGGTCAGTGGTGGTGGTTGGGAGGGGAATGGTTGTTATCCAGTGAAAGGCTAGACACTGGCTCTCTAGGAAAACGCAAGTTTCATATTTGCTGGAGACTATCTGGGTCAAAACTCAAAATTCTTCCAAGTGTGAGAGCTGTGAAAACAAACAGCTCCAAGGAAAATGCTTGGTAAATGCATCAGAGAAGGAACCATTGAAGGAATTGGAAAGTGTTTTGGGCAAACAGGAACTGCCACAGGCAGACAACAATTCATCCTGAAAAATTCATGCACATATTCCACTAAGACTTGTCACATGGAACATTTTTTTTGGTATATCCTAGAAAAGAGCTATGAACACAGAGGATTATAAAGGTTGTCAACAAATACTGTATTGAGTCTGTTTTTTGTGCATAAAACTAGACGAGGGTGGTGATGGGTACAATCTGTATTTTTAAAATAGGCTATCATTTTTGCCATAAGGGAATTTACAACTGACACATTAACATAATGCCTCCTTTATCTTTTACTCTTGACCAAAAGAATGTCATTTCTCATCTGGGGAGAATGTAGACATGATTCTTCTCGATTGTTTAAAAGGTGTTGGAGGGTAGAAATGTGCTGGTTGTGAGCTTGTTTGGGGTCTTTTATCTTTGGCTAATAGATATACCTCTGTTCCAAGGGGATGAGGAGACTTCCTAGCCCGGCTTCTGGAAAAAGCCTGCCTCTGTGGGAGCCCGTGGGGTCTTCCAGGCTCCCCCTCTTTAAGAGTGAGAAACAGCTTCCTCAAGAGGAAACATAAAACTACCTCATTGGACATCTGCTCTGTGTGACCAGCTGGATGGATGCTTGATACCTTATTGGTTCAGTCTGATAATTACCATCTGAAGTAGAAACTGTTATCAGAGATCATGGTTGGTGTCTAGGTTCTTGGCTTCGTCCCGAGAAAGAATTCAAGGACAAACCACAAATTAAGCAAGCAGAGAATGTATTGGGTAAAGCAAAAAAAAAAAGTACACCTTTCAGAGTTAAAGGCGAGGATTTTCAAGGGAGAATATGCCAAGTTCTGCCCTGGGGGCCCTTGTTTTATGGGTGTACAGGACTCTAGGGTCTGCACTGATAAGCAAGGGCTTAGGGTGCGGGGCCCAGGGGTGTGGGGTGCCTAGGGGTGTGGGAGGTGCTGTCCGGTAGCCATTGGCTTCTGGCTGCTGTCCGTGACCTCTGCAGGGCGTGGTGACCAGCAGTCATTATCCTCTGGTCACTGTCTACAAGGCAAGAGCTCACTGTCCACTCAGCATGGGGTAACCTGAAAGCTAGGTGGGTGGGCAGTGGTGATGGCCCTCTCCCCGCTTCCTTCTTTGGCTCCTGTCTGCTGACGTAGTCTTTGGGGTTGTGTGCTCGTGGCTGCCCCTTCCTAACTGCCTGAGTGACTCGGCAGGCTAATGCCAGTAAACAGGCCAGGCCTCAGTTTCTCCTCCCAGGCTTATTAGGTTTTCTGCCCCCTTCCTCCTCAGGTCCCTTCCTTTCCTGCCTCAGTGCTTTTATTTCCATTTGCCATCTGAGGGATCTGAGGCCCAGCAGGTCCCAGAGCCTTGCCGGAGAGCACCCAGCTGATGCGCAGTGGAGTTGGAAGACAGGTCTGGGTCCACCAATGCCCAGGCTCGCTCTTGTCACTGTCCCACACTGCTGCTCCAGACGCTTGTGGCAGGGAGTCTGGTTAGGCTGATCTGACGTTGTAAGCGCCCAGCAGCATACTCCCTGGGATTGTCTACTCTCTGCCACCTCAGTACAACGACTGATCATCTAAAGGTGCCTGGGGCACGCTGCTATATCCAAAGAGGTGTCAGCAGCACTAAGGAGAGATGGGGTTTTGAGCGAAGTTTGTATGTGGGAGTACAAATCAGGGCTGTGGTCCCTCTCCCACCCCTGCACTGTATCTCACCTCTTACCGTGGCGTGTTCACTTCGTTGCTCTTGTTTGGTGACCAGCCACCTCCCCCACCACACGGCAAGCTCTGAAAGGCAGGCGCCACGACTGTGGTGTCCACCTCTCTCTCCTTGGTGCCTGGCAATAACGTTTTGTTGGATGAACAAATTCTATCTGAATCAGTAAGCCAAATGTAGCACGCATGACTTGTCCATTCACAAGAATTTTTGAGCAAGTAGTTCTGTCATTTGGGGTACATTGTCTCACAAAGTTTGTATAATACATCCACAGAGTTTGTTTCACACTACTAATAAATTCCTACAGGACACGATCCCTTTATATGCTGTGGAATCCATCACCAGCAAATGTGCACAAGAAATTATTTTTAAAAAATCCTGTTTGGGGAGATGCTGATTATCAATTCCTGCATACTCATAAGCTGGGCTCCTCTTTTTGTCAGAATATACAATGTGCAGTACTGGCATCTCTTTGTATTTGGACACATAGAGATTCTGAGTTGAAAGATGATGGGGAGGTAGCAGGAGAGGAAAAGATATCAAAAAATCCCCACTCCCAGCAGTACAGACTCTTCACATCCCCAGGAGGTAAATTCCTGGTGTGGATTTCAGCAAGAATAAGGGCCCTGCATCTATAAGGAGATATTCAGCACCCATCTTGCTACCCCCATGAATCCTGAGTCTCTTTCGTTTTTGTTTTCCTACCTCGATGAAATCAAGGCATACCCACACACCAACAGAGAAGACAGTTTTTATAAGCTTACAGCCACCCCCTGGCAGCTTCCCTGCACCCACCAAGGATAGCAGATGTGGAGCAGGAACGGGGCCTCTAGAGACCTTGCATTCCACCAGTTTCTCTGGCTTTTTCCAGCTGACTTTGCAAGTTTTCTCAAAAGCCATTCGTTACCTCTGTAGGTGTAAAGAAAGCCTGTGCGGTTCCGAGGTTTGTGAAATCACGTGAAACAGCATCGAAGGCTGTTCTGACAAAGTGATTGGCATCTAAATTAGCTCTGTCACCAAGGCATAGCGGTCATTCATGTCCAGGCTTGAATGGTGTTATTTATATCCAACTGCACTAGACTCTTTCCTCTTGAAACTGTTGTTGAGCATCAAAAGCTCATCACCTCTTAGGCCTCTCCTTCATTGTGTTCAGACAAAAAGAGCTGCTCTTATGAACGTCTGTGTTTGAACCCAGAAGGACTACACTTCACACAGGAAAACTGGATGAAATGATGGCTGGGATTTCTGGACATGCTACCCAAACCCAAAAGGCTGTGGATTAAGAAACAGGAAGAAGAGGAACCATTGCCTTCTCATTGCCTCAAGTGTGGTGCTCTCTTTGGAAGGAGGAAATGTAGGTGTAGGCAGGTCAATAAATGCCATTCCTGAAGCTCAGCGCATTTAGTCATAATATGGGCAGGAAAAACAGCACCTACTTCCTGGGATAGCTGCACGGATGGAGGCAGGGCTGTTGGTGTGCCATCTGGCAGGTAATGGACTCCCACCTGTAGCTACTCAAGGCTGATCAATGAGGCTCTGCTACATGTTTGCTTGAATGAGCAGGTGTTAGGAATACAGGCCTGACAATGGAAGGGTACAAATAGGAGTAAGGAGGCAGGATCTGGTCATGTCTAGGCTCCCCTCTGGCAGGTGGAAGGTGCTGGGATTGCAAGACAAGTGACTGCCCTTCCATGATACATTTCACTTCATATATTTCCCTGGGTCCCAAAAGTTTCCAGGTGTGACTTCTTTAATTAGAGACTACAACTGAGTACTTGAATTTTGATACCTCAAGCTGATTTTTGGTGATCTTACTATTCTCATACTTTCGTGTTTTTTATTGGAGGAGTAGGAGGAGGTCGATCTAGGACCTTTGTGTTTTAGTGACCTAAATCTGAAATCATTTTGGAGTGTGAAATAAAAAGACCTGTTCCTCAGCACTGCCTTGAATTTGCTTTCTCTGGAACTAACCACATTGCTTTGTAAATTTTCAGACTCTTTAACCTCATTGCCACGTTGGAAGACTACGTGGCTTGCTGGTGAGATAGCAGCCCATGGTTTGGGCAGAATAACTGCCTTAATGATTCCAAAATCATTTCCTCCTGTCCCCCAAGTCACAGGAGGATAAAAATGTACTGCTGGGATCTGGATCTGGGAGAATAGCCAGAAGCAATCTGCCAAGTACAAAATTGTGTTGAAGGGTCACACATGGCTTAAAAATTCATGCAAAGTTTTCATTTTATTCCATTCTGTATCCATGTTTGCTTTAATATTGATATTAAAACAGTTTAAACTACTTCCCCCAAACATGTAAAAATTTTAACTAAAATGCAAGAAAGTCCGTATTAAGTATGATTTCCCCTACTCCCAGCATACCACATTTCCTACCTTTGTAACTATAAAATATAAAAGATTTGAAACGATAAATCTTAAATTCTTTAACCTTCCTTTCACCTTGTGTTCAAACTAAACTGAGTATATCAAGCAAATAGATGTGATTTCAGGAACATCCCCCCTGAGCATTATTGATAAAGTATATCATGTCCCATGGCATCTGTGACATCCTGGGGGAGAGCCCTGTGTTATGTTAAAAAAGAAAAAATCTAGTCTTAGCTATGATTTACTTCTTTAAATATAGCCCCTGCTTCATAGTCTCGTCTTGGTGTTGATGATAAAAAAGCATTAGCTGCTTCAGGCAGGGAAAGCTTTGGGTGACCTTTCTGATGCAACTTGAACTGGATAAGGGGGGATTCTTCATTACATGTTCAGAAGTATTTCTCCAACATTCCTCCATTTTACAAGATAAAGTTATCTGTCCATTAAGTTCGCCTTCTTTTGATTGGGTTGTCAAGGATGGTCTCTTGTAGGAGGCAATATTTAAACCACAGTTTTAATGACAAGAAACAACTGTTCTTGTGAGTCTGGGTGGGAAGAGATTTCCAGGCAAAGAGATCTGCTGGTGCAAAGGCCCTGAGGTAGAAAAAGCTTGTTTGGTTGGTTGGTTTCTTTGGTAGGGAGGAAGGAACAAGATGATTGGAATCCTATTGTCAAGGAGTTTGGCTTTTGTCCTACAGCAATGGGAAGTCATTGAAGAAGTCTGAGCAAGAAAAAGACATGGTATGAAGAGTTTGAAAAGATTATCTTGGCAGCTGTGTAGAAATAAACTTTCCAGCCACTTAGAAGGTTCTCGCCTTTGTCCATTTGTGAGGCAATGATGGATTGGAACAAGGTAGCAGCAGTGGGGATGGAGAGAAGTGGATGGATTCAGGATATGAAAGTTGAATGAGTAGGGCTCATTAATGGATTGGAAAGAGTAAACAAATAACTCCTAGAGGAGCTCTGTCCAATAGAAAGAGTAAGTGAGTCACATAAACAACTTTAAGTTTTCTAATAGCCTGGTTAAAAAAAAAGAAACAAATGAAATTAACTTTAAAAATTTCATTTAAGCCAATATGTCTAAAATGTCATTTCAAAATGTAATCAATATAAAATTATCTTCTTTTTCTCATACTAAATCTTTGAAATCCATCGTGTATTTTACACTACAGCCCTTCTCAATTCAAACACTCATATCCAATGTGCTGGACAAAGCAGCCCCAGTGGGCTTCATATCTGAGCATACTGGAACTTAGTAGTGTATACTGACCAGACAGCACCCCTCACAGAGCAATTTTCGTCTTCCTTATGGGTAGAAAGTTTGTTTTTTGCTCCAAAAGGCTGAACTGTGAAAACTCCTATCCCTTCTTTGCCAATCTCTTTTTATAAAGCTGAGTGACTACCCAGCTAGTCCTTGGGACAGTGGCCACAATCTTGTCCTTGCAAGGGGTGGGTTTCCCCACCAGGAAGGGCATTTGCAAGATTAGATCTTGGGGTCTCCCTTGTCTATACTTTCTCTGGAATCTCCAGTTTTGTGAGTCTCCCTTTGCCACAGAGCTGGTAGTGGGCAACAAGTATCAAAGCGAAAGGAGTAGAAATGGGCATTATGTAAACTGTGTTTGGGACCAAGTGAAGGCAAACGACTCCATGGCATTTTGTAAACAAGGCGGTATGAACATGCCAAATTCACAAGAACACACAAGAGAGCAGTAAAGATTCATGTTGGGAGTGGTAATTTCATTTAACAAAACGTATTTCATTAATTTAATGTTAATTTTAATTTGCGTCATATTTTTGCTCATTTCTAATTTGGGCGTGCCTGATGGTTATATCGGAGCAGTAACGATTATACTTTTATATATCTGAGTATCAGTACAATGAATAAGCTGACATTAGAGGTCCTTGAGAAAGGTTTTTCTTTGAAAAAGGGTCTTTAAATTCACAACTCCCCTAAATACTGTTCAGAGGGGTAAATAGTTTCCAGAAGCTTAGTGGGTGGATGCCCATGAAACCACCTATCACTGCTTGCCCCATGCTATGAGCTGTGCCTTCACAGTCAAAATAAAATGCCAAATATTTGACCCAAGTAATTAACTAGAGACCTCAGGAAGCCTTCATTTCGTATTTTGGATACATTGATATTTCCTTTTAGTATTTATTTTGCCTTTGATGTCATGTTCACTTTTGCTTTCTCATTATATTAAAAAAAGAAGAAAGTCCTTTTAACCCATAACAATGCAAATTAAAAGTACTGTATTTCAGCTACCTCAATGATTTTGAAAACACTCTTAGAAATCTAACCACGCTTTTAAAAGTATTTCTATGGGAACATATTTCTGAGTTCTAGATCATGGAATTTAAAATAAAATTTTAGGATATTTGAATAAATTTCAGTAGATCAGGGGTTCTTAACAAGGGGTCCATGAGCTTGGATTTAAATTCAAAAAACATTATTCTTGTGGGGACATGTTGGTGTGGGTATGATGTATATACTGTGTGTGTCGTGTAGACTTAGTAAGGGGTCCGTGGTTTTCATCTGACTGGCAAATGGGGTCTGTGGAACAAAAAAGGTTAAGCACTCCTGAAATAGACAAAGGAATTTTCAAGATCTCTAACTTGTGTGTGTGTGTGCACTATAACACTAGAGAGGAAAATATATGGTTTAGAATAGTTTCAGTGCCAAAGTTATAGTTTCAGCACCAAATATGTTCTTCATGTTCTAAACCAATGGTCCTTATATGCTAGGTGTGTAAAACACTTGGGTGAACTTGCTAAAAATTTAGAGTTATGGGCTTGACTCCCCATGGTATCTTTTTCTTTAGGTGTGGATAACACCCAGGAAATCTGCAATTAAGCCCCTACCCGGTGAGAAAGAGTACTACACTTATGAGTGGCAGTGCTTGTTGGGATGGGACCAGCCTCGTGGACTGGGTCAGAGAGCTTGGCCCTTCAGAACTACAGCAGCTCTCATTGCTGAGCACCCACTGCATGGCCGCTGGTTCCCTACATTGATGTACCACAAGCTCCTTGGGTAATTGGTTACTATGCTGTGCATGTTACAGATGAGAAAAGTAAATCAGAAAAGGCAAATCTCTTATCCATTGTCAAGCAGCTAGTGATGGACCGAGCCAGGAATTAAAACAGGCCTGACTCACAAGATCACTAACTCCTGCTTTCCAGGCCAGAACTAGTGCCAGGACCTTAAATTCCTGCTGAATCAACTTTAGTGGCACCATGGCCCCTTAAGGTCATTGTGGTCCAAATCCTACAAGTGTGGCCTGGTCATATGATTAAGATCCAAGTGGTTCTGGTGTCTCAAAGAACTCACTTGCATTCTCCTCCCGCCCCCACCTCCCTCCTACCCTGTGCCATTTTGCCATTTCTGTATGGCCTTTGCCAAATATGTTTCCAAATCCAGAATCTCTGCCCTTGGTTAATTTTTGAGTTAGTAAGCTTGGCAAATATTTTCATTTGAGAAAGCAAGCTGCCTCCCTGTATACTTGGTTTAATTTTTTTTTTCAAATTCTACTCAATTTATTCATTTTTAAAAAAATATTACATTAAAAAAATATGAGGTCCCCATTCACCCCCACCGCCCCCACCCCACCACTCCTCCCACAGTAACACTCTCCCCCATCATCATGACACATCCATTGCATCTGGTGAGTACATCTCTGGGCATCGCTGCACCCCATGGCCTATGGTCCACACCATAGCCCACACTCTCCCACGTTCCATCCAGTGGGCCATGGGAGGACATACAATGTCCGGCAGTTGTCCCTGCAGCACCACCCAGGACAACTCCAAGTCCTGAAAATGCCTCCACATTTCATCTCTTCCTCCCATTCCCCGCACCCAGCAGCCACCATGGCCACTTTTTCCACACCAATGCCATATTTTCTCGATTATTAACCACAATAGTTCATGAATAGAATATCATTAAGTCCACTCTAATCCTTACTGTATTCCTCCTTACTGTGAACCTTGGCTTGGTTGTGTCCATTCCACATCTACGTCAAGAGGGGGCTTAGATTCCACATGGATACTGGATGCAATCCTCCTGCTTTCACTTGTAGGCACTCTAGGCTCCATGGTGTGGTGGTTGACATTCTTCAACTCCATGTTAGCTGGGTGGGGTAAGTCCAATAAATCAGAGTGTAGGAGCTGAAGTCTGTTGAGGTCAGGGCTTGGCTATCATATTGTCAGTCCAGAGATTCAAATCCCCTAGATATCTCTTAAACCCCAGCACAACTACAATTCCAGTAAAGTACTTGGTTTAATTTGAGCACAGTAGAGTGGCACTGCTGGATTTAGGTTTAGTTATCAACATTTTGAGCTGATGCTGGTAAGTAATTGTCCTCTTTAGACTGTGACAAATTAAAATCACACCATTCAGAAGTCAGAGATTCTCCCCTTTCCTCTTCCTCCCAGGATGAAGGGCAGCCCAAGAGGATTAGGCAGCTCTTCCAAGTAATAGCGGGCTGAGTGAGCTACATGTATAGATAAAGTGCTACTGCTCCTGAGATTATTCCTTTTAGAAGAGACCTAGCAGAAATCCTAGCAAGACATCAGTCCAATGCCTGCTAGCAAAATCATCTTATCTGGTCTGTTGGCAGCTCACCTTGGGTGGTGGGTAGGTATGTCTCCGCATGCCTGTGCCAGTTTCCTGACAGGCAGTGAGATGTGTAAATAAGACAAAAATCCAACTGTGGATATGAAGTTATAAAGATGTAGAGGCTAATTTACAAAATAAAAAGATTCATCTAAAGTAAAAAAGTGATGGGGGATATTTTTGAGATTATTTACCATGTGTTATTAATATTATTATCAGACCATGCCCTGGGATTGGCATCTGCAGGTGGCTGTACATTTGGTTGGCCATGATTTTATCCAGTGCCCACCTGCTAACGGAACAGCAAGGCTCAACCTGGGGAAAAGTTTAGAAGAGAAGGGAGGTCCTGGTAAGTGAGTGGTATGTTTGTGGTGATGCAAACCGTATAATAATGCAGCTTTCAACCTATTGATCTAAGTATGCCTATACCTAGATAAGAAGGAAATCTCAATCACATGGCATTTCCTCACATCTGTAGTTTTACGGTCACTAAGTTCCCAAGGCTAAAACAGTCTACCAATGTAATTCCAAGCTGTAGCCCAGAACTGCAGGTTTTCAGCAATAATGGAACTAAGAGTATCTGACGCCCATATTTATGAGGAACACAAAGAATCTTTGACATCGTGTTACTCTCTATCTTCTACAGAAAGCTATATTTATTTGCTTAATAAATGAAGGAATTCACAGGAGAAATGAAACACTCCTGAGTTTCAGATAAATCTGGCTAACCTTCAAGTTGGACTTGAACAATTCACTTCTACTGGGTTCTTTTCTTCCTTTTCGTCATTCAGTTCCTCTGCTGAAGTTCTTGTCCTCTAACCCACCTACAGCTGTCTTTCCCCCTATGTTCTAATAATGTTTTCAACTCATCAGCGCCTCATCATACGGATATGGCACTGTTCTTTGGTACTACAGCCCACACCTTCCCAAGTGTTCTTGTTGAAGGGAAATAGGCACAGCTAGGGCAAGTGAAGAGTAAAAACTGGGAGTCTGTGCGGAGTGCTCAGGTGGAGGCACAGCAGGCAACAGAATGTCCGGGGTTGCAGGGGGAGACCTCAAAGCACCTGTCTCTGTGCATTTTCATCAAATTCTTCTTACTCTAAGAACTTTGACTTCCCATATCTCAGGGAAATGTCAGCAGTCTTGCGCTTTCTCTCATAATGCCTACCCAAATCACCTACCATCCTGCAACTCGAAATGTGCTCTACCTATTGGCAGCAGCATCCCTTGGAAGTTTGTTTTGGAATACAAACTCTTAAGCCCCATTCCAGAGCTGTAATGTGGAATCTGTATTTCACCAATCCCCAGGTACCCAGATGCATGTTAAGGATTAAAATGTGCTGCTCTAGAGAAGTTGCATGGGTAGCAAGGGGAGGTCAAATTAACTGAACAATGACCCTGAGACAATTTGGTGAGTTTATTTTGTTTTGAGTTGAATACATGCTGTTACCCTAAGAAGTCGTTAGAAATTCCTGTACCTTTCATTATTTTCAGTGGCCCTCATGAGTATTCATGTAAGCCAGGTACAGTTGGTATGAGGTGGTAAGGACCATTTCTATTTCTCCTTAGCGTGAAAACAGAAGCCAATCTTGCTCTGCAGTCACTGAGTAAAAGGACTAGGTGATCAAGTGGCTGGTGAGAGAGAGGCTTGGTAATGCTGTCTCTTGGACATAGCAGAAAGCAGAGTTTTGTCATTGTTGGCTAACCTTCTTCACTGCTTATATAGGAAAGCAATAATACTTTAGGTATATTTTTCTTTCTTGAATAAGACACCTTTGTCCTCCCTATTTGTTCTTCTACAAACCAACTTTTGCTTGTTGAGCACTGACTTTATGCCATGTGCTAGGGATATAAAGGTAAAGGACATGGCCCACCGATGCAGTGAATATTTCCTTCCACTACCTTATTATGCCCAACGTGAAGATGGCCATGGGCTTCTGGTTGTTGTTGTTTTCTGGCCAGCATTTATTTCCTGTTTGTCCCACATTCCATGTGATTCTGGCAGGGATGCCTATCGCGTGATCCCATTTGCCTCCTGACGGGGGTAGGCATGTGATGCAGGCTGGTGAGTCTGAATCCAGCCCCCCCTGGACAGAGTGACTGATGCAGGGGTGGGCATGACAGCTAAGCAGGGCCAAATGGTGTCTCTTTCAAGGATTGCTGTGAACGCTGAGGGAGGGAGGGGTTCTTTGTTGTCTTTTGGTTTCATGATATATTAGCAGCCATGCATCTGAAGCTGGTGCCCACATTTCCTGCCATGTAGGGATTAAATAAAATAAAAACTTTCTTAATTTGAAGTGAAGTGGAGGGAAGCAGAGCTAAGAGAGAGATATGGAACCCTCCATGAAGACATCTACCCCTCTTCTCAAACATGGATCAATAAATTCCTGGTGTTGTTTGCTTTAGTTAGAGTTGGGTTATTTTTCATGTGTCACTGACTAATGGAGGCCTCACCGAGAGGGCAGGAATCTATAGTGCTGGGAGAATATGGTAGTGCCCTTCTAGACATTTTAGGCAGAAAAGAACTGAGAACTGATGAGGGCAGGCAGTTGTTTACAGCAACGGGGCTGATGAACTGAACTCTGGGCTTTTCCACCTGGGAACCAGATAATGGAAAGACTGTGGAGCATGGAGTGAGACAGATAACAGTTCCTTCTCAGCTTAGCCCTTTTCTAGTTGTGTGGCCTTGAGTAGGATGCTGAACATTTACTATCATAATGCTTACCTCATAGTGTTGTTGTGAGAATTCGATTAGACAATGTAAGGGCCTGGTACAATTCTAATGCGTAGACTCTAAATGTTTAGCTCCTAACTTCTTCCATAAAGGATTCCCGGTAGTTGACAAGAACACATATCATATAATGATGGATAATATAGATACTTAGAGAAGATCAGGGGCAGAAAACATATAAATAACATATAAATAAGAGGAAAAGAGTAAGATTAAGTAAGAGTAAGAGTAAGATTAAGGGAGAGGGGTAAATAACACACACAGAAAAAGGAAGGTATAAGGGCCTACACTATTGTGATAACAGTTTCAGGTTAGTTGTCAAGCCTCCTGACAGTCAAAGAGATAAGGGGGGAATAGTCATATAATTCTTGATATAAAAATAGAAGAAAAACAATAGTTTCTTTTTTTCCAAAGAAACAAAACAATAGCCGTTAACAATTTCCGATGGACGTGGGTTTCAGATAGGAGAGTAATTGACCGGTATAGCTAGCCTTCTGACAAGAATCAGATGTTGTCAATAGGTATCTTATTTCTTTATGCATCCTCTGATGAAAACCAAAGATGTTAATGCCTACCTACGGAAGCAGATTCTAAGGATGAGGTGGACCTGTAAATGGAATTTGGAAGTCTAGAGTGGGTAAAGAAGCTCCGCAAGAACTCCCCCTGATAATCTATAATAGTTGAAGAGAGTAACAATGTACTACTTAAACCTCATTGAATTCCTGTGTTAGAGGTTTGAAACTCATGACAGTTTAATGACTCTCTCTACTGGGTCTTCCTCTGAATGTTTCTAGTTAAATTGAGTTTTAGGGAGATGCTCCGTGTGTATCCTGAGGCTTGGCATAGCCCTGGTGTACTGTCACACAGCTCCAGAAAACTGGTCCCTTGTTTAAGATTCTCAGTTATTCTCTCATTTTCTGCATTTTGGACCCCCCTGGGGTACCTAGTGGCCTAGTTAGGGAAACTCAGGAGCTTTAAAATATTTGGTATAAACTGTGGGTTTTACGATGGCACCTCTATGTCTGTGCCTTTTAGGACCCTGGAGGATTTGATTCCCTGGAAAATTCCAGTAAATTTCTCTGACTTGTACCAACTATTGAAGATGCAAACATTTGCAGACCCTGCACAGAGGTGCAGCTCTGCTTCTGGACTCCGTTGGTGTATACACGGGACAGAATCAGCCCCAGGGCTGTTTTCTTGCTTCAGAAAAAATGGCGAGCTCCATTTGTTACTGTATTCCTCTGACTCCAATGATTTGAAACAGAACTCTCTTATTGCCCGGAAAATTGGCTGTCTCAGCGACACTTTCCTCCTGCAGAGGAGCACTCCTCATGAAATTACATGATTATTTTGATATCCTCATAAAGAGTTTGGCTTTAAAAGGTGAGTTAAAGTAGAAACTCAGCATGGAAGGTGGAGAATGATGTGACAATAGTAGCTTGAGAATTTACAGGGAAAGAAAAAAAGAAAAGATGAACTATGATGAGGACAAAAATATATCAACACGAGTGATTTTTCTTCTGTTTTGTTTTGTTTCACCATTCCCCAGCGTTTTAAAGAAACTTTTGTCCATGCTGGCTCAGTTTTTCTTCTCCCAGCCTCTAAGAAGTTTTCTTCTTGACTGATATAATTTATAGGTTTTGTGATACAGAATTTGGGGATTAAATGTGCATGTTTCTGTAATATACACACATATAAATGTGTTTATTTAGATATACATTCACGTACTCATGCATAATATGTGTGTGTTTATTTGTAGATATTGTTCATATGTATGTGTCTCTCAGGACTACGTGGTCCAGGGGTTAGAGAGCATTTCTGTGAAATTTGAGAGTAAGGGATTTGGAGAGGTTCTGAAGAATTGTGGGATTATGAAATGGAGAGAGAAAAAAGACAAATTTAAGACTTGTTCTAGGTTGTAAATTAAGTTCCCCTTAATCTTCTTTGAGAGATGCAAGATTGAAATCTCTCAGGTGCCTTAGTGGATGAACCCATGTGTCTCTGACAAGGATACAATGTTCAGGCTGAATCACCTGGGGTCCCACATCGGTCTAGTTTTACAAACATGGGTCAAACCTCCCCAGCAGCTCCTTCTACACACATTCCCTTCCCAGTCATGCTTATATTTTTGACTTAATTGGTTAATGTGATTAGTGGGTGGGACATGAGGGAAAGGAAAAAATATTTTTAAAACCAAATGAGTTGAAGTTGATTTTCCAGAGAGACAAATCAAATTTCTTTGATGGCATTCCCAAAGAGTCAAATGAAGAAACTGTTGAGAGAAAGAGAGAGGGAAAGAGAAATGAAGTAGCTTATCCAAACTGTTTCCTGCTTGCAAAGATGGAGGAGAATATTTTCCTTCCAATGAGTACTCCTATTACAAAACAGGGCAACAGAGAAATGGGCTGTGAGACTAAGCATTTGTGTTGCTAGTACAATGATGACTCTAGATGAAGTAATGTTTTTTGATGGGGAGTACTTTTGATATTGTCTCTGATTTGAATATATTCCATAAAAAATGTACTTTTTTCCCCATGCTTGTGTCCTTTATTTACCATCCCACTACTGATACTCTGTCTCCTAGGTTGCTATTGATTGTTCTCCAGTAGCAGGTCTAACACAAATCATAGACCTAAGGACTGAGAACTGTGTTGAATCACTAACCTAGATTTTATGACTCTTCAGGAATCATTTATAAAGACATTGATGGTAGATTAGAAATTGTTGCATCTTTTTTGTTCACAGTAGACTGTTTCAAACCAGTAGATATCTCTATGGGTCAATTCTACCTTTAGATTTCCCTTAAAAATAATCTGTAGATTATGAGGGTTGTATTTATTTATGAAGAAGTTTGCTTTCTTTTTTTTTAAGATTTATTTATTTATTTATTTCTCTCCCCTTCCCTTTCCCTCCCCCCGCCCCAGTTGTCTGTTCTCTGTGTTCATTTGCTGCATGTTCTTTTTGTCTGCTTCTGTTTTTGTCAGCGGCACGGGAATCTGTGTTTCTTTTTGTTGCGTCAGCTCTCCGTGTGTGCGGCACCATTCCTGGACAGGCTGCACTTTCTTCCACACTGGGCGGCTCTCCCTACGGGGCACACTCCTTGCGCGTGGGGCTCCCCTACGCAGGGGGCACCCCTGTGTGGCAGGGCACTCCTTGCATGCATCAGCACTGGGCATGGGCCAGCTCCACACGGGTCAAGGAGGCCCGGGGGTTTGAACCATGGACCTCCCATGTGGTAGACAGATGCCCTATCCACTGGGCCAAGTCTGCTTCCCAAGTTTGCTTTATAAGAACATGGAAAAATGTTTAACAAACTGGGAAATAAAAATATTTAAACAATTCCTTTGTTTAAAAAAAAAGGAAAAATAAAATACCCTGTGTGTGTGTCCATGTACATTCACACAATCCCAATTAAATTAACTCCTTTTGAAGAACTGGTACGCAAAATATTTCAGGCAGGAACTGACTTTACCAGCAGGGAGAAGAAACCCAATTGAAGGGTATATGGTGTTAGAGGTTTGCAAGAATTAACAAGCTGTACCTCAGTTTCCCCTGATATGCATTGGGAAAAAGGTAAACCCCCTCCCCCATGTGGCACTTTCCCACAGGTTAAACAAAGGAACCCTATAGAGATCTTCACCATCTGCATATCAGAAGGAGATGGAAACCTTTACTACCTCTACCTGCATATCAGAGGGAGACAGAAACTTTCACTATTTACAAACCCTTTAAAACCTTACAGGTCAAAAGAAACATTTGCTCCTGCAGCATTCCAAGAAGCCATAGACTCCCTCAACCCCTTCCCACTACCTCACTCAGACCCTCAACCCCCCTCCCACTAACTGTCATTTCCCCATCTAGGAAAGTTCTGTATAAATTCAAGCCCCCCCCCCACTTCCAGGAGTGGGCTGAAGTCTCTCTTCAGACCCCCACCATGCTAGTGGCGGAATTGAAGTCTGTTCTTCAGACCCCCTCCCTTGGGAGAGCTTCTCAATAAATAAATTCTTTGCTTATGGTCATTCAGTCTCTGTGTCCCAGTAAGAGCCGTATTTTCTCCAACATATGGCATCATCACTAATAAAGGGTGAGAAATCTCTGTCAAATGAGACAAAAGGATTGAAATTAAACCAGTGCCAAAATTATATACTCCCCAGAAGAGTGGCCTACTCTAGAAAACTGACTAGTGAGAGGAGTATGAAGTAAACTGCCTGTGTAATTTCATCCTGTCACCAGGTAACTGTGGTTGTAGTAAATGTGCTAATGACAAAGGGGCCTTTCTGGTACACACTCAGGAGCCAACTGACAAGCCATCTGGGTTCTTCAGCCAAGATCCAAGTATACTACCCAGCACTGAAGAACACCAGTGGAATTCCAGAGGATAGCCATTTGCTAAGAGCAGTGAAGTTCTCTATATCCACATGTGAAATACCAAAAAAATTCAAAATATCCTAATGTGAACATAGGTTGAATGAAAATAATGCAAAATGAAGAAACTTAGGCAAGTAAAGCACTATAGTTATTGTTCATAGTAACCAGAGGCTACTGCCCATAGGTCTGTAAGAGATGCCAAACCAAAAGCTATTCCTGCAGCTACTGACACACCTCTCCTTATGTACTCTTCAAGGAAGCTCTTCAGATGTCTCTTATGGGGTAATCTATTATACTGTTTTCAGGGAAGTCAGAATATTCTGCATGTTAGCCATTATTAGAAAAGGATCCCATCTGATTAGAACACAGAGGCTTATAGCCACACTGAAACTGAGAACCACTTTTTTAAGATTGGGTGGGGGGCGGCTGGAATTGGCCCTGTCTTCTGAAGCTTTCATGAACCCAATTTAAGCCCTGTGGACTTCAAATACAGTGCCTTTATTTGGAACTATTAGCTGACACTTAGATAGAAGAGAATAGTGGGCGTTCATTTTTACAGCTCAGAATGCTGAGGTTTCATTCTTTTATTTTACAAGTGACTTGCAGGGGCTTAGAGTGGCCAAGGGACTTGCCCAAAGAGGCCCAGTAGATTATAGGATGAGTCAGACATCCACCTTGAAGTTCCAAGGCTCATGCTGAATCCCGTGGTGACTCCCTGTGATGACATCACTACAATGGGACCCTGTCAGCTTCTCAGGGGTCAGATCCTGGCCTGTGTTAGCACTGATTAATACACCTTTATCATAAAGCAAACAAATCTTTATACTATGAGGGCAGTTAAACTATCCGCTCTGAAGACAAGTCCCCCAACACTTAACCAATCTGAGGTTTATCACTTCTTTTTTAAAATCTTCTGTAGTTTCACGGCCCTAAAAATAGACCATCAGGAATATGTGGCTTGAAAGGTTGTGGTGCAGGGATAGAGAGAGATAGAAGACACACTGGCTCACAGTCCATTGGCCAGAACTAGCCTCATGGCCCTAACATCAGCACCTGGCAGGCTGGGAAATGCAGGACACATGGATATCTGCTAAGCACTGACGAATTCTGCCACCGTCTGTCTCTCTAGTCATCAAATACCAAAGTGGTCTCTTCTTTTCCCATGTAGAATATATGTAATCCCTTTCCAGTGCCCCAGCCTGTCATTGCATCAAAGTCCAACATCCCTAGATAATGCCCCATAATCATCTCTCAGCTCTGGATGTGACTTCTCTTAGTTTGGAGATCTATGAACTAAAAAGACAAATTGTCTGCCTTCCCTTATCACACTAGTATCCATGGCAGACAGAGTGGCCACTACAAGCACACATATTGAGATTCCAAATAATTTCCAGCTTCCTCAGTCTGTTTCCTGTTTGAAGAGAACTGAGAGTCATTTTAGATCTCAAACAGACAAAGACTTTTGAGTCCCAGCTTCTGGTTTCTTTTGGCAATATATCTCCTTTAAGAATTAAGTAGGCTTCTGAAAATGTTTCCTAGTCAGTTCCATGAGTCAGTAATCACAGTCATTTTTTTTTTTTTGAGACATTCTTCTCAAAATTGCTTTGCATTTGCTTTTTCATCCTCATTCTCCTCAAATTAATGATTGCAACCTTGAGGCCATGTGAAACAATGGATGGAAAAACCACGCCCTTAATTTAGTCTTTTCTATGAGTTATTTTATTTTTTATTTCAAGCAGTTTTATTGGGTGTCTGGGATGCAAGATCCTGAATTCAAGATACTATATACTTCCTTTATTTCCCTCCCTTCCCTCTCCTTCATGCACACTGGCCAGCTCTTTCCTTAGCTTATCTTGCCAAATGCAGCCAGTGGTAGCCAGCACAGTCTACTAATCACCTGTTTTCCCTAAGTTAGGCACATGGACTGCCTGTTAAGCTGTCGCAGGCACAGAGCCACTAAATGAGTGTCCTGCATGACATGGACCATCATCTTTCCATCTTCTGATATCCAGAGTTTTGCCACCTGCTATCCAACAGCTAAAACAATGCCATGCATTCTAGGGTTTTTGTTATGACAGCATCTTGCTTCTGGGTTCCAATTTCTGTATTAAGATATTTAATCACAATGTTTTTGGTGCTTAACACAATATAGGCCTTATGGCCTTGCTCCATCTTATAGCTGTGCCATCTGGAACACGTGGCCTCTCAGTTCTTCATGGCATGCATCTCAGCCCAGAAGTGGCATGGTTCACTTCTTACCATCCATTAGTAGACCCAGACATGGGGAACCAACCTAACTGCAATGAAGACAGGGAATCTGTAGCAAAGTGTAAGGTATTAAATATCAGTGCCATATGCACTTCTCACATTTACCACTAACTCTAAAATGTATTAAATAACTCCGTTATCTAACCACTATGTGAAGGTATAGCCACAGAGTCCAATCTACTTTCTTGAATTTCTTATTTTAACTAGATAACCCAAGATCTATTATCTAAAACTCATATCTGTTTCACTAGGGTGCTGGCTTTGTAAATTGGTGTAGTCTGAAGGAGGGTAGCAGGTAGGGAAACTTGTAGGTTTTGTAAAGCTCCTCCAGCCCCATTCTCTGGAGCTGAGCCTGTCCTTTCTGGATGTTATCCTGCCCCCCTCCTATCCTCTTTTTATTTAGGAGATAAACTCTGAGTTATCACTTCTTCTTCCTCTCCTCTACTCCCAACCCCTATCCCATATAGTCTGCTTTTCCAGGCTGGAATGCTGGAGTAAAAAGAGCTTTAGGATCATTTCTTATTTCATTTTAAAACTTCTTTTTCACTATTTCTGATATTTTAATGTTTTTTTTCTTTACAAATACTCTATTTCTGATTTTATATGTTGAAGTAAACTTGGGAAATATAGCAGCATATACAGAACAAATCGAATCACCACTATCTTACAACTTAAGGAGGTCCTCTATTAATATTTTATATAATTTCCTTCCTGTCTATTGTTCTAGGCATACATATTTATATGTAATTGAAATCCTATACTATAGGTTATTCTGTATCCTCCTTTTTTAAACCATGAATCATGAATATGGCATTGTATCATTGGGCATTTCTGTAAACATAATCTTTAGGGTCTCCATGACATTGGATGGACATGCCTCAATTTATTTGTCTGGTCTCTTATGGTTGGAAAGTAGATTCCTCCATTCAGTTATCAAACATTCACTGAGGGCCTCCAACAGTGACATGACAAAAATGCAGGTATGGGCAGGACAGCAATGCTTTGCATTAAAATTGAACACAAAGTATATTCATATGCAAAACTACATTAATAAGATTGTATGGACATAAATTTAAAATATCAAAATGGAAAAATGAATACAGGCAGAAAACATTTCTATTTTTCTCTGCTTCATAGTATGGGAAACTATCTTCAAACAACCTTCACATATACCAAATGTCCAGTCAGACTTATTTTCTATATCTGTCATAAGTCACAGAATGAATCCTTTTCAAGAAGTATCTCAGACTTCAGATCTTTACTGAGACTTTGGTTGCCTTCCATGTGTAAAGCATATCATCTGTCTGGCAAAGATGGGGAAAATAAACTCTGACATTCTAGCTTATTGACAGTGCAAATTCCAGTGTTCTGGTTTGTCTACACCTATGTCAACCCTAGAGTTTTCTTATATAAGGAATGGAAATGGTTTATTTTTACTGTAGTTCCTAAAAATTGAGGCTGGGGTAGGATAAAGGGATTCATCTGTAAATAATGAAAAATAATTTCCTCAGACTGCTGACAATTAGATGAGATAATGCCTATAAAACCCTTTGAACTGTACCCAGCACCTACGTCCTCAATAAATGTTAGTTTTGATGGAAAGTTCCCTCTGTGTTCCTCTGCCAAATGGAGGTCAACTGCTATTAAGAAGTCCACCTCAGTCCTGGCCTCAGAAAGATTCTTTATTTCCCATACCTCCCAGGTCTGTGCTCAGAGCTGTCCAAGAATTTTGGACACTTTTGGTAAGGGATAAGTCATTACTTTCAATATCCAGTTTTTTTAATCTAAGTACAGTATAATCAAAACATGTAAAAAAGATATTCCACAGGACCACTCTTCATGAACATTCCAGTTATGCTCTAGGAGCTATACCGGGTCACCCCTGGATTCCCGTACATCCAATGGGTAGACTGTGATGCATTGCAACAAGAATTTTCCATTGAATCAGGAATAAAGATACAGTAATCACCTCCCCTGCAGAGCACCTTCACAGGAGATGTGGCTTCCCTCCCCAAGGAATTGGCTGCTGGCTCTTGCATTCCATATGGGGGCAGATGGGACAAGAACAGCAAGGAGTGGGGGGATCAAATTAAATCTCCTAATCCATTTCTGATGACTTCAAACAACCTCATATTCCACTCAGAGCACTGTTCTTCAAACTTTGTTTTACCTGACACATAGTTTTGTGGAATAATATCCTTATCACACCTGATAAAACAACAAAAAAGTCAATATAAATTATTTTAGTAATAAATAAGTGAAACCAGACAGTCTTAAAACCAAATAGAATGCTGGCTGTGACCCACTAAATTGATTCTATAAGCCTTATAATAACTAGCAACATCCAGTTTGAAGAAGACTGAGTATCCAGAAATCTCCAACAGCCCCTGGTCCTTCCTCCAGAGGAGTAAATACACCAGGTTTCAATCTCTCCAGCAAATGGTTCTTGTTTGTTTGTGTTTTGTTCCTTCCAGAGAAGAGTATAGGGTGCATGAGCTGATGTAGATTGTTGCAGAAGGGTCTCTCAATGTTTTCCTCAGTTTTACTCCATACCCTGCTCAGCCTGGATGCCCAGATATTTCTTCATCTTTTGAGTAAGAAACAATTGTTCTTATCATCGAAGAGGGATGATGAAACTTGCTAACACCATCCTATGAACTTCTAGTTGGCTCTCAGGCAAGAGAGAAGGAGTCTTTCAGCCTCACAAGAAGACATTCCTTCTTGCCTCTTTTTCTTTTCTTTTCTTTTTTGTTTTGTTTTGTTTTGTTTTCAGGAAGATTTTGTAGGCGCCAGCGTTATGCAGAGGGAGACAGGGGAGGTACTGACTTGGTTTATTCTTGTCATCCCCACCTGGTTTCTTAGGACATAGTGGAAGGAAAATCAAATAAGTTCATCTTACTCTTTTACCTTCTGATCCAAAGTAGAATGTGGGTGAACTTGTGTGAGCCACATGTCTATAAATCATTTGACTGTGAAAAATCTTCCTACTGAAGGCAAAATAATAGAGAATGGGTAAGAGAAAATTGCTAGGAGTGGGAAAGCACTAGAAAACTTTGAAAAAATCATTGAGTTACAGCCTGCTTTCGATCCCTACCGTACACTCTTGAAAGATTATGAAAACTTCAAATAATGCCCTTCTGACTGCACAATGCTATACAGCTGCAAAGGCCATGTGTTGAAACTATAAAGCAAACAGTGTTTAAAACCCTTCTCTGAGTTCTTTAAGTTTCCCCTTTTTAATGTATACTTTCCTTTTACCTATAATTCTTCGGGTTTTATCATGACCTTTTAGCATATTCTTCTTGCTGTTCTTCCTTCACTCTAATTGGTTCTCCATCTCCACTCTCTCTGGTTGCCATGCAATTCTGGGCTGCTTGCATATATTCCTTTGATTTTCCTTTTTGTAACTTGTTAACGCTTGCCTTTCTATTTCTCAGTCTATGTGAACTATCATGAATAAGTTAACAAGAACATCATAGATTGAGCCCCTCCTCTGTGTTTCCCCTCCAAAAACAGGTTTGCAACCATATGGTACTCATTTTGATACTTAAGGTTCTTCTGGAGTTAATCCTAGTAAATTATGTTTTTCTTACAGGACTACTTTTAATTGCAATACCTTTGCAATTCTGGCTTTCTTTAGCACAACTGAGAAAATTATTTCTCTATATTCTAACTATGATGTATTTATTTTGATGCCTGTAGAATTACTCATAATTCAGAATTCTGCATTAAACAAGAACCAAAAATGTGTCACTGTAGCACCTCTTCATTCCCCAGCTGCTATCACTTGAGGTTGTTTTGTTTGGCCATCAGTAATATACTAGGTATCCTAGAGTAAGGTCCAATATCCCAGGCCAAGATTCTCATTTGGAGAGCACGTATGAGGTAAAGAATATTCCTCATGGTTTATGCTTGGTAATCATCTTTCCCCTTAAGAGAAAACTTTGACAAGTTATAGAATAACTGTTGATTTTTGTGTTTATTTCAGATACATATATATGTGTCTTATATGCCTTCTGCCATACTTCATTTATTCAACTTTCCTTCTCTCCATCAGCACATACCCGGATAGAATCCATGCACACTCTTCACATCACAGTAGAATGTTCTGTGATGCTCCTCTCCACCTACTCAACATTTAACCACAGGACTTTGCTGATTCTCTTCCCTCCTCACTGTTCAGTGAAGTTCATTGGCAGTTGAGAAGATGGAGGCAATGTTGACTAACTGGGCAAGTTTGCCCCTGGTTAACCCAGAGAGGGCTGATTCTGTGAGCTCCCAATTAAAATGGGAAACACACTGTGGGGAGAGTGATAGAATATAAGTTCCTTGAAAGCATTTCATTTGTTTTGCATTTCATCTTCTCTCCCCAGAATCTAGCCTTCCCTTGATGAAAATTTAATATGCATATTCAACTTTTCAGAATAGGACAGCATTTTGGGGAGAGTTTTAATGCATAGTGAAGGTAAAAATCAATCTTGTTTAAATAGGGTCTGATTTACCCAAGATGGGTTAAATTAGGGATGGGAAACTTCAAATTAACCTCAGTTCAGAGAAGACTTATTGAGGACTTAGTAGGTTCTAAAAAGTGTGCTGGGGGTATTGGGAGATATTGAGATGAAGGAGAAATAAATTTCAGGCTCAAAGAATTTTGTTGTAGAAGGACTTATTTCTTCAGTACAAGTAGAAAGAAATCTGTGTTATAAAAAAGGGATAACCAGAGGTAAAGAAGCTAGTAGAGAGGGAAAGGCTTTTGAATGGGAATTTCCTGTAGCTTGAATACATTAAAGAGACGACTAAGAATTCCTGGTGCATGGTGTGTGAAATTGCGTGGTTAAAAACTATCAAGGCCAGAAGAAGATGGGTGTATTGTCTCTGTCTCTTGCACATGGCTGTTCAATATTCCCTCTCTCTCTCTCATGTCCTTCTCTCCCTCTCTCCCCAATCTCCATTTTCCCATCCCATCAGGATTTTCTCTCGCTTGCTTTCTCCTCATGCCTTTTCTTTTCTTTTCTCTTCTTACTTGTTTCTGTCTCTTTCCATAATTCCACATTTCAGGGCCATCTCACTTCACCAAGTGACTATTTCATTTGGATCAATCCTTCTAAATCCACTCCCTTGTCCCCCTTACCACCACTCCTCACCGTGACACAGAGAGCAAGGTTCCCCAGATTTTTATGTAATGTGAGTCATTTCTGCAGCATGTAGCTCAGGGCTGCATAAAGAATATCTGGGAACTTTGCAATTTTCAGCCAGCCCATTAGCAGCCCATCCCCACATGCATTGTTAGGATCTTCTGCTAACTGAATCTAAATGCCACTATCCTCATAGAAGGCTACATGGGTGATTCAGCAGATCAGGAAAATGTATGCCTCTGAGTCACTTTCTCCAAATTAAAGACTGTAGGGAGTCAGCCCCAGCATATCCTCTCAACGTGCATCTATGGATTACAAAATGCTTCTGAATGAAAGAAGAGGAGAAAAGAGGAAGGAAATCTTGATATACCATAGTATAATTTCCAGGCCCTTAAAGGACGTTAGATGGGACTAGAGAGGAACACATGTGCATGGGTATATCTACACTCCCCCAAACCAAACAGCACTGGAAATGGGTGGACCCCTTTGGAGTCATGTGGTCACCCAGGATTAGTGAGGGACATTCTCAACGAGATGCCTGTCCCCCACTTACTCTGCCTTCTGCAGCTCCTCAGTCTCCTTCACTGGGCCGTTTTGGGTTGTAGAATGCGACCCAGTTCAGACCAAAGCACCGTCCTCCCATTGCAGTGGGAATATCCTAGGGTAGGTTAGCTTAGCTGTTTTCTGTCAGTAACACAACAATAGATTGTGCCATCCCCAGGTCAGTGGTTGTCTTCTCTTGATAATAACTGTTTTCAAGGACGGTGCTCTCATATTGGATGTGGGAGCACACCAGCTGTAGCACAGATAAGGAAGAATAACTTCGCTTATCCCAGACTCCCAGCAGGTTGACACTAAGGTGGCATTTGATAACTTCTGCCCCACAGAATGAGAGACACAGCAGGTACATTTCATAAAGGAAGAAATGAGGAGTAGTCCAGTGGCAAGTTAAAGTAAGGGTACCAGAAGGGAAAATACAGGATGCCTAGTTAAAGCTAAATTTCAGATAAACAGTGAATCGTGTTTCAGTATAATCAAGTCCCATGCAATATTTGACAAGGGGAGAGGGAAGTCCATGCCTCATAGTCCTCCAGCATCACATGGAATTTGGGAAGAGTTTCAGTGGAATGAGAAGGGTCAAGGAAAAGTGTGTTAACATGAAAAAACAACATTAAAAAGGAAACACAACTATCATAGTACCTATTGATGAAATAGTTCAAATTAGGCTGAAGGGGAAAATAGCTTATTAATTATTAATTGCTTAATTTTTAAAATCCTTCAGTGGTTGTGGTGTGTGTGTTTTTTAATCCCTAAATTTTGAAGCATTTTTTCCTGCAGCACATTCACCATGGGTGCTTTAATTCAAATAAATTGCACTGTTTACTCTGGAATCTCTTTCTTGGAAAACCTTGGTTTTTCCAAGTTCATTTAATCTGCCTTCTCTACGCTTCCGAAAAAAACACTTGTGTTTATTTGCACATGTTTTTTTAAAAAATGCTCACCATTTCTGCCCCATAAACAGAACGAAAGCGAGTATTTAATCATTTAAATCAGTTCACTTCCTGACTTCCCCTAGGGAAATCTGGGCGTTTTGAAGAGAAATACAGAGGCAGGCCTCTGTTCCTCTTGCCCACCTCACACTTGAGTTCTTCTAATTTATTCCTCTCTTCTAAGTAGTGGTTCATTGCCAGTTTCTGCGGCTTCATTACCCAGTGTGAACCCCCCTCCAGCGCTAGCCTGGGCTTAGTGTTTTTCCTCAGGTGAAAGGGTGCAGTGTCTCGGTTTAATAGCCTGTGAGCAGAGACAGCACCTGAATAGCAACCCTAATGCTCGCCCGCCTGCAGCTTCAGTGGGAAAGGATCAATCTAGCATATAAAAGCAGGCACAGATAAATTGCTAAACACTGTAGTACAATGATAGCATACATCTCCAAAATGAGAATCTTGAAAATCAATAAGAATTGAAATTGAAAAAGGAAGAATTGTAGTTGTCAAAATGCAGGATGTTGGTTGGATGTTCAAGTCGGGGTCCGTTTTGGCTTCTCTGATGCCCAGGAGCATCATCTGTTAAGAAAAGTTGTCTCTAGGGTGACCTTTGTCACGTCTCCTCGAAAAACGGGCTGTTTCAGCCCAGGGACGATTCTTCTCCCAAATCGTAATTGACCTTACACGTCACGTAAGGCCCAAGTGTTGGGGGAAATTCCCCTTAGCAGAGGAGGGCCGCCCAAGGGAGGGATTGCAAGCCACTGCTCAGAGCATCCTGCGTGGTGGGCTCTGGATAGAGCGAGGCCGGCACGAGCTAGAAGGATTTTATTTTCTGGCCCAAATTTGCAAAGTATTCTATCATTTTCTGGGATTTGAAATTCTGGAACTTGAGGAAGCTACTACCAACATCACAATGACAACAGCCACCATTTATTGAGTATATGCATTTGCCTGGCATTGCATGAAGCACTTCATATGCATTCTGATAGGATGGCAATGATGGTGAGAATGCTAACGATAGCCAACTTTTTTTGAGTGTAGTTTTGACACGCCTTGTGCAGCATGCCATTGAAACTTTGTGACAACCCTTCGGAGTAAGTCCTAGCATTATTGCCTCTTTACAGATAAGGCAAATGAGGCTTAGTAGTAAGCAGTAGGGCCAAGGCAGGACATGACATGAACCCCAGTTGGTCTGGTTCCAGAAATTTCCTCCTTTCCTCTCTTTAGTCATATTTTCATATCTGTGCATTTTAGCATTTCCAGCTGCTTATAGTTTAGCTTCCTTCAATGTGGTTATTTTGTCCAGACCTCAGCCTATAGGCCTGTAATTCCTCATGTCAAAATGTAGGCAGTCTTTCCCCATGCCCAGTCTAATTTCAACTATAACTTCTTCTTCCTGAACATGTTTCTTTAGTCACTAGAATTATAGTGAATGGGGACGTGCAACTGCCCCTTTTGCATTTGGAAAGCCACTAGAAAGTCCTCCGTATGATTCAGTATGTTTTGTATTTTTTTTTAATAACATAGAATCAATTACAAGCTAACCACTGTGTGTGGGTGCTGAGAGCATGTTTGAAATATCATCCTTATGCAATGGTTAATAAGAAATATCTGTTTTTTAGAAGACTTGCTGAGAGTACAAGTAGCAACAGGGCACATTGGGGAAAAGGATTGTCACAAACTGAAGGGACCACAGACTTCGCCTTTCTCTCATTTAGGAGGTGAAATTCAAACAATACCATGCTACTTTTTTTTATATCCCCTTTTAAAATGGATCTTTATTTCTCTCATTTTAAAGATGATTATATTAAAGGGATATATCTGTGTGCATTGGCTACTCCAAGACATAACTAATTAGCAGATTTGTTCAAGAGAACAATTTTGCCTTTTGATGTAAATCAAATAGTGTCATTCACAGACTAATACCATCCATTCCTTTGGCAAAATGTTTTCTAAAACCATAATTATCATTGGCTCAAACACAGAGAGCCTAAAGCCCACACACATCCATTTTTCTTGAGCTTAATGTTTACTTTTCATATGCCGGGTTTCATGGATAATACTCTCTAAGGCACCACTTGTCAGCCCTTACTGTGCTACAAGCCACCTGGGATCTTGTCAAAATGCAGATGGAGTGGAGCAGGTGTAGCTCAGTGGTTGAGTGCATGCTTGACACGTACAAGGTTCTAAGTTCAATCCCTAGTACCTCCTTTAAAAAAAATGTAGATGGACTCAGTAGGTCTGCTGTGGGACCCTAGACTCTGCATTTCTCCCAGGAGGTGATGTTAAAGCAGCTGACTAGAGGCTCAGACTTTGAGGAGCAAGCCTCTCTAGTACAGTACAGATTTTCTTCCCATGAAGAACACACAAAGAATATTATATAGTAGGTGCTACATCGTTAAGAGTTTAAATAAATCAAACTGCTCCTTTTACTTGCTTTGTTTCCCATATGTAATTAAACTAATTATATAGGCCTATAATTCTAATTTTTTCTGAAATGCAGAGCAGACTGTGGGTGATTGACTGATTTCAATTAAAAAGATCTGAAGAGTTTGAAAGTGGGGCTCAGCTTGACTTGCTTATAACTAACAGAGGGTTCTGATACTGAATGCTCTAAGAATGACACCAACCAATTGGCCAACATTGGTCAATATTTTATTTTGAAAGAACTTTTTTCTATAGAACTTGGTGTTCTAGTTTCCTAGGCCACCAAAAACAATATACCAGAAATGGGTTGGCTTTTAACAGTGGACATGTATTAGTTAACAAACTTATAGTTTCTGTGGCTGG
The DNA here is from genome assembly GCF_030445035.2 of Dasypus novemcinctus. Taxonomy (NCBI): domain Eukaryota; kingdom Metazoa; phylum Chordata; class Mammalia; order Cingulata; family Dasypodidae; genus Dasypus; species Dasypus novemcinctus. The sequence goes on from NC_080698.1 coordinate 20,518,323, forward strand.
AAAATTTCCAAATTAAGACATCATCAAGTTGATATCTTCTTCCTGAAAACTGGGTTCCAGCAATCCTGGACTCCTCTGTTACATGGCAAGGCAAATGGCGGCTTTTGCTGCTCTCTCCCTTCTCTTGCAGGTTTTGTTGCTTCCAGCTTCTTGCTTCTGTGGATTTCTCTCTCCATGTTTGAATTTCATTCTCTTATAAAAAATTCCAGTAAGAGGACTAATACCCACCCTGAATAAAGTGGGTTACATGTTAAGATTCTACTCACAATCCTACTTACAAGGAGTCCACACTGACGGAATGGATTAACTAACTTTATTTTTTAATATGTTTTTTACTGATTTTTAAAAGATATGTAGATCACACAAAATGTTACATTAAAAAATATAGGAGGTTCCCATATACCCCACCCCTCACTTTTCCCACATCAACATCTTTCATCAGTGTGGTGCACTCATTGCATTTGATGAATACATTTTAGAGCACTGATATACAGCATGGATTATAGTTTACATTGTAGTTTATACTTTCTCCCAGTCCATTCAGTGGGTTATGGCAGGATATATAATGTCCTGCATCTGTCCCTGCAGTATCATTCAGGACAATTCCAAGTCCCAAAAATGCTCCCATATCATACCTCCTTTTCCCTATCCCTGCCTTCAGAAACTCTCGTGGCCACTCTCTCCACATCAATGATATAATTTCTTCCATTGCTAGAGTCACAATAAAATTCTATAGTAGAATACCAGTAAGTCCACTCGAATCCATGTTTTATTCCTCCATCCTGAGGACCCTGGGATGGTGATGCCCACTCCACCTCTCAATTGAGAGGGGTCTTTGATCTCACACAGCTGATGGATGGCCCTCTCCTGCCTGCAGCTGTCGACTCCCTTGGTTCCTTGGTGTGGTGGTTGTCCATCCTCACCTCCCTGTCGGCTAACCTGGGTAAGTCCAATGTACTGGAGAGTAGGTGCTGCAACACTGCTGAGGTCCAGGGCCAGCTGGCACATGGACAGCCCAGAGATTCAAGTCTCCTGGACATACACTAGCCCCAGCACCAACCAGAAGTTCAATAACAGGACAGAAGAGGCATGTGTAGAGAAGTCTCATCTGAGTCCAACTCCATCACATTCAGGAGCACAAATTCCAAAGTAGAGCCACTGGCAAGGCACCAAACTCAGAGCCATCTGCCATGCCTGGGTGTCTCTGTAGCCCTCAGGAGCACCACTACCTGGGCATATATCTACTTTGGCTGTCTCTGAGATCCTGCTGAGACATGCATAAGCATTACCTATCTGATGGCCTCCCAACTCATTCTGAAGTCTCTTAGCCATCTAAACTCATTTGTCTTTACCATTTTCACCTCATATTCAAGGTCTTTTTCTAGTTGCATCACTGGCCAGTGTTTGATAGTAATTCCCCTGCACCAGGAGGCTCATCCCTGGAAGTTATGTCTCATGCTGGGGGGAAGGTAGTACAGGACAATACCTATTATAGTGATGAAAGACAAAACATAAAAAAAAAAATTTGTTGTATAATATTTTTCATTTTTTTAATGCTCCAATTTTTTTACTTTATTTTAGTATTTCTAAACTATTATTTATTTTACTCCTAATGTTTAACCCTATCATTACTATTTTATTTTCCTATTAATTGAATTTGGCATTATATAAGGCTTCATTTTTGAAGTTTTGGATCACAGAGGGGTTCAACTATGGCGGGGGAGGAACATTGATGTGGGGTGTCATTGATGAGGGATGCATGGGAGAGAGTTCACCTAGGCATGCATATAGGGTATATAGATATGTTCAGATGTTCATTAGGTATTGACTCAGTGGGAAGAGAGTCACATAACAACTGAGGGAGTGCTGGGTTCCCATCCTGGAGAGCTCTGTTGCATTCTCCAAGGGAACAGCAATGATCCCCCAAGTGTAAGGGCAATGACCAGTGAAGAAGAATGGCCCAATGATGGGCCCTTGATACTGATGACCATGCTTATAAGCCTGTTGCACGTGAATTTTCAACTTGGCCTAGTGTTGCAGAGTGCCTAAGTGTTACCTCCTGAGTTGCTCAAATGTGGCTACTCTCTAAACCAAACTCAGATTAACTAACTTTAAGAAAATAATTTTCTGGGGTACATACAGCTTCAAACCATCACATTTGGGAATAAAAGCCTAATTTGAAAAATGTTTCTTCTTTTCTGTCCTACTTTCTAACCTTAATACTTTCCCCTCTTCTCAGTCAGCTTCTTTCAGCCTATTAAAGAGACTAACATAATAGTAGCACTGTACATTTTAGTATCTTGCGTAACATGTTTAGAAATACCACCTGAATATGATACTATGTTTTCAGCCTTAGCTGCCTAAAAAAAGACTAGGTTTACAGAAGAGACACCTAGCAAACATCACCTTGGCCAGGTAGCTGAGATTAACATCACTGGGGATAAGCATAATGACAGCATATACCCCTTGATGTGGTATTGATAAGAAAGGCACTTCACTTCTGGTATTCTTCTCTCAAACTCATAACACTAAGCTAAGCTTGAGAAAATCATCAGACAAACCCACTTTAAGGAACATTCTACAAAATACCTGACTGGCATGTCAAGGTTATAAAAAACAAGGAATATGAGGAACTGCCACAGACCAAAGGAAGCAAAGGAGATAAGACAATTAAAGGCAATGTGGGATCCTGAAGCAGAAAAAAGCCATCAGAGGAAAAACTGGTGAAATCCCAATCAAGCCTGGAGTTTAGTTCATAGTAACATGTCCATGTTGGTTTCCTAGTTCTGACAACCATACCATGGTATTGTGGTATAGCACAGTAATATGCGGGGAAACTGAACTGGGTGAGGAGCTTCAGGAACTCTGCTTCTTTGCAACTTTTTTTGTAAATCTAAGTTATTCCAAAATAGAGTGTTTACTAAAAACGGTTTTGAAAGCAAGGGGAGAGTGGAATTTAAGCAACTTACTGGCCCAAATTCCTTTTGATAGCGTACCTCATGGACAATTTTTTCCCCTAGTAAGTGTGCATGGGTGAGCATTCAGGAGTGTGTACTTTGCTAGTGAAGTACTGAGAAAATAAAGTAACATGAAAATCAAAAACAACAACTGATTCATAAAGAAAAGCACAGGGGACACCTCAGTCCCACAAGCTAGGTGTTTTTTTAAAAATTCCTTAGGAAAGTAAGCCCAGATGCTCAGCGAACATTTACCAAATTGCTTTGAAAGAAAAGTCTACAGGAAGCGTTGGAAAACCTGTGGAGTGACTAATCCCAGGTTGGATCCCAGTGGAGGAAATTGGAGAGATCCATTAGGCAGAGGAGGCTGTCCATTTCCTTGGCGTTATCGACCGTGGCAAGTCCCTTGCTCCATACGCATGCGCCACCGGAGGAGCTCCCCTGCCGGAATCGAGTTAAGTGGAAACATCACAATCAATAAAAGACACTCTATTTTCCATTTGCTCATTGTTTTTTAAGGGCTTATTTTGTAACAGCACAAGAAGGATTCAATTCAACATCAATTCACCTTCTGGGTGGGGAGAGGGCTCCAGGTATTGACTTTCAGTGCTTGATAAAGTTTGTGACAAGGCTCAGTTTGCTAACATTCTGACCAAAGCACAACCTCAGCTGTGGAAGAGCCAGCATAAACAGATGGTAGGCAGCGTGATGCTGGGACCCTTTGCAGTTCAGCAACGAACTCGACAAAAAAGATCACTTGAGCAGCTACTGGCTAGCAAACCAGTCAAGGACTCTGTGTGCAGTTTTCAGTTGCCAAGAGTTTCTCCAGTTTGAGATTTTTTCTGCCATACCCAATAGGACTAAAAGTAGTCGTCTGTCAGCCACTCATTTGGTTCTTCATTCTTTCACTTTTCCACTTTTGCATTTAATGGTGACTTAAGTGATTCCGTTTAAAGCAATGTTTAACCTTTAGGCTGAACTTATAGCTCACTCTTTTTTGGGGGGTATTTTGGTTTTTGAATTTGTGTTGATGATGGTGGTAGAGATATGATTAACTCCACTTAGAAATATTTTTCATCCTCTTCCTCTCTCCTGCCCTTGCCCCACAAAAAATAGTGGGATTAACCTGGGGTGTTTTGTATATACTTAGCATGTGTGGTAGGTAATTTTCAAAGAAAATTATGATCATCTTCCATTCATGTTGACATCCACCCCTTTGAAATATGACCTTGTGGTGCCCCCATCAAGAGGTGGGGTCTCTTTCTCCACCCCTGGGATCTGGTTTGGCTATATGACTTGCTTTGGCCAATGGAGTGTTAGTAAAGGTGATTCAAGGAGAGGCTTGAAAAGTGCCTAGGCTTTGAGGCTTGCCTTAGCTTGCTCCTGAGATGCTTTCTGTCGTCATGTGACTATGTCCAGGTTAGCTTCCCTGGGGGATGAGTGGCTGAGAGGGTCCCAACTTGTCCCAGTCGTTCCGATCAAGGCCCCAGACATATGAGTGAGGCCATCCTGGGCCATCCAGCTCCTGCCCAACCAACTCAGCCCAAAAAACTTCCCAGTGTACCTACAGAATCATGGGAAAGCATAAATGTTGTTGTTTTGAGCCATTATGTTTTGTTGTGGGTTGTTACATAGCAAATCTAACTCAGGTGGCATATAGTCTGTTAGAATTATTTATCATAAATTGATTCTTTTCCTTTATTCAACTTAAACTTTAAGTGTCTCAAATCCTAACTCATGTTGAGAATCAGATCAAATACCCTGTCTTCAGAGAATCTGCCTTTATCTGCCAGTCATAAATAATTGCTCCTATCCTGTTAGTCCTGTGCAACTCTGTTTATTTTGCTTGTGACACTTACGCTCTGCTTCATTATGCTTTAGTGTTCATGTCTGAGTTCCCCTCTTTCTTTAGCCTCTGAAAGGTAAGGTCTATGGTTCTTGGGTGCCTAGTGGAGTAGACACTCCTGTATTTGCTGAAATGAGTGAAAAATATAGAGATGTTCTAGGAAAATGCTGTCCTATAGACTAACTTATTCTGAGAACTTAGTACTTTGTGGAAACCCAGTAAATAATACTCCTGAGTTTTGACCAAACTGAGAAATAAGACAGAGGTGATGGCAAAGGGAGGCCATCACATCTACTTTATTACTGATAAAGGCTAGGTTAGAGCGCAAGCCAGAATTAATCAAATCCACGGTGCTCAACCAGACTGTATTGGAGTGGAGTCTTGATGGAGGCACTGCCTTCCCCTACCTTATTATAGAATCAGTCCCACCCTCTCCATGTCCTCACTGTACCTAGGCTGTTTGGTGTTGGTGACTCTTGCTGGCAGTCTTAATTGCTAAAAAATTTACAAGTCTCTCTCTCCCTGCAACCCTGAGATTGTAATCCCCTTGGGCCAAGGCTTGGTGGCTTCAGCCGTTGCTGTATCCCTGGTACCTAGCATGAGTTCTCGGCACAGAGCTACTGCTCAGCAAGTATTTGTTGAAAGACTAAGCTTTGTTAGTCTGTGATTCTGAAAATAGTTTGGCATCACCTTTCTCACTTAATTGGCATTAAAACCATATACAGCAGCTTCTTTATGACATAACAGGGACATGGACAGAAGGGAAAATCAAAGCAATGTGTGACACACAGCATCTGATATGTATGATTCAAATTTAATAGACATATGTTCATCTAAAGAGAACCATTAGAACTCACTGCAGTAATAAGGGTGGTTAGTCACCAGTGTTTGCTGTTTGCGCACTGACTTAACCACCTCTCGCAGTTTCAGCAGGTTGTTAATGACTTAACGATAATGGGGACATGATATGTTCTGAACACTGAATGGAATTTTAGCTGACTTTCTGTGCTTCATATTTGCAGAAGCTTTCGTGGGCAAAGTGCCTTTGAAGGTATTTCTGGAAGGACTGTAGTTCTCAGATTCTAGTGGGGTATGTGGTACTTGTTAAAAATGTAGGTTTCTGGAGTCCATCCCAGCTCTTCTGATTTAGAAAGTCTGGGTTGGAGACCACAGTTCTGTATATTCAACAACCTCCCAGGTGATTCTGATCCAGGTAGTCCATGGGTTACCTTGTGAGGAAGGGTTCTTTCAGTTGCAAGGAACCGAGACCCACTCAACCAGTGTTAACTAGGCTTTTTCTGGAGTTTAAAGGTCACCTTTCTTTTGTAAGGAGGTGAAGGTCTCCCAGGAAGCCTCCTACAACTGGACTTCTGGAATGCTAAGCACAAAGCAGCTCCAGGAAGGACTCAGCCCCACCTCTCCTTCCTCTGATTGTTTCTGCACATCTGCCCTCCTCTCTTCCCCACTCTCAGCCCCTTTCCTGTAAGTCTTCAGGCCATCAACACTTCAGCATGAGCCACGCCTTCACTGCATCCCTGCTCTTCCCCTGAAGTTCTCACCCCCACCCAGGGACTCATCTCTGGGTCTTTTGTCTCCAATTCCTGACAGACAATCTAATAGTGCAACTCACCTAGGTCTTCTCACAACATTAGACACTTTCTTTTTCAAAATTTACCCAGAATTGATTTCCATGGCAAAATAATAAATAAAATATTTTAAGAGTTTTCTGTGTATGTGGTGAGAGTGCACAATAAGTAAAGGTATAAATTTTGAAGTAAAAAATCAAATATTTTCCTGAAACAGGTTAGAAAGATTTCATTTTGGACAATGCAATGAAACCTAAGTAATTATCCCGTGTAGTGTCTCTGTATGTATGACAGTGATGCCTTCAAAATATTTTGATATGCAACCTTTCTTCTTTTCCTTTGTGTTGCCAGACAACATGCCAGCTGTCAGATGGAGGGAAGCAAGAAACTTTGGCATCACTATTCACAGCCCCTTCACTGAGGAGGCCCTAAAAATAGCATAATAGGATAAAACTAGTCACAGAGGGAGAGCAGCAGGTGGTACTCCTTGTATCCTGAGCTGGAGGTGTAAATGAATTTCAATGTTTTCATGATACCAAACAACAATAAGATTACAAAGAATGAAGGTTTTGTTATGAGAGAGTCCAATATTTGAAGTAAATAATAATGATGATGATACTTTTCATTATCATCCTGCTTTCTCCTTTGAAGGAGTTTTCAAAGAAGAAAAGGCCCTGTTTTCAGAACATCCAATTTCCCCTTCTCTCTCTGAAGAGTCTCTCTTGAACTTGTCTTCTCAGAAAGGGGAGGCGATATTGATCTGAGCCAGGTGGTAGGTGGAGGAAATTAAATCTATTGTTAACTTAAAATTTTACTATAAAATGCATTTTAGTCTAATTACCAGGAAAGGAAACCACAAAGGCCTTAATCTGTAACATTATTAATTGCCACCCTTTTCTCAGTTTCCCTTTTCCTGGCCTACTCCTTGTCATTCAGATATGTCGCTACCACCAGAGCTCATCTTAAGCTCTACCGCCTTTTCTTTCTGCCCCAAATGCTCCATATCAAAGGGGCTTGCCCTCCCCTGACCACCTATGGCACACACAGAATCTCACTATGCTGCACAGTTCAGCCTTTGCATTGCCCTTTAGCTGCCTGTTACTTGTTTTTGATGAGATTTTGGAGTACTTGAGAATTCAGGAGATTTATACTTCCAGTGTATTCTTATAGAGTCTGGCACAGTTCTGAATTATAACGGCCACCGTGTGCCCTAATCATGGCCAACCCAACCATGGACCATCAAGCCATCCAAAGACAGAGGCTCAGGAGACCCAGATGTGTTGATGACAAAAGGTTTGGCTCCTCTGACATTGTGCCATCTTTCCTTATATCCGTTTCCTTCTGTGCCTACTCAGCTCTTGACTACAGCTTTACTCCTACATCTGATCTCACGCTCTCATGGTTAGTCACAGATTCAACTACTCCTCCCCCTCACTGCAGCATTGCAGGCCTCTCTCTCTCCTGGTCTTTCTGGGTGACTCTTCTGCCTTAGCTAGTCCCCCAAAATCAGGAATAGGACCACAGATGTTTAGTTGTAAGTACCTCATCTTCTCTCTTAAAATCAAAATGAAGCCAAACTTTGTGTCAGAGCCCACAGCTCTGCATAATCTGACCCCCTCTACTTCTCCAGCCTTTTTCTCATGCTTTTCTTCCCTCCCTTCATCTCACTCTAGCTGCTCTGCCCATTCATAATTTAGCACTGCTGACTTCTCTGCCTGGAATTCTGCTCATCTTTCAGGTTGCACTCAAATGTCAGGTCACTCTTCCTAAAGTTGACCTTGCCAGTTATTCTCTCACTTTGCCCTCCTTTACTTCATAATGTGCACCACAAATCTAGGGCTATCATATTATTTATTTGTTAATTTGCCTAGTGTCTTGCCTCCCATCCTGAGATTGTAAGCTCCATGACAACAGTGACTTTAACCATCTTTTCTACCATCAAGAGGGCCTTGCAGATAGAAGATGCTCAGTCCACAGAGGAATAGTTGCATGGATGTGGAAGGAGTGAGAACATAGCAAAATAAGGTTCTTTATTGATCTCTGCTTTCTATCAATTTTTCTTCACTCCAGGGACCATGCCTGTTCTATGCCTATACGTGGTCTGGCACTTGATTAAGAATTGCTAATATCAGAGATGTCACGCTGTCTTAGTAAGTTGTGGCAGAGATTCATTCCAAGCCTTGGTTTATTATCCGTCTTTCCTCATATTTAAATTGTGTGACACCAATTTCCAGTTGACCATTTCCTGAGTGTACCATGTGGATGAAATAATGGTGCCTGCCTCCAGTAATTATATGGAGTTGGTGCCCCACTAACAACTGGAGGAAAGCTGCATTTGCCCACCCCTGCTCAGGCTCTGCTATGGTTTGGGTTGATAGATACACCGACACAGAAAACTGGGAGGATCAAGTGATATTACCCCCATTTCACATTCAAGCAAACCAAGGCTCAGAGACTCAGTCACAAAGCTGTTAAAAAGAAAAATAAGATGTGAACATATATGCTGGTTGTGAAATTAAATTTGGTGTGTTTCCCACTACACCACTGCCTATTTTCTAGTCCTCTATTACATTTTTCCAGTTGTTGTTTTTTTTTTTTTTCCTGCTACTTATAAGTATAGTCTATGAGTGACTGGTTAGAATGAAATTCCCATTACCATCATAAGAAGGCCTTGCGTAGCAACATAATCCATGGGGTTCTTAAGGAAGTCCCTCAATAATTATGTCCCTGGGAAAGTGCCTGGGGGAATCTCCTTTCCTAATACTAGAGGGCAGGGGTTGGCAAGCCTTTTCTGTAAAATATTTGGGAAATATTTTAGGGTTTACAGGCTAAGAGGCAAAATTGTAGATATTGTATAGACAGATACTTATATATCAGGAGATAAAACAAATTTCCACAATTTTTTTCAAGCATGTAGAAGTGTAAAATCTATTCTCAGCTGGACCATACAGAAACACCTGGATTTGGCCCATGAGCTGTAGTTTATTTTAGGGGAAGAACAGTCAGGACTCTTAAGCACAGCATTATACTAAGAAATTTAATTAACTGTGAAACCCCTTTATAAATAAGAAACCCTAGAGGTTATATCACACACATGCACACACACACACTGAGATTTCCTGGGCAGCTTCAATCTCCTAAACCCCTTGACCTTCCCTTCAGCTACCTATCCACATATGGCTCTTTATTTTTTGGTGTGGAGGCAGGAGAGACGGGGGTGTGGTTGCTCCTGTGCTTGGGTCCTAGCAGCCCTCTCTGAGGTGCCATCGCATCCATGGGAAGTTGGGGAGAGCTCTACCTTTCGGCCGGGCCTCAGGAGAGGCAGCTTCTTCCTGGGACCTCCTTGGTCAGGTGGAATGGGGTCTCTTGTTGGTGGAAGTTGCTTCCACAATAATGCCTTATGGTGACATTTGCTTTCTGGCTATTCTTTCTCTCTCACCTTAGAGGCCCACAAAGGTTTCTGCTCCCTCACTCTCCTAACTTTTCTCTGATACTCATGTCTTAACCAAAGATTTGACTCCCAGATTTACAAAAAGTGATAAAACTTAGTGTTGAGAGCATTAATATATCAGGAAGACCACTGCGACAAGTGGGGTTAGGCCCACTTAGGATCCTTTTTCTCTGTGTACAGTGATAAGAAGGCTCTTTTTTGTTTTTTTAAGGAAGTATCAGGAGTTAGACCCAGGACATCGTACTTAACCACTGAACTCCCCCTGATCCACAAGAGGCCTCATTTTTAACTGAAGGAGCCAGTTGTGATAGAGGTTTAAGAATCTCCTGGCCATTTGAGATTGAGTCACTGGGTCATGACTTAAACCACATTATGACTAAAACACATGATCTTTCTTCTAAGACAAGGTCTTCCTAGTGGTGTTTAAGATGACCATAAGAACCATCCAGACATAGAAAAAAAACCACGACTCGGGGTGTCCTTGTGTGAAGCCAGCATAGCCGTGTGGTAGTCTTTAGGGCCGTATTTCATTCCTCACAGATGGTTACAATTTGCTACCTTGCAGATGTAGTCTGTGACTTGCTTTGGCTGATAAAATATAAAAGGAAGAAGCATTCCAGGAAGAAACATTTAATTGCCAGAGTAAGACCCTGCAGTGCTCTTTGTTCCCAGTTACAGGGAGCAGGGAAGCATAGGTGAGATGGACCTTGTCTCAGCCTGGGTCTCTGAGTGCAATAAGCAGAGTCCCTCAACAACACATACATAGGATATATAGTATGAGTGAGAAATAAACATGTGTGATTACAAGTCACTGAGATTCGGGGTTTATTTGTTACTGTGGCAGAACCACCATCCTGAGTGCTACAAATGGACTATCCCAAACACATGAGAGTTGATTGAGGGAAAAAAAATTGTCCAATTGCTCATTTGGAGCAATTCTACTGATAGTGATTTTCAGTCAGACTTTTTCATGTGGCTGTTGCTTTTGCACTACATGTGTTGAGCAGAAGTTGTAAGCAGTTGTGTGTCTTTGAATAAGAAACCATATCCAAATCTCTATCACAGAAGGTCTGTCCATTGCACTGGCTGAACACATCCAGGTACTGGGGTGAATATCATTCCTTTTTACCTTCAAACATTTACTAAGTGCCTCCTGTATACAAGACACTACTAAAACCTCAGACTATTTTATCAGACAGTTTCTACAAGGAGAGCTACAAGTATTCTCTTAATTTTTACTTGTTTTCTTTGTGGTTAAGCAATCAGTAAAGAGGACATCTAATTAGCAGCTATTGCATCTTCACACAGGCAATTTACAAATCTGTTCTTCAAAAAGTGAAAAGTTAATGAGAGTACAATCCTGTGCCTAAACTCTGGAAAGAACCCCCCAACCTCCATCAGGTTCACTGAAAAACCCTGTTCCTTTGATTTGCTGGATTTAGTCAGAAGAAGCCCCCAGCTACTCACCTGATGCTAAAGTTCACTTTGACCTCGTTGAATTGAAAACTTTTTGATAGTTGGGCCATCTCTGCCAACTTGAGCAGGTATTCTGAAAAATCAAAACTGACAGCACATTTAAATCAAATCCCTAACCCAAATTGGGTGTCTGTACATCTTATAGAACAATTTAAATCCCCAGATTTAAAAGGAAGGGGCACTACATTTGCTGGAGGAGGTGGTGTTGAAGGTAGAACATTCCAATTGCTAAGAACCAATGCTGGGCAAACCAGGTGTAGGTTGCAAGAAATTAAGCCACTGAATTCAAGAAATTCAGAGAAGCCACAAACTTTAAAAGTAAACTTTCTTATTTTTGTCTTCCACCCACCTGTAGTCACTATAGAATTGCCTGTCAAGTGGCATCATCAGGAAATCATCTTTTTCTCCTTTCACTTCAAAATAAACCAATTTATTCAATAGGTATTTTTGTGACTCCCCATGAGCCTGTCACTTTATTTAAATAAGGAAATGAACAAAAACTCTTCAATCCAGGTGTTTATGAAATAACCTGAAATGGGGTTTCCTTTTGCTTATAGCTTCTTTTTGAGTTGTATTTTGCCAATGTACAAAAGGGTAAAGGGACTTCTGATTTTTTAATCATAATTTTCAGGAAAGGGGGGCTGGTTAGGTACATGGCAAAGGGTAAATCAGAGAAAGATGAAGGAATAAAAACTTCAATGTTGGCAGAACTTTCAGGATTTGCCTTTTCTGTCCAAAATCAATATCTGAACCATGATATCAATACTTTTGAGAAAGGAGCTATAACACGTTTGAGACAGGGTATTAGTAGTTGAGACTCTCCTCATTAATATAAAGAAGTAAGGAAGCCCCGGTTGATTTGGATACATTAATTCCATTGTTACAATGCTCAGAGAATTGAGGAATCTCTCAATTTTGAGTGATATTTCTTCAGAAAGTGGGATTAGAATAGTTTTGCTCTACTGTACAAAGCTTTGAATATCTTCCAAAAACTGCAAAGTGAGTTACTCCAGCATTGCTCAACAAGGTCATGGGCATAAAGCTGGATATTGCATTATGGTTTGGGCATGCCTCACATGCTCTTGACTTCTTCCAACAGGGCTGCAATGGCCAGTTCACAGGGGCTTCGAACACCTCCCACCTTCATTCTGGGCCTTTTCTACACCATGACATAGGGTGACTGTCAGAACTGCTTGGCCGGCTCAAGGGACTGGAGACGCAGGAGTTAGTGCTCTTTAGGGCACACCTTGAAAGCCAGAGGATGAATACTTTCCCATCTCACCCCAGGCAGAGAGGTCTAAGGCAATTTTCATCGATGCAAGGTGAAGGAGTCCTGCAGTGTCCACATGGGGCCACCTTGAGAGCCTGTCTTTTTGTAGCTTTCCCTCCTTCTCTGCCTCTTGTCCCTGTTTCCTCGCTGCTGCCCTGGGAGTTCATCTGCTAAATAAACCACCTTCATGCAAGCTGTTGTCTCGCGCTCTCCTTAGAGGAAATCTTTAAGACACCTTCCATTCGTAAGCCTCCCCTGCCTTCTGTAGAGGCAGTGTATCCTTTTAGACTAAACTCAGTCTTCCTGCTGTTCAGCCATTATTAGTGAATATGAAAGATCCCACTCATTTTTCCGTTTCCAATATGGTTTCAGCTCCAGGGGCCAGTGGACTGAAATGATCCCATTAAAATGGTCGATGACCTATTTTTTCCTTTATAAGGGAGAAGTTCTTTTAACGTGTTTCTAGCTTACTGTATTGCTCCTTTGCAAGCCTCATTATAAAGCCTTGACCTTTGGGGAAGGAATTAAAGTATAGGACCATTTCATGGCATTCCCCTTGCCTCTTTTTATGGTTTTTGATCCTTGTGAAGTTTAAACAGTCTGGGGAGAGTGCTGACGAGGCCGGTGCGGTGTCCCTGATCCCCACACGGACTGATTAGCCTTCCATGGAGGAAAAGCCTCACATAGCCTGCAATTGCATTCTGATTCTGCAGGAAAGTGCCGTAAGCGTATGCTCTTGGCCGCCCAGGGTAGTGGCTGACAATAAACGTCTCACCCTCACTCCCGAGCACCAAGCACAAGCATCTGTGACAGTGAATGGGAAGTGCGGTCTTGCGTGTGATGAGAAGAACACAGTTAGGTAACGGGACGTTTTAGGATCGCTGACCAGGGCTCGGGATGGACTCACATAGACAATGCCCTGGGTTTAGGAGTTGGGGGGCAGGAAACCATCAGAACTGCTTGTCACATGAGAAAAAGGGCTTTGTGAGATGGTAGGTGCAGGCAGAGGGGCTTTCAGGCACAGGAGATCAGGAGGGGCCAGGCTCTCTGCTCTGCATGGCACCTCTGCTGCACCAGGATTAGCGACATCAGTGCCATCCCACGAAGGCATCCTCTCCTGGACATGGGTGTCTGTGTGCATGGAGGGGAGAGTGGGAGAGGAGTGTGGGCATCTTGCCATGAAGCATTCTGGCGAGCAGGACAGGAAAGGTGAGGGGGAACAGAGCAGAGCTGTGCAGTGACTGTAAACGACAACAACTGGCAACTCCTAGGTACAAATCAGACTTGGGTGTGGAGGGGGTACCTTCGATCCTGCTGACTTGGGTGGGGACTGTTGAGCCTACTGATATTTGGGCAAACATTTTGTACTTTACCATACGGATCAGCTGTGGAGAACTCCCTTCGAGCTATAAGGGTGCGGAATGCTCTAAACCCTGGTGCTTATGGAACTTTCCCTGTGGCACGTTTTCCCTTGCTCCAAATGAGTTGACACTGCAACCTCTATTTCCAAAGTCAAAAGGTCATTCTGGCTGCTTGGGGAGCTGCTCTTGCCCTCGGGTTTCAGAAGATGCCTGGTGGCGCCCCCAGGAGGTCTACAGCTTGGCAGGCTGAGCTAAGAATACAATTGGTTCTTGAGGTAAAGGTGTTTAAATTCTTTTTGTGTGTGATTGAGGAATGTGGTTTTAATGCTTGGATATACTGATGATACTGATAATCACCTTTTTATGAGACACTAATCTTAAAGCATCTTTGTATTTTAAATGACATATCTTTTTGGTGGGTTCTTTCAAATTTATAAAAGCATATATCTTCAATGTAGAAAACTAAAAAGTCTTGAAAATCAGAAGGAAAAAGAACCCAAAACATAATATAAAGGAGACATGGGGCTTTAGCTTGGACAAAATTACCTCAATATCTTTTGCTAAATATACATGCTCTCGTCTATCCCCCTATGTCAGGTCAAGACTAGAAATTGTGTATGAAAATCCCTTGAGAGAATGTGGGCACATGTGTTTTCATCGTCTCCTTTGTAATTTTGCTAAACCTCTTCAAGTACACTAGAGAATTACTGGTTAAGCTGGGATGGTTTAGAATCAGGTCAGATTTGGGTAAAAAATCTAGTCCACTGCTTACTAACTGTGTGATCTTGAGCAAAAAAAAAAATACATATATACATATATATTTACTATATATGATGTGTGTGTATATCTGTATATACACATACAAATACTTTTTTTTGAACCTTAGTTTCCTCTTCTGTAAAATGGGGAGAATACCTGCTTCATAAGGTTCTTGTGAAAATTAAATGCCTGGCACATAGTGAGTGCTGAGCAAAAGGTAGCTTTTTTAAAACAACAAAACACAGGCATAGATAAAGATGTCTGGGTACTGGCTTGGCCCAGCCACCAGACAAGTGCCTTTCTCTGGCATTTCATCCTCACTGTGGGTTTGATTTGAGAACATGCCTCCAAGAATGCAGTAAAACTCCACATGCAAAGCTGGGGATGCCAAACATCTGCCGAGCACTGTCACTGGCTGCCAGCGACCATCTCTGAATTTAATGCAAGATGAGTTTTGGTACCACATGATGCTGTGTTGGACTAGCCAGAGAGTGAGAAATCAGAGAGAGACCACTGAGCCGTGCAGTGAGGAGGGTGGAAAATGACTTGCCGTGCATGTGGCTAGCTAGATGCACAGAGGGCTCTGCAACAGGCGCCCTCTGAGGCCATTAATGGTACCTCTTGACAGGCAGGGCCCTTGCTGCCTCTGGAGGGCATCTGCTCTCGTGCAACTGAGCTCACATTCAGTGCTCCCAGGGACTAGTTTTGTGCAGGACCTGAGGACTCACTTTATCTGCCATTATCCTGGTGTGGGAAGAAATTTGGAATAGCATTTTCTTTGCCTGGGGGATGTGTCCAACCTCTCCGATTTGTAATTTATTCTGCAAATTTTTGTTGACCATGGATGTGTTAAAGCTGTTACAGCCTGGACTGTGGCCCCTCAAAAGGCATACCCAGGTCCTAACCCCTGGTATCTCAGAATGTGACCTTGGGGAAGCAGGTTTGGCCCAGTGGTTAGGGCATCTGCCTACCACATGGGAGGTCTGCTGTTCAAACCCTGGGCCTACTTGACCCGTGTGGAGCTGGCCCACGTGCAGTGCTGATGTGCGCAGAGTGCCATGCCACGCAGGGGTGCCCCCCACGTAGGGGAGCCCCGCACATAAGGAGTGCACCCCATAAGGTGAGCCACCCAGCATGAAAGAAAGTGCAGCCTGCCCAGGAATGGTGCTGCACACATAGAGAGCTGACACAGCAAGATGATGCAACAACAATAACAAAAAGAAACACAGATTTCCGTGCCACTGACAACAACAGAAGCGGACAAAAAGAAGAACACGCAGCAAGTGGACACAGAGAACAGACAACTGGGGTGGGGGGAGGGGGGTGAAGGGGAGAGAAATAAATAAAAAATAAATCTTAAAAAAAACAAAAGAATATGACCTTGTTTGGAAATAGGATCATTGGAGATGGAATTGTTATTAAGACGTGGTCATAGTGGAATAGGGTGGGCCCTTAATCCAACCTGACTGGTGTCCCTGTAAGAAGAGACACAGCCACAGAGATGGGCAGGGAAAAAAGGCCCTGTGAAGATAAAGGCAGAGACTGGAGTCAGGTAGGGACAAGCCAAGGGTTGTTGGCCACTACCAGAAGCTAGGAAAAGGGAAAGAAGAATTGTCCCCTTTGGAGGGACTGTGACCTTGAAGACACCTTGATTTTGGACCTCAAGTACCCAGAACTGTGAGAGAATAAGTTTCTGTTGTTTTAAGCCAAGTTTGTGGTACAGTAATTTATAATAACCTTAGGAAACCGATACAGAGGCTATTCAAGGTGTTGACATCTGGAAATAAGAAGACATGGTTCCCACATAGTGGACGTCTCAGCCGAGAGTGGCCAACCCACCAGGAGTGTCCTGTGGGTCTCTCATATCTTAAGATGTTCCATCCATCATGAAAGGGTTCCATGGCCAGACAGGTCTGAGAAACACCATATAAGACATACCTCTTGAAGAGGACTGATACACATTGTCATTTAAAACTTCTGAGGTACCCCTAGTGAAGGAAAAAAGGGGGAAAAATTTAGTGTCTCCCATGCTTGCTTAAATGCGAAATCTTTTGGCCATGTAACACTAACATCTGCAGGAACTGGTGCTCTGTACTGGTCTAGAGGAAGTCTGTCACACTGTGATGGAGGGCTCTAGGCAGAGATTCAAAACACTATCCACACACTGTACCTCACATAGATGTGGATCCATGCACCACCTTCAGAACCTTTGAGATGTGATCCCATTTTTAAAACTTCCTAGAAGAGAGATTACACACTCAGCTGTTTCCTTAGCTAGACAGGTCAGGAAGAGAGGCTGGCTGGGTGGAGCCCATTTGTACCCACTGATGAATTGTTGGGTGCATTGGAGAACTGGAGAGCCCATGTCCCTCAACTGAGACCATTGACTGCTGAGAGGTGATAGGTCAGAGCAGTGAGAGTTTTCTGTTTCTTAGAACATGGAAATCTGTGTGTTTTTAAATAGGAGATTTCACAAATGAAATATATTACTTCAAATTTATAAAACAACATATTACGGATTGAAACTGTGTCCTCCCCCTGTAAAAGATATGTCAGAGTCTTAACCCCCCATATCTCAGAATGTGGTCTTATTTGGAAATAAGATTACTGCAAATGTGATTAATTAAGATGAGGTCATGCTAGAGTAGGGTGGACCCATAATCCAATGACTGATATCCTTATAAGATGCCATGAAGACTAAGGATTGTTGAGAACCACCAGAAGCTTGGAAAGGCAAGGAAGGATTTTCCCCTCAGGCTTTTAGAGGAGCCGTGATCCTGCCAACACCATCATTTAAGACTTCTGGTCCCCAGAACTCTGAGAGTATAAATTTATATTGCTTTAAGTCATTTAGTTTGTGGTATTTTTGGTATTCATTGTCATATCTCTAAATTCAGCTTCAGGCACATGATAGATATTTATTGAATAAATATTTATTGAATATATGAATGCTAGTTGTCACTTGGCAAAGAAATTCAAGAGAAAGTATGCTTAAAAGCTCAAGCTTGAGGTAAAAACTTGTGTTAATTGTCCACATTGAACACGACATTCAAATTGTTGGTGTATAAACAAAGAATCTCTCCAAAAGTTGTTTGGAGACTTCTTTGAAACATGAGTTAGTGGGGGCAGGAACTTTCTCTGGCCAGTCTCACATCTTATTTCATAGAAAAAATATTCTAATAGACATCTGACTGTTTAAGCATGCTACTAGCTTTCTGCTGGGGTTCCAAGTTTTAAAAATTAAGTAAAATAAAAAGATACTTCAAGCTTCTCCCTCAGTTGAATAGCTCATTTCCCAGTATGTTGCTAATCTCCAGTTTTGCCCCAGAGATAGTATTTTTAAAACTTTCATACTGAGTTCCTTTGTGTATCAAAGACAAAGTTATTATCAAAATTATTACTCATGTTCTTTGTCATGCAAAAAAGCATAAGTAATGTTTTTAATAATGCAAGCCATTAAAAAGTAGATGGGCTGAATTCATTGTGTCTATTTCTAACTCGCTTTGGGAGAGAATTTTTCTATGCACAAAGGTGTAACCCCTTGATGTCTGTATGAGTCTCTCCCCCAGTTTTCTAATATAGAGTTAAACATATATTTCATTTACAGACTCAGAGCCAAAGCTGTAGTCTTTCAAGCCCTGTCTCTCAAGAGGAAAGATTTTGAAAGGCACAGATTCACTGTAAGGAAAAACTTTCTTTAGCAAGAAATGCTAGGAGGAAAATCAAAGTTCTTGAATTTCTTTAAAGTTGACTCTTGTTCAAAATGGTTTAGGGGTAGGTTCATTGCATAGGTGATATTTTAGGACTGAAGGTTTCCTTCAGAATTGGAAACTTTGTTATCAATGACAAGTGAGAAAATAATCAGATGGAACATGGATACACAGATATCTGCCATATCTGTGCCCTCTTGCACCTATCCAGTGCCCAAGCAGACATCGCTGAGATCAGGAAGTCATTTTCCACCCAGTCTCAGAGTCTTTTATAAACATGGTGCTTTAGGCAGCCACCACCAATAGATTTGAATTGACACATGAAATGTCAGGCAGTAGTAAGAAGACTATTTTTGAAGGATGGATGCAATCCTTGGTGGACATACACTTGTGAAGTCTGGGGTCAAGGCAGAATTTCAGGTGCCTTTGGTTGCTGTTGTTTTCTTGCCAGCCTTCCTAAATTCCAAAATTCAGGTTCCTATCCAGACTTTGACCAATACCTGATGACCCTATCTGGGATGTCTCAAGCCTTCATAAGGGCTTTGGAGCAAGAGGCATGGTTATAAGAGCTTTATCCCAATATATCATCCCAATGGGCTTTGAAAATCCTGGCTGCATGCATTAAGCATCTTTATTCCAGTCTCCTTAAATGTGTCAAATCTCTATTGACACATAGAGATGGGGCATATTCTGAGTTTCCTTTGGAAGAATCCTAGGTGGCCTGTAACTTTTCCAAGTAATAGACTTTATTCCATTCAAAAGCAGTACCACCTCTAAAGTAGTTATATGATGGAGGACAAGGAAAGAAGTCCTGGGAATAAAACAGCTGCTCAGAGAGAGGAGAACATGCAGTTTTCTCAAACCCCAAACCTGAACTGCTTCTCTGCTGTTGGAAGAAATTTGTGTTTATTTTTCCTTCTCATTTTCAGGGAACAAATGTAAAAAGATCAAACGAATGGATTCGCTTGGTAGTTGGTGTGGCCTGATTGGGTTGAAATTAGGCTTTTTCTCCCATCACTGAGAGAAGCAAAGACCATCTGTGGAAATTATTTAAATCCATGTGCCTTCCAGGGAAGCTGTTTTATTTGCCACTGCATTTATTTTAGCACCGGGAGCTTGACAGTCATTCCAAACTTTTGCTGCAATAGCACTTGTGTTGCCTGTGGCCATTAGATTAACAAAAGGAAAAATTAACTTTTCCCCCAGCTGAAAATTAACACCTTAGATTAATTAAAAAAGCAAATGGAATCAAGGCCTCTGGATTTTTGTCGGAAGGTCCTTTCCGTGAGGGCCCAGGATGGCAGTGAGCCGTCTTAACTTCTAAGGAGGGAAGAGTTGAATGTTTCACCAGAATTCATTTATAATGTAATTTGCCCATTGTGAATAGAATGGAAACCAGGGGGAGTCTAAAGTCTCTCTCCGGCTCCATGCAGAAGCGTTCGTCACTGCTGGCTGATTTTGCAGGGGAGGAAGAAGGGAGAAAAGAATGTGTAGGAACTGCACTAATGGGTTCTGGAGTTAGACTGCCTCAGGTGCACGGCCCGTCCCTGGGGCCCCACTTACTATCTGGGTGACCTTGGGGAACTTACTTAATCTTTCAGGAACTCCATTTTCTCATCAGTAAAATGGGGATAAATAACAGAACTCAGTCATCGCAAAGCCCTTAGCAAAGAGAGGCACTCATAAGTGGTGCTCTTTGTTGCCAGCATCTTTATAAAAGGGGCTTAACACAATTACTGTGTGGTTATAGCTGTCCTGGGAGTTAGTAATAATCACTGAATTCCAAACCAACAGATTTTGTTGACAGTGTGAGTAATAATTCCTTGGTCTTTGGGACACATGCCCCTCTTCTAAACCAATGGTCATTGCTGAATAGATTTGTTTGGAAAGACTTGACAAAGAGCACCTTAAAATCTTGTAAATTATGTGACAGCCAGTTTCCTTCTATACGTTTTGCTTATTTTTTCCTTTGAAAATATCCCTATGCTTTAGAAATGCTAAGTGTTTCCTTCTTTCTAAATTCCTCCAGCTACAAATTTGACTTCTTCAGGCCTCTTACACATGGAGTTTAAATCTTTTCACTGTTGTCTCTACTAGTTTTTCCTACCTCATCCCATGGACTGTAAAATACTCTACTCATGCTGAAATTCTTGCCGTTTTTCAAACCAGTCATGGATTTTCATATTCTGTGCGGTGGCTCATGAGATTTCCGCCTTCCTTGAAAACTCTTTTCCCTTCTGAATCTAGAAAATTCCTCCTTTCTATACAGGCCCATCTCAGGTATCTATCTCTCCCTGCCAAACTTTCCCCTAATCTTAATCTGTATCCTGGGCCCAGCCTTCTCTCCAGGAACATCTGATTTCTCATTATTCTCTAGTCCCTTTTAATTTTAAATGTTAAGAGCAATAAGGTCACTATTAATTTACATGACAAAATTAGGGCCTATAATTTCAAGAGCATGACTGCTGCATGCCAAGAATTCTGTGAAGACTGTATTTGCCTTAGTTCATTTAACCTTTGTAACAACCTTCTGGGGTAAGAGCTATGAGTTCCCCCACTTGGCAAATGAAGAAACTGAGGCTTAATATGCTGGGGGCGTATAACCAGAATGTAACAGAGCTGGGACTAGAACTCAGACTGGTTTTTCTCTAATGTCCGTGCTCTTAAGCATACGCTGTCCTTGCCACCCATTGATAAATTCCGTTGTAATTTATGCCCACGTCTGTCTCCCCCTTTTAAACTGGAAGTCCTCTGGCTCCTCTGTTCTTTGCATCCCCCAGACCTAGCACAGTGATTGATATCTATTGGGCACCCAGGATATGTTTGAAGGGTGGGATTCATGCAAGCCCAGGCTCCAGAGTCAAGCTTTGAGGATCATGGCATTCTACTTTCTGAAATACGACACAGTCCCATAAATGATACCCATTTGTGTGCCTCCTCAGACAATGAGTGATGATTCTCGGTCTCCTTGAGCACATTAAGACACGGTTACATTCTGTTAGCTCAGCTCTCCTGCCTTCTAAATTACAGAGTGGTAAGCACGGTTTCTTTGCTCGAGTCACGTTCTGCTGCAGCAGATTCCATTCAACCTCCTGACACCAATTTGTGTGATATTTCAGCATTTAGCACGCAGGCAGGAAAATGGTATTCCCGCCTGAGTCCTCTAGGTAGACAGCCCACTTTCAGGTTTAGCCATGTGATTTGCGTTTTCCCCAAACCGGGTCTACTGTATTGAAATTCTTCTCCTGAAATTCACTCATTAAACTCTCCCATGATCCATCACTCTGAAAGTGATTATCACTGTGTTGTCTTTTACCATTATTAATCTTTAGAGATTGATGCTCTCTGGTGCTTCTGACTGACTCACATGATTTCAGCTATTAATCTTTATCTCAATCAAATTATTTACTGTTTTAACTTGGAAGGTCTTGCTGCCTCAGGGATTGAATTTTATCAGCTCTGATGGCTTCACAGTGGAAGTTATTTTTAAAAACCCCATAAACTCTTCGGTTTGCAAACAAATTCTACCTCCGAGAATTCCTGGACAAGATTGTTACTCTCTGGAGCCCCTTTCCAAGCACCATACTGTCTCCTCACCTTTTGTCTTTCTTCCTCCTTCATGGGGCCAATTAAATGTGGTGCCTAAGAAATGACCTTTAAAAACTCTCCAGTCAGTTGTCTAATTCACAGAAGACTGCGGCCAGAACCTTGCGAATGCTCCTTGCAGACCTCCTACCACAAGAAGTGTAACTGACTGAGGGTTCCATCTGTGGCCACTGGACATCCCTCAGGGGTTTGCGCCATGACCACACCTCCTCCAGGCTGCTCCTTGCTAACGAGTGACTGGGTCAGGGATACTAAGGCAGACTCATTCCTGGAAGACACTAGACATATGCGTCCACCAATTTAGACTCCAAGACTCCCCCATGACTTTGCAACCTGCTTTAGACTGCAGGGCAGGCTAGAAGCTTCCAACCAACCTTCACTTCCTCTCTCCTTCACTTGGGGTCAGATTGCTTTTCCTTTCACACAGGCATTTCCACCTTTTTAAAAAGTCCTTACAGTTTAATCCCATTTTGGTTTGTTTTTTGGAAGATCAGACGAACCTTCCTACCTTGGCCCATGTAAAGCCCCAGCCATGCATGGAGAACTTAACAGGAGTTGCTGAGGCAGGGAGAGGGAAAAAGAGGTGTGATATGGGGGTATTTTTGGGGACTTGGAGTTTTCTTGAATGATATTACAGGGATAGATGCAGGCCATTATATATCCTGCTGTAACTCACTTGAATGGACTGGGAAAGAGTATAAACTACAACGTAAACTATAACCACGCTGTGTAGCAGTGCACCAAAATGTGTTCATCAAATGCAATGAATGTACCATACTGTTGAAAAGAGGTTGTTGATGTGGGAGGAGTGGGGGGTGTGAGGAGTGGGGTATATGGGAACCTCTTACAATTTTTAATGAAACATTTTGTGTGATCTATGTCTCTTTTTAAAAAAAATATGAAAAAATAAAAGACTAAGATGGGGCTGGGGGAGCATTAGGCAAATCAGGAACAAATCATCTCTCAAGGAGAAAACTGAAGTAGTGAAATTACTAATGTGATGGAATCGAAATACCTAGTCTCTAAAACAAGGCATGTGTCATTTGTCATTTCAAGGACTCACTAGACTGTACATTGGCTAATCAACCTAATTAAGATTCAACACATTCATTAGGATGTATTCACCTATTTCTCAAACAGTTGGGGGTCAAAGGTGGGCAAAAGACATGACAAATAAAATTAAACAAGGAGTGTGCCTTGAATTATCCTACAGATAATTGTGTGTTTTCAATTCTGTATCTAGAAAGTTGGGTGGTTGTTTTTTTGTTTTTTTGTTTGCTTTTGGGTTGTTTTTTGAGGTCTCTGTTTCATGTGTGTGTGTCCATGTTAACAGATATAAACTACTTTCAAGCTTGTTTGATTATAAAGGAAATGTAAAAAGGAAATGATATTCATTAAGAAGAGCAAATTTCATAAGATACAAACTAACCCCAAATCCTGATAGTTTTAGAAGGTAAATTTCTAGGAGGGCTGATATTTTCTTTTCCTTTTTCTGTCTCTTTTTTTCTTTCAGTGGAAAAAAAAATGATAGTTTCAGTAACAGTGACTGAACTAGGCAGATCCATTAAAATGCATTTTTTCAAAACTTATTTGAGTTTGAAACTAAAAATACAATCATTACTAGAAGAAAGGAATGATTTGAAAACCAGTACTAAATGACTAGTAGTATTCACAGTAGTGACTAAGATATATAATTCTTGAAATTTACAAAACAATTTTACACAATTATCACATTTACTCTACTCTGTGTGATCCATCTTCCTAACAGTGCTTCAAATTAGAAAATGTAGAAACAGCTGCCCATTTTACAAATGAGAAAATTGAGGCTCAGAGAAGTTGTCACTCACTCCAGACCTGTCCAGCAGGTGGTGGTGCTAAAGTGGGACGGAGCCTTGTGTTTGCGATTGTTGCTTGGTCCACTATCCTTTCCCTAACTTTCCCAAGACCAAGTGGGACACACAGGGACTGTAGATTCATACAGATCTTTGTTGTATGACTTGGGAAACTAATGGCTAGTGACAGTGTTTGAGAGTGGTAGGCAGCAGAATCCTAGAGTAGAATCAGAAGATTGTTGTTGTAAACCAAATGCACTTCAACTTCAAATGTTTACCCTTCATTCCTTTCCAAGAGTAAATTGTCTCTGTGTCTTTTAATAAGACACAAAAAATCTCTAGTCAACATAAATTCAATTCAAAATATATTTTGGAAGCAACTTCTTCATAAGGAGCATTAGGCTAAGAGTTGTGGATAAACAGGTAAATTAGATGTTGCCAGCCTCCTGGAGCTCATGGTCAGGTAAAATGTTTCTCCAGCCATCTTCCTCATCATCTGGGGTGCTAATTAAAATTCAAATTCATGGTAATCATCCCAGTCTTACTGTATCAGAATCATTGGAAGGTGGGTGCTCCCAAACACAGTTGATTCTGCTCTATCTTGGAACCCCAATTCAAAACCACCACATCATCTGATAGACTTTTTCCATTTAAATGACTTGCATCATTTACTTAAACTGATTCCTTGAGGATGTATAACTGTGTCCAGGGAAGAGGACAGTTACTGAAAATGGAAGGAAAATGTCACAACATAATGATGGTTCCTTACAAGCAGGAATTACATTCCCTGTAATTCCCTGTTAGGGGACCAGGTGAACAAAAGAACTACCTGATGGGGCCTTGGACTAGGAAGAAGGAAACCTGGAACCTAACCCAAAATCAGCTGTTAATTCATGCCTCCTCTCCGGTCCTCAGTTTCCTCATTTGTACAATTAAATAGGATGGGCTGAGTGAGGTCTACATGCCCTTCCAGTGAACAAATGGAATGTAGGAATTGGAACCTAAAACACACTGGATGTCAAAGCTTTATGTTGGAGTAGTGTTCCATGCTTAGAAAGGCAAGTCTTGGGAAACAGATTTGACTCAACTGATAGAGCATCCACCTACCATATGGAGGGTCCAGGGTTCAATACCCAGGGGATCCTGACCCATGTGGTGAGCTGGTCCACGGCAAGGAGTGCCATGTAGGGGTGCCCCATGCACAAGGAGTGTGCCCAGCAAGGAGAGCCACCCCACGCGATAAAAGAGCAGCCCACTTGGGAGTGGCTGGCTTTGCACACACGGAGAGCTGATGCAGCAAGATGATGCAACAAAAGGAGACACAGATTCCCGGTGCCGCATGACAAGAACGCAAGTAGACACAGAAGAGCACACAGCGAATGGACACAGAGAACAGACAGGGTGAGGGGAGAGGGGGAGAGAAATAAATAAATCTTTTTTAAAAATGAAGAAAGGCAAGTCTCACAGAATGATTACAGATTACAGAATAATCAAAATGAGTAAATTTGAAGACATTCCTACTTTGGCCAGTTGAATATATAGAAAGGGAATTTAGGAAAGGGCATAATTCTATAGCTGTCTTCCAGAAAGCATAGTTTTTCTGGAACTATTTGTCTATTTATTGATTATGGCCATCTTTCAGGCACCATGCTATGTATCAGCATTGTTGGCCAGGTAGGACCTTATTAACATATTTGTGCTGCTGAGCGCACCTCACCTGAGAGCTGACACCCGAGTACTCCTCCTCCTTCCTCTAAAAGCAGACAGCGATGGTTTGACTGAGTGGAGTAGTGGCGGAGTATCAATTGAGCTCCTCTCTGCATGAAGCCCACACCTTCAAAGGTAGAACTCACTTCCCAGCAGAGGAATGAAGTGTATACAGATCCAAACTAAAAGCTTTCTATCACGTTGCCTTTTAACATTTCTTACTCCTTTTAGAACAGGGAGAGAGAATCAGATTCGGTGACAGCACTTCTAATGGAGTCTTTAGCTTTGATAATTTCTGAAGGAAAACTCATCATACGTGTTTGCCATGAAATGCTTTTGCTCTCACAATGTCAGTTTACTTTTTTTTTTCAGTCACATGCAGAGATTCCTTTACTGCACTGTGATCCCAGGGTCCGGAGCAGGTGGACGGGGGGCTCCGAGGAGGTCATTTGGCCCGGCCTCTGCCCCTGAGCTTCTTGTACTCTGTGTCCATCTCAGCGTCCTCTGAAGCCCGAGATTTAATCAGGCTGGCATCTTGCTGACCTTCCCACCTCTTCCAGGATACACAGAGCTACATGAAAGTCAGGCAGTGGTCCCAACTCCAACTGGGCTCACACATATGTCACATGCAACTCCCTGGTCAGTTATTGCTGTTGACTTGCTCTCCAGCTATCCAAACATTCCCCACCTTTCCCTACCCCCCAATGCCCCCACTTCTACAAGTCCCCCACCCCAGACATAAACACCCTGAGTCTCTGGGAGAATTTTATGAACCTTGCTTTGTTTGCATATTCTCTTTCAAAATAGCATTTAACACACTTGTCAATATTAATTACAAAATTTGGGGAGGGCTTTCTGAAAAAAGTTTAGAAAATACAGGGAAGCCGAAAGAAGAAGAAAAATAATACTCCTTTAGTCTTTCTGTTACAAGTGTTTTTTTTTTTTTTAATTTTTGATGCGCTTATCCTGAGAATGAGTAAATTTTGCCTCTACGTTCCCCTTTATTTTTTCTATCATTCCATTTATTTTTTCATTTACTTTGTGTAATTTGCCTGGGATTTATTTTGATATATAAGGGTCAGAAGACTTTCACATTTTGGGAGAAAGGAATCTAATACCATTTATTGAATATCTCCTCCACTGATATAAATTCCTCTTTTGCCTGGAATGAGTATGTATCTGTTTTAGGATTTGAGTCTAAGCTTTCTATTTTTTTCTGCCTGCCTAATCTTATGCCAATGTAATCATTTTAATATGTTTTTTATATATTAATACATGGCACATCACATATCTTTGATTTTTTTTTTTAGTTTTGAAATCATTTTTAAAACTTTTACTATTATTTCTGCTTTTAACATGAGTTTCCCCCTTTGACTATATAGATGAAGTATTGTTGTACATGTTCTTGGGCACCTTAACTTACCTTTCCTGCTAATTTTCTCTCAGATTGCCCTCACTCACTGCCTACACCATGCAAGCTTTTCATTTCAGTTCTCAAACTTCCGTTGAGTGCCTATGAATACCTTAATACCAAACATGAGTAATTGCTAATAATTGATTGCTCTTACCCTTTTCTTCGATCCTTTCCCATTTCCTCCTGTATTTCTACCCTTCTCTCTCTTCCCAATTGCATAATGTACATTGTTGTTACCCATTAAATAGCTCAAACTCTTGGGGAAGTTAGGCTTTCCCCAGCTGGAATTGCTAGTGTTTCTTTTTTTCATCATGTGGGATTTGAAAAGAACCTCCATGCTCTGCAACTTTTTCTAAAGACCTGAAAGACATCAGTGTGAGCAATAATCTCAAACTGCAATTTACCATGCAGTTCCATTTGATCTCCGTGGAGGGAGATGAATACTGTTCTCCCATGATGCGTCCCTTGATGAATGGGTAGTTCACTGAGTCCTGTTAGAAGTAACCACTCTGCCTTGACCACATGGGGCCAAGTGACAAGAAGCTCTATTTTTCCCCTCCTTTCCTCCACAAATTGAATGATATGTTTTACATCAAAACCTCATTCAATACTATGTAAAATTATTGGGGGTCTTTAATAAATTAATGAGTAAGCATGCATGCTTTGCAATTAAGTTTTCCATCCCATTCATTTCATATTTCTACTGTCATTTGCCCTTTCAGTATCTCAAAAGCGTCCATCAACTGTTCTGTCTTTTCTGTAAGCTGTGAGCTAATGTAGACATCTTGTAAGAAGCAGTGGAGCATAATGGTGAAGAGCAGGAGTTGGAAAACTACTTTTGTAAAAGGCAGATAATGTTTTTGGCTTTGCAGGCCATTAGGTCTCTGCTGCAACTACTCAACCCTGCTGTTATATCATGAAAGTAGTAACAGACAATATGTGAATGAATGAGAGTGGCTGTGTTTCAATAAAGCTTTATTTGTAGAAATAGGCAGCGAGCCAGATTTGGCTTGTGTCCTGTAGCTTGCTGACCCCTGAGTCAGATTGCCTGCCTATGGATCCCCATTCACCACCTCCTATGTTTGAACTTAGGTAAGTTTCTTAACCTTCCTGTGCCACAATAATAGGGTATTCACAAAACAGCGATGATCAAAGAATGCAATATAGTCATCATTAGAAGAACATCTTCTACTGGCTCTCAAAATGTTAACATACCTTTCCTTTCTCTTTATTTCTATTGTTTAAGGCCTTGGGTCCTTCCCTGTTTCTCCCCAGTATAATATCTTGGAAGAAATGCAAATGAAAAAGCATAATTGCAGCCTGCTATGATGTTTTATTTCCTGGAGGGAAAATCACAGTGGCAACAGCAGGTCTTCCCAGGATACTTTGTAATGCAGAAAACAAGATCTGCTTTGTTATAGCTACCGAGAAGCTCCTTGCTTGTATTTCACATGGTTTGCCAGTCAAGATCTATTTACTCCATGGTTTCTTGGCTAATTATTTCCAGCATGGCACTGATTGAGCTGTTAATAAAGTGTGAAGGTGCCTTGCAGATACATTAAGTCTTAAAGAAGCAATCTACATCTCAGACTGCAAAGAGCTGTGTCCTCCCATCCCCCCAATATTCTGGTGATAGCGTCTCCAATTGTAAAATTAATCAAACTTCTCTCAGTGACAGAAATGTTAATTTAAATTTTTTGTCACAATTACTGGAAGTGTTATTGCAGCTTCTGACTTGTAATTAATTTCTCCTTCCCTTTCTCCATCACTAGGTTAGGCTCCTTTGTAATAGTGATAAATGAAATAGCTGCCTGACCTTTTTTTATTTAAAATAAATTACTTTACAAGAAAAAATTACCTCTAGGTAATCAACACCCTCCGATAAACAGGGGAACATGGGACATTAGGTACTTTATTGTTTCTCTCTCTTTTTCTCTTTTTAATTTGGGTGTCTTCAGTGATTGAAAAGACAAATAGGGAAAGAGGGAAGTGAGACTACTGTTATGGCTGCGTTCCCATGTGGAACTGATTTAGGTTGTGGTGTAGGTTTTTATGGGTACTGGGAACATCAGCAAAATCAGTGTGATACTAAGAAATTGCAAATTAGAATAAAAGAACCTCCAGTGGCAGGGGGAGGATGAAGAAATAAGATTGTGGTTACATGAGCAATAACTAGAAATTTAGTGCACCCTCAGTGTAAGCCATCCCCTTGCTACGCCAAGTGTGGGCTGCACACCAGCAGCGTGGCCCATACCCAGGAGCTTGCTAGAAAGGCAGAATCTCAGGACTCACCCGGACTCACTGAATCCAACAAGATCCTCATGTAATTTGTATACACACAAGAGCTAGAGATGGGCATCTGTGGAGGCAGTTACTGCTGAAACGTAGAGACAAATAGCAAAATATTGGTATAGCGGCACTACTTGTGAAATGAATAAGAGAATGAGAGCCCCAACATGCATATTTGAATTTCAGAATGTGAAAAATTCAGGGCCTAGGGATGAAAGATGCTTAAAAACAGGCATTATTTTTCTATTCCCCCTGCAAGAGGCCCTGCTTTGGTATGACTATCAAAATTGTCAGATGTTGAAGGGCAGGGACCACTCAGCTCTGTCACAGCAGGGGGTGACCAGTTATCCGACTGAGTGAGTGGAAAGGGTAACAGAATCCACTAGACCCCAACGGTAAAGTTCCAAAGCAGCTGTGCAAGGATGTAAAATCTTTTGTAGAGCAAGTGGGTTTTTGTTTGTTTGATCATTTTTTTTGTGTGTTTTAGCGAGAATGATTGTGAGAGAATGAGTGGAATATGGTTTTCCTGTCTCCTGAAATTGAATGATGGGGTTGAGGAAAATTATCTGACTGAGGTGCCAGGGCTTAAGAACAACGCGGAGGGGTCTCAAAGTCTTTGGGGACCTACAACACGCCGGCAGCCATGCAGGTCGTGGTAAGTGTGATGAAGACAATGTGGCCTCTCTCTGGAGGAATTCAGAATCTTTGCTGTGGTGGGTCAAGTGATTTAGTTTATCTCTGGGGCTTGGTTTATTACTTCCTTTGGAATACGTTACTTTTCTGGTTAATCCAGCCTGTGGCTCTATATTTAGCTTACATTGCTATCTCCAGATCCTATCACAAGTAGAGCTAATGAACAGTGGTGAAGTTCCGGG
This sequence comes from Dasypus novemcinctus, assembly GCF_030445035.2. Taxonomy (NCBI): domain Eukaryota; kingdom Metazoa; phylum Chordata; class Mammalia; order Cingulata; family Dasypodidae; genus Dasypus; species Dasypus novemcinctus. The sequence goes on from NC_080698.1 coordinate 20,548,462, forward strand.
GCCACAGTCACAGAATTCTGGACTGTTTGAGTGTGATGTCATGATGTAACTGGGAATGTGCTTATTTGTCCATGCCATTATTAGTAATCAAAGTAGCTGGGCTGAGTTTTAAAACCCCCATCCATAGCAGAGGGCTATGTGAATAAGGATTACATGCACATTGCTTTTCTGGGGAAAACAAGACTGACTTGGGATCTTTGTTGTGAAATCCTCTGTCAAAATTAATTAAGAGAATCATGTAATTACAATTCATGCATCCAGATGGCCCCCAATGGCTTGTTTCTTAATATGGGATTAGTTCTGAAACATCTGAAATAGCAATAAAAGGACTAAATAGCCTTTTTTGGGGATAAAAATTAAATAAAGAGCCTATTAAAGCTCTGATTTAATCACATTGTCATGCCAGTTATGGTTAGGATTGTGTCCTTCCCCTCTCTAAACTTTATCATGTTAGATGTAAATCCTCAGACTGGCAGCCTGTGGATGGAAGGCCCTAGAGAAAAACTGATATTATTTTTAAAACTTGGCCACATCAAAACCAAAATTATTACAGGTGGCTAGGCCGGTAGGAGATAATTGCCAGCCCCTGGGTTCATGCAGAAGCACTTGCCTTGAGACTGGGCTCCACTGGTCCTTGATAAACTGAATTATCACTAGCAAACACATGCTGGTGAATATATTATTTTATTCACCCAATGGAGATTTAAAATGACTTTGCAACAAGCCAAATTAGGTTAATTAGCTTTTAAGAGTGTTTTGGAAAAACTCTAAATATGCTGTAATAGGGCTGCAGAGGACCTGTTATGAGCCAGTCTTCTTTTATTTATTAAAACATCACTGATTTCTTCTCCTGCTTTTATTACTGCTCCCTGCCTTGAGGTACACCCAGTGAGTCTCCTTTGTGGAACCTTCTTTCTCTGCCAGACCAGTTTTACTTTCACAGAGACCAAGGTCCCCTTAGGGTTTCCCCCATCCCAATTTTTCCACTCTAACCCACCACATGCCTGTGCACCCGCAGAGGGCACTTTGAGGCACAATGGCACCCAATTCTGATTCTTAAACATTCTCACACACCCATTTCTGTCATCTTGATATTCTGACAGATCCCTCCTTTCAGCAGGGCAACTCAGAAGGGCCTGTTCACCAGAATACCCCAGCAAGTCCCCATGCTAGGGAAACAGGCATCCAGCTGGTATGCTCTGAGCAGATAAAAAGATGATGGTAAGTCCATCATGTGACCAGGTGTGTTCGTTTGTACACTGAGTTGACAGACTGTATGGACAGGTGACTTTTTAGCATAAAATTCTTTAAATTGTTTTACTTCTTACAGGATAGAGTACAAACAGTCTAATATTACCTTCAAAGTCTTCTACTTTCATTTCATACTCTAAAGCAGGGGTTCTTAACCTTTTTTGCTCCTCAGACCCCTTTGCCAGTCAGATGAAAACCATGGACTCCTTACTAAGTCCACACTATACTGTGTATTTTTATAAATATATCACACCTGCACCAACATGTCCCCAAAAGAATTTTTTTCTTTTATTTCAAGCTCATGGACCCCTTGTTAAGAACCCCTGCTCTAAAGTCTAGCCACATTGAGATGTTCAGGATTTTGAAGGGGTTAAGTCTTCTTTAGCCAATGGATTCTGAATTTGTTCTTTTCTTTCCCTGGCTAGTCTTTTCAAGATAGGATGATGATCCCTACCTCTCAAATTCCTTTGTTGATTAGCAACTATTTCTCCTTTAGCTCTCAATTTAGATACTATTTCTGGGGGTGGGTACCTCTCTGAGCCCCCAAGACTGGTTCAGGCTGATATCTGTTCTCCATGGTGTTCTAGTGTGCTATTGCTGAAAGCAACATACCAGAAATGGGTTGACTTTTATAATGGGGATTTATTAGTTTTAAAGTTTACAATTTTGAGGCTGTGAAAATGTCCAGATCAAAGCATTGTCAAGATGATACCTTCTTCCTAAAGACCACCTGCTAGTGACCCTGGAGTCCTCTCTCACATGGCAAGGCACATGGCAGCATCTGCTGGTCTCTCCCTTCTCTTCCTGGTTTTGTTGCTTCCAGCTTCTTGCTTCCATGGCTTTCTCTCTCTTTCTCTCTCTCTTTCTTTGTATGATTTTCATTCTTTTATAAAGAACTTCAGTAAGAGGATTAAGATCCACCCTGAATGAGGTGAGTCACATTTTAAGTTAAGATCCTACTTGCCAAAAGATCCTGCCTACAATGGACTAACTTCAAGAATTTACTTTTCTGGGGTCCAAATAGCTTCAAACCATCACTTTCCACCCTCTGGAACCCAAAAAGACATGTTATTTCCATACACAAATACCTTCATTCTATCACAAAATCCCAAAAACTTTAAATTATTTCAGTAACAATATTAAGAAAACAGTCTCATCAAAATCAGGCCTAGTCACTCCTAGGGCACAATTCCCTTTGATTGTGGACCTGTGAAACTTAGGGAATAAGTTATCTGCTTCCAATATACAATGGAGGGGTAATCATAGGATAAAGATTCTCATTTCCATAGGGAGAAATTGGAAGGAAAATGGGGGTTATGATGCCCAAACAGTTCTGAAACCCTGCAGGGCATACTCCATTAGATTTCATGGTCTGAGAGTCATCTATGGAATGATGGTTTGTCCTCTGGGCTGGATGCAACAACAGCCCCACCCTTTCCAAGGGCTTGCACAGCAGCCATGCTCTTCACAAACACTGGTGGAGGCTACAACAACCTCAATCATCAGGGTTGCAGGACTCTAGGTTCCACTCTCCTCAAGCATAGGAGTGAAAGCAAACTCTAGACTCCACACTTGTCCAACATTGGGGTGGCCTCCAGCCTCTCTGCAGTCCTCCAGACACCTGTGAAACCTGGGTTGATAGCACTTTTCCTGATCAACAGGGTGGAAGGCGCACCCTCTCCAAGCACCAGCGCATACTCACCCTTTCCACATGCAAATGTTTGTTCACTCTCTTGGTTGGAGAAGATGTCTTCAGTTCAGACCTCAGCTTTCATGGTTCTGCCTTTGAAGTTCTCTTCCCTTCAATTTGTCCATTTTCTGTCCCTTATCATCCAGGCTGACCATGGTTCCATTGATACAGAGCCCTCAAAAACTTGTAGGTTTCACACTTAATATACAGGGGTCCAAGCCATCAGACAATAGGACTTTCCACAAATCCTTTTTGGATAACTGCATTTCCAATTGTGACTTGCACTGAAATGACTGAGTGATTCCATGTTCAGTTAAGTCTTCACATGGAGCACTTTCATATACCACCTCTCTCTCTTTTTGTTTTTTGTTTTTGCCTGTTTTTTTACCTTATTGATTACCCTTTCTGACAGTCTTCACTTCTACACGGTCCTCTAAGCCTCTCTCTCTTGTCTTGTCTTTTCTAGCTTCAGAACTCCCTTTAGTGCTTCCTGCAGAGCAGGATTGTCATTTGCAAACTCTCTTAGTTTCTGTTTTCTGTGATTATTTAAAACTCACCATCATATTTGAAGGACAGTTTTGTCAGATGGCAGCTTTTCTCTTTCAGTACCTTAATTATATCAGACCACTGTCTTCTAGCCTCCATGGTTACTGAAGAGAAATCTGCATTAAGTCTTAAAAGATGTCCTTTGTCTGTTACATTTTGCTTCTCCCTTGCTGGTTTCAGAATTTTCTCTTTATCTTTGGCATTTGGCATTCTGGATATTGCATGTATTGGCATAGGTCTATTTGGATTTATTCTAACTGGAGTATGCTGTGCTTCATGGACGTGTATATTCATGTCTTTCATGAGAGTTGGAAAACTTTTGGCTATTATTTCCTCAAATACTCTTTCTGTCCCCTTTCCCTTCTCTTCTCCTTCTGGAACACCCATAACACACATTTTGGTGTGCTTCATGTTATCGTTCAACTCTCTGAGCCCCTGCTCAACTTTTTCCCATTCTTTTTTCTCCTGTCAGTTTCAGATATTCTGTCCTCTATGTTGCTGAGTCTTTCTTCCATGATTTCAAACCTGCTGTTGCATGCCTCTATTGTATTTTTAATCTCACTTATTGTGTCTTTTATCTCTGTTAGCTCTGTTATTTTTCTATCCAAGGTTTCAAATTTTTCTTTGTTCTCACCCATTGTCTTCTTAATGTCTTTTATTTCTTTAGCCACATTGTCTTTCAACGCCTGGTTTGATTTAGAAGATTTATATGAACCTTATTGATTAGTTGTTTAAAGTCCTGTATCTTGTCTGAGCTTTGATTTGTTCCTCTGCCAAAGTCATATCTTCCTTTTTCTTAGTATGCCTTGTAATTTTTTGCTGATATCTAGGCATCTGATTATGATGCTGAGTTTACTCTGATGTTCAGTTTCTCACTCTTTTTTTTTTTTTAATTTTTTAATTTTTTATTGACTTTGTAATAATATTACATTAAAAATATATATGTGAGGTCCCATTCAACCCCACCCCCCCACCCCCCCTCTCCCCCCCCCCAACAACACTCATTCCCATCATCATGACACATCCATTGGATTTGGTAAGTACATCTTTGGGCACCTCTGCACCTCATATACATTGGTTCACATCATGGCCCATACTCTCCTCTATTCCATCAAGTGGGCCCTGTGAGGATTTACAATGTCCAGTGATTACCTCTGAAGCACCATCCAGGGCAGCTCCATGTCCCGAAGACGCCTCCACCTCTCATCTCTTCCTGCCTTTCCCCATAACCTTTGTCCATTATGTCCACTTTTCCCAATCCAATGCCACCTCTTCTATGTGGACATTGGATTGGTTGTGTCCATTGCACCTCTATGTCAAGAGGAGGCTCAGATTCCACCTGGATGCTGGATGCAATCCTCCCATTTTCAGTTGTAATCACTCTAGGCTCCATGGTGTGGTGGTTGTCCTTCTTCAACTCCATCTTAGCTGAGTGTGGTAAGTCCAATAAATCAGATTGTAGGTGCTGGAGTCTGTTGAGGCTCAGGATCTGGCTATCACATTGTCAGTCCAGAGATTCAAATCCCCTAAATATATCTTAAACCCCAACATTAACTGCACCTCCAGCACATTAGCATGAAAGTCTTATGAAGGGAGATCCCATCTGAGTCCAGATTCATCACACATAAACACCATTTCCAAAGAGGGGTCATCTGCCCTGGTAGTTAACCCCATCGGCCATGACCATAACTCCCACGGGTCTCTTTAGCCCTCAAAGGAACCAATATCTGGGGGTTGTATCTGCTTTATCTGTCTCTCTGACTCTGCTCAGTTGTGCATGAGGGCAAACCTTCTGCCAACCTCCAGACTCTTTTTTAGAAACTCGTAGCCATATAAACTCATTTCTCCTTTCCATTTCCCCCTTACTTTAGGTCAAACAGCATTTTAAAGTCATGGTATTTTATGTAGACATGGATATTCTGCTGATCCGCATTGAACCTTCCGTATAAGGTCATTTTCCAGTTGCATCATCAGTTGGTAGTTGATAGTGGTCCCTCGTTGCCAGGGAGGCTCATCCCCGGGTGTCATGTCCCGCGCTGGGGGGAAGGCATTGCATTTACATGCTGAGTTTGGCTTCGAGACTGGCCACATTTGAGTAACATGAAGGCTGACAGAAGGAAATTCCCAGGCACAAAGTTGCTATAGGCCTTGTTCTTATTTTGGGTTTATCAGCTCACAAGCATAGTCATTAGCATCTGGGGCTCACTGTTGAACCCTCACTCCCTCCCGGTCCCCACCACTGTACCTGGGAGACTGTCGCTGCTCCCCTAGGGACCACGACAGAGCACCACTGGCCAGGAACCCAGTACCCCCCCTACTGTGGTTTTTAATTGTTGCCACTATGAGTATATCCAAACATTACCATGCACCCTGGACATATGTTCTGTACAGCTCCCTGTCAGTCATATATCACCTGTCATTGGTATCCCATACCAGTATCCCTCCATTGCCATTGTTGAAACACTCTGTGATCCAGAACTCCCCGAAATTTGAAGCCCAATATAATATCATGGTCCCTTACTAGGGAATGGCATATAGCGATGAGTTTAAAGGATAGATAAAGAACTTGGATAAAGTTAGATAAAGAACTTAGATAAAGAATGTTGACTTGAAAAAATTCCACATCCTATTTTTTTTTTTTTTTTTTTTTTCCCCCCCCCTAATTATTCAGCTTTTCTTCACAGGAGTCCTAGACCACAGCAATGTATATATATACTATACAGCACTCCCACACATCCACCAGAAAACCTTTTCCCTTCCTCAGTGATACTCTTACGCCCTATTCATATCATATTTACTTAAAGTGATGTACAGAGTCTGAGACATTAGCTTTCTAACAAGGTGACATCTGTGCTTACATTATGGTGCATACTTTAGGATACACAGTTCTTTACATTTTTAGTTATCCTATGTTTTACATTATGGTTTACATTATCAGTCTGTCATCTCCTATATGTTATGGTGTAATATTACATGTTTTATATCCATCTTTGTGTACTCTCAAGAAACTCCTCTCTTACCCCCCATTTACTTTGGTTCCACACATTTAACGTCCATTTTCCCTTCCACCTTGGTGCCCTCAGTGATAGCCAACCTCCGTTTCCTGAGGAGCCACTTCCAGAGATAGATGGAATAGTGTTCAGGGCCTAACTTGCTCAACTGCCCCAATGCCCTGGGAGCCACCCTTTCTCTCGAGGGATACAGTTCCCTCTATTGGATGGCATTAGTCCTCCCCAGGATGTGGGTCCACCCCCACTCTCACTACTTGGGTTTCTACCCCATGGTGTCACCCACTCTGGCAGAATGAGCATTTAGACATTCCCCAGGAGCCCGTCCTGCATCAGACCCTCCCCTCCGAGCATTCTAAACAGGTAACCCTCTTTATTATATTTTGATATGATTTTCTTGGCATTTTACTCTCCACCAACACCTGACCCTCTCCTGGTTCGTATGCTACCCCTCCCTCCCCCCACTTTTGGGCAACGTTACCCATCCGTCCCTCCCCAGCCACCCTCAAACCCGCAAAGCCCCAAGCAAAGGCAACCCCTTGCCCCCCTTTTATCTCTTCTTTGTGTTCATACTTACCACCATCTCGTCTTAAATTCCACCCCTGCAGACATCAGCTCATATCCTTCCTCCACCCTCCGATTTCCTGCAAGCCTATCGTTCAGTCTCTTGCTATCTAGGGCAGCTTGTTTATTTCATATCATTGAGGTCATGTAGTATTTGTCCTTCAATGTCTGGGTTGCTTCACTCAACATAAGGTTCTCAAGATTCATCCATGTTATCACATGTGTTTGTAGTGTGTTTGTTCTTACAGCCGAGTAGTATTCCATTGTGTGTATATACCACATTTTATTGATCCACTCGTCTGTTGATGGGCATTTGGGTTGATTCCAACTTTTGGCAATAGTGAACAATGCTGCTATGAACATTGGTGTACATATATTGGTTTGTGTTCTTGTTTTCAGTTCTGCTGGGTATATTCCCAGCAGTGGAATTGCTGGGTCATATGGCAAATCTATGGCTAGTTTTTTGAGAAACCGCCATACTGTTCTCCAGAATGGTTGGATCCTTCTGCATTCCCACCAGCAGTGGATGAGTGTTCCCCTTCCTTCACATCCTCTCCAGCACTTGTATTCTTCTGTTTTTTTCATAGCTGCCAATCTTATGGGTGTAAGATGGCATCTCATTGTGGTTTTGATTTGCATTTCCCTGATAGCTAGAGATTTGGAACATTTTTTCATGTGCTTTCTTGCCATTTGTATTTCTTCTTCGGAGAAGTGTCTGTTTAAGTCTTTTTCCCATTTTTTAAATGGGTTGTTTATCTTTTTATTTTCAAGATATAGGAGTTCTTTATATATGCAAGTTATAAGTTTCTTATCAGATATATGATTGCCAAATATTTTCTCCCACTGTGTGGGCTCCCTTTTTACTTTCTTGACAAACTCCTTTGAGGTGCAGAAGGCTTTAATTTTGAGGAAGTCCCATTTATCTATTAGTTCTTTTGCTGCTCGTGCTTTTGGTGAGATATTCATAAATCCATTACCTATTACAAGGTCCTGTAGATGTTTCCCTACACTGCTTTCTAAGGTTTTTATGGTCTTGGCTCTTATATTTAGGTCTTTGATCCATCTTGAGTTGATCTTTGTATAAGGTGTGAGATGGTAATCCTCTTTCATTCTTCTACATATGGCTATCCAGTTCTCCAGACACCATTTGTTGAATAGGCCACTCTCTCCCAGTTGAGAGGGTTTGGTGGCTTTATCGAATATTATGTGGTTGTATATGTGAGGTTCTATATCAGAGCTTTCAATTCGATTCCATTGGTCTATATGTCTCTCCTTATGCCAATACCATGCTGTTTTCACCACCGTAGCTTTATAGTATGTTTTGAAGTCAGGTAGTGTGATTCCTCCAATTTCGTTTTTCTTTTTCAGTATGTCTTTGGCTATTCGGGGTCTCTTTCCTTTCCAAATAAATTTCATAGTTAGTTTTTCTAGTTCCTTAAAGAAGGCTGCATTGATTTTTATTGGGATTGCATTGAATGTGTAGATCAATTTTGGTAGGATAGACATCTTAATAATGTTCAGTCTTCCTATCCATGAACAAGGAATAGTCTTCCATTTATTTAGGTCTTCTCTGATTTCCTTGAACAATCTTGTATAGTTCTCAGTGTATAAGTTCTTTACCTCTTTAGTTAAATTTATTCCTAAGTATTTGATTTTTTTATTTACTATTGTGAATGGTATTTGTTTCTTGATTTCCTCCTGATCTTGCTCATTATTGGTGTACAGAAATGCTACTGATTTTTGCGCATTAATCTTATAACCTGCGACTTTACTAAACTCATTTATGAGTTCTAGAATCTTCGTTGTAGATCTCTCAGGGTTTTCTATGTATAGGATCATGTCACTGCAAATAATGAAATTTTGACTTCTTCCTTTCCAATTTGAATGCCTTTTATTTCTGGTTCTTGCCTCAGTGCTCGAGCAAGTACTTCTAAGACAATGTTAAATAGGAGCGGCGACAGTGGGCATCCTTGTCTTGTTCCTGAGTTTAGAGGGAAGGAGTCTAGGATTTCTCCATTGTAAACAATATTGGCTTTAGGTTTTTCATATATACTCTTTATCATGTTCAAAAAATTTCCTTGTATTCCAATCATTTGGAGTGTTTTTATCAAGAAAGGGTGCTGTATTTTGTCAAATGCTTTTTCTGCATCAATAGATATAATCATGTGATTTTTTTCCTTCAGTCTGTTTATATGGTGTATTACGTTGATTGATTTTCTTATGTTGAACCATCCTCGCATACCTGGGATGAATCCCACTTGGTCGTGGTGTATAATTCGTTTAATGTGTTGTTGAATACGATTAGCAAGTATTTTGTTAAGTATTTTTGCGTCTAGGTTCATTAGAGAAATTGGTCTGTAATTTTCCTTTCTTGTGATGTCTTTGTTTGGCTTTGGTACTAGGGTAATGTTGGCATCATAGAAGGAGTTGGGTAATGTTCTTTCTGTTTCGATGGTTTGGAATAGTTTCAGCAGGATTGGTGTCAGTTCTTTCCGGAATGTTTTGTAGAATTCACCTGTGAAGCCATCTGGCCCTGGGCTCTTCTTAGTTGGGAGATTTTTAATAACTGATTCTATCTCTCTGCTTGTGATTGGTTTGTTAAGATCATCAATTTCTTCTTTTGTCAATATGGGCTGTTTATGTGTTTCTAGGAATTTGTCCATTTCCTCTAGATTGTCATTTTTGTTTGAATATAGTTTTTCAAAATATCCTCTTATGATAGTCTTTATTTCTGTGGGGTCAGTGGTGATATCGCCTTTCTCATTTCTTATTTTGTGTATTTGCATCTTCTCTCTTTTTTTCTTTGTTAGTGTTGCTAAAGGTTTGTCAATTTTGTTAATCTTCTCAAAAAACCAGCTCTTGGTCTTGTTTATCTGTTCAAGTGCTTTCTTATTTTCTATTTCGTTTAGTTCTGCTCTTATCTTTGTTATTTCCTTCCTTCTTCTTCCTGTTGGGTTACTTTGTTGTTGTTTTTCTAATTCCTTCAAATGTGCATTTAGTTCTTCAATTTTTGCTCTTTCTTCTTTTTTGATATATGAATTTATGGCTATAAACTTCCCTCTCAGTACTGCTTTTGCTGCATCCCATAAATTTTGGTATGTTGTGTTATCATTATCATTTGTTTCAAGGTAGTTATTGATTTCTTTTGAGATTTCCTCTTTGACCCACTGTTTTTCTAAGAGTGTGTTGTTTAATTTCCAAATCGTGGTGTGAAATCTGGGCTTCTTTCCCTTGCAAATCTCCAGCTTGACTCCACTGTGGTCAGAGATAATGTTTTGTATGATTTCAATCTTTCTGAATTCGTTCAGCCTTTCTTTGTGGCCTAGCATATGATCTATCTTGGAGAATGATCCATGTGCGCTTGAGAAAAATGTATATCCTGCTGTGTTTGGGTGTAGCGATCTATATATGTCTATTAGATCGAGCTCCTCTAATATACTATTCAGATGTTTTGTTTCTTTGGTGATTCTCTTTTGAGATGTTCTGTCCAGAGTTGATAGTGGTGTATTAAAATCCCCCACTATAATTGTAGATGTATCTATTCTTTCACTTAGTTTTTCCAGCGTTTGCCTGACGTATTTAGAGGCACCCTTGTTAGGGGCATAGATATTTATGATTGTTCGATCTTCTTGACAGATTTTCCCTTGGACTAAAATGTAGTATCCTTCTTTGTCTCTCACAATTGTTTCACATTTAAAGTCTATTTTGTCTGATATTAATATAGCTACTCCTGCCTTTTTTTGGTTATTGTTAGCTTGTATGATTGTTTTCCAGCCTTTCACTTTCAATCTCCATGCGTCTCTGGGTCTAAGATGTGTCTCTTGTAGACAGCATATGGATGGGTCATATTTCCTTATCCAATGTCCCAGTCTGAATCTTTTGATAGGTGAGTTTAATCCATTGACATTCAGTGTTATTACTATCAAGGAATTATTTGTGTTAGCCATACTTTGATTGGATTTGTGTTTGTCATATTTTGTTTGTATATTTTTTTTTTGTCTTTTTTGTTGTTGTTGTTGGTCTTATACTCTCCTCCAACTTTGCCTTTCCTGTTTTTTCCTTTCTTCCTGCAGCACTCCCTTTAGAATTTCTTGAAGGGGAGGTTTCTTGTTGGTATACTCTTTCAGTTTCTGTTTGTCTGTAAATATTTTGAACTCTCCATCATATTTGAATGCTAGTTTAGCTGGATAAAGTATTCTTGGTTGGAAATTTCTTTCCCTTAGTACCTTGACTATATCATACCACTGTTTTCTTGCCTCCATGGTTTCAGAAGAGAAATCAGCACTTAATCTAATTGAGCTTCCCTTGTATGTGATGGTTTTCTTTTCTCTTGCTGCTTTTAGGATTTTCTCTTTGTCTTGAGCATTGGATAATTTGACAAGTATATGTCTTGGGGTGGGCCTGTTGGGGTTTATGACTTGTGGAGTGCGCTGTGCTTCTTGGATATGTACATCTGTCTCTTTCAGTAGATTTGGGAAGTTTTCAGCCATTATTTCCTGCAACACTCTTTCTGACCCCTTTCCCTTCTCTTCACCTTCTGGAATGCCTATAATACGTATGTTTGAGCGTTTTGCATTGTCATTCAGGTCCCTAAATCCTGATTGGATTTTTTCTATCTTCTTATTGACCCCTTCTACTATCTGTTTGATTTCTGATGTACTGTCTTCCACATCACTAATTCTCTGCTCCGTCTCTTCTAGTCTGCTGATATTTGCTGCAAGTGTATTTTTGATTTCTTGAACTGTGGTGTTCATTCCCATCATATCTGTTATGTTTTTGCGTATGTCTGCAATTTCCCCTCCAAGTGATGTCTTCATGTTGTTAACCTCTTTCATTACTGCATCAAATTTGTCGGTGATAAATGTTCTGAGATCTTTCATTGCTTGTGCCAAGTTTTGCTCCCCTTCGTGATTATTGGTTTGTTGATTGGATTCAGCCATGTTTTCCTGATTATTGGTTTGGTTCGTAGATTTTTGTTGCTTTCTGGTCATCTCTTTATTCTGACGAATTTAATCAGTTCCTTAGCTTCTTTGTCTGCTCTTGGAGGTTAATTAGTTGTTATTTTTGCACAGGTGTTATATCTTCTCTTTGTCACTTTTTTCTTCTTATTCTAGTTACTTGTTGTTGGTTAAGTTCACTTTAGAGGAAAGTATTAGTGTTGGGGAAAGGCAATTGTGTAAGCAAGGGAAAAGTGTAAAGTTGTATTGGTGATGTATGTTAATAAAGCAAGAATATGAGATCTGGAAGGATGGAGGTTAGATTCATGTAGATTGTATAGAGTTATAGCTGTAGGTAGAGTACCTTTTATGAAGTAGATGACTGAATTTGGGAGGAATATGGTATGAACTACACAGCTATTGTTTTCATGAGAGAGGGAAAAAGAAAAGAAAGGTAATAGTTTCAAGAGTGGATAATAGACAGAAAACAGAACAAAGGTATTAGAAATTAAGAGTTAGACACTTTGTGGATCAAAGAACGGGAGGTGGGGGGTGGAATATAGGAGAGACAGTAGATGATAGTGGATATCAAGATGCAGGGGAAGGGGGATAGTGTAGGTAGCCTAAATCAGTTCACACAGAAATGAGGCAGTGGAGGATGGGAAAACCCAGCAAATGTGAGGTGTTCCCTGTAGCACCTATTGTATACTTGAATTAAAGTAAAAATAAGTGGAAGATGAGGGACAAGAGGGAAAGAGAAAACCGAAAAAAAAAAAACCTAATTATAATAAAGAAAAAAGAAAGGCAAGAAGAAAGGAAGAAAGAAAAAGAGGATGGGCAAACGGTGGGGAACGGATAGGGAGAAGAGAGATACAGGTACACACGTGTCACAATTGCAACACTATCTAAAACAACAACTTCCCCCCGCTTTGCCCTAAAAACCCCGTCTGTCTGCCCAAATGGGTCTGCAAGCACCTCCCTTCCCACAAACCCCCAATAGGCCGCCCAGGGCCCACGAACTCCCCAGTACTGCAGATGATCAAAAAAAAAAAAAAAAAAAAACAGAAACCCCTCCGCAGGCCCGGCTCCGCCCGCCGCGGAGGCTTGGACCGGCTCTGCCCGGCTCCTCACGCCGCCTTGGCCTGGCCTGGCTCCGCCCAGCTCCGCTCGCTACAGCGGCCCAGCCGGCTCCAGTGTCCACCTCCCGCCACCGCGGCCTGGACCGGCCCTGCCCGGCTCCGTACCCGCCGCGGCCTGACCCGGCCCCGCCCGGCTCCAAACGCTACCGCGGCCCGCAGCCGGGGCCTGAACCGGCCCCGCCCTGCTCCAAACGCTACCGCGGCCCACAGCCGGGACCTGAACCGGCCCCGCCCGGCTCCAAACGCTACCGCAGCCCGCAGCTGGGGCCTGAACCGGCCCCGCCCGGCTCCAAACGCTACCGCGGCCCGGCTCGGCCTGGCTCGGCCCCGCCCGGCCCCGCTCGCCGCCGGCGCAGCCCGGCCCGGCTCCGGCGTCCGCCGCTGCGGCCCGGCCTGGCTCAGCCCCACCGAGCGGGGCTAGATGCCTCGTCTCCGCCTACCCAAGGAGGGAATCCTCTACAGGTAGCTGGGATCTCCGTGTATATTTCACATACGAATCCTCTCTGTTACCTTCCCTCCAAATCGATGTCCAGACACCTCCGGACCAGCAAAAATCCTGAAACAATCCGGTCCCAAAGAGTCTCCAACGCCGCCCAGCCGATTCCCTGCAGAAGACCCTAACAGGGATGTTCACTCAGCCGCCATCTTGCTCCCTCTCTCAGTTTCTCACTCTTGCCTAGCATTTTACTTTTAGGTGATTGCTACCACTGTTCTTTGACTCTTGATTAAACCTTTTCTAGATATGTAGGATTGCTCCTGTTTAACTGCTTGGACCACAGCCAAAGACCCAGTAATGGGGTACAGGTCAGTTTCCAATGTTCTTGAAGAGGGGTACAATAAAGGCACCCAAATCTCTCTTTTATTTATTTATTATTCTTCCCTTCTTTTCATGCACTTTTCTGGTCTGCAGGTAGATAATGCTCTTCAGCAAACCTCTCAGTTCAGACTCCAGATGCTAGGGGGGAATGCACTCAGTGTAACTCTCTGGGCAGATGGTTTTGATTCTCAGGTAAGGTGAAGCCTCACAAGCATACTTTCTCAGAAGCTATTCTCCTCCCTCCCTTTGCCTCCTCAGCAACCAACCCAGGGCAGTAGGGGAGAGTATTGAGAAGGTGAATTATCTTTAGCTCTCTACCAGCTCTCACAGCAAAAAATAAAAAAAAAAATAAAAAACAATGCTGTGGCCTCACCTGGCCTGGAATTGTGCTAACCCTCCAATGCAGCAGACCAAGTTCATTGGACAAAATCTGAATTTGCTATAGGTTGTGACCTTTTCTCTCCCTCCAATCCCTTCAGTCCACAGCTGCTGCAGTCCATAGCTGCTGTTTGTTCTGAGGGCATGGGGAATGGGTGCCAGTAGCTCCTGCTGGAGCTTTACTCAAAGGATTTTTCAGCCAGCTGAGACAACTTTCCTTTGCCCCTCTCTCTTCCGTGTGGTGTCTCCTCTTCCTCTGGTGCCTTAAGTCCCAGAGCAGCCCTCCAGATAATGCCTGTTCTCTATTTTTTTTCTGAGAGAGAAGTGATCCTTCTGCTTCTCTAATCCTCCAACTTCCTAAAAAGTCTCAATTAATCTTTGTTGAAACAATAAGTTGCTCCTGTTCAGTCATAAATAAGCAGGTTGTCATCAGCAAAGAGAACAAGACTCCAGATTTGGTGATATCATTTAAATGGAAGGTTAACTTTGGAAGAACCTGCCCAAAGGGCTTGAGAGGTGTATGAATTGCAGAGATTCTGCCATAGAGTGGCTGAGAAACATCTTTGTCCTGTGGGAGCAGCATGACATTTGTGACCACACAGCCAACTTCCTGGAGTTGATAGTGGCAGCAGTATTGGGTATGTCATTATGCCAGGCAATCTGGGTTGAAGTCAGTTCTCCAGAAGGCAAGAATTTGTTCAGATCCGTGATTGATAGGGGTGGGAATCAGTCTCTATTTCCTTCTACTTCCTCTCCCTCTTCCTGTTGAATAGGATTCCAGTTTTGCCTACTAGGGCCCCTCCCTTTTCATGGAAAAATGTGCAAGGAATTGCTGAAAAAGCTCTCTTGGTGGGGGATTTTGGAATGCTTTGGTCTCAGGGATCTTAGAGAATATATATTTCATTTCATCTCATATTCTTTGCCTTTATGACCAGAAAATTCTGTGTGCTAGTTATATGTAAGAAGTTGTTTCAATCAATGCCCCAAGGATCATCTCTAAGTTTGTAAAGTAGACTAGAAAATAAGAACTGCAATAATTTCTGGCCTTGATTGGGCATTTCTTATATTCTGGACACTGAACATGATTTAAAGGATTGTATTTCATTTTATTTTTATTTTTATTTTTTTTTCACCTTCTTTTTTTTAAAAAATTTTTAAATTCATTTTTAAAAAATATTACATTCAAAAAGCATGAGGTCCCATTCAACCCCACCGCCCCCACCCCACCGCTTCCCCCACAGCAACACTCTCCCCCATCATCATGACACATCCATTGCATTTGGTAAGTATATCTCTGGGCATCGCTGCACCTCATGGTCAATGGTTCACATCATAGCCCATACTCTCCCACTTTCCATCCACTGGGCCCTGGGAGGATCTACAATGTCTGGCAATTGTCCCTGAAGCACCACCCAGGACAACTCCAAGTACCGAATACTAATGATATCCTTATGGAGTAAGTACGATTACTGTCCTCATTTTACCAATAATGACACTGTGAGAGAGAGGTAGAGAGGGAGAATTTGATTACCATATACAACTAAGAAGAAGCAAAGCCAGTATTTGAGCCCAATTTGTTTCTGGAACCCATGTTGTTAACCAATATGCATTGTAGGTATCATTTCACAGATTACAAAAGTGTAGATCAGAGAGATTAAGTTACTTACCTAAGGTTACCAAGTCCTTGTGGGTAACAGAGTCAGGTTTGAAATCATCTCTGATTCTCAAGCCAGAACTTATGACCACCAGGCTTTTCTGTTTCCAGACACTTCTATTTTGATGTTCTACATTTGGTACCTCCTTGTTCAGGACGAGTTCCTTCAAAAACCCTCTGGGGACTCTACTGAAAACTTCCTGCTTTAGCTGTCCAAATGTATCAACATGGAATGGCTCCTTTTCAGGAGCAGCGTTTGCTCCCTGTCCTCCATGAAGTAACCAAGCTGCATGCTCAGCTTCCAGCCCCATCCCATCTGTGACTAACATCCCTCTCAGTATTTGTGCTGACAGCAGTATCTTTGGTAAATTATCTTGAGAGGGGTTAGTGTGGTCGAAAGCATCTCTAGGACATCCAGTGGTATTCTGCCCTGAACTCTCTCAACATGGTATATATAAATCTTGCCTTTTCACTATTATTAGTAATAATGCTGATGTTCTAAAGCTATAAAATGAACTTTGAGGGTGGACCCAGGGATTTTTAAAAAGTATTTTTTTATTGTGTACCTTTCAAAGTATCCCTTCTTCTAGCAAGATTTGCTTTCCAAATCTCTGGATTTGTAGATCAAAAGCACATCATTGTGGTTCAAGCTGGGTTTGGTATGTCTGAACCTATCAGTCATCTACTGAGGAATATGCCCTTCCTGTTTCCTACTCATCATCTTGTATACTGTGAACTACATCCACTCAAAAGACATGTCTAAGCCCTAACTACCAGTCCTATGAATGTGATCTTACTTGGAAACAGGGTCTTGAAAGATGTTGTAAGTTAAGATAAAGCTGAACTGAATTAGGTAGGCCCCTAATCCAATATGACTGGTATCCTTATAAGAAGGGGAGAATTGGACACAGACAGATACAGGAGGGAGTGTCATGTGATGACAGAGGCAGAAGATCCTTGGGTTGGCAACCAACCACCTGCTGAAGCCAGAAGAGAGACAAATGGACTAGATTCTCCCCTAGAGCCTTGAGAAGAAGTATAGCCCTGCCAACACCTTGATTTTGGATGTCTCACCTCCAACTGTGAGACAATAACTTTCTGCTGTTTTAAGCAACCCAGGATTTAGCACTTTGTTACAGCAGCCCTAGGAAACTAAGTCAACGCATTACTATTTTTCATTCAATTATCATTCATTGCAGGTTGACAGTGTGCCAGCCATTGAGGACACAGGGTAAACAAGACAGGGAAGACAACAGACAGGGTGAAGAGCAATAAATACATAACGATGAACTGAGCTCAGTGCTGTGGAGGAAATAAACAGGGAGCACTGGCAGTGGAAAGCTGGGTGGACCTAATTACTAAGAATCATTAGGGGTAGTCTCTTCAAGGTCGTGACATTTATACAAATCCTAAAGCCTGAAAGAAAACCAATGGGGAAGCATTCCAAGCATAAGATATAGGAGCTATGCAAAGAGTCTGAGGTGGGAGAAAGCTTGGAACATTCCAGAAACTGAAAGCACAGCAGGCTTGCTGGAGAGTGGGAGGCAAGGGGCAGTTGTGGTATGAGATAATGGAGGAGGAGGCAGGGCCAGTTTGTGCAGGACCCTGTGGTATTTGACATATTTGCAAGGATGTTGGTTAGCCATTGCCCTGTTTTAGGTGGCAAAGTGACCTGACTTCACAGATAATTTTTATAAGCTCCCTCTACTTGATCAAGATTGGATTGGAAGAAGGGAAAGCATATAAATGGGGACACCAGTAAGAAAGAATTTTATGCAGGGGCTAAGGTAAGAGATGATTATGGTTTGGTTTAGGATGGGGGCAGTTTAAATGAAGAAAAGGGTTTTTGTGGGTAAATATGATTTATTCAGATGGAATATCACCCATAGGGATTTTTTCTTGAGCCAAAATAAAAATATCTATTACTGAAATATATTTTACCAGAGGAAGATCCCATCACCCCCTTCTGGTCTGGAGGCTCTCATGACACTGTAGTTTTATCTGAAAGACCATTCCCCAACCCCACATTGACTCACCATGCCCTTTGGCACAATTAACAGAGATTTCTGAGGATCCCATTTGCATGCCTTTTCTTAAACAATGTGTGCAAGAGCATTCTGATTTTTACTATCAGAAGGAGACAAGTTACTATGTCATTATTTGGGATTACAATGGCTCAAATACCTATAGATGTTTGTTAAGTTAAGTAAGAAGTTTATTGGATGTCAAGTTATTGTCATTTATTTTTAACATTTATATGTTCATGCCTTGGGTAAGCCTCATACCATGAGTTTACCCATCTGATGCCATAAAAACCAGTTGGCATCTAGCATTTATATTAAAGGTCTATGTCTCCATGGCATTTCCTGCAAATAAATTCCTTCAAATTCATAGCAGGCATTTATTTTTGAGAAGGCAAATTATATTTTAAGATATAGATTTTTATGTCATATTTGCGTGACAAATTAGCTCTTTGGAGCAGGAAGAATTTTATTTTTGTATCATCCAAGAATGGCAAAAGAGCTTCTACTCTTTACCAGCTCATCTCTTTGAGATTTGCATAAAAAATTACATAACAGTCTCCCTTACTGAGGTTCTACTGAACGGTCGCAATTTCCTAAAGTGATAGCTTTTCTTCCTGTGCCAAGAGACAAGTCACAGTGGATATCGTGGAGGTTCATTTTGGAAAGCCTACTGCTTTCGAAGCCTGTTCATTAAAGCAAAGAGAAATACTGTAATGGCTCCTGTGTGCAGTCTGGCCTCCGCTTTATGGAGCAGAACAGCTGTGCTGGTATTACATCGGGCACAGTGCATTGCTTAGACTTGTGATTAACTGATCTAAGGATGGCGGGCTGTGGGGACATCACTGCGGGACCCAGACGCTGATCCTACGGGGCCATAACTCTTGACCGACATCAGAAAGGTGGCCATATGGGTCTGTGGGAGCCCCAGCCCACAGATATTGAGTTTCAGCTTAAAGAAAATAATCTCCTTCAGGAGGTGGGGGAGAGGTCAGGGTCTTCTGGAAAAGATTCTGCTCATTTCTTTTTTCGTGTTTGTAGTAAAGCAATCTTCTAACCTAATTTCACGGGGAAAATGCTCACAACTCCTTTTATTGTAAAATAACAGCAACAATAGTAGTGAACTCCTAATAAATGTTAACTCTCATTCCAGGAACTGTGTTGAAGGTCCTACATACTTATCCCATCTAATCTTCACAACAAACCTGAGGTAGATACCACCATCACCACCCCCATTTTATAGATGAGGACAGTGAGTCTTGGCAAGGTTGGGTAAATTAACAAAGATCAGAAGTTGAAATTGAACCTGGGCAGGCTATGCTTAAACTTTGTGAGTCATAGTTTCCATCACAGAAAATATTTTGCCTTATTCTGTCATCGTGATTCCAGGTGTAGTATTTCTCTTCCGTGAATCACCATGTCGAAAGAAGTCAGAGGTTGAGTTTACAGACTGTAACATTTTATTTGGGACACCAATATTTTGCTATCACCAAGGAAGCCAGATCAACCTGCAGGAACAAAAGTAGCTTTGGGATTCTAGTGATGGCAAATGGTTCTTTTAGACCTAAAAAAAAGGAAGTTAGTTTGACTTGTACTGATTGGATGAGGGTTTGCCTATCTTTTAGGGACAAGTTTAGGGCAGATAGATCAAATGTAATGAACCAGGATCTTGATTGACTACCTGGGTCAGCCACCTTAGTGGGGATTTCAAATTTCGAAAGATCTCAAGAAAGAGTTCAAAGTGGGGCACAGGAGTTTTGCTCTAAGGGTTTTCCAAGTCTCTCATTATATAATCTTAATTCCCCCCCTTTTGGTTATTCCCTCCATTACAAGGGCTCAACAAAAGATGTTGTTAGTCTCTCATTTACCTAACTGAAGTTTGAGACTTTCATTGTCCCATTCACCCTGATTTTGTATCCTCAGTTATATCACTTGTCAAATTAGTGGGTACATAATTATATTTAAGAGTAGAGAGATCTGACAATGACTGAGGGATATTATGAATATGATTAAGAGGATAGCAAATTCTCCTATTAGGACATCTCTGAGCCAAGGTCCCCATGACCCTAGAAGCCAATGAAAAAGAGATACAGACTAATCAGATTTGAGGATCTTTTACAAATACACAGTACTGGGTACTCACTAGTACACACACACCTTCTTGGGAAGCAGAATATAGTCTAATGCTAATCAACTTTGTAGAGTTGTTTTATGCCATTCCAGCTCTTCATCAGATAGTGAGCTGATGATCTGTCCTAAATGGGAGATTGATTTCTTTAACTCTAAAGCATCTGTAATCTTATCGTGTATCTTCCAGCACAGGAGATACCTGCCCCAATGACCAAGGAAACAATACCAAGAGCAAATCATCTGAGTTTAGCCAGGGTTATGGGTTTTTTCATGATCATTTAGAGCTATCTCTGGTCTGGCAATAGTTTCTCCATGAGTTTCTAAGGGAAGAAATTGGAAGAGTCCTCATGATTCTAACTTTCCCTTTCCAAACTTATCATAAATAGCCATTTGGGGAGCAGAATAAGCTATATAACAAGAAATAACAAGAATTAACTTTATTTACATGTAGTGCTTTGTATGTCTTGTGTCCACATGCAAAATAATATCTTTGAAGAGCTTAATAAGGGTATCTTTTGCCTTTAAGGAATGGGATATTGGTGTGTAGAGCTAATTGGGTATAAACTCCAAAGGAAGGATCATAAGCATCATCACCATCTTTGTTGTCTGACAGCTTAAACCCCTTTAACCAACAATTTCCTTTGCCAACTTTTGGTCCACCAGAAATTTGTGTCTTGAGTGGTATAAATATTTATGTTATTAAAACCTTGGGGTGCTTGGAGAAAAATGGTGTCTTTAAAGGGGGTCTGGCCCCTATGGTGTGCTCCTGGCTCATGAAAAGTCAAAGGATTCTTGCCATTTAGAAATGGAACACTTATTATGCCTTACAGTGTGGCTACTGTAACTGATATAGATATCTGCCTGAGTAGATGACTGCCTGGTTTCTAGTAAAAACACTACATTCCTTGAGAGGTCACATAATAATCCCAGTTTGGGGAAGGGGTGATATCTCTTAAGGCACAGCCCAGTGTCATTTGAAAATGGAGATCCATCTGATGGGTATATCTCATGTTTTCTGTCAGGGCCAAGTCTTCAACTGTAAGGGTGATGGTTATTAGAGAAATACCTGCTTTGGGACTAAGTGGGTGATGTGCACAGATCCAGCAGTTATTCTGATTAGTTTCATTTGCTATATGGTATGTTAGAAGGTCAAAGGTATTTTGTTCAAGTTAGGAGTACATGGGGCAGAAAAAGGGTAAAAAGGAGATAAAAGAAAATCATGGTGAGGTAGGGTACTGTTGGGGATAGATATTGGACATTGTAAAGGATATATGATGAATAAGAGAATGTTTAGAAAAACAGTGAAAAGGAAGAGATGGAGAATAGATAAGGAAATTCAGACATGTCTTGATCCATGATCTTGGGAGTCAATTGATTGTGGAGAGAGAGATCTTGTAGGTCTCTTTCTGCATCAGTCCAACCAGTTTTTGCCATCCAGGATTTAAAATGCAAGGTTCTAACAGATATGTGCACAAGCTGATATAGATCAGGTAGCCTTGTATCATATAAACACAAAAGAGTTCTAAATTCTCTTTTGAATACTTTCTGGTCATATTTGGGGAAATTTTTAATTATAGCTCTTAGTTCTGTTCAGGTCCAAGTTTTAAATTCTCTGCTGGGCACCCAGCTTCCATGGAAGCTTAATCTTTAAAGGAGCTTGGACTAGATAATTTTCCCTCATCAGGCCAAGAGGAACCAGTTAGGACAGCTATAGGGGAAGGACTGAGTATAGGAAAGTAGAGAAGATATGGGGTTTGATTTGGAGTTCATTCTCCTTTGCTCTGTTTTTGGCCTTTTCTTTTTCTAAGGAACTTTTCATGGAAGCTGTTGTGAAGGCAGGTTGTCTTCTAGCAGCCCCAAGTACTAATCTTGAATCCTTTCAGGTCCATAGCACCTGTATCTGTAAGAAGAAGCAGTGTTAGCAGGAGGAGGAGTAGAAGATTTGGAGCAGGGAGACCCCATTATGCTGCGGTCAGACAGAATGTCCCTTGGACCCCAGGGCTTTTGGCTCAGCCATTTGGATACTGCTCTCACCTTAGCAGGATCTCCTGGTGAATGAAGCTCCATGCGGCATCTGAACCTGAGCACAGGCAGCACAATGGGCAGAAAATGAGTCTTAGGAACCAGGAGCGAGAGGACTGGCGAACCACTCCCCATACTCCCCAGGTTGGGAGTTGGCTTACTGGGCCCCACAGATTTCCAAACCCTAATCTCAGGGAGGCAGAAAATTAGAGAGCTGAAGGGAGAAATGAAGTCCATCCAAAGGGAATGACTGACATAGAACCAAAACCAAAAAACTAAGTTTGCTGCAGCAAAGGAAGCCAGATCATTTGCAAGAATGGAAGTAGCCTTGAGGTTCTAGGGGTTTTTATAGACATGAAAAGAAAGTTAAATTGATTCCTACTGATTGGACAAGGGTTTGTCTATCTTTTAGGGGTAGGTTTCAGGCAGGTGGGCTTCATTTTGTATTGGGTCAAACAAAATGAACCAGGGGCTTGATTGGTTATTTGAGTCAGTTGCCTTGGTGGGACTTTCAAATTTCGAAAACTATCAAGAGGAATTTCAGAGAAGAAGTAGGAATGGACTTTTTAGAGCTGCAGGGTCCCCAGGGCTTTCTCTATAAAATCACCCAGTAGGGTAGCTAGCACCGAGTCTGTCCTCATAACTTTACTGAGTGAAAGATGTAGAGGGACTTTAAATTAAATAGGTATTATGCATCATTTGGATCATCAACCACTTAATTTTATTGATTTTAACGTATTTTTCTTCTCCTTAAAGAAGATACATAGCACCCATATTGAGAGAAAATTTGGTGGCACATCAGGAGTAATTGACTGAATGTACTCTGAGGGAAAATTAGGATTCCCTGGCAACTCACCATGAATGCAGAAAGATAACCTAGCACTGCAGAGGTTTTAGGCAGGAAAGTGGTTATTGGTATATTTTTCAAACTAAGAAAAGGAAACTCAAAAGTATTCCAGGGATAATCTTGCTCATTTGACTTCAGGATTGAGTTGTTGAGATTACAGGACCTTTGGTCCAAATTCTGAACTATTTTTATTTCCTGGACACTGACACTGGTGGGCTGTGAATCTTTGGAAAGAAATCCTGGGAGACATTGTCCTCATTCTCCTATCTTAGAGAGGATGGGACATGCCCTGTAGACAGCTGGCATTTCCTGTGGACCACTGGGCATTCCCTACAGACCATTGGCATTTCCTATAGATGACTGGGCATTCCCTATAGACCATTGGGCATTCCCTGAGGAGGGAAGAAAAGAGCCTACTCTAACCTTTTCTTCCTCAACTGCGGAAGAAATTTTTCTCAAGTTAGAAGCATACGTACATGCCTTTGTTTTCCTTTGAAGTACTGTAACTCAAGGAGATAAATTATTCCTATCTCCTTAGAAGCTGGTAGAGGAAGCCAGAGTCACACACATTAAAAAGAATCCTCAATCTTCAAGATCAAATTCACGGGGAATTCTGTTTCCCAATATGTGACCCTATATTGTCACATGATAGGTGGCAAATAAACGTTGTTAAATGAACAGAGAAACTCTTTGGTCTTGGATAAGCCAAACTTAAGAAAACCTGATATATGACCATTCAAAAATGAGCAAATATGGAACATCTTTTAGATGTTAGACTCCATCATACTTTGTTCTTGTCTAAACAACATTACTGAGAGGGAAAAGGAGAGAGAGAGGGGGAAATGTGTGTCCCAGCTCAGGAAACCAAAACCTCAAATGTTAGTAGTAAATTATTTAAGACAGTATATTTATATATCTAATAAAACAATGATCCACTTTACAGAATCATAATGCAATGCAAGTGTTCAGGAATTAATTTCTTAAATAAAGTGAGATAAATCTCTTTTCTTCACCTTTCCCTCCAATCAAATATGTCTTAATACTTTCTCTGTATTTCAACTAATATTTGAGTTTTAGAATGCTAGAGCTGGAAGGGAGCCAACAGGAGATAGAATTCAACCCACTCATTTTACAAATGAGAAAAATCTGATTAACAGACTTGTCCAAGGTCACACACCTATTAATGGCAGGGTCAGGACTAAACCCAGATGTCTTGATTCCCAGGAAATCAGACTTTGCTTCCAGTCTTTCCAAGGGGTAATTGCTTTTATCATTTGGAATCAAGATATGTCTAAATACTGCTGGGTTCAGTCTCATTCCAAGATGGATGTGTAATTGTCTAAGGCATCATCTGTTATTCTGCCAAAGAGTCAATACGGTACTCAGTGGGAAACCAGCTCTAATTTAAGGCAGAGCAAACGACATGGTATTTTCTATTGTGGGGCATGACAAGTTTCAGAAATAATGAGCTCTACTCACCGGACTCCTCTTTGGCTTGGGTATTGTACTCTACAATCATTCTTACTAATATCCTCCAAGGAACTGAAGGGTTATACATGTATTCTCAGATCCATGTTTTATTATAAGGATCATTCATTGCAGTTATGCAAAAGCACATACCCAGAGAAAGTGGAATTCGCAATATCGTGCGTGTGTGTTTAACTGAATGTGGAATGGTGTATTGAAGTTTGAGATCATAGTGAGGTGCAGGCCTCATTTTTATGTAAACCCTTTCTGGCCGGAGGCACTTTTCTCATTACAACCCTCCCTGCTGCAATCTCCTGCCATAAAGGGAGTTTATGCTCATGGCTGGATATTTTTCAACTCATTGAAAAATATCAAAAGGTAGACAGTTTATTAATGTCAAGCATTGGAGCAGGTGGTTGAAATGGAGGGGTGGAAAGAAAAGGCGCCTACAAACTCTTCTGTCTATGGCATGCCCTTGGTGTTATTCAAGCCACACAAAGCAACACAAATCCCACTCCTCCCTCCCCCAGAAACTTTCCTGTACATGTATGCTGTGTAACCTAAATACTGTTTTTTGACCCCTTTAAGGCACAGACTGTATAGTATCTGATGAAAGTCATGACCCGCTCCTCCCATTCCAATGTGTGTGGTTACACACACCCAATTTTGCTCTTAATTTCAGGGGCCTTTAATGACCTCCTGCAGTCCATTGAGGGCCCTCTGTTTAGAAGCCCTGATTAAAGTATGTACTTCTTCCTTGAATCCAGATCTTGTAAGATTTGATAAAAATCCTTTGGTCTCTAATTTCTTCCTTGAGGTTTAAATCATGAATACTGATCGATATCTGACCACTGCCCATAGAAACAGAAATACATTTTGCCTCAGTGTTCTTTTTTATTCCCCCCCGCCCCCGCCCTTGTGGCTTTTTGCATGCTGTCTGCTCTCTGTGTCCATTTGTTGTGCGCTTTTCTGTCTTTTTGCTTGTCTCCCTTTTTTTTTGCTGTATTACCTTGCTGAGTTGGCTCTTCATGGTGTCTGTGGGCTGGGCAGCTCTCTGCAGCCTGTGGGTGAGCCTGCCTTTACAAGAAGGCCGCAGGACACGAACCCAGGGCCTCCCATGTGGTAGATGGGAGCCCAACTGATTGAGCCACAGCCGCTTCCCCTCAAGTGTTCTTTTAATGTCAACTATGTGTGCCATATCAAGTAACATGGGGCTGCCAGAGATACCATTACTGGGGAGCTTATGATCTAGTTTGTATAGCCAAACTGTACAAATAAAATGGTTGGTTGATCACAAAGCAGTAACACCCACCACTTGGGTTCAGAAGGCAAAGCAATCTCCTTGGGTTGGAGTGATCAAGAAGGTCTTTGCAGGAACAATAGGAAATGATCTATCCATTGAAGCTAAGTAAGTGTTAGGTAGGTAGGTGGAGGGAGGACATAGGGATGGGGGGGAGAAAATGCTAAGCAAGGGGATGATGCATGAACAAAGCTGTTGGAGGGAATGTCAAATCAAATAAGTAAGGATGGAGACAGGGACAAGGCTATGCAGCAATTTTGTTCTTTTCCTACGCATCACCTAACTTAGGTGTTTAAAGGTGGGGTATGTTGGCCTGCTTCAGATGAGGAAGAGGAATTATATGAACAATCTCATTAAATTGGCCATAGTTTGGAATTTATTGAATGATGCTTTGTGTTTTCAGCTAAATGATCTGTTCATTTTAACTTTTTAGCTGTAATTCTTTTCAATTCAATATTATATTCTGGGTGTTAGCCGATCTTAAGAGGAGCCCTGTCTTCAACTTCTACTGCAATCCATCCTCTCTGTTATTTATGCTTTCTCCTCCTTATGATTAATAAAAACAGAAGTTAGATATCTGTGTATTTGAGGGTGTAAACCCATGCATTGTCATATCCAAATAAGCTTGTATGTGTGCAGAAAGGAAAGGAGTCTCAAGGTTTTAATCTAAAGTGTTGGCAGTGGTTGCCTCTGGGGATAGGACTGGAAGATAGTGAATGATGAAAAGGGAGCTATCGTTCTATTCTACTTACTTCTACATTACAATAAGCCTTTATTGTTTTTGTAATTAAAAAAAGGCAAAAGGGAAGAAATTAAATTGGACATACCTCCAGATAATATAAAGACCTTTCATCCTTTTGAAGGTATGAAGAAAAATGTTATCTCAAGGGAAATTTATTTTATCAGAACCTGGTTGTTTTTATATGTAATGAAGCATCTTTCCTTGGATTCCAATGAACTTACTTGGTTTAAGCATGCAGATCTCTGCTAACAATTTGAGGTAACGGAAGTGGCGTTTTCTAGGCTGGCATCACAATGCTGGGATGGTACAGGTTCCCTTCACTCACTTACAGGACACTTGGGCTTTAGTAGCTTGGAAGCTGGTGTCCCATAATTCCTCCTCACCTTTGCCCCATGACAGAGGCTGCCTTTCAGGCATTGGCACTCGGGGACCACAGGGTGAGCAAAAACCCATGATTTGGGTAGACCAGATTGACGAGGCTCATCTCCCCAGCTCCAGGTGCTCTTCCATTCATCTGGGTGTGATGTAGCTAACCAGCTACACAGAGTCTGCTCCTCAGGGTGCTGGGGGCAGGGAGGGGGGTTAACTTACCAAAGCACATAGGTTGAAAGTATAACAGGATGACGAGTAATTAAAGTATTAGGAGCAAATACATTTTGGAGAATGCTATTTTGTATGTGATTATGCTGTAACAGCATGGTGCAAACAGCAAACAAAATTGTGTGTTCAGTCTGACTACTGTGTAAAATTACATATTTAACGAAAAAAGTTGGGAAGACTACACAGAAATAGTTCAAGGTGCTGCATGAACAAGGCAGGACTATGGGTAAATTTCTTACAGGAGCTAAGCAACAACAAAAGACTAAGCATTTGTATTTTGGAGTGAGTAACAATAACTGGTAGTAATGTTAAGGCAGCAAGACATAGTGTTGAAAGCGTGGTCTCTAGAAATTCAAATCCTGGTTCCTCCACTTGTGAGCTGGGTGTTTTTGTGCAAGTTACTTAACCTCTCTGTGCCTGAACTTCCCTCATCTGTAAAATGAAATTATTAATACTGACTAACTCATGGCATTATTACGAGGCTTAAAATGAATCATTTTTATAAAACCCTATACGTGGTTCCTGGTACACAGTAGGTATGATAAAAAATGCATTAAATAATCTAAGTTAAAAAGAATAGAAAGCATATGTTGAACTCTTCCTTCTTGCAAGACAATGGGCTCAGTGTATTATATGTACTCTGCTTTATTCCTCAGACCCCTGTAAGATAGGTTTTATTATTATTCCCATTTCATAAATGATGACCAGGAAGTTTAAAGAGATGGAGGCACTTGCTTAGGGGATAGTATCAGCTAGTGGATATGGGAAGGGAGGATTAGGGAAATT
The DNA here is from genome assembly GCF_030445035.2 of Dasypus novemcinctus. Taxonomy (NCBI): domain Eukaryota; kingdom Metazoa; phylum Chordata; class Mammalia; order Cingulata; family Dasypodidae; genus Dasypus; species Dasypus novemcinctus. The sequence continues at coordinate 20,576,361 of NC_080698.1, forward strand.
CTGATCTCAAATAGGGCTTCCCATCCGTGGATGAAAAGATTGTAGGTCCACGAGCACGAGCCCCCACATATAGAACGGCACTCCCTGGCTGACTGTGACCCTTGGAGATGACCACGGCAGCCAGGGTGTTTGGGCCATCTGTCCATTTTCTCCTCAGGTTGCTCTTTCCTCTTGAAACAGGGATTCTTCTAGCATTATTAAAAAGGCATTTGATGCAAATTCTGGGTGTGATGAAATCTCCCTGTGGCAAGCACATAACAACTGTCCCTCCTCTAAGTTGAGAGGCGTAATTGTATTTTCTTCCCTGATAATAAAGATGCGTGCATATTTTAAGTCCTGAAGTGAGAAAGCAGAAAAGCAAAGCCTCCAAGAGGGATTTTTGTTTTTGGTGAATAATAATTTTACAGGACTGAAGGCACCAGGAGGAGGAGTGAAATGAAAGGAAAATACAAAGAAATATAAAATAGGCATAATTTGTTTTTAATTTTTGTTTTAATTGAAGTCTTTAAGGAGCCCATTTACCACCAAATGTTGGTGGATAAGAACATTTCTGCTTTTGAAATTCTTCATTGTTATTTAGTACCAAAGCTTTGGGAAAATGTAATTCTTTAGTGAAGAGGGGCTAATAATTGACAATTTGCTATGGTCATGCTGGTTAATTATTAAACAGAATAAAATTATTGCCCACTTAATTGATAAAAGTAAACTATGAAGGGAAACCTTGGCTGGGGTTGGATCTTGAAGAGCTAGTTTGTTTCGTTGGGCAATATTTAACCCAAAACATGGATCTTAAACCAAATCTTAAATTTACTTTGGCAACATGAATCACAAAATCGTAAGATAGACCTGTGTGTGCTCTTTCATCTTTGGCCATGAAGATGAGGGCAGACTTCTGTTTTAGCTAAAGACCTGGGTTCTTCCACATGTAACTTAGGACAGTTAAAAGCATTTCTAGTTTATGATAAGCCAATGCAAATGCAACATGCAAAAACTGAACTGAGAGAATATCTAAAATATGTGGAGCTTTTGCTGAAAAAGAACAGAGAAAAGGCCTGAACTGTGGAACAGACTGCTATTGCTTCAAATGGAAGCCTAGTTGGGCAGCCCCACACTGCTAACACTCAAGGAACTTCAACGCCAGATCCTCACAGCCTCCCTCCCCACTGAACATTGTTCCTTAATAACTTAACAGAGGAGACTGTGGGGAGGACGTTATCAGCTACTTGGTTCTCTGAGTTCAAGGAAGTATGTTTGGAACCTGGGAGACATGGCATTGCTTTTGTTGAATTTCTAAGTCTGGAATCCCCCCCAGGGATCGAGAGTCCCACCATCCCATGCCATGAAGATCATCAAGCCAAGAAATAATGTTTTGGATGGTCCACCTTTAAAAGACTTGAAGTTACTTATCATATTGATCTCTATAACATTTGGTCAGGTCACTTTGCTAATTTTGGAGGGGTAGCAAAATCTAAAGTCAAACATTTTTGTTTATGGGAAGGATTTTAAATGAGATTCTTTGGGGATTTTTGCTTTTGGTTTTGTTTTTGGTGGTTTTAGCTTTAGTAGATGATGAAATGCGAAAGCCTTCATTTTGTAAAATAAAATGTAATTGTATCTGAAAAACAAAACAAAACAAAAAACAAGTACCCTGGCACTGTCAGCATCACCATCCCTGCAGGTTGTGAAAGAGTAACTGAACCTGTTCAAAAGCTACTTAGTGTTTCCTACTTAGAAAGGTGAACTCCAGAGGACAATTTGAGACTGTCATGTGGCCTCATCTCTCATGTCTCCCTTTCCTGAAGCTCCTGTTAATTTCAGAAATGAAGAGGCAGCATATATAGGGAAGGGTAGGAGGTTTCCAGGCTGGATGTTCATAATTGTTTTATTATATTTCCTAGTTCTGTGGCATGAAGACGTGATGGCAGAACCACTTTCAAGCTACATAGATGGTCTTAGAGTCAGGTAAGTGACATGGGATCATTCTTTATATTTATTGGTTGGGAAACCAGGAACCCAGTTCTCCCTGGAATAGATGATGTGGGCTACAAGAGTCCATACTGAAGAGTGGTTACTATTTTATTTATTCTGAAAACATACAGTGGGAACAGAGTTTCACCCATTCCTGGGATGATAAATGTTCTGCTTATGGGATAATATTTTATGCCTTTGGAGGTCTGAATCATTGAATTCTACAAAGTGTTTCAAGATATATTGCCTCTCAAAATTTCTCTGATATTAGTGTGCTCTGGGTCTTAATCTGATGGTCTGGAATGGTTGCATTGGCAAAAGATGCCAACGCTCTCACGGATACTGTAGTCCCTAGTTGCCATTAGTCATGCTTTAGGATTTGATATTAGGATTTGTGATTTTTATTCAAATAGCATAAAGCATATCAGCAGCAGTATTTTATATCTTTTATCATAGATATTGGGAACAGTATTCATTAAAAGATGAAATGTCAAGTCTTTAGTTGTGCCTTCTGTTAAATAATTTTTGATATTATAAACTCTTTGATGATCTCAAAGTATCTTGTCTACTTTAACATGAATGAGAATACCCTTATTTAGGGGAGGATAGACAGGCCTAGAAGGCAATGATCTACAAGGTGAGAAAGCGGAGTAGTACCTTTTACCTAAGAGATTAGAACTACATCCTGGAGTGAGCCTGGGCTGTCTTTTCCTTACTGTGGTGTTTTATTGTTTGTTATTTTGGGGTTAAGAGACTAGGTCCAGGCTTGAAGCAGTTCTTTAATTGTATCTAAGAGGGAGGAATGGATTTTCAAGACTCTCCACCCCTGTGTGTTGTAGGTCCTTGGTTTGTAGTCTCAGTGCCTTGGACAGCTCGCCTGTGCCCCCTCTATAGAATAAAGATCCTCTGATGTTCTGGTCTCAGGATCCCTTTACACTCTTAATTATTGAGAAACAAAAGGGTTGACTTGCAACTCCTACCCTCTGGTTTATTGGACTTACCCCGACCAACTAACAGGGAGGTGAAGAAGGTCAACCACTGCACCAGGGAGCCAAGAGTGCCTACAACTGCAAGCAGGAGAACTCCATCTATCATCTATGTGGAATCTAAGCCCCTTCTTGATATAGAGGTGAAGTGGACATAACCATCCCAGGGTCCACAGGATGGAGAAATAGAGTATGGACTAGAGTGGACTTACTGATATTCTACTGTGGAACTATTGTGATTAGTAATGGAAGAAATTGTAGCATTGATGTGGAGAAAGTGGCCATGGTAGCTGCTGAGGGTAGGGAGAGAGAAGAAAGGATATGATATGGGGACATTTTCAGGACTTGGAATTGTCCTGGGTGGTACCGCAGGGACAGATGCTGGACATTGTATGTCCTGCCATGGCCCATTGGGTGGACTGGGGGAGAGTGTAAACTACAATGTAAAGCATTATCCATGTGGTACAGCAGTGCTCCAAAATGTATTCACCAAATGTAATGAATGTGCCATAATGATGAAAGAGTTTGTTGATGTGGGTGGAGTGGGGTGAGGGGGATGGAGAGTATATGGGGACCTCTTATTTATTTTTTTTAATGTAACATTTTAAAAAAATAGAGAAAAACAAAGGGCTTTGTTTATATATTTACTGTAGTAGAAATTTGAAGTAAGAAAAATTTTAAATATTTATTAATTTACTCAAAAAGTAATAAACACATTACGTAGGAACATATGATATTTTATGATCAATATTTCTGAAAACAAAAAGAAATTGGGAACAGATATGGCTCAGTGGTTGAGTGCCTGCTCCCTATGTACAAGGTCCAAGGTTCAATCCCTGGTACCTCCAAAAAAATAAAAAAGAAAGAAAGAAAGAAATTAGTTAGAAGAAATGGCATTATTTTATAGTTTTGCAAATCTTTTTCAATTCTAGAATAATAGCTGACAGTTAGATTCTCAGATCTGCTTCTGCATTCATTTTGTTGTGATATATTTGTTTTTGTTGAAGTATATGAAGAAAATCTGGTTTCACACAGATGCGTAGTGAGAAAAGTGTTCTAATGTCCTTTTTTACAAGATAAGTGGGTGTTCTTTGATTCTATACCACTTGACAAGTGGTAGTCTTCTCAAAGCTAGCTGCACTATGAAATCTGAAGCCATATAATTAATTTTTCATGATCTGTTACATTAAAATCTGTTGGTCTTTCTTGTACATTAGATGGCCTTTTACCCATGCAAGTTTTTTAACATCATGCATTGATTATTTGCAAAATATTGGTGTAGGTCTTCCAAATGTTGATGCAATTCAGTGTATAGTATTAAAAATTTACATTCATTAATATTATCACGATCATCAGAAAAGTTTTATATATTGGGTAGCTTTCAAGCTCACAAATACAAAATTTCCAAAAGTATGATTTTTGCTTGAAAGTTCAAATGTTATCATTGGCAATGTATTAGTCAGGATTCTCCAGGAAAACAGAACTGATAGGATATATATTATGAGATTGTGAAATTATGAGGTTTGTGATAGGAATTAGCTCATGTGAAGCTGGGGATTGGCAAATCTGAATTCTACAGGGCTGGCTTCAAGTTGAGAACTCATATGAGGATTTCAATGAATTCCCAGAAGAAATTGGCAGGCCGACTGGAGTAGAAAGAGAAATTCTTCTCTCTAACTACTGAAATCATCAGTTCTCCCTTTAGGCCTTCAGCTGATTGGATGAGACTTTTCACATCACTGAAGGCAATCTCCTATGTTGATTGTCAATCTAATCAGCTATAGAAGCAATCAACTGACTAATGATTTACATCCATAAAATATCCTCACAGTAATCAAGCCAATGCTTACTTGACCAAACAACTGAACACCATATCCTGAATGTAACCACCACAGTCAATGAATATTAGAAACTATGTTTGCCAAATACCCAAGTATCGATATCATAGTTTGTCTGTTGTTCTTTCAAGTAAAAATTCTGCACCATGAAAAGTGTGGCTAGAGCAGCTCTGCATTCAAACAACCACAGATATTTTTCCTTGCGACCACCCATATACTTTAGTGCACAGAAGTGTTTTATGCAAATTTCCCATTTTGTCATCTAGAATGTTACAATGACATGTACTCAAGGGTCAAGACTTAATAAAGTAAAATTTTTTCCTTCATCAATGACATTCAAATGCAACCACTATCTCTTCCTCTTCCTTCTTCTTTGCCTGTGGCTTCTTTGCTTTGGGTTAAGCCATCAGCAATTTTACCATCATTACTTTTTACCATGTTTGCAAATGTCAACATAGTCAAAAAGACAAATAATGTCTTAGATTTATCATGGCAATAGTTTTGACCAATTGGCTACCCTAAAAGGCTCTTTGGAAACTCCCTGATTGTTCTGTGGACCCCTCTTTGAGGAGTGCTGCTGTAGAGTAATACTTTGTTCTGGATGGTAATCCTTCTTAAGATTTTTTTTTCTTTCTTTCTTATTTTCTTTGGTTATTAAGTCTCTGAACTTAACAAAATCATCCCCTGCATTGTGCCTCCCATCCTAAGTGCTTTACCTGTGTGAAATATTTATCCTTAAGTGAATTGCTCAGCAGACATTCATACTGAAAAATAAGTTAAGACAGGGATTCTCTGAGAAGAAAAATATTAAAGAGCATCGATCCAAACCTTTAGTGACTAGGTAATATTATTGTGATCTAATCACAGAGGCGGAATGCTCCTCAAACGTCAAAACGAACAGCTCCACAGTTTTCATGCGGTGCTATGTGACAGATGGCAAAAACTGTTTTGATTTTCCCTAATATCGGAGGAGTCCAGCAAGCAGAGCCTGTGCCTCCCACTTTTCTCTAGCTCTTTGTCATTTCTGGTTGGCCTGACAGCACGCCGATTTTTACCTCTGATCTGTTCTCTAGGTGACTTATTTTCATTAGCTACTTAGTATAAAAATAATATGTGCAGGTCCTATCAAATAAACTAATTAAGGCTTAGAAAGTGTCAAAATCCAAAAGCCAGAAGGGGCAGACTAGACACTGAGGATAAGAGTCACACAGACTTGACAGCTAATGTGTTGCCGTGGCAACAAGAGAATCAATATCCCTCAACTGGATAGATAGTTGACAGTAATTTTTGCTGGGTCAGAGAATTGGAAAGAGAGCGAATCACTTTCTGCTATGCAAAGAATTGCCCTCTCCTTTTAAACCAAAAACCTTCTGAAGGGTTTGTAAATACCTGTTGTAAAAATTCTAGCCAAGTGTAGGAGAAGCTGATGTGCATGATCTTGGAGATAGGATTTTTACCATGTAAATGAGAAATGGTTTCTTAAGATGCATCTATTGCTGTTGCGGAAATCAGATAGGCATTTCATATGTGTGCAGTTTTCTACAAAATGAGTGCCTAACTTATGGTTAAAAGCTGGTACATTTTATCTCTCTCTCTTTCCTGTTTCTAATTAACCATGAAAATGGACAAATAGTTTCTGCATATGAGTCTCTTTCCTGTCTTGTCACATTTGAAATGAGAATTTTCCTGGATGTGGTGTCACAAATGTTTGGATGCATAGTCATGGCTGCTGAAGAGGTTGGGTTAAACCTTACTTGATGCTTTGTGGAAGCTTGTCATTTAAAAAGAGCCTTGAGGGAGGCAGATTGAACTCCTGCCTACAACATGGGAGGCCCCAGGTTCAGTTCCTTGTACCTCCTGGAGAAGACAGTCAAGATAGTGAGCTGGCATGATGGGCTAGTACAGCAAGATGATGCAATAAGATGATACAACAAGGAGACACAAAGAGGAAACACAATGAGAGACACAATAAAGCAAAGTATGGAGGTGGCTCAAGCGATTGAGTGCCCCTCTCCCAAATGGGAGGTCCCAAGTTCAGTTCACGGTACCTCCTAGAGAGAAGACAAGCAGACACAGAAAGCACACAGTGAATGGACACAGAGAGCAGACATCAAGAGCAAACAATGAGGGTGGAAGCGGGGAATAAATAAATAAATAATAAATCTTAAAAAAAAAAAGCCAGCCTTGCTGTTAAAATATATTTTCCCCAAAGTGCTTCCCAGCCACAGGCTCCAGAATTGGTTGATACATAATAATATCTGACCCAATAGAACAGGAGATTTCATATCAAACACATTTAAAGAAAAATGACAGTCTACGCAGTGCATAATGGAATGGATGATAAATGGCAAAATGGAGAACAAAAATATTGTTACTCTCTTTTTCAGGAGTTCTTACTCTGAAAGTCGATATGTTATATATATTTTTTAATGACATAAACTTAATGAAACTATTTTGAAACACTGACCAAAAGTCAATATACAACTTAGTGGAATAAAGTTCCATAATGTATTTTCAGTAATGGCTCTTGATGGCTCTCTCTTATTAAGTGCCGTGATATGATATTATGGTGAAATTAAAATATGGACATGTGGCTTTAATATGAGGGCATTAACAGAAATGTCATCCTTAACAAATTAGGCACTGGGAAATCTGCCCTGTAGCCAGAGAACCACACTCATTTTTGCCTTTTGCTATAACTTACAAAAAACAAATCTCGGGAGGTGAATGCCTATGGGTTCAGTTGAGAGGCAGGCTACTGGCTTTAGTGGGGAAATGGGGAAAGGCAGATTTTTTTGTTTGTTTCAGACAAAGGATTTCTGGCCGGAGGGGATTCCAGATGCAGCTGCTATCAATATTGAGGCAATGGGATGGTTTTTCCAACTAGACCAAAAAGAGGAAATTCTAACTGTGATTCATTATATCAGAGAGACAAGAAAAGAGGGAAGGAGACGGGGTGAGGGCAGGAGAGAGGGAGTGAGAAGGATAAAGAAAGGGTGATTGTTAATTCATGTGGAAATTATTTGCTGGAGCTGCCAATTTCAAATATAGAAGGGCAAACTAACTATATCTGGATCCATTTGCAAGCTAGGAGCCTAAAGGAAAGAGAAAAGCAGTGAGATTCTCTGCTGTGGAAGTGAGAAGAGGTGCTTGGGCTCTTGTTTTTTGAGAGAGAACTGCAAACCAGCAAGTGTGACTGAATTCAGATAAGGCTTATGGAGAGTGATTTATTTTTTGCCATTTACCTCGTATTCTATTTTTCTCTTCTTTGGCATTCCTTTGTGATATTGTTTTGGGGGTTGGATCATATGATAAGCCTTTGAAGTCAGCTGGTTGGTAACTGGGTAAAAGGTAACACTCGCCCGTGATGGGACCTTTTGTGCCATCTCTGGAACCTGCTTTGGTGCTTGCACTGGTTAGAATCTGAACCTCACCTGGGTCTGTGGCTCTGTTTTGTTAATTCTGAACCATTGCTTGGGCCACTCTATCTGGACAATTCAAATACTTGGGGGAAAACCCTCTATTCTACATTCTGCCTCCCCCCCACCCATCCCCTTTTAATTCTTCAGTTGGGAAAATAAGTACAATGAACGAGAAAAGAAAAAAGAAAAAGAAATCATCCCGAGTAACTGAATGGAATGGCTTGATGGGATTCTTTTATGCAAAAAAGAAATATTGAATGCCTGCTGCATGCTAGCGCTTTGCCAGGCCCCTGGAGATAAACAGACTAGAGAATCAGCCTTCACAGCTCTGCCCTGATAAAGGTCATGGCCCATTGAATCAATGAGCAGGAGCTTACTTTGGTTCATTTTGATATTTTGGGCATCTATTTATGCACGGGAATTAGCATAAGTTATTGCTTGCTTTTTTGTGTGTTTTTTTTTTCCTTTTTAAGATTTCTGGGTTTTGTATGTATGCAGAAATCAACAAAATGAAGTTGAAAAATATTTCACCAGAGAAATTGTCCAAACAATCTGATTTCATAGTACATAATATGTTCTGTGTCCTGGGTAAATAGTTTTAAGATTCATAATACTATTTATAATAATAATACTAATTCCAAGACTACATAGACATGATGGAGTAACTCAGGAAAATATCAACTTTAGGCTCAGGATAGCTCCTCCTCTGAGTCCCATTAGTTCTTTGGGGAATAGCTGTTTATCTCTCTGAGGACTGAAAATACCTTGTTGGGGTTGCCCTAAAACTGTGCTCTCCAATACGACAGCCACTATCTCCATGTGGCTATTTATATTTAAAAGAAATTAATGAGAAAAGTTATAGGTTTATAGAAAATTCATGCAAAAAACAAGAATTCCTGTACATTGGCTATTAAAATCTAAAGTTAAATTCATTAACATTAAAATTTAAAATTTAGTGCCTCCAATACACTAGCCACATTTGAAGAACTCAATAGCCACATGCAACTAGTGGCTACTACCAAATTGTGCAGGTTATAACACAGAACCTTTCCATCTTCCTGGGAAATTATACTAGGCGGCACTGCTCTAGATCATATTCATTTGTTCAGCCAATTTTCCTCCATGTGAGGCAGCATTCTGGTGAATGTAAAACACAGTCTCTGCCCTCACAAGTTTTCAACCCAGTGTGGAAGCCGACTATAAATAAGAGGAGCAGAGGATGTGATGACATCGACATAGGTTATTGACAGGATTGCTGGGAGGTTAAGATACTTCAAAAGGGAAGCAAGGAAGGGTCCTTCTGAAGAGCTGAAATGTGATGTAGGAGAAGGAACCAAGCATGCGACAGCCAGAAAAAGTGTTTGGAGCACAGGGAAGAGCTTGAATAAAGCCACTGAGGTGGGAAAGAAGGAGCTCCTCCTCACATGCAGAGCAGGAAGGGTATGTAGGGGAATGCTGGTGACCAGGAGATGGCCACTGCTTCGCCCCTCTCACGCCTGGGGCGCATCCCTCAGGATGCTTTTCTTTCTTTCTCTGTATCTGTGCTCTCTTCCCGTTCACATTGTAGCATGAACTCCACTGTGGCAGGAGGCCTATTTCCACCTGGCATCCAAATGAAGCTGAGGGAGGAGCTGAAAAGCGTGTCTTTCACTTTTATTAAAGATGATTATGTTTTGGGGACCTGCCCTGTGATTTTGGTTTATAATGAGCTGTGGGCAGTCTGTTTATCCAATTGTTTACCTTTATCTATAGCAAACTTTCTTCCCAGTCTAGACCTTACCGAAGCCCCTCTAGGAAGGTGAGTGCTCTGTTCTCTGCGCAGAGCTGTGGGCACCAGCTTGGTAGAGAGCATCCCCCAGGCTAAGGGCGGGTGGGGTTTACATCTCCTCCTGTGCTGTCCTCTGAGACTCCCACAGCGGCGGTATTTGCAAGAGCTTGTGAGAACTCCTTGCTCTCTCTCACAGGGAGTGTCATAGCTGGCATGGACACTGACTAATGGCCTGTTTTTTAAAGTTCTGCATCATCTCCACAAACCCTGATCCAACTCTTGGTGAAAGAGAAGCAATATGGACTTGGTCTAGGAACAAGATTTAGCAAAATCCTTCCTGCATCAATCTCCTGTAGAACAATAATAACTTTGACCTTTGGGAAATGGGGCTTAAGCAATTAAATCTTTTCTGGTGTTTTTTCACCCTGTATATTCCAAGTAGGACGTTTCTCAATGAAGGTACTCCAAGAACTGGGGTTGCAACTGTTGCTTCCTGAGGAAATCAGGCAGTGATGAAGTTAATGATGCATTAAAACAGGTTCACAAAAATGTTGCAATGTCAAAGGCACTGCAAATGGGCAAGACCTCAGATGAGCCCTCCTGAGAAAGTCCTCAGTGATCAGAAACGTTGCCTAGAAATGAAATCCCAACCGAGCAAGAAAACAGTCCCTGAGCATTTTAGGAACATTATCATTGTTCTTTTTGGCTTCCCAGATGCATAATTTGAATCTGACTATAAAGCGTGTAGAGAGAAAAGCAAGAAGTATCTTTGCAAATAATTGATGAATTGCACTGCCTTCTATATTACTTGGCCTTCATAGTCAAATATGTCATTTGTATTTAGGTTTATATTACTGTCTGTATCAAATATGATTTTCAATGGGAGAGAGACAGCTAATCAAATGTATCTGAAATGGTGTTTTGTAAAATTGAAAACAAATGTTATTTAAGGAGTTGGTTCTTTTCTTGAAAGATATTATAAAACCAACCTCAAAAAAGTCTTCTCTCAGTGCTTGTACTAACAGCATTGTGCACAATAGGGGGTGTCAATTAATCAGATGAGGCTGTAGTAATGTCTACAAGATGATGCCAGAGGATGAATCTTCAGGTTAGATTTGGCAATCTCACAAACTCTTAAGATGCTTCATTAATAGAATCCAGTGCAGATAGGTATAGAAGGGGAATTATTATGTGAAAGGGTATTTTCCAAATAGCTTTGTCAGAGTGAGGAGAAAAGGAGATGGAAGGGGAGGCTAGTGAAAATAATTTGTTTGTATTAAGTTATTCTCTATAAGGATTCATGAACTTGAAAGCCTGTGTGTACGTGTGTATGTAAAAAATCACGGGAACTATAAAATTATGAATCATCCCAGATTGTACACACACAAAAAGCTTTTCATCAAAATGTCAGTGCTTTGTCTTTTACCACTCCAATCCCAACACTGGCAATTTTTTAATCGTAGGTAATTCTCTACAGAACTTGGAGAAGAAATTTTATTTTCTGTGTGTTCAGACATGGAACTTTGAAATGTTACATGATAAACTTTTTTTCCCAGCTTCCTTTTACTTTTCCTTTATTTAGAATAATTACTCATAAAACATCAATGGCACTTGACTTTATACTTTCCACCAAAATTGCCTTACTTATTAGCCTTGCAAAACAGTATCATATTAAATTGTTTCTTATGGTAAGTGAATCAAAATACTTATGAAATCCAGACTCCAGTTGGTCTGTTCAAGAGAGAACTCCCTACAGGCCTTTATGAATAGGTTTGGTTGATCTTCATGCAGCCAACAGGAAGAATAAATGTAAAGCTCTTTGGAAAAAACTGGAAAAGATTGCAAATGGAAAAATGTAAAACAATTGGGAACGCCATGGCCATTCACCATTTTCATATATTAGTGATATGTTACCGAGTTGGAAAATGAGCACTTACCAAAAACCAGGTGCTGGCTATATTTGGCTATTCACCAACATCATCCTGAAGAAGCAGTTATTAAGGGGTGCACAATCACTAGGTAATTCAGCTTTTGACGTTGATGGATGGGACTTGGCTTTTCCTCTCTGCCAAAGCTGCTGACTGGATAAATGTTTTATTCATGAGGCCCAGGGCAGGAAGAGATGCCAAAGGTTTAAGAATATTTTAAGAAATTCTTTGAGATGTCAGGCAAGTTATCAGGAGGCGTTAAGCAAGGAAGTGGAGGTACTACATCAACCCAGATGCACAATAAACCCCACGCAGAGGCTGGATGCTGTACCTGGGTCTTGAACGAGTAGGGGACCATTGTCTTGGAAGCCCCTCCATTTTCTTTGTCCATGTTATATTTTGTCTCAACTTGCATTCATGGTCACAACTCAGAGAAGCAAGAGTTCCTAGTGTGGTTCGAGGGTTTTTCTGTCTCAATTAGGAGCCAAGCTAACCCAACTTTGAAGATAGCCATAGTCCTGGAAGTTCTACTTGCCCATAGCTTGAGATTGAGAATCTTTCCTTTGCATTGGCAAATGCCTCGACCGAGGAAGTCATTTAAATGACAGAATGCAGCTTTAGCTGAAAGTCTCAGGAAGCCCATCGGCTACACACTTTAATTAGCTATTAACAAAATGGTATTTCAAATTATTTCATACAACAGATTATTTTCTGCTGTGAGGAGAGAGGACAGCTTAAGTTTGGACAAGTTGTCAATGTGGTTGTCACGTTTCTGTAGAAGAAGAAAAGTCTTTTATGTCACAGTGGGTTCTAATACAGAATGTTTGACTCAGGCAGGCATAATGATGGAAATTCTAGGTATATGCAATGAATTGTAATGCAGATGCCCTGTACACTTTAACTGTCTATTATTGCCAGAGGATTTAAGTACTTCATAGTATCTTTTAATAAAATTGCTAATGTATCCAGAATCATATAAAAGAATAAAGTGTGGCAAGTACAGTTTTCAGTCCAAGTGTTTTCTTATTGCCAAAGAAATGTGCACCTAAGTCCAAGGGAATATTTACAAATTGTATAAATCTATTGAAAATATTCTGAATTAAAATGAAGAGAAAATATGTAAAATTATGTTCACCAGTGAATGAAAAACAGGCACATTATAGGTATCATTGGCTTTTATGTTTGGAGGGGTTCAGTGTTAAAGAACCTAAGAACTTTCTCTTAGGTCCTGGTTAGAAAAAAAATTTAAAAAAACTGACAGGGACAGTCACTCTGAGCTATGCTGTCAAGATGCATCAAAATTGCCACTATGTCTCCCCCTCTTCTATCTGTCAAAGCCATTGATTATTTTCAATAAAGAAAGCCAGTGACAGTTGCTGGAATTGTAGAACTTGGCATAGCAACTGGGTGATGCCTGTCACTCTCCTCTAAATAGACAAGTTATGAAAAAATTTACTCACTGCATCAGCAGCATATTTTTGGAAGCATATTTAAATATGGCTTCATAAAGGGTAAAAATAAAATGCAGAAAAATGAAATGTCTACTATGACCTGTCTTAGTTTGCCAAAGGGCTGCCAATACAAAGTACCAGAATTGTGCTGACTTTTATAATAGGAAATTTATTAGAGTAAAAGCTTAGAGTTCTTAGACTTGAAATGTTCAAATCAAGGTACCATCAGAAATGATTTCTCACCAAAGTCAACTACTGGTGATCCTACTGTCAACCATGTGGGGAAGCAAGATGGCTGAGGTCTCTGCCTTTCCTTCCAGAATCTACTGTCTCCTGGAGCTCAGCTGTGGGCAACCAGGCATAGGGCTTGTCTCTTTCTGGGCCTCTTCTTTCAATTTTTGGAGACTTCTCTGCCTTTCTGCAGCTATGGACATACCTGGAGTCCTTTCTCTCTCTCTCCTTTTCCTTTCACTCACATATCAGGATCAAAAAAGGCAGCCTCCTTTCTCCTGTGTATCTCTCTGTGTGTCTTGTATATATCAGACCCAGCAAGGGGCACAGACCCAAGCTTCATTGACACAGTCCAATCAAAAGCAATCTGGGGAAGTGGGTAAAGCACAGTGGTTGAGCACCTACTTCTCATGCATGAGGTCCCAGGTTCAACCCCCAGTACCACCTTTAAAAAAACAAAGCACTCTAATCAAGGCAACTAAAGTGAATCTAATGCAATCAAAAGTACCACACCCACAGGAATAGTTTAAGAACAATATCTTTTTGGAGGATCCACCAAATTCACATTGTCTTATTACTCATTGTCATATGAATCCTTTTTCTGGACTTACTGGGGTTTTTTCATGAAACTGCTTATTTTCTATCTCTATTTCAAAACAAAATAAAACAAATTCACTTTTTATTTTATTTTATTTTTTTCATATTTCTTTGATGGGTAAGAGGCACTTTGATACCCTGGAGTTACCATGTAATCAGTGAATCCCATGGGTTCCTTATAAGTGCAGCTAGCAAGACCCTCTTGGTCATAGGAGTTTTTAAAGACTTGTATTAGAGTGCAGTTAGTTGAGTAGCTAGTGTGTTTTATGACCATAAATTCCTTGGTCATCTAGTATCCCAGTAGAAGAATAGAGGCCATGAAGGAGATATACTAAACATAAAGAATGAGGAACACAGGTGAATTCTTGCTGGAACAAATAGCAGTAACAGCAATAGCCCATTTCCAGAAGGAGTAGGGATATGGCCCAGTATCCAGGGATCAGTGCAGTGGAGGGCAGTGATACCGGGCTGGGGCCTGGGGGCCAAAGGCAGCTGTGTCCCTGCCAGTGGGTTCTGGGGTATGAGCCTGGGTCCTGCCTGTCAGCCTCCCTCTGTTCTGAGCCTACTTCTTCAGGCCTTCCCCACAATACTTGAAAGTTTTCCAACATATCTTCAGTAAATTCCTTTTCTGTTTCTATTAGCCAAGGTCTATTTTTTGTTTTGCCTTTTCCTTGCAAATCAGAAACCTGACCAATGAAATATTGTGACATCATTTTGCTTGTAAAACCTTAGATGGCTTAAAATGTGCAAAGCTATTAACTAGAACCCATTGTATTAATATAAAGTGATTCTTGGTTGTTTTTCCCTATATTGAATTCCATCACCTCAATGTGCTAAGCCAATACTGGAGAAAAATAAAAGAAGCTTATATAATATAATAAAAATTAATAGTAACAACCATGGCAGTAGCAGCCAACATTTTTTTGAGGTCTGATGCTTTGCCAGACACTGTGCAAAAAGCTTTTATACATTTTTATTTGAATCATTTCAAACCCAAAATAGTTTTGTAGTTACCATCCTCCTTATGTGGAAATTGAGGCACAGAGAGGTTACTTAACTTGCCAAGCAGCACACAACTTGGAAGTGGTGAAACAGGGATTTGAATGAAAGTGCTGTCTCATTCAGAACTTGTGATTCAATGATGTCTAAACTTAATTGTTCTACGTCTGATTTTTAAAAGCCACAAAAGTTTCAGAATAGCCCTACTGAGACCTTTAAGGGAAAATTGGTATGTCACATTATTTTTATTGAATGAAGTAGAAGACAATCCTAGAAACGGTTCATAATTTCATCAGTTTAAACACTAAAGGGAGATAGATGTATTGGCTTTTTTTTTTTTTCTTATGATAAAAAGAAAGGGAGGAATCCTTGGGAAGGTAAGTGGGGCAGGGTTGGATGAATAGAGCATGGCTGATTTGATGTAATAAAAAGTTAATAGTAATAGTAGTGCAACTAGCAACTAACATTGTCACTATCCAAAGTTATATTTGCTGCCAGCTAGACCCATACTCAGAATAATACTGGGGCTTTTTGTGGAGCAGTGCATTGATCTCAGGAAACACCACCACCACCAGCAAACACTGGAGGTACTTGCCTGGCACACTCTGTTCAAATCTAACTTGCAATACACAGTGTTCTGATATTCAGCACACACTCTTCTATCATTAGCCACATGCATGAGCAGCTGCATTTGCAGGAGACATTTTAAATATATAAACATTAATTTATCTACTTGAAATTCATAGTAATAAGTTCTGCTTAAGAGTGCAATTTAAGTTCCTCAGAAGAAAGATGTGAAGGATTAACAGTGCTTAAATCAAGAATAAGTATTCGTAACATAATGGTTGGCATACTCTGCAAGGCATTTTCAAAGAATCTCCTAACACTTGCTGGAAAAAATTCAATTTGATTTACTTATAAAGTTTTAAACATTTTACAAAATTAAAACATGGAACTCTTAAGATTCCCTATTCTCAAGCTAAGCAAAAACTTTTTCTTAAATTTTCCTTAAAACTGTTGAAAAACAAATATATTAAAGAAATGCCAAGAAAAGTTTCCCAAGGAAAAACCAGTTTATCTTTTAGCAAAGAGCAAACGCAAAACACACTCATCTCTAAAATAAATGATAGATACCCTTGTATAAAAATTAAATATTTCTATATACACATATGTACACACTTCATACATATAAAAACATATATATTCCATATACTATTAATAAGGGTTAAAAATTAGTGCGATTATAGTAGATTATGAACTGGTTTATATTCTTGTCCATTGCTTTTCTCTTGTTCTAGCTCTGTTTGCCCTTGGATCACATTAGGCCACTAAATCTTGTGACAATTTGAAAGAGGTATTGCTCCCAGCTGCTGCTGCAGACTAAAGAGACTGCTTAAACTGGTATGAGAACAACTATCAAACAGGCTGTGTTAATAAGAATTCCCTTTACTGCACTTGCATTTGCATGTTGTTATTTTGGGTTAGCAAAGGCATATCTCTAAAGAGCTCCTAGAATGGGGCAATAATCCATGATCATCGCCAATCCATAAATTCCAGAGATTGTGTGTGTTAACTAGTTCTGATGGATTCGCCTTCAGTCACTGCTATGGCTGCAGCCTGGCATTTTCTCTCTAGTCTCCATATTTATTTCTTCACTGTGATATAGGGGAGATGTTTTCTGTATTATTTTTACCGGGAATAAAGAGGAGAAGAATTTTCATTGCAAATCTTTTAGTTTCAAAGACATGAGGTTTGAAAGAAGAATGTTGCAATAAAAAAAGGAGCTCCAACTTTAAACAGTGTATTGTAACTTTATGGAATTTGTTATCCAGGAAGTGCTTGCTTTTAAAACAAAAACAAAAACAAAAACAAAATTCTCTCCCCCCTCCAAATAGGTAATTTCTTGATAAATTAATCTTGGCAAATTAACCATGAGTTACTGAGTGACTGAGCAGTTGGGGAAACTTTTGACCTCATGGATGCAAAATATACCCCTCAACAACAGAGGAATAATTTACTGGGTAGACCATTAGTCTGACTTTGTTTTCCTTTGTTTATTTATGAAATATTTATTGAATGTCTACGCTATGCCAGGCTTTGTGCTTGACAGTTAGTGTGTGATAAATAGAACAGCCACTTGCCTTGACTGTATGGAGCCTAAATTTGGTGGGCAAGAGTGATGACAATATTATGTGCTAAATGTAATAGCAAGGCAGGTAGAGGTGCCAGTCTCAGAATCTGGAGAGGTTTCTAGGAGGTAGGAATTAAACTCAGAATTAAGGGAATAAGAAGTTAGCAGGCAAAGTAAGGGCTGAAGAGTATCCACACTCACAGAGAGTATGTGCTCAGAGGTAAGAGAATGCCTGGGATGCCTAAGATGCAAAGAAGTTCTAGAAGAATGTAGTTGGTCTGGGATTAATAAACTAGCACACAGATTACAGTGGAGTGATGAAAACTGTGAAAAACACTGAGCTGTGGCCCATCAACAAATAAATGGTTTTAATAACCAATAAAGGAGGACAAAAAATAATGAAGCCAAACACCCAAGACCAAATGGGAAGGTCAGCGTAAATGCTGATGGCTAGATACTTCGACCCAGGCAGATGAACTGCACATCAAGGAGATTTACCGTGGTGGACATAGGAAGGCCAGCAGTGATAGACAATGTTTTGGGAAATGGTTGAGAGTGTTTGAAGCAGTATTCATTCAGGAGCAGGTCTCAGCAGGCTGACATGGTTGATGATGATGAACATGGAAAAAGTGTATTATTTAGAAGATGGATGGGTGAGAGTGTAGATAAAATATGGCTTTCCTTTCTAAGGAAATCTGATAGGTTTCATATAGAATCTTTTGACAATTCCCTAACGCTTTATACTCCACAGAAATTTGTGGTTATATAAAGGTTATAACAGAGGGTTATAATTAGGGACCCATTATTAGCTCTTTTAATAATAATAATAATAGCCACTTATTTTTGGAAAAAGGAGGTCTGTTAAAATTTAAATTCAATATTTCAATTATATAGAAGAGTATGGAGAGTTCCATTGCAAACACTTATGTACCTTCTACCCCAAATATTCGATCATTTTTGCCAAATTTGCATGATATTTTTAAGAAATAAAATGTTATAGATACATTGAGTCTCCATTTACACCTCTCACCAACTCCATTCTTCTCCCTCCTTCCAAAGGGAACAGTCATCCAGAATTTGATGCTTATTGTTTCCATTTATTTTACTACATATTTATCCTTAAAGAATATACAGAACTGACTTTTTACAACTGTTATTAGTGATGTACTTTTTTGTCACATTCTGCATTCATTTTCATTCAACATTGTTTTTGAGATTTATCCGTGTTAATACATGACGTTCTAGTTCATTCTTTATAACTGTCCAATAGTATTTCATTCCATTAGCAAACTGTATTTTAATGACATGTTTTTCTGTTGATATTTGCATTGCTATTACTAATAATGCTGCTTATCTTATCTTGTGAAAATGTGAGGAGATATTGGTTGGGTGTGTATGCCCAGATGTGGAATTGCTGGGTTGTAATAAATAGCCATCTCCAATTTTACTAAATATTGCCACCTGCTTTCCAAAGTTGTATTATCAGTTTACACTCCCACCAGCAGATCATAGAAGTACTGATTGCTCCATATCTCTGTCAGCACATGATATTGTCAAACATTTAAATATTTGTCAATGTCATAAGTGTGAAATGGAGTATCAATCAGAGTCCAACCAGGAACATTCTAGGTCTTTCAACAGAAGGAATTTAATACAGTAGTTGTTTACACAGATGATGGAACATCTGAGAAGCAAGATAGGCTGGTAAAGCAATATCCACAACAGAAGAAACCACTGTCAATCCTAGGGCTGGAAGAACAAAGGGAAAGCTGGTGTTACCAGAGGACAGAAGCTGGGGCTACTTGTCAGAAACTAAAACTAATGTGGGCGCTGTGGTGTGTGAGCTGGAGCCATAGTGTCTCCGGAGACTCATAGAGGCTGCCAGAGATCCTACAGGAAGCAAAGAAGAGAAATATTCTGGCTTCTCCTCTCCTTCCATTATCCCATGGTTTCCCAGTGCCTCACACCAGTGGACCTTTCCTGGAAGCAGGAAGTTTCTTGTGATATAAAGAAGAGCAGGGGAAGGGATGAAAACAGGCAGTTGACTAGAATAAATGATATTGCTTTCTGGTTTTAATTGACATGCCTCTCACTTAGGATGAATATTTTTTCATATTTTATTTTTCATTTTTAATGAAGCTTTACATTACATAAATGTTAAAAAAAATATAGAGGATTCTCATATACCCCTCCCCTCCCCTTTCCCCACTTTTCCCTATTAACGTCTTTCATTGGTGTGGTACGTTTATTACAATTGATGAATAGATATTGAAGCATTGGTACTAACCATGGTCTATAGTTTAATCATAGTTTACACTTTGTACTACACAATTTTATAGGTTTTGACAAAATGTATAATGACCTGTTTCTGTCATTGCAGGACAAGTCCAATATCCCAAAAATGTCCCATGCTACCCCTATTCTTCCTTCTTTCTCCCCGCAGAACCTCTGGTGGCCACTGCCTTTATATCAATGTCATAAGTTCTTCCATTGCTAAAATAATAATTTTATTATTATTTTATAATAAATATTTATAAAGTCCACTTTAGTTTATAGTTTCATTCCCCCCATATGCTTGTTTATTCCTCAATCTTAAGGATTTTGGATGGTGATGCTCACTCTGTTTCTAATTGAGAGGTGGCTTAGACTCCATGGGGCAGATGTATGGAACTGTCTTGCTTGCAGTTGTGGATACCCTCTGTTTTTAGGGATAGCCATTGCCCATCATCCTTTAGTCCTGAATGAATCCAATGAACTGGAGAGTAGATGTTGCAACTCTGCTGAGATTTAAGGTTCAGTGGGCATATGAACAGACCAAAGATTTAAGTCTCTGGGACATATATTTAACAAGTATAGTGCTAATTATAGGTTCAAAAAAGAGGCAGGTGTAAGGCAAATATAAATTAGTGTAACTCGGTTACATTGAACAGCATAAATTTCAAAGTAAGCCCCACTGACAGGGTGCCAAATTCCTGATAGTATCTGCCCTGCCCATAGTATCTAGATGTCTCTAGAGCCCTCATGAGCCCCACTGTTTGAGGCACTGTTTATTGTGGCAGTCAATGACTTCCTGCTGAGATGTGCATAAGTGTAACCTCTGGAATGACCTCCTGACTCACTTTGAAGTCTCTTAGCCATAAAAACTCACTTGTATTTAACGTTTCCCCTCTTTGGTCAAAGTCTTTCTCCAGATGCATCATTAGTCAGAGTTTGGTAATAATCCCTCAGTGCCAGAGAAGCTTATCCCTGGGAGTCATGTCCCATGCCCTGGGAAAGGTAGTACATTTATATGCTGAGTCTGGCTTAGAAAGAGGCTGCATTTAAGTAACAAGAAGGTTTTCAGTAGGTAACTCCTAGGCAATATATAATACTAGGCTAAGTTTAAATTTCAAAAGAGCAAAGTTCATAAGTACAACTATCAATATCAAGGGCCTGGTGTAGTGGTCTGCCCTCCTTCACTATGCAATACTCATGTACTCAGAGGATTCTTGCCACTCAGAGAATGTGGTAGGATTTCCCAGGATAGGAATTCAATATTCTTTTAGTTGTTGTGTGGATCTCCACCCACCAAGACAATGCCCTTGACCACTTTTTGGTCATTTTGTTTCCTTTCTTGTAAATTGTTTGTTGGTTTTTGTCCATATTTTTCTTATCCATTTCTAATTTATTTTTAGGGATTCTTTATATACTCTAGATAGTAATCTTTGTCAGTTATATGCATTGCTAATATTACTCATAGTCTGTTGTGTATATGGTATCTTCTGTGTACAGAAGTTTTAAAATCTAATATATAAACTTATATGCTGAGTTTCCATGTATATATTGGTTCTTCTGGAGTGAATCTATTTCTAGGATCTCTAGTCTATGTTATTGGTCTAGTTTAGATCCATGGACAACAATACTCTATCAATTAATATAGCTTTAAAATGAAACCTGCTTTCTAACAAGACTAGTTGCATTTCTTTTTTTTTAAATTTATTTATTTATTTTTCTCCCCTTTCCCCCTGCCCCAGTTGTCTGTTCTCTGTGTCTATTTGCTGTATATTCTTCTTTGTCTGCTTCTGTTGTTGTCAGCTGCATGGGAATCTGTGTTTCTTTTTGTGTCATCTTGTTGTGTCAACTCTCCATGTGTGCGATGCCATTCCTGGGGAGGCTGCACTTTCTTTCACGCCAGGCGGTTCTCCTTACGGGGTGCACTCCTTGCGCCTGGGGCTCCCTACATGGGGACACCCTTGCATGGCACAGCACTCCTTGCATGCATCAGCACTGCACATGGGCCAGCTTCACATGGGTCAAGGAGGCCCAGGGTTTGAACTGAGGACTTCCCATGTGGTAGACGGATGTCCTAACCACTGGGCCAAGTCTGCTTCCCTGCATTTCTTGATTCTGTTTCAGATTTGGCTAGGCTATTCCTCACTTTTACTGCTTTGTATGAATTTTAGGATCAGTCTGGCAAATTCCATGCAAGACCTGTTAGGATTTTAATTTATATTGTGTTGAATTTATAGAGAAATATGAGCAAAACTGTCACATTTATAATCCTATCTTTCCAATCAATCACATGCTATCTCTCTCCTGTTACTTGTATTTTTCAATACTGTTTGATCATTTCCCCCATAGAAGAAATCTTACACATTTTTGATTAATTTTTTTTCTTGATATATTATAGTTTGGATTGCCATTATCAGTGGCATTTTTAAAGTAGAATTTTTAATTTTTGCAATTCAAAATAACATAAGAATTATTATTCTTATGCACTCAACTGATATCCAGAACACTTGCTAAACTATTTTATTAGTCTTGACTTTACAGATTCTCTTGGATTTTCTGTGAAGACAGTATCATAATGTACATGAATTATGGTTGATTTATTTCTTCCATTCTAAGCTTTATGTCTTTTATTTGTTTTTCATGTCTTAATACACTGGCTTGAATCTATTGAACAGAGGTGGTGACAGTTTCTTGTTCGTAGCTTTGAAGGGTAGTCTATGGTTTCATCATAAAATATGCTTTATGCTTGAGGATTTTGTAAATTTTTCTTTCAGGTTAGGGAAATTAAACTTTCTTCCTAATTTACTAAACATTTTTTTAGTTTAATTAAATAATGGATGATGAATTGTGTCAAATGCTTTGCCAGCGTCTATTGAGATGATTACTCAGCTTTTCTGAATAAGTTTGTGTAAGACTAATGCTTGGCTAAGTAGAATCTAAACTGGAAAAGCACAAAAACCAATGCTGTCTATTTTCTAAGGATATAGGAATAAAAGCATTTTAAAAATTGACCATAGGACCACGTACAAAAATGAATATAGGTGGTATTTTGGGAGAAAGGGAAAGAAAGAAAGGGAAAGTAGGAGGTGGATATAGGGCTGATGAAGGTAGAAGTGGAAGCTTTAGCTTTATATGTAATATTCTAATACTTCTTTTAAAAGGGAATGTGTTCCCATCTAATTTTCCAAATTGTTTTAAAAATGTGTACATAGAAAAAGCAAGTGTATCAGATTAACAATGGTTAATTTTCAGTCTTAGAAATATAGGTGAATTTCCATTCTCTTCTTTTTTAGAATTTTCAAATTTCCAAAAACAACAAAAAAGCCAATTAGAAAGTATTAATTATCTCAATTATGGGTGACATATGATTTAAATTTTTCAAATTCAAGTTGGGTCTCAATTTTCAGAGTCATGAAGTTGAAAGCATGAACTTAATTTTTTTTTCCTTGCATATTATCAAGCAATTAAAATTTGTTTATTAAATACCTAATTGAGTATGGATTGGGCAAGATACTTATATAGACCCATCATCTGATATTATGGATGGAAAATGTAAACTGCCTCTTTTTAAAAACCATTAAATCAACATCTGGAAAGAAAGTAAAATATTACTATCTCATATAGATCAATAGTAATAACATTTTCTGGTTTGTGGGCAATATTTTTGGCAACCAATTTCTATTTATATACCTCTCTCTGAGATTGTCCTTTCCCCTCTAATTTTTATGTTTTTCTCTTTTTGGGACCGAGGAACTTGAAACTCGAGCTTTTTCCTCATACATGAAGTAAGAGTAAAATGTCCCCATGTAAGAATTTGGGTGCCCAGTGCTGGATCACTCAGCTGGGAGACTGACTGTTTAAACATGTGTTTAGGGTGCCAACAGATATGTGACATAAAACAAAATGTAAAATAGTTATTTCTTATATATGCTATTTCAAAAGAAAAGAATCAAAGTAATCATGATTGGAAAAATCAAAGATAGAAATATGCTTACTTTTCACTCTGGTATTGAGGTCATTTGGAATTACATGTAAGGGGGTGAGGGATTGTTAACCAATGGTTTGGGCAGCTGAACCTTTAAATCTGCCCTGTAAACGTATCTAGAAAGCTAAACAATAACGGGGATGCTTTGTGACAGAAATTTCCTATTTTCAGACAGGTGATCCAGATAGTTGCAAAGGCCTGAAAGCTGAAATGAATATAATATCCATTGATTGAAGAGTGGGTGGGGTATAGAAAAGGAGAGGTTTATGTGTTGTGTGTAAAATATATATTTAATCTCAAACAAGGTGAAAGAAATAATAAAAAATATCTGATTAAATGTCGGAGGCTTCAAAGAGAATTTTTACCCCCAGATGAGTGAAAGAGGATTATCCCACGACGAAAAAAAGCCAGATATTGGACATGTGGGGATTTGAGGGGAAAGTCTGCCGCTGTAAAGAAGGGCATCTATGCAGACCGAAAAGACAAGCAATGGCCTGAGAAATACACCTGGCTGGCATCTTTTCTGAATATTTATCACTTGACAAACACATCGATGTCCTGTCCTTAATTTGTTCAGGCATCTAGAACCTTTCTCCTTTCATGATACTCTCCATCACCAAGCTCCATCCTGATGTGGCCAAAATAAGTCCAGGGGAGAGAGAGTATGAAGGCTGGAATATTAGTTCTCCAAGTAGCACTGTTAGCTATGAGGATGGTGAGCAAAAAGGCTTCATTTTATTCTGGATATGCACAGACGTTAGAGGTATGTTTTTCACACTTCGTCATGTTGTGTGCAGTTACAAAGAGAAAGGGAGTGAATTGAAAATTGTTAAAGTTGAATAATGTTGGTAAAGCCATTTTATTGAAAAAGCAAGTCTGAAGAAATTAAAGATCCATCTTAATTTTGTTCTCTGGATCATTACTGTGCTAAATATCAATATAATAGTATTTTTCGAATACCGGCAGCAGTTACTTCAGATGATTTTATAAAGGAGGACACACCAGCAAGTCAGGTGCTTAAGGAATAGGCTTTGGACCCAGGTTTGAATCCTAGCTCCACTGTCGTGTTGTTGAGCAACCTTGGACAGTTAGTTCCTTTACCAGCCTGAGCCTCAGTTTCCTCTACCATGACTGAGGTCATGGATCTCCTTCATAAGGTTCCTCTGAGGAATGAATGACACAGTGTGGTAAAGCTCAGCAGAGTGCCTCGTGCAGTGTGAATTGCTCAGTAATGATGGCAGTAGCTTGGAGATGGTGCCTACACAACCGTGAATTTATCAGTTTTATGTTTTGGGTCTGGGTAACAGTGGTATTATAGTCCACTGTGTGTACAGAACCCCAGTTTCAATGACCTAACCAAATGGTTGTATATTCTTCTCATGTCTAGGGGTAGGCAACCCAGGGCTTGCATGGCTGATTAAAGAAATCCTCAAGCACCCACGCTCCTTCCATCTTTCTGTTCTGCCACCCTTATCAAATGCCTCTCATTCTCATGGTTCCAAAATTCCCCTTGCCCCAGTAGAAAGAAGAGAAATGGGCCGAGGATCAGTTGAGTCTGTCACTTTGGGTCAGGAAAACAAAGCTTTTTTAGAAGCTCCACCCAGTGGAATTCTCTTATACCTCATTGGCCAGAATTCAGTTACATGAGCATCTCAGTTGCAAGGGAGACTGGGAAAACTTTTAGTAGGAACATTACTTTCCCAGGCAAAACTGTGGCCTGGTAGTAAGGAAAGAAGGGAGAAGAGATCTCAAACAGGTAACAAAGTATCTGCCTTAGTTTGACATTAAGACTAACTTGTTACCTGCCCCTCTAAGTGTCAAAGACCTCAGTAATGAGACAGAGACAGAGACATAAGGGTCCTGTTTAATAGAGAAGCTATACTCTGGCATGGCAAAAGCCAGTTCCTCTTTAGAAGAAAGCCACTTGACATGCGAGGCACGTATTTTTAACCCTTCCTAAATATTCTCCTGTTACAGAGGGCAATACTGGGCTATGAAGTCAAGCAGTCACGACTTGTCGTAGCCCTGTCCATATATAAGTTTGTATCTGTGGGCAAGTCATTTAATTTCCTTAGAATATAAACTCCGATGAGGGCAGTAGTTGTGTCAGTTTTGTTGCCACTCTATCCCCATCCCCAAGGAGAGTGCTGTCTCATTGCAGGCACTCAGATATTTGTTGAATGAAAAAACTGAATGAATGAACTTCTCTGAGCCCCTTTTCCTCAGCAGTAAAAGGGATTAATAGTATACATCTTTAGAGACCATCCTGGGGATTAAAGGTAAGGATATCTGTTTTATAAAACACCCCTTGACTCTGTTGTTATAGAAATACAATTTTACTTAGAGCTTCCCTAAGGCTCCCTGAACTTGTGGGCATTTTCTGAGGCTCTATTTAGCTATTTTAGTTTGTTTGCATCTTAGACACCATTTAAGTTCAGTACTAACTTGTTATGCTTTATGTTATGTTACGTTATGTTACGAGCAAGCATCCATGTGGTGCATTTTCAAAATGTGTTGGATGAAGACAGGAAGGTATGTGCACTTGTGTGTGTATGGTGGCTTTTCTGGATAAATGTTTGCTGTACTTTCAATATCAGTTATTGCAGGTCAGGCTTGTTGCATTAATGGTTAGAATACTAAATTTTCAGTAAATTAATACTCATTTCTGTGCTAGTTCATTAGAACTATGGGAAAATTACCTAAATTAGATTCAAGGAGTGATATTCATCTTGGCCGGGAATAATGGAGTCTAAAAGGATTTTCTTTGAAGCACTAGGAGTGACAAAAATCCATAAAACTCAAAATTCTGGTGCCCTTGTTTAGTTTGCTTGTCTCAGATTAGTGAGAAGTCTTTACAAAATAGTGATTATGAAAAATTCTCCTTAGTAGGACATGCCAACTACATACAACTCTTATTATTGGGTGACTTAATAAGGTTTACGGGAAAATTCAAAATAAAGGCTCAGAAGGCTTAATTCTCACCCAATAAAAATCACCAAATTGTATTACAATGCAAGCAAATCTTACACCAGCAACCTGTCAAAAGCCAAAGCACTCTCTAACATTCCAAAGCCGTTTCATGATCATCCGTGACCGTCAACACCTCCCTGTTACATTGAGGAGGGTTTCAGCACCAAGGACAGAGTTGGGGATATCTTTGGGCTGAGCATTTCTTGTTTCATTGTGAGATGTAATTTTCAACCCCACAGATCACAGATGCAGAAAAGCATCAATCTGCAGAGGTCCAATTCTCTAAACTTCTTAGGTCATCAGGCCCTTTCCACCAAATCTAAAGTCTGGGTCTCTGGGCCCCATCAAATGTGTATCTGCTTTGTGTTTCACCCCCAGCCATTCTCCATGCTCTGGTTTATAATGGGAATATTGGCAAGCCATTGACTAGGCCAGGGCAGGCAGACTTTGCAGTAATATGAATGAAAGATGTCAGTAGTGAAGCATCCCATTCCAGATATTTCTACACTGAGTCAACATCAGCTTTCGGAAGCATGACTGAGCTCCAAATGGCTTACAATCATAAGGGAATGACCAATTGGATAGCTATTATTTCATCTAATTGATGCTGTGCTTTTTGTGCAAAGGGAAACAGGAATGCAGAAGCATGCACATTTTACACCAGCCTGGTTCTTGCTTTCAATAGCTGCTGAAAAATATTAGCTCTTTCCCCTAGGAAGTCAGCTCCTGGGGAGAGGCTATATGTTGCAAGTGGAAAGCCATGTTAATTTTCAGTGAAGTTTACAAAAAACAGATATTTCTAGCTGAACTTAATCATTAATGCATTTACTCCCAATGGAAAGATGAGTGTTTATTTCCTAGAATCTCGAGTCCCGCTTCACCAATAAAATATGCAGCATAGCTACAAACAATAATCCAGATTTAAACAGTATTTTTCTGGACTTGTGCAAGGTCAATGTGTTCAGACCAGGATGAAATCAAACTTTCCCTCTGAGGACAGATTCCAGGTGACTCTGAGATCCAATCTGCTCTCAAACAGAGGAGACCTGCCTCTTCTCACCTTGTAGGTGCCAACGTAGGTCAGAGCTGCTCTACGTTTTTTATGGTTACTGTCCAAATATTTACAGAGATTTTATCACTTTCCCACAATTATCTTGGTAATAAATGTTTAAGTATTTTAACAGATGGTGAAAGCAGTTATTTGGTACCTTTCAAAGCAGCATTTCCCACTTTCTGCAATTTACAGGGAGTGTCAACATGATTGGGGGACCAGGCAGTTATGATTGTCCCAAGAGCACAAAGCTAACATGCAGCCACACCAGGACCCAGCTGCAGAGCACACACTTTTAATCACTGGACTCCACGGGAACTCTCAATGAACAAAAATAATAGCAATAGGCTTAGGGCATGGTGGGGTGACGGTGGTGGTGGTGGTGGTAGAAATAATCAGGGTGACCACAGCAACAACATCAGCCATTGGCTTTTGAGTTCTTACCATGAGCCAGATGCTGTATTGAGCATTTCTGTGTGTCCATCTCTTTATTTTTCAAATCATGTGAGATCAGTGCTGTTATTATCCCCATTTTACAAAAGAGGAGACTGGAAACTGAAGCCCAGAGTTCAGAGCTTTGCTTGGGACTGAGAAATTAGGTGGCTGAGTTGGACTTTCAACCTGAGTCAGACTTTACTGCTTGTGCTCTAACCACTATTCTAGCCTGCCTCCCCATGGAAATTGAGAATGGGGACATCAGTTCTGTTTGCATCATAAAAAGGCCAGACCCTGGACATGGTGGTATGTGAACCTTGGAATGGTGTAGAGAAGTCAGATTTCGGCAAGTGCTGAGGCCAGGAATAGCGTGAGTCTGAAGTGAGCATAGGATTCGTGGGTCCCCAGAAAAGGGAGGAAAACAGGAAAAAAAAAAAGATGGCCCCCACTTCTTGGGAGGCACCATGCTAGGTTCTGAACTTGGCTCTCTCAAACAACTTTCTGACATGTGAGCTGAAACCCTCTCACTACAGACGAAGAATCTGAAGCTCAGACAGGTTAAGTTACTTTTGCCTCATGAAGTATCCTGCAGTGAGGGAGAAACAAAGGCAGGCTTGTTCACAGATCTGTCTGATTCCAGAGTCTACTGTGCTGGGAATCAGAGCTCCAGAAAGGTGAGCGAGTGTTTGCGGTCCTCATGCCCACCTCTGCCCATGAACCTGCCTTCTGAATGTGCCGGATGCTTGCAGGGAGAAGGGTTTCCTTCTCTCCCATGATGACCCAGTCCTGCAGAGTTCCTCAGTGAAGAAGAGGGCACTTTGGAAACTTATGGGGCTATCATTGGTTGTTGCCAGTTTTGGGAGTGTGGTGACTGGCATTTAGTAGGCAGGGGTCAGGGATGCTACTTGCTCAGACTTTCACGTGAGTGAAAATACCATTGATACCTCCCCAAGCCTTGAACATCGTTCCGTTGTACGTTTTTTTTCCCCAGTGCTTTAATAAACACTGTAATTCTGGGAAGAAACAAGCCTACTCCGCTCTCTGTTTGTTTGGAACATTATCAGGAGTTGTTTACCTATTGCGAAAATCCTGCCACCAATAGCAGTGCTCACTGGGATGGTCTAGTCACCACACTAGTGAGGCTAAACCTCTACCTCTTATGTCCACAATGATACTTCAGCTGTTTGATTTATGTTTTCCAATGAAGTCATGCCTGGCCATTTATAGATTAAAATAAACATGATGTCATTGCAAATTACTCGCCTTCATATTTTAATTGGTGCACTATGTATTTTTGTATGTGATTAGCTGTGAATTTTGTTTTAGGAAAGGGGCGTTACAAAAGGAAAGGGTGTTAGGGCAGAAAGAGTTGACAGCCACATTTCAAACTTCCTGAGTTTTTCATTATACCATGCTTCAGTTTGTCTTCTTGTGGCTCCTATCCTTCCCTGTCTTCCCTTTGGGACCACACAGAAGACATCTTCCCGCTGCTCCCACTGAGCAGTCCTTCAGGAACTCGCCATCAGCAACCATGTCCCTGAAGCCCTCTCTCCCTTACCTCAATTCAGATCTCTGCTAAGAAGGCTCACCCTGCGCCTCTCCGAAAGGGGCCCCTGGACCCCGTGATTGCAATGGGAGCTGCCCACCCCAGCCCCGGACTCCTACAGTCATCAACGCTGCCTGCGATTGTGTCTGATCTTCCAGCTGCTTTGCTATCACGAGTCAGACATAGATGTGGCATCATTCCTTTCTACGGCAATAGCTGAGGATGCTGTATTTCAGATTTTTGGACTGAATTTTCTGGACTTTGAAACATCTTTATTTCTAAGTAAACTCAAAATTTCCCCAGTCTATGGTATGTGTCAGAGAGATGAAAAAATGGCTATTTCCCATTCTTTCTATTTCCATTGAAGGGATGGATACATTATCTCCACAGTATAACTAAGGGCTAGGGTTTAAGCCAACCCAGAATATTATCAGCTTCACAAGGATAACAGGGCTTTATAAGAGGAAGTCAGAACTGCCAATCCATGTTAAGTGTCTTTAGCAGGTAAGGCCGGGATTGTCTACCTGTTATAGCATGGCCAACATGTATCCATTTGCATAAAGCAACTGTGAGACTCTAGGTAGACAAAGGTAAGCTCATTGGGGGAGAATTCATAGGTATCCACTTTACCCAGCCCGCATGGGTGTGAATAATGTGAAAATGCTTCTTTTTACCAAAACACTTTACAGGTTTTGCAAAGCCCACTATGGAGTCTGCATTTGTTATCTATTGTTGCATAACAAATTACAAGAAATCTAGTGGCTTAGAACAGCACACATTTGTTCTCTCACCATTTCTGTGGGTCAGGAATCTTGGCACAGCTTAGCTGGGCCCTCTGCTTCCAAGTCTCTCACAAGGCTGCAACCAAAGTGCTGAACAGGACTGGTGTTTGCTTCATAAACTTGACTGGGAAAACATTCACTTTCAAGTCACTCAGGTTGTGGGCAGAATTCAGTTCCTTGAGGACTGTTGGATTGAGAGCCTCCCTCCTGTGCTAGATGTGTGCCCTCCATATGGGTCTCTCCCAAGGGGAGCTTACAACATGGCAGCTGGCTTCATCAAAGCAACTAGGAAGAGAATTTATTAGCAAGATGGAAGTTATAATCTTCTATACCATAATCATGGAAGTGACATTCCATTACCTTTGCCATATTCTCTTGATTATAAGCAAGTCCTGCCCAGGACTCAATGGGATGGGGATAGACAAGTGCATGAAAACCAGTAGACTCTGGTTACTGGGGCCTTCTTAGAATCTGCCATCACCAGGCCCAAGATGGAGCTCTGCTGCCTCATGACAATGCTTGTGGGTAGAACTTTGCACAATATCTCCCACCAAAAGGGAAGCTTTGGAACAGACTTTGTGAATGGGTGCTTTTGGAAGTATTTCTAAGTTGATTTGGGCCATAAACCTCATGGAACTGAGCATGATGCCATTTCCTTAACTCAACAGATTAACCAGCAAACTGGATTGCACCTTGCAGGGTGAGCTTTAAGTAACAAGACTTACTTAGCCCAATTGTTCTTGGGAGGAGGCCTACCCAGTCTCCTCTCCTCCCTTGTCTTTGCCATTGTCTTTCTACTCAATGCTTTCTTGAATTTCTCATCTCAAGTTTTTCTATATTAAGTTGGTATCTGTGTGTGTGTGTGTGAAATATTCATCTTTATTTACACATGCTTGGTAACCAGTATGCAGTCATGTTCGCACCAGCCTTGGATATAAAAATCCTTGTTTTCAGTTGATTATATCTTGCAAGTATTTGCAGCCCTGGGTACCTAGAAATTATAATGCATCTTTGGTCACTAGATGAACGTCAAGGCAGAGAAACTAAAGTAGAAGGGGTGAACAATGGGAACCCCAGCCCTTAAATCAGCCAAGATGAAGGGAGATGGAGTGAAGCATGACAATTTGGGATTGGAGGTGGGAGGATGTGGGAGCATCCAAGTAGCCAGCCTTTGGCCTCCTTGAGATTGCATGAAATGACAAGCCATAGCCAAAGATACCATGTTCTTTCCTGCAGGGAAAGATTCAGAAGTAGGCCAAGCATGATAGGTTAGTTCCTAATTCAATATAGCAGGCAGGACCAGGTAGAGAGGGCAGATCTCCTCAGAACAGTGATGAAGTCGGAGCTGGCAGAGCACAGGTCTAAAGAATCACAAAGGCCTAGGATGCCCTTTCGAATCTTGGCTCCTGTAGCCTGACCACGTAACAAGTGACATTCATCTCTTTGAAACTGCAAAGGTAAAAGGTTTAAGAATGAGATGCTCTGACCACAGAGATGGAGTAAAGTCAGAGCCATTAAATTTTAGAACTGGAAGGGACTTTTAAAGAGCCTCTAATTCTAACACCTTCATTTGGCAGATGGGGAGACTCAGATCCTGAGAGGCTATGCACAAGGCCACACAGATGTAGGCATTCCACGCCCTTTTCACCCTTTTATTTGCTTCCCTTAAATAAGCCTCTCAAAGTGCTCCCCACATGCAAGGTTCACCACCTTGGAATGGGAAACTAGTTTTTTCTTTTCCATTGGTATTGGGAATGAGTTTCTAGTCACCTCTCCTAGGTGTCATAAATTGTGAAACTATTACATAATAGATTCCAGTGCCCCTCTCTGGGGGAGATTTATACTTACCTGTCCCATTTAACTCAGGTAATCCATATAACTTGGTTTGGCTGATGCAATGTGAGTAGAAGTGAATTGTGTCATCTAAGAGCCAGCCTGAAGTTTGCCGTGTCTTCTTCTCTTCTGCCATGAGACTGGCATTTTTCCAGGCAGAGGCCTGGATCCCAGAGAGAGAGGACGATGTGGGGCAGAACCCTAGCTAGCTGGTGCCGGGCATGCGTGTGAGCCCCCTTTGGTATTCTTATTTGTTTTTCAGGCAGTCACCACAGCATGAGTTGGCCCATCATGTCTCATTCCATATGGTGGTGGCAATGAGTAGACCTACCTTTCCTCGGCTCAAGGGACACCTCCAGGTTGCCTCCTCTTCTTGGTGCCCATCTCTGTGAATGACAGTCCCTCACTCCAGGAGCCCAGGGTCATCTTTCCCCCCACACCCCCTGCCCCCATTCCAAGTCATCAAAGCTACATTTCCACTTTCTAAACATCACACTCCCCTTGCCCATTGCTCTGACCTTGTGGATGCCACTCATTGCTGCCACAGGTGCTTTGCTGTTCGCTTTGCCTCCAGCCTTGTCCATCCCCCTCTAATCCAGTCTCCATAAGCAGCTGTGTAGCAGGTTGGCATTGTTTTTGAATTTTGAAAATAGATTTTGGCTTATGTTTGTAAACCAGTCTGTTCCCCTTTGATTGTATTAAATTCAGAGGTTTCACTTTTACTTGACTAAATTATGATTAAGGTTTTGATTAGGCCACATCGGTAGGACATTGAGTCCCTGCCCCCCTTGAGGATGGGGGCACAGAGAAGACCACATGGCAGTGTAGAGAGAGTTGGAAATTTTGATCCTGGAGCCCAGGTAGGAAACACACAGAGAAGCAGATATGTGGGGAAAAGAGAGAAGGTGTCATTAGACACAGCAGAGGCCCAGGGAAGAGAGACCAGCCATTTGCCTGACAGTTTACAACTGGCTTTGTGGAGAGAGCAGAGCAGCTGAGCCCAGAGAGAAATGAGCCCCAGGGAGAGAGACAAGCCTTACACTAATCTACATCTGAAAACAGAAGGAGCTGGGATCACAGAACTTTAGGAGGAAGAGGAAGCCTGAATCTTCACAGAGACAGGCAGCCATCTTGCTCCAACATGTGGCAACAGACTTTGGTGAGGGAAGTAACTTACTTCTTCTGGCCTTGAGACTGTAAGCTTCCACCCCAAATAAATACCCTTTATAAAACCCAACAGATTTCTGGTACTTTGCATCAGCACCCCTTGAGCTGACTAATACAAACTTCTCATGCAGCTTGGAATGGTGGCAGGGGTTGTGGGAACCTGGTTCCACCCAAATTCCTCAAGTAGGAGAACCATGAGGTATGGTTGCCATCTTCAAACCCTGCATAATCCTGGCCTTTGTGTGGTATTGATTGTGGGAATCTACATGGACAAGGCTGCCAGAGAAAAAGACATTGTCAGAAGATAGATTGATAGCCAGACAGATGGATGTAACCACAGGGAGATATGCCTTTCTTAGAGGGAGCACAATAAGGCATTATGTTCTTCTATGACACATGTTCTTGATTTATTAACAGTCAACATGCTAGTTAGGTGTGAGCTCCATAATTTCTAAGCACCAGGTCTGAATAAATATGAAGTCCTACCAAAGATTTGATTGCATTAACCCAACCTGTAAAACTTTTCAAATCGATTTGTATTCTCAAATATGATGGATAAATCATTTAAAATGGGGTACCAAAAAGAGAGGCTAATAAACTTAAAATCACTTTGTCAGCATATAAAAGAGAATTTCTCGAGAAACAAGAGAGTTTATTTATCCTGTGATAACACAGTTTCTCTCCACTTATAAAAACACATAAGCTGCATAACAAGCAGATTAGGTGCAGAACCACCAAGGGGATGGACACACTAAAGCAATCAGCCCCTGTGCTTTCCTCCCGGAGAAGCAGGTTACACACAGAATGCAAGGCCAGCCCCGGGGCTAAGGAGGATGCTTTGTCCATAACAATATATCTGTAGTTTGGCTGATTTCAAAGAGCATGAAGGAAGGGGTGACATGGGTATGATTCTTTCACCAGAACCAGGGATGCTGCCACTCCGTCTGGACGTGCATGCTATGTCATTCCTTTGGAGAAACAGCCCATTGTCCCTTAGGGAGCCATTCCTGTCCCACTCTAGCCATCTGGCTTTAGTAAGGGCTGCTCAGCCTAGGATCTGTCCCACCACCCAGCCTCAGGAGTAGCCTCAGGGTCCAGGCAGACCAATCATAGCAGGCACTAGACACAAGTCAAGCCTGAGTTGTTTCCTGGGATATTGAAGAATGGGAGCAGACACCCTTCTTCTCAAGTTGTAAAGCTCTAATGATTAGCCAGTTCAGAGAATAAAGCCAACATGCAGAGAGGAGCTGAAGTTAAGAGAGAGCCAGAGGGGGAGGAGGTCAAGCTCCAGATGGTGTTTTGAGTCCTTGAAACACCCACACTTCCCTGGCCTTGCCTTCTTGGCTATTCAGTATATCCAGGGCTGTGAGCTTCCCTAGCATCCTTTTAACAAGTGCCATTTTTCCTAAGCCACTTTGATCTAGGTTTTAGTTATTTGCAACCGGATGAGTTCCCTTCTTCTATACACAGTTATTGAATGTTTTGGATGAATGAGGCCCAAAAATGTGCCCTAATGAACCACCTGCTGCATGGGGAGACAGAGTCAGGAATATAGATTTTTTCATGGGCCATGACAGGTGTAAAAATGTGATAACCCAATCTGAGTTGTATATGGTGAGTTTTGCTAAAATGATTTGTTTTAAATATCTTCCTTGTGTCCTACAGTATGATTTAGCATTTTACCTTAAAAAAATATAGAAAATGTTAAAAAAAAGTTTTGTTAGTCAAATAAGTATGGAAAACTCCAATTTAAACAAAGGTAAGAGTTTTCTGCAACAGAACTTCTCAGAAACTATAATGCTAATGCACTTTGGAGTATCAAAGAGAGAAATAGAATATGGAAGGAATTTCCAAAGTTCTTTAATCAATGAATGAGTTTTTCTTGGAATATATGGTTACATTTCAGAGAAATGGTGTTCCATGGAACATAATTTAGAAACTTCCACACTATATCATTGCAAACTTCTCAAATGATTTAGGTTAAGATCTTAGCAGGGATGAGAATGGGTGAAGCTCTGGATTGACTGAATCTGGACTAACTGAATCCCGAGGTATGTTTCTCTCTTTACCACCATTGTAGGATGGGTACCAGAACAAATCTTCCTACTTGTTGAGGTCAAGGAGCATGCCAACTCTTCAAAAGGAGTGCTTACATCACATTAGGAAATGCTGTTTTTATTTTCTGTAAGGTGGCATTACAAAATGAGCAATGGGTGCCATCTATGTAGATGTCAGATCCATGAACCAGAGGTGTAGGTGGCACTCATTCTGTTAGCTTTCTTTTAGCCTTAAAAAAACTATCCGTAGAAATTTGCATTTTGATTTTTCCCTTTTCATCATAAATTGAGACCAAATGCCAGGGGTAGGCAGAGAAACTTGCCAGTTGCTTCAGACTTAGCTCTGATGACTTGGTGGACACTTGAGAATTGAGATTTGGACAGTAGAGGAATTTCATTACCCTGAACCTGGTACCATGGGGCATGGCATCAGAAATAGTCCCCACTTTTACTGAAGTGAGTGTCCAAGATTTCCATTTATATTCTGATTCTTTGTCTGAGATTAGCGTATTTTGACGCTTTTGCTATTTATTGATTTGGCCAATGTGAATCACCATTCTGCAAACGGGGCTGCATTAGTGCAATAAAAGCTCATTATGAGGATAATAGACATGGAGTAAAAAGGAATCAAATGTGGTGAGTGTAAAAGGTTTTTCCCTAGACAGCTGAAAGTAAATTGAAAACAAATTCAATTAAACTAACATTCAACCTTTTTATTCCTTCAGGGGTGTGATTCCTCCAAAGGAGGTGCCCAAAGCTAATACATTGCTTTGCAAGGCCACCCCTTCGGCAACAGACAGATCTGGGGAGATCAAAGCAGAACTTGTGCTGATGAGCGACTGTGTTAGGAAGTTGCTATTTTAAGCCCCGTGATCCTACCTCTCCCAGATATCTCTGCATCTGTTTATTCCTTTCTGCTTTCTTTTGGCTAGAACTCATGGAGATCCCCTTGAGGTGAGGCAAACTTCCCATCATCTAGTAACTTTCTGGCATCTCGACCGTATGTCCCAACTGAAGTCTTGGCCTGTCTCCATCCTATACCCACACCCACGTTGACTCCTGCTGCTGCTTTCATCTGCCCCAGTACATTCACAAACTACCTCTATCCATACAGATTTTCAAGACAGAACCTGGGAACTTTTCACATTTTCCTCCTTTTTTTATTCTTTTTTTCTGCTCTACATTATTGGTTGTGTTATTACATTAATACTTCCTTATTTAACAAGGCAAACAATGCAGTGGTGGATTTTAAAAGGTAGTGATCCTCTTCCCTTTGTCCCTATAATCAAATCCCCTTCACGCTGCCCTGCCAGGGGTAACTAACCTTGGTAGTTTGGGGTACATCCTGCCACTCCTGTCTAGGACTTGACCTTGACACTTCCTTTTCCATCACTCTCCCATATCCAACATAGCACAAAGTTCTTTTGATTCTACCTTCAAAATATTTTTCGAATCCGTCTATTTCTTTCCTTCATTGCTATGGATAGCTGCAGTCATTGTCAACCCTTATGAAGCTCCAGCTGACTGGCCTCCCCACCTTGTGCCTTCTCATCTCCACAGACCAGAGCCTACATAGCAGCCAGAGAAGTTCTCACAACTTAAAAGGTCAAACCAAGCTCTTTGACTTACCTGACAAGGTCCTGAATGATGAGGAGCCTACCCACATTGCTACCTGATGGCAGACTGACTCGCCCAGCTCTGCCGCTTCAAGCCTTTACCTGTGACCCCTGAAGGCTCTCCGGGTCCCACCCCACCCCATGCTCCCTCATTCTTTGTCATTTGCCTTCCTACTGGTCTAATCACCTCTTTGGTGTTTCTTCTCCTTCTTCTCTGACTTCATGTCCTCACACAGCCTGTGCTTTCTCTTTTTCCCTCCTTCATGCTCATCACATTTGTAGTTATATAATTATCGATGTTTGTTTGTTCAATGTCTGTCTTACACAGGGGTTGGATAACTGTGACCAATGGGCCAAATTTGACCCATGACCCATTTTTAAAAGGACCTTGAGGTCGGTATGATTTCTACATTTTTAAGGGTTTTTTAAAAAAGAAGAAAAGTATGTTTGTTGCTGCAAAGCCTCAAATATTTACTCTTTTTTTATAGAAAAAGTTTGCTGATCCCTGACCTTACCCACTACCGCTCCATGAGAGCCAGGATCTCATCTGTTGTATTCACTGCTGTAGCTGAAAACTCTCTCAAGGTATCTGGCACACAGTAGGCTCCCAATAAATATATGGTGGTGAAATAAATTATTGAATCAATGAATGGTTGATTCTCAATGACTGTTGATTGAGATAGGAAAAACCAACCCCTTAATAATTGCCAGAGGGAACTCTGCAGCAGTAGATACAGTTTTGATCTCTTGATAATTCTGTCATTTAGTAATTACTCATCGAGAACCAGTAATGTTTCAGGCACCTGGGGGAACCATGTGCAAGGAAACCAGGAGACTGACTGAGCTTTGACTTTGAGAAACTCTCTGTCTCAGAGGGAATCGATACAAAGCAGGATGAAACATTTATATAGTGGTGAGAGATTTGGACAGTGCGTTACAAAAGGTTCACCTCCTCCTTTGTGGTGGGGAGAAGGAAGAAAGGAAAGAGAATGCGCTCTCTAATTTTATACTAAAAACACAGAGAAACCCTTCGCAGAGAAACAGACAAGACTCTCTTCCAACTGGGCTGATGGTTGCTTTGCCTCGGGCCCAAACATGACAGTGTCTTGTGAGTCCAGCCTTGGGTTCGTGGCCCTAAAGGTCCAGGCAGTAAAAGACAAAACAAAACGTTTAACATCCTCAATCTCAGCAGACATGAGAAACTTTGTTGTCCTGTGGAACCCATGGAAACTCTCCAGGAAACAGCTGGAGGCTGCAGTCAACAGTAGGCAAAGCTCAGCTCTGGCCAGCAACCAGCCACCATGGCTGACTGCAAAGCTTGTCATGAATGCTGTCATTTGTAATTCTGTTTCAACTTTTTTTTCTTTTTTTCTGGGTTGCTGCAGTTTTCATGCCTATTTTCAGAAGCAGGTTTGAATATGAGACACACAATCTGCCAGTTGACCTAGCTTCTTATAAATTCAGTGATTTGTTTCTAAATTTCTCCTGGTGAATCTCAAGGAATCAAGATTAAGGGTAGCATTCAGCTCTATAGGAGATCTTTGTTCTCCCCATGTTTGGCTAAATTAGAATCAGTTTGTTTTGGACTTAATTCTAAGTCTTTTTATTGGAACTTACTAGGAACTTTCATTTCCTAATAGTATTTAAGTTTTCTTTTTATGGTAGCTCCTAGAGAAGTGACCTCTGGCTCTAAGTTTATAGTAGCTTGTGGTACTGCTAGAAATGCTCTCTTCCCTTTGCACCCCTCTCTAGGCTTTCCTTCCTCACAAGAGGTTAGAGATGCCTGTTTTGAGATTCACAGAACCAAAGTAGATATAACCCTATGTGCTGGTTCTCCTGAAGGCTATGAAAATCCTCAGGGTATATGGTCATGGCAGATGGATTTGGAGTTCTGTGCCATGTCAGAGGGCCCTACTTTGGAATTTGTGCTCCTGAGTGTGATGGAGCTGGACTCAGGTGTGATCTTCCTATACATGCCTCTTCTGTTACTTTCACTGAACTTGTGGTTGGTGCTAGGGATGGTGCATACTCAGGGGACTTGAATCTCTGGACTCCCCATGTGCCAGCTGGGCCCTGAGCCTCAGGAAAGTTGTGACTCCTGCACTCTTGTTCATTGGACTTACCCAGGTCAGCTAACAGGGAGGTGAAGGTGGTCAGCCACCACACCAGGGAATCAAGAATGATGACAACTGCAAGCAGAGGAATTGCATCCGTCATCCATGTGGAATCTAAGCCCCCTCCTGATCTAGAGGTGAAGGGGACATCACCATCCCAGGATCCACAGAATGGAGGAATAAAATATAGATTAGGGTGGGCTTACTGATATTCTACTACTATAAAGCTATTGTGACTAGTAATATAAAAAATTGTAGCATTGAGGTGGAAAAAGCAGCCACAGTAGTTGCTGAGGGCAGGGAGAGGGAAGAAGCGGTATGATGTGGGGGCATTTTGGGGACTTTGAGTTGTCCTAAATGATATTGCAGGATCAGGTGCTAGACTTTATATATCCTGCCATAACCTACTGAATGTCCTGGGGGAGAGTGTGAACTATAGGGTAAACTATTACCTATATGGTGCATCAGTGCTCCAAAATGTGTTCACCGAGTGCAATGAGTGTGCCACAATGATGGAGGAAGTTGTTGGTGTGGGAGGAGCAGGGTGGCGGGTATATGGGAACCTCTTATATTTTTTAATGTAACATTTTTGTGTGACGTATATATCTTTAAAAAAATACCATTTACAAAAATGAGGGATTGGTGAGTGGGGTATATGGGAACCTCTTATGCTTTTTATGTTTTTTAATGTAACATTCTGTGTGATCTATTAACTTTAATTAAAAAAAACCACAACAAAAAACCAAACAAACAAAAAAACAAATGCCCAAATTTGTAGAATATTTAAAATAATTATATTGCTTATGCATAATGAATCTCAAATTTACCTATTCACAAAATGATGCAGAATTTACATTTTAATATGAATGTGCAACATAATGGTCCTGTGGTTTGGTAGTGAGGGTCTAGCCTGGGTACTTGTTTAGAGTTCTAGAAAGTGATCATCTTTCAACCTCGTCAGTGTAATCCTGCACCTGTGTGTAGATCTTCATTGGGAGGGGCCATGAGCATTGTATATGTGAGATCTTTTGAAAAATTGCCTAGGCAAATATCCCCTGGTTCTTCTCTGTAGCCAAAAGCGTTTGTCTGCCCTATTGTCCTCCAGCACAGAGTCCTGCTTATTTCCCATGGAACATGTTTTCTAGTACATAATTATTTTATTTAATGTACTGTTTGCATTCTATCTGTCCCTCTCCCCATTAGAATGTAAACTCCGTGAAGGCAGGGTGCATGTGAATGCTGTTCACCCAGGTATCCTTGGTGCCCGGTCCCAGAAGACCCTGTGACCCCGTGACAGTGCCATTATCAAGCACCTGTCTAGTGGGGGAGGATGCCTGGGAGCCATCCCATTACCCAAGGGCATGTGTTGGCAAGATGGTGCACCACTCCTGCCATGTTGGATGGTGGGTCAAGACCAAAGCCAACCATATGCTCTACAGTGGAATGTGTATGCTTTCCCTCAGCAGTCCCCTCACTCAACTCCACTTGGCTACCTGGCCCATGGTTGAGCTCAGCTTCTTCAGTTTCAAAACTTTGAATGCGAAGAACTATTTAAAACTTTTATCGCCTCATCATCTTTTTCTGCTATGCCCTACCTCTTTCAAGTCTTCTCATTTACTGCTTGTGACTGCATCTTTAATTCTCTTTGGGTTCTTCCCTCTAACCTTTTCCTAGAACCACTCTTCTTTTACTCTGCCCATCACCAATCCTTGATCTCTCAAGGTGAGTTCCATTTTCATTGTTAGGAGAGCTAGTTTTCTGGGACTACATATTGTCAACAACTTCTCCATCCTTTTCTTTGGTTTTTCAATATCAATTAAAGATTTAAATCAGGCATAGAGATTAGAAATATGAATTCTGGAGCCAAACAGCCTGAGTTTGAATCCCAGGTCCACCATTAACTAGTTGTGACTACTTTGGTGAGTGGCTTAACCTTTCTGTACCTCAGTTTCCTCAGCCATAAAGTAAGGGTGGTAATAATTCCCTCATAGAGTTGTTCTGAGAATTAAATAGATTGACATGTTCAAGCACATATAACAATAACTGGTATGCGGTCGGTGCCCAGGAATTTTCAGTTTCTATGTCTTTCACACATTTGGCTAAGAGTTTCCCTACGAGTTCTCTTAGTGGATGCTGGGGGCCTTCTCTTGGGTGAGTGTGAGGCTGACTGTACATAACTGCTTGTTCTATCATTATTTGTGTAAGATGAGGACATGCCTGAGCTGGGCTCCACCTGGAAGAAGCAGAGTTCTCAGCAGTGACCCTTGAGGTTGGCTCACAGGGTGATCCCCAGGCCACAACATCAATGTGTCTCTTCCTGTGGGCCCTGTCATCTGGCATGTGGCTGAGGCCATGGGGAGATGAAAGAGGCAGAGGGCACCTAGAGTCTGTGGTGGTCTAGGACTCCAGCCACGGCCAGGGAACAACACACTATGATGGACCAGCAAGCCAGGAACGGGGCAAACCAACAAGGACCATTGTGATTAGTATATCAGCCCTGCTTCCTGCTGAATCATCCAGTGTCTGCTTCTGGAGTTGCAAAGGCAGGTGTTGTCCTGAGGGACAGGCCAGAGTCACGCCACATCCAACAGTATGGCAGTGGGATTCAAGTGTGGCCCTCCAGTCTTCATGCTTCTTGGATATCACGCCATCCCCCTGCAGCTTTACCACCCAGGGTAGCTGTATGTCTGTGGGCAGCTTCACTAAAGCAGTTCTCCTGAGAAGCCAGCAGATGGCGCAGTTTCTCCTGTGTTCCAGTCAGTGGTTCTCCACTGGCTAAATGTTTTCACTGCTGAGAATCAGGGATAATAAACACCAGTAACACTTGGAATATTAAGTATAGCAGGCAAAATACATTGGAGACTTCAACTTGGGAGGGTTTTAAAAAAATTTTTTTCCAGACACAAGATGAAATATGCATTAGAATTTACAAAACTCTTTTTCATTATCTCAAAAAAAAAAAAAAAAAAAAAAAGAGCCAAAAGATTAAAAGAGATTTTAACCCCCTTTTGG
The DNA here is from genome assembly GCF_030445035.2 of Dasypus novemcinctus. Taxonomy (NCBI): domain Eukaryota; kingdom Metazoa; phylum Chordata; class Mammalia; order Cingulata; family Dasypodidae; genus Dasypus; species Dasypus novemcinctus. The sequence continues at coordinate 20,618,519 of NC_080698.1, forward strand.
AAAATAGGTAGACTGTAGCTGAGTCCTTCATTTGCATTTGACTTTAGACTTTAAATTGGATCATTCAACCCTAGATTATGTGAAAATATTATTATTACTGTAATGATATTGATAATGAGAATAACAGATATAATAGTTTCTATTTATTAAATGCCACTCTGGACTAAGCATTTACATGTATTGTCTTGTTTAATTCACATAACAAAAAGGCAGGAATTACACAGTGATTGTGCTGATAAATCTTGAAAATATATCTGTAGCCTGATGCTTACAGTATACAGGAGCAACACCCATACCCAGAAAAGAACAAGAATGATCTCACAGCAAAATTCATCCTCTTAGGCTTGTGGGAAGATGGTGGAGTATAAATCAAGTCCCTCCACCAGAATAACTATTAAACAGGCTGGGACTGTTTGAATCAACTATTTTGAAACTCCAGAGTCAGTAAAATACTATATAGCATCCAGGGAAGAGTGGAAGAAAGAGGCTGCTAAATGATGGTAATTGCCAGTAAATTGCTCTCTGGGTGCAGTGGTTACTAGCTCCCAGCCAAAAAAGGACATAAAAAATTCCCAATATTCAGGATGGGAATGGGCTGACCGCTGCTCACAGCTTTTGATTAGCCATATCAGATGGCTGGGGGCCTGGCTCTGAGAGTAGCCATTGTTCCAACATGCCCTAGAAAGAAGCGGCAGAGAAGACTTAAGGAGAGTTCACTTCCTCAGAGCTGCAGAGGATAGTTAAAGGGCTGCATTCGCTGGGCAGGTCAGGAAAGCATAGCTTTGGGAAGCTGTGAAAGAAATATCTGCTGCCCTTCCTGGCCCCTCCCACATCCCTTCCCCTGGGCAGTTTGGAGCTGGCCAGTGCTTTGTGCATTCGTGGGCTTGTTCCAGCCAAGAAAGACTGACTTGGGAAACTCCTTCCCAGCATGCCTCCCTCTAGAGTTTGCTTTCCAGGTGAAATCAGCTTGAGACAATGAAAACAGTGTAACAAATAATTGAGGTGGATGGCCTGGGGCAAAGGCTTACCTGTTTTTAACTCTGACAGTAGAACACTTGGGAGAGGGAAGTGGTCTGTCTCTTGGGAAGTAAAGGGGGCGTTCAAACTCCTGCAAACAGGGGAACTCCTAAGACCACACTACCAAGCACAAGCTCAGGACAAGAAGCAGCCTCACAAGAGACCCCGGGGGGGGGACCCTGTCCTTAGCATTCATTTTCAGCAAATCTTGGTAGGAGGGCTGACACTGAAGAAAATCTGTCATATCATCAGATGGTTACAAACTCAAGAAACAGATATCTAAGGGAATAAATCCCAGAGTTAACATTTTAAAATATTAAAATGTACAGTGTGCAAAAAAAGATTACAAGACAAATAAATAGGAAATGAAGGCCCATCCAAAGGAAGAGGATAAAAATCCAGGAAACGTCAGTGGCAGACTATGGACATACAGAAAAATATGCCCTATCATATTTCAGATGGTCAAATACAAAGGACAAGGAAAGAGTTCTGAAAACTGCAAGAGAAAACAGGGTTGTATTTAAAAGGGAATCATAATTAGATTAAGTGCCGATTTCTCATCAAAAACCGTGGAGACAAGAAGACAGTGGGTTGAAATACTTAAAGCACTGAAGAATTTTAGATCTGAGAGATATTTTCAAAAATTAAGAAGAAATCCCCAGATAAACAAAAGCTGAGGAAGTCCATTACCACTGGACCTGCCCTATAAGCAATGCTAAAGGGAGTTCTTCAGACTGAAAGGAAAGGAAAAGATAGAAAGCAGCATGAAAAAATGAAGCCCTTGAGTAAGGATAACTGTTTGGGTAATTATAAATGTCAATATTATTGTATTGTTTGGTATTTAATGCCATTTCTTCTAAGAGATGCTAAAATGCAAATGCATAAAAGTAATTTTAAAATCTATGGTTTTGGACATACAATATACAAAAATATAAGTTGTAAAAAGTACAAAAAAAGGTAGGGATAAAGGGGTATAAGAATAGTGTGTGTGTATGATATTGAAGTCAAGTTGGTATCAAATCAAATATGACTGTTACATATTTAGGATGTTAAATTTTAACCCCATAGTAAACCACAGAGAAAATACAAATACAAAGGACAAATATTGTATGATCTCACTGATATGAAATAATTAGAATAAGAGAATGCATAGAGTCAGAATCTAGAATATAAATAACTAGGGGCCAGGATGAAGGTAGGGGAGAGGGAGTTAATGCTTAAGATGTGCAGTTTTTATTAGGGATGATGGAAAAGTTTTGGTAATGGATGATGGTGATGTTAGCATAACCTTGTGAACATAATTAACAGTAATGACATATATTTGAATATGATGAAAGGGGAACATTTTGGTTGTATATATGTTATTAGAATAAACGTTTAAAAGAATCTTGTGGAACTGCACAACACAGTGAGTTAATAATACAATTACAAAAGTGTGCTTCCATCAACTGTACCAAATACAAGGCATTCATAATAGATGGATATATGGGAATCATGTATTTCATGAATGATTGTTCTCTTAATATAAACTCTCAACTTCTCAATAAAAAAATTAAAAAATAAATTATCGTCTCAAATAAAAAGATGTCAATTTGCCCCTTTTGCTTAGATAGAAATTCTGTTACTATTTCCCCTCTCCGGGTTAGCAGTTAGAGATAAGATATGACATCAGGAAGATTACATATTAAATCAATAGTCACAACAACAGCTATCATTTATTGATCCCTTACTCTGTGCCAGGTGTTATCTAAGCAAATCTTTACAACCTCCCAACAAAATTATGAGATAGGAACCCCAGTTCACCTATGAGGGACTTAGTCATGCTTTTAGAGTCACACAATCAGCATGTGCAATTAACTCCAGAACCTGTACTCTTAATATCAGCCACTTTGTCCATCACTGTCATGGCTCAATGGCCTGAGTAAGTTGACCTCCATTTATTCTTTCACTTTTTGGTAGCAGCTTCATCATCCAGAGCTTTTGCTTATGAGTATATTCTCTGCATGTATTCTCTGCCTCTAGGATTTTTTAAGGTGTATTTTGCCTCTTAGCAGGCAGCAATCTTCATATTTGCAACAGTTACCAAGCCTTGAATCAAAACTGTAGTCCCAGTTAGTTAGCCTGATGGGTGTTTGGGACACACTCAGTATCCCAGGATAACTCCCTGTTTCTAAATTGTTGGTGGGACTTTACTGTCTGGCAGAACAAACCGGCATGCGATATGTTATCCTCAGCAGAGTTATTTTATATCTTTTTTGAGTGTGTCTTTTTCTTTTTCTTGGAAGCAAAGGGTACTTTGCCTCCTACCTTAGCAGTTATTTCAGTTAGCACTGAGCTGGAATTTAGCATTCCCGCAGTCTTAACAGGGCTCTCTCTCTTTTTCTCACTCCCTCTCCTCTCTGTTGCTGTCTCTCTCTACCTCACTTCCCTTCACCTCTTGTGCACTTCATTTTCAGGCATTCTTGGGTACCCCGTTTGGGTCAGAAGAGACTGGTTTGCAATCCACAGCATTCTCTGCCTCCATCACCACATTGCTTTCTTCCCTCTATGCCCAAATGTCCTCTTTTTACAAGGACATCAATCCTATTGGATTAAGGGCCCATCCTACTCCAACAGCATCCCTGTTCATAAAAGTCTCAATTCCTAAAGCTCAAATTGACCATTTCCTTTCTCTCTTCTGCCAGAGAAGAAAGATGTCCCATCTCAGGGGCTGCCCTCCCAGTGGGGAGCCACCATCAGTCCAACGCAGAGTATGTCCTGGAGCTAAGGGAGGCCTGAGGAAATAGGAAATAAATGAAGCCTGCATTCTGCTTAGTGTGGCCAAAGAAACATGCCCCAGAGTGTTCCAAATAATTGTTTTGGATGCCACATGCACATGTGTGTGAGCCTACTCCCACTCTGCAGCCCCCAGGGAGCAAAATGGTTCCCTGGTCAAGTAAGCCTTGGGAGCATTGGGCTAAACTCCTTTCTCTTAGAGCCTTTAATTATATGAAGGGGCTATGGGTTGGAGTGTTTCCCACATATTTGTAGGTCAAGGGATCTTTTCTGGCTGACTATTTCCTGGAGCTGACAGTCTATGGAACACACTTGTGGGAACTAAGACTTGAGATGTGGTCGTAGGTGCCAGTTCCTGTCCACAGGCAGAAAAATCCCTGCCTCCTTGCTGAAAGGGCACATTCAGACCTTGAAGAGGGAGGCAAATGAAGGAGGAATGTTTTGTGTATCATTCCAGTTCGAACTAGGAATTTCCAGGCAAGACAAGGCCCCTGCATAGTGCAGCCCATTGCTTTTTCTCTGGTGCACTTCTTGATATAGGGTCTCAGCTCCCAAGCTCCATATATTTCCTGGGGGGGTTCTCTGAGATGCTGACAAGTTCTCACTGAGAAATGTTACTTGTCCTTGTGGAAGCTGTTGGAGCCTGCTATGTCTTCTGGGCATTTCTCATTTTAAGCTGCTGAGCCTCTGGTCTCTCCCATCAGGCTCCATAGACTCTATTCTAGGTGCAACTCTTCTAGGAAGACAGGTGCCTGCTCTTGCTGTGGTTTGCAAGATTTCCCTCAAAGCTGGGAAATCTTCGGGTTGCCAGTGCAGCACTGCCAGTGCTGTGGCATGGTGTTCCTCACAGGGAGAGGCAGGGCTGACCTGCAGGATGTGGCCAGGCTTGCTGCCCTTTGTACCCTTTCTTACACCTGTCTGTCTTCAAGCCATCTCGAGCCTCAAGGACTAGACCTTTCTTCCCTTTCTGCAAATCATTCATGAAAAAAAAACTCAGTCCTGATGAAGGTTCAAAGGCAGCAAGCAGGTTTGAGGTCTTTCTAGAAGCAGTATTATTGGGGGTAAGGAATGGGGGTCTCCAGCGTCTTGGTCCACCATTCTGGGATAATGAATGCTATCATCCCATGGAAGCTGTTAACCTGACCTTTCCTACATCTGTCCTGATATAGAAAGTCTAAGATTCTGCCTTTGTACATCCTGCAGCAGAGTGAACACAGAGGGAACCTTACACTGATGTGGAACTCACCAAGGCTACCCAGATACAAAGCCACCACCACGGAGCCTGCTGCCTGGAGTGTTGTTGACTTGGTGTGTCTCCATGCCAAGTGCCTTGGAACGCTTGACTCATGTACAAGTTTCCTGAATAGACTGAGGACTCATAGCATGTCTTGGGTCAGGATTGCAGAAAATGAGCAGAGATTGACGTTTCTCAAAGACTAGCCCAGATGTGACAGCAAAAAGCAATACAGGATCATGAACCTGATGTTTTGCTGGAGGAAAGCAATGCACCGAAAGATATTATTGGAACAATTGTCAAAATTGGAATATGGACTGTAGTATATCAAGGTTTAATTTCCTGAACTTGGTACTGTACTGTGTTTATATAAGAGAATATCTTTTTCTAAGGAAGTACACTCTGAAATTTGAAGGGGTTAAGGATCACAAGATATGCAACTTCCTGTCACATGGTCACAAAATTAAATATTAATATGTGCATGTGTGAGAGAGAAATGTTAAAAATTGGTGGATCTGGGTGAAAAGTATTTAAGAGTTTTCTGTGTTTTGTTGCAATTTTACTATAAGTTCTAAATTAACTCAAAATGAGGAAGTTATTTGGAGACAGGATTCACCTATGAGATATAAAACAAATAACACCCCTCCCCCCCAAAAAAAGCAAAACCCAAAACTGAGAACCTAAGCCAGGTTGCATTTATCCCACCTGGACTGGGAACCCACAGAGCTACTCTCTGGCAGCAGCATTTGGAGCTGGACAAGACAATCTGTGCAGGTCAGTCATAAAAGGAGTTCTCAGGACTTTAAGAGAAGTGGATGACCAGCTGGGATCATTGTAGAATTCACACTGAAAGGAGAAGCAGGAAGAGGGCAAAGCTCCCCAGACGGCCACTTTGGTGAGTCAGGAAAATCCTTCTGCCTCACCTAGAGGACTCTACATGTTTGCATCAATGCCAGCCATATTACAAGGTGTATGAACTCCAACAAAGGATTCTTATATCTCCTCATGATTTGATTATGACAAAAAGACATGCTACAGAATAAAAGATCAAATTATATGATCATTTATGCCCCCATAATTAGAAACTGGCCACCCAGGTATTATACCCAAGTAATCTCATAGATGGGTCTGTGAGCTGCTATCACTTATTTGCATATCCTGTCCCTGCACTGTCTCCTCTATCCCAGCTCTCCAATTCTGTTGCTGCCCAACCACTGAGAGGAAACTTCCAGCCATTAAGGTCCACCTCAAGAGCTCCAATGGAGCTGACTCCGTGTGGTCCTGGAGTGCCAGAGTGTGGCTGGCATTATGCAATGAGAGAAGAGCCTCTCTTCTCAAAGCTTGTCACACTTGGTCACTTGAAGCTGGAGGCAACCATGCTCATGCCCAGAGTTTCTCTTTCTACTTTCCCCAAGTGCTTTCTACTTTCCCAACCCAAACTCTTTTTTCTGTCCCCAGACACAAAATTAAAACCTGCTCTGCATATGGGCAGACATAGATTCTCAGGAGAAGGTAGTAGAGTAGAAATAATAATAGAAGTTGTAGTTGTCCCAACTAGCATGAGGGTCTTTTTGCGTCTGGCTCAGTGCTACACACTATACGATTTGGTTCACTCAGTCTTTTGAATGATTAGGCACTAGAATTATCTCCATCTTTTAGATGAGGAATTGGGAAAGCTAAATAATTTGCTCAAGATTTCAGAGTTAGGAAGCAGCAGAACCTGAAGAACTATCCAAAGATATCTGACCCCAAAGCCAGTGCCCTTAGCCCACTTTATGATTTTGTCCTGCATGTCTTAAATTAGAGAATAATGGGGAGGGTGGTTGTAGCCCAGCATCCGGGCTTTAGGTCAGGCTGCCAAAAATGACCTGTTCCTGTCATACTTTTAACAAGAGGTTATGGAGCCTTTCTGAGTCATATTTACCTGCAGTGGTGACTGTGTCAATAACTATAAAAATGGAGCTTTAAAAAACAGTTGACTCTTAATAATCTAAGAGAAACCAGAAAAACACTGAATTCATTCGCATTTTTTATTTGACTTGGCGTGTAGTGCATATTTTGGGAAAAAAATGTTGGCTCTGGTTGATATTAAACTGTGTTTGCCTTTCCTGTGCTCCACCAGATCCAAGGGCACAGGAGTAGTTGAGAAGCGTATTGGTTACCCAAGAAAAGTGGGCTGGGAGAGAACATCTATAATGGGAAAGCCACTGTATGGATCATTCAAAAGTGGGTGATAGAGATTGTACTCTGTCCTTGCTAAATGGACCTCGGGTGAGGAACTTGCTGCTTCTCCCTGCTGCTGAATTCCCAAACCATGCAACTGGAGTTCCCAATCCATGCCTGAAAATATAGGTAGAATTTCAGGTTTGACTGAACAGATACTCATTTATCTTCAAGTTTTGTCCCTACAGTCTACACTTGTCTTAATTTCCTCTCAATTACGCTCAGGCATTAACTAATACTGACTAAATACAACCCAAAATAATTATCACTATCTGTTCCCTTTGTAAATATAACTCCAGCACAGAGCTAGAAGAATAATGGCGTATTTATAGAAGGCAGCTAATTAAACTGAGTTCCAATTGCTTTCACTTTGCCAGAAGGAGCCATTTTCACAGCAAAAATTGGGTGGAAACTTGCATGCTTACCAGGAACAACTAAAGGTAACATAATTCAGTGTTCCCAAGACAAAAATTCAGTGCAAGACAAATTTACATGAGCAATAAAAATCTCATTAAGGAAGATATGAAGATCTTTTCACTGCAGTCCAAGAGTTAAAAGGGATAACATTTTGGTGGGTTTATTTAAGGAAGTATATATCTCATTTTTTTTATAATGGAGGTATTTGCACAGGATTCTGACAATGCTTGAAGAACACTTTTATCCTATTCTTGAATCTTTCTTTCCAAATTTATAAAACCACTTTTCCATTCTCAGCCTCGTAATTTCTAAACTTTCTAACAGATAGAGGCATCGTTGGGCCAATACCAAAAATTGTGAATGTCACTATACCCACCCTTCTCCCCTCACCCCATCTGCTTCTTATTTATTTCAGGAATGTGGTCTGAAGCACAATTTGGCCTTTCATATACATGTATGGATTCTCCTGTGTATGATATTTTGAGTTTAGCTGAGTTCACCAGCAACAGTCACAGAATGGAATTTTTCTGAGAAATCTTGTTTGAAACACCACTTTAAAATTTTTTGGGGGGAAGCAGATGTGGCTCAAGTGGTTGGGCTTCCATCTACCATATGGGAGGACTCAGGTTCGATCCCTGGGGCCTCCTGGTAAAGGCAGGCTGATGTCGTGAGTCGGTGCCCACGAACCAGGAAAGCCATGCAGCAAGATGATGACACAACAGAAAGAGAGACAAAGGGGAGAGTCAAGACGAGACACAACAGAAAGCAGGAACTGAGGTGGTGCAAGTGACAGGGAACTTCTCTCCACGTCAGAGGTCCCCAGGATCGAATCCTGGTGAATGCTAGAGGAGAAAATGAGAAGACTAAAAAAAAAAAAAAAAAATTCTCTTGGCTTCTGGGTTTATAGGTTGTTCAAATGCAAACCAAACACAAATCATACCTTCCTGAATCAGTGGCAAGAAAACACCCCACACTTGCATTGTAAAGGTGCTAGAGGCCCTCTGTGGGGAAGAGTGTGATTTCCTTGTCCTAACTTCAGGAGAGAAACTCAGGAGAATATTGATGCTTAAAGATGTGTACTCCTTACAAAAGCTTTTCAATTACATCACTTCATTGTTTCTGGATGCCGTGCTGATTTTTCTTCCTGCCTACACGTAACTCTAGAATTTGTTTCTATCTACTGGAAGAACTGATTTGGCAGGCATCGGCACTTTTTCCATGTTTAATTAATTCCTCTAATTTTGTGGTAAATGAGAATAATGGGGCTTAATTTTGCTATTTATGTAAAATTGATTGGTAATTATGGAGAGCACAGAGATTTGGCTTTACAAACGAAAATTAAGTGACCTCTCCATCATGGTGCCTTGGCATGCCTCATTCACTCATCAGGGAAAAAGCAGAAATGGCAGCAAAGCAGATGTTGGTGGGGAGGGGAATGAATGCAGGTTTTGTAACTTTTGCAGAAGTTGAAATACGGAAATGTATGGAATCTTGTTTGAAGCCCTAAACGAACTACAACCAGAATCATCTAGATGATAATGGCAGGACAGAAACATGTTTGATTGAATTTTATCATCTCATATTTTATACAGTTTGGATGCTTACATTCCAATATATTCCTATCTATTGTGCTGTGACTGTGGCAGCAGGAAAGAAGAGAGGGGTCTCTTTCTAGAAGTGCTTGATGTTGAAAAGAGATCTCATAGGGGATGGCCTCAAGATTGAAAGTTCTAGAATTGTTACCTTTCTCATTTTTGAAGCTTTGGGCACAATTCCAGATTGACCCCAGGTTCTCAGTGACTATCATAAGCAGTGGGAAATAGGTAGAGATTTATATACATACTATATATATATAATATATATTATAGGTAGAGATACAGACACAGTGGACTGTATCTATGTGTCTTTATAATCTCGCTTTCTGTCTGTCTTAATTTGTCTGTGTATATTCATCTTTGCTTCCCATCCAAGTAGTCTTAAGCACCTGACAGTTTTACAATAAAAATTATATAATCTCTAAGTGTCAGGATTTAATTACTGCTATCATGGCATTTATTTTTTTAAAAGATGTAAGGAAAAATAATTTGGTATTACTTCTCTTTAGCTCCACCATAACCCAGGTGCTTAATGGACAGCAGTCAATCTTCTTCTGGTTTGATGAGAAGTAAGACCTATAGAGTAATGCACGTAAAGATGAGGCAAATCAGGCACCCCTTCCTTGATAGTGGTATGGAATGGAAACTCCCAGGTGAAACAGAAGAGATGTTAAATCCTGGAAACTGATATCTAGCCACAAAGGTCTGCTGGAATGGATTCTTGTTATTTAGCCATGCAGAACTATTGAAAATGATTGACAATATCTAAATTAGCCAATAGTAATTACTCTCATATTGTGAATCATTCATTTTGGGAACCCTGAGAATAATAGCTTAAAATTTTAAGAAAAGAACTTATTGATTCTTTTATAAGTAAGATACGTTTATCTCATTACTGTCCTTCATGTATACTTACCTGATTTTGCATTACAGTGAAATGTACAGAAATACCTGGCAGTATTTATTTCCCCCATGTTAATTTTTCTTCCTTAGTAAAGTAATTACCCTTTTTGAGCTTGTAAGTAAATGCAGAGTTACAGAAAATTCACATTTAAGCAAGTCCCTACTCTTAGCTGAAAACAAGTACAGAGTACTCAGAACATGAACACTACCAATAGGATGTGCCCTGGTTTGGTAATTCCCTGGCTGTGGTCCACTTAGAACCAGTTCATAAGCGATTAGACTCAGCATCCTAAGGGCTTTATAACATTCCATCCACCAAGATTTAGGGTGGTAGAAATAAGGAGTTGAGACAACATAGAGGCCTAGGGGATCAATTGCAAATATCACAGCATAATGAAAAATATTTCCTTAATTTTTTCATTGATTCCACACCTGTGTTCTCCCAATATCGTTTTGATAACATTAATACTCAGGGACTGGCATCACCCTCCTGAAAAACACATCTAAAATACCTAAGCAAAAACTCAAATTCATTCTTGTAGGCTTTGTTTTCTTCTTATCTAAAACCCACTTTATGGTAAATCAAATAAAATCATCCTTTCTTCTTTTTAAATCCATAGAATAAGGAGATTTGAAGAAGATAGGAGCAGCAGTGACAGCAGAATATTTTGGATCGTCACAAACCCTCACGTATAATCAAACAGCAAAACTAAAACCCATGGTCAATTCTAGAGCAAAATGAGGTGACAAGGTAGCCCTCAACTCTCAAATATAAGTAGGAGTCAGCATTTGTATAGAAGAAAACAGAGGAAAGCAATGGGGCATCTAACAGACCTGAGATCAAGAGAACCCTAAAAGAACCAGTAGATACTAACTAGAATGCATGATGGGCCAATTTTAAAATGGCAGCTAAAAGTGGGAACTCTTTTGCTATGTCCCATAACAGGAGAGTAATTGCCAGGTCTGAAGGAGCTGGAGCAAGTATGAACTCTCAAAACTGACCCACTAGCACCCCCTTCTAGGACAGGGCTCTGCACCAAGGAGAAAGTGCTGGGAGTAGAATCAAAACTGTTCAGAACAAGACAATAGAGAAAAAGGAAGAAGGTCCAGATAAAAATGGGAGAGGGGAAGAGAGCCAGGACATCTCAATAATCAGGCCCCCATGTTTTTTAAAACTACATGAAAACAAATGTAAAAGGAGCTCTATGAAGTTAAAGAAAGTTTCTCTGATCCAAGCCTCCTTTTAAATGTTCAAGAAAACTAATCTCACATAGAAATGAGTAAAAGAGAAATACTGAGGTCAAATCCCATACAAAGTTGTTGTAAGAAAAAATAGATTAAATAGTAGAATATATCCTTATAGATGATGAAAGCATTTTAAAAAAGTGAATGGTGAAAAGACATAGCAAAAATTTAACATTCTGTTTTGTGATAGGTTGAATTACATATCCCAACCAACACATTTTAATCTTAATCCATGACCCAGTGTGTGTGAACCCATTGAAAATAGAGCCTAGTGATCATGTTATTTTTAGTTACATTGTGTCCCAACTGAATGAGAATAGGTTTTAATCTATATTACCGGAGTCCTTATAAAGATAACCCAGAAGCAGTAAAAGCCAGAAAGGTGAGGCCATCACCATTAGTGGGAGGCAGAAATAGAAGCCAAGGATCCCTAAGGATTGCCAACAGCTGGCATCAGAAAACTACACATTTTTTTGGAGAAAACAAGCCTTATCAATAGCTTGATTTTAGACTACTGTTAACCTCATTCCCATTGCTTAAGCCAACCCATTGTGCAGTATTTGTGATGAAAGTTCTGGCAAGCTTAGGTAAATTTAAAATGAGCTAAGAGTAAGAAATGATAGGCATAAATATAACAATTCAAAATTAGAAAAATTCAAATCAGGTGACAGAGCTCAAGGAATAATTAGAAATGAAAACAGAAAAAAATCATTTTAGAAATAATGGCCAAACAAGAAGGGAAAAAAAAGCAAATAAACTAACAAATAATGCCTTGGGAAAAATATAAGGGGATCAGAAAGAAATAGATAAAAGAATTCACTTGAAATTGGCAAATATCAAACAAAGGTAGGCAAAGAAGAGCCAAAACATGGCTAATAGGGGTTCCTGAAAAAGAAAACTGAGGCAAAGGAACAGAGCAAATACTAAAGACTATAATTAAGAAATTTTTTTCTGGAGTTAAAACATTTTGAAAATGCATATTGAAAAGGCACATTTTATGCCTGAGAAAATGGATTAACATCAAGACATAGTCTATTAAACTTTCTGGAATTAAAAGAGCAAAAATCATTTGGGCATGTAGACATATGACTTACAAGGGGAAGAATATCAGATGTTATCTTGCTCTTCAAGAGCAACACTTGAAACCAGAAGACAATAAAATAAAGAAGGCCTAAGCCAAAGAGTTAGTATTCATCAAAATAGACCTTCTAGTATAAAGGGCACAGTCCATTATGAACATGAAAGAATATAGGGAATATCTTTTCCATGAGCATTTTCAAGACATCTACTAGAGAATCAGCTTCAGATCAGCTAAATGACTAGAGATAAATCAATATCAGAACTGGGATTGAGCATTAAATGTATTATTTCTCATATGTCTATGACTATAGAGAAAAATTATGGTAAATAATGGTTATATGAACTGACAATGAAGACATGGAACAACCACAAAAATAGGGAGGGGGAAAGAGAGAGCATAGACAACATTTTTTAAACTATTTTCAGGAATAATAATTGAAAGTATTAATATTGATATTGTTATTCTGAGACATATCTGGATATAGATGTATATAGGACAATTAAATAAAAACCCTATAGTCCTGAACTTGAATTCAAAATATTATTATAAATTTCTAAGGTATTTAGGTATTGAGCATTAATGACTACTAACATCAAAAAAGAGCATAAACAAGCCACAATATACCTCCAGGTGAAATAACACACTATTACTCTTATAGTTATCCCTTCCACATAGCAGGGACTAGAGGCCCAGCACCCCTGAGATCTGGAAAATCCAAGTAAAATTATTGGAAAATTATTGGATTTGAACCTCCCTTTGAACCAGAGAAGTCTGCTTTTATTTGTTTTTCTTTTATGGGGTCTTTACAGTACCTTATTGTAAAATTTGAGTTAAGTATTTAGTCATGGGGGATATTATACCATTTTATGAATTTCTGACTTTCTAAACTTTTCTGCATCTTCTGCTACTCTTTGCATATCATCTGCAGTGTCCACAAAACTCCTGCCCCCAAATTCCTATTTAGCTTCTTATGCCAACCTGTGATATATCAAAACCATGATGGGGAAAGCCACAATGTTGAAGGGATAACTGTAGTCTTGTTAAAGGGATCAAATCCAAGTCTGATCAAGCCTCTGAATCCAGATGCCAAATTGCAAAGAAAGGGGAGCATGTTGACTTGCCTGTGAATGTGCAGACAATTGAAATCCAGACTGTGAGAAACTCTTCAGGCAAAATGGCACAGGTTCTTTAACAGATACATAGTAAGGAAAAAAAATGGATGGAGAGGGAAAAATCTCAATGAGAAGACCATATCATATATAGTATATTTTTTATTAAATATATTTATTCCATATTGAAAGACTGGTAGAAGAAGAATTTACAAATCAATTTTATTTTTAATTTATGAAAGATTTGAGGATTCACATGTATACTAAGGAGGTTATTTCTGTTACTCTCTCTATTGTTACTATCCAGATATAAACTAAAGAGAATAGTGTGGGATTACCATTTTAGTATTAGCCAGTCAAGGTTATGACTGCACTGTTAGTATATCAGAGAGAATTGTACTGGACCTTAATTTTTGGCTCACTAGAGATGTCATATTTTTGTACCCTAATTCTATGACTTGGGAACTGTCAACACACTGTTTTTAAACATTTTACCACTTTCGATCTTATTTTACATCTCATTTTATGGAGACTTTGTTTAGCTGCTTACTTTTAACCTTGGTTTCTGATAGAATCAGAACAAGAAGGTCTTATGACCACAAAGTCAAAGTGAGAAATCATTAAACTGTCATCAGTATTCCGTAACTGGACCCTTGTACCATGGTGCTAAGCTTCTTGAGGAAAATAAACTTCTGAGATGCTGACCCAGTATAACTGGGTTCTCTGATTAGCACAGCCAAAATATTCTGTGCATGGTAAACAGGGAACAGTCTCCTAAAATGGCACTGATCTTAGGGAATTTCTCATTCTGGTTGAGTGGCATATGTGTTCTCAATCCATTTCACCCCATAATATCTTTATTCAGTTGCCACCAAGAGAAGCAGCATGATCTTAGAGCAGCATGACCCACCCCAGAGATTTCTCGAGAGATTGCAATAATACTATTTCAATTTGCTATAAGGCCAGGAGTTTCATCTATAGAACCTTTCTCTTCCTTTCTATTTCCTTTCCTGTCCAACTCATTCTCACTCAGCTTAGAGCCCGTCTTGAAATGGTGTTAAATCTAATACCACTCTCAGATTTCATCAGTCTGTGAAGTTGGCCAGCGCTGCATAGAGTAAAAAGGCAAGCAAAAATGGACCACTATAAATTAGAGATGGGAAAGTACCTATTAGAATACCCAGATTCCCTGACAAAACTTTCCCCTTCAATATACAGGGATTGAAAATTGAACTGATTTTCTCCTCTGAAATGCCTCAAGGAAATTTAAATGTCCTTTATAGTGGTTTGTGATTTTTTTGTGTGTGCATCTGTTGCTCATACTGCCTCAGTTTCTTCATTTTCCATTAAAAAATAAAGATAATAATCTCTATGATGTGACAAATTCACCAGGTTTCCATGTTTGCCCATCACCAGCATGTTGCTAATGTAGTCTTTGTCCTGGAGACTTTAGGGTCCTAGAACTGATGTAAAAGCACATGGAACTCTGCTCAGGAATATAGAGAGCTACTGAGCAGCAAATAGCATTGAAGGTCAGTGCCTTTTTAAGGATACAGAGAAAAGACATTAGCCATGGACATGTTTCAGATTCAGGGAAGGGTGAGGCCAGAGAAACCCATTCTTTCTACCTGAGAAGATTTTGAGGAGGAAGGGGATTTTAGGAGCTGTTTAAATGTTAGTTGAGACAGTACCAATTCCATAAGGATTCTGTATTGTCAAATAAAATACCTTCAAGTCACTTAGATTTTACTACAAAGTCTTACAAAAATACACAGCCAGATCTCTGTTAGAAGTGGTCCTTTAACTTTGACCTATTCTTTCGATGGTCTAATCTCCTCTTCTGGATGTTGGTGTGTGCTTCTTTCTCCTTTTCCATGTGGATATCAAGTTGTTGATATGGGCAATAATTTTAAGGAATGTATAAAATAAAATCCATAGGATCATCAAAAAACATAATAGATCTGCACAGTGAAGTGTTTGGGGATTGATTGAAACTGTTTTGCATGATTTGGTAAAGGTGAAGTGTCATCTTGCTTCTCTTCAGACAAAAATGTTTAGTTATCTCAATGAAATATTTTTATGGAAAATTATTATACTCTATGCTGCTGTAAACATTCAGACTATATTTTTTATAGTGGTCAGGTCTCCCTTATTATACTTTTTCTTGAAATTCTGACTTCTATTTCTCTTTCAGTTTTTAGGGGAACTTAGTAATTTATTTGGTAGTTTATCAACATCCTTTGATCTCCAGTAAATACTCTGAATCATGGTAGTTCATGTATTTATAAGCCATAAGTAAGAAAACAATAAGAAACCCAGATTTAATCAAAACTTCTAATTCTGGATCTAATATTGGTTGAGTGACTTGATGAAGTCACTTAACATCTATACTCATCAGCCTCCCCATTTGTCCAAAATCTAACACATCTTCCTCCTAGAACTTATTCTCTCAAATGCTAGATTAATAGATAAGTAAAAAGATGGGCACATGAACTAGATGTCTGGAATGGGGGCATGAATGAATGCATAGTTGGGTATGTGAACAGATGCATCTTTGAATGTGTGGATACATGCATGGTTTAGGTCCATGGACAGATCACAGATGGGCAGGAGCCCATATCATAAATGGGTGCATAGATGGATACATGGTTGAGTATATGAATATATGCATGGATTAAAGGATAGTTGGAAGGAAGAATAGAAGGACACACAGAATAAAATAATTTTTACCAAAACTGGGGTGAATCCAACAGAAGTAAAATAAATGGATTAATGGAAATAAAAGTGGAAGAACTGCTAAAATTCACAGAAATGTTTCTTCCCCTCAAAATACACTATGGTTCCTAAAATATTTTAAATAATTTTAAAAAAACATGTAATTGTGCCAAGCCCCATGCTAGATAACTTTTCATATGTCTTGATTTGTACAATTTGTGTGGCCTACTCTTCATAGTGAGAGCCCTCCATTTTTATAAAAAGAACTTTGCAATACACAGAAACAACCTTTTACTATTTATCTGATGATCCAGTACAGTTCTTTGCTGGCTCTGGACACAGAGGTACTAACACCAGTCTCAAGGTTTTCCTAGTCAAAGAGGGCCCCGTGGCACACACAAAACCAACCAGAAGAGCTATTGTTGTGTTAATTTGTTTTGTTAGATTAATGATTCTTCTGTTAATATTTAACCTTTTTGTCAAATTGTGATGTATAGGGTTGTACATCTAGATCAATACAAATGAATAATGCGACAGGCATATTTTTTCATCTCATTTTTTTCCCCAGTAGTACACACACTCCGTTTTGTTGACAATGTGTTTCAAGTGGTTCGTGCTTAACTATCCTTAGAGAATGACGTATCCTTTCACCATATGAAAAGAAACACCAGTGTGCAAGGTACTCAGTTTTCATTCCTCCTGTGGAGCAAACTGGGACTGATTTATGGTTTTATTTTTCTTAAGTTTTGTCCCCTTTGGTATTTCCTGAGGATCTGGAATAGTGAAGGAGTCTCTTAAAGGTTTCTTAGGGAAGGAAGGGGCACACGCATGGATTGCTTATGGGTGGTGTCCTTTGTACTGTGCCCAAAGAGATAAATCTTCAAACCTCCTTGTGTATTTGTGGCAAGCAGTACAGTAATGGGAGTGACCAACTTCACCACCATGCAGAGGTTCTGTTAGGAGTCTCTGCTTCAAATACATATTTCTCATCATGGCCCTGAGCTCCTCCCTCCCTCGCTCCCTCCACCCCCAGCTGCATGATTTCTTATCTTCAATTCTCTCCTGCAAATCTGCTGCTGCTCCTCCTCTCTCTGTAGACCGGCCCCTTCGGCCTCTTTCCAAATGGTACAGAGATACTCTGCTTTCTCCATGTTCACATGGTACATGCCAGCCACAAATTTATAATGGATTCTAAATTTCAATTCCAAATTCACAGAAGAAAGACACTGCTTAGCCCTACTTGAACCAGGTGGTTAAACATGGCTGCAGGTAACCCACCTCCGAGGGTTTGGGGAGGAGCAGTGCTTGTGGAGGTCAGTAATCAGGAGCTAGGTGGGCCCTTTACATGCATAAAGGTATGCTGAGTGGAATGGAAGCCAGAGAATTGGGATAAATAATTTATATTTAATTGTAAATTGCACTTTCTTCTTGAGGGCACCTAAGTTTAAGAAACAGAATAATTATAACAGCATTTTCATAAATTAAATAGTATTAGGCTTAACCCAAGTCACGGCTGGGTGCCCTACACAGCAGGGGTTTAATAAAGGCTTGTTAACTGTCTAGAACTCTGTAGAATTTAATTTAGTTTGATTTAGCATTTCCTATATGCAAAGTGCTCAACAACAATTCCATTTCCTGATATTTTCTGTCTTCCTGAGAATCTGCAATACTATTTCACTATTTTATAAATGAGAATATTTATTGCTTTGAAAGACTCATTTATTTGCAGGAGGTGATGGGGGGACAACGATGGTTTATAAGGACAGCAGTTTAGGTCCACATCTTGGCTTTGCCACCCACTAGCTCTGTGATCTTGGGTAAGTTATGTAAATTTACATTTGTATGTCTTAAACTGATATAACAGAATTCACCATGCCAAGGTTTTGTGAAAATTAATTGAGAATTTGGGGCATAGAAAAGTGCCAAGTATTTTAGCGCTTAGTAATAGGAATAGCTATTGTACAAAATTTTACAATGTGTTAGGAAGCAGCTCCTTTCACAAAGTAGAGTACCAGGAACATTGAGCCGTGAATGGCTTAAGAGCTCATGATGCTCTTTGCCTCATACCTCCATGTAGCTGAAGTTCTTCAGTCCTGGGTTTAAGTTCATGCATTTTTCCCCCTGGGTCACAGATTTCATCCTTTTCCTTAGCTGTAGGGCTGTTGGATGTTCCTCATCAAGGAGCGGCCAGGCTCTGGGAAATAGAATTGAAGATCTTGAGAAGTTGTCAAGGTAGTGGGTAAAGCATTGTGTGAGCACAGGAACAGGCTCAAAAGAACACTGAGTGAAGAGAGAGGGCTAAATTCTCAGTCCAGAAATGACACTAGGGTAGCTCATTCCACCACGTGAGTGCCCAGTGCCTGTTGTGAAAGGAGGCAGCACCATGTTAGGGCAGACCTCATTATGCAAATATGCTACTGATCTTAGTAGTGACCAGGAACCATTCATAAGCTAATTATTATAATACTAGGTATGTGCTGATTGATTCTTTCACCATAAACTGAAAGAATACTAAGTTGTTACCATACTATTATGGTATATGAGGCCATCTTCAGAGTTAAACCAGACTGTAAGTTTATAAGATCAGTGTTGGTATGTCCATGGTGGGTAAAATCCTTATGACATCAGCATTAACCTTGGATGTAGAGCCATATATAAGTCATGCGAATGCCATTCATCCATCACTTCATTCATTCCACCAGTGTATTGACCTGACTCATGAAACCTGGATGTCCTTGGCCCTACAGTCTAAAGGGAGAAATAAGTGCACCAAGTATGTATGTAGAGCATGTTGTTTATGGCTTAAAGTTGCTTTTTACTAATTTAGGAAGTGTAAACTACTTTCAAAAAATATAGGAAGTTTGGTAGGCACAACCCATGTCTCTTTTATCTATCCTGTCAGGGCTAAAAATTCTTCTTTGTTTTAATTTTTTATTTTTATTTTTAAAGAAGCTTTAGATTACATAAATGTTACATCAAAAATGTAGGGGATTCTCATATACCTCAATCCCTCCCCTTCTCACACTTTCCCACATTAGCATCTTCAATACTGTGGTATATTTGTTACAATTGATGAACACATATTGAAGCATTGCTACATTATAGTTTACACACTGACCCGCACAATTTTATAGGTTTTGACAAAATGTATAATGCCCTGTATCCATCATTACAATGCCATGCAGGCCAATTCTAATGTCCCAAAAATGCCCCCATGTTATACATATTCTTCCCTCTTCCTCCCCTCAGAACCTCTGGTGGCCACTGCCTTTTCCAAAACAATGATACAAGTTCTTTCATTGCTAGAATAATGGTAAGTTTATAATAGAATAAAAATAAGTCTACTTTAGTCCATTGTTCATTCTCCAATCTTAAGGATTTGGGGATGGTGATGCCCACTCTGTTTCTGATTAAGAGGGGACTTAGATCCCATGGAATAGATGGATGGAACTGTCTTGCTTGCAGTTGTAGATACTCTGTTTTTTGGGATGGGTGTTGTCCATCATCATCCTTTTGTTAGTTGTCCCGGGTGAGTCCAAAGAACTGAACAGTAGGTGTTGCAACTCTGCCGAGATTCAGGGATCAACTGGCATATGAACAGACTGAAGATTTAAGTCTTTGGGACATGTAATTTATTAGTATAGGGAGCAGAGGAGACTCAAGCAGTTGATCACCTCCTTCCCATATGGGAGGTCCTAGATTTGGTTCCTGATGCCTCCTAAAAACAAAGACAAACAATAAGCAAAGAAATGTAAAAACCAACTTGGGAGCCAATGTGGCTTGGTGGTTGAGTGCTGGCTTCCCACTTACTAGGTACCAGGTTCAATTCCCAGGCTAACAAAAAAAAGATACAGTGCTAATTTTATGTTCAAATAAAAGGTGCAGAAGAGCCATATGTAGGGAAATTAAATTAAATGAGTATAACTCATAAATTGGGAATCATATATTCCAAAGTAAGGCCCACTGACAGGGTCCTGAATCCCTGAGATTGTCTGCCCTGCTTATAGTATCTAGATGTCTCTAGAGTCCTCAGGACTCCTGTTGTTTGAGGCTCTATTTATTGTGGTAGTCAATGAGATCCTGCTGAGACATGTATAAGCATAACCTCTGGAATGACCTCCCAGCTCACTTTGAAATCACTTAGGTATAAAAACTCATTTGTATTTAATATTTCTCACTTTGGTCGAGGTCTTTTTCCAGATGCATTGCTAGTGCTTGATAATACTCCCTCAGTGCCAAGGAGGTTCATCCCTGGGTGTCATGTCCCATGCTGGAGGGGTGTGATAGTGCATTTATATGCTGAATTTGGCTTAGAAAGAGGACATATTTGAGCAACAAGGAGGCTTTCAGGAGGTAACTCTTAGGCAATATATAATACTAGTCTAACTTTCAATTTCACAAGTAAATGTTCACAAGTACAATTGGCAATATCAAGGGCCTGGCATAATGGTCTGTCCTCCTTCACTAGGCACTGTCCATGTACTCCAGCAATTCTTGCCTCTCTGTTACAGAATATAACAGGACTCCCCAGGATGGAAATTCAATATCCTTTTGGTTATTGTAAAGATCTCCACCCACTGAGACAACACCCCATGAGCACTTGAACATATTCATCTGTCTTAGAGACATGCTGCAGGTGCACCCCTCTATACACATCCCATCACTGACACCCTGCACCAGTGA
Source organism: Dasypus novemcinctus (assembly GCF_030445035.2). Lineage (NCBI taxonomy): Eukaryota > Metazoa > Chordata > Mammalia > Cingulata > Dasypodidae > Dasypus > Dasypus novemcinctus. The sequence continues at coordinate 20,639,516 of NC_080698.1, forward strand.
TCCTCCCTGCCACAGGTATGACTCTTCTGCAATCCAAAAATCCCAAAAAACAAAACCAAAAAATTAGCCAAATGAAATTAGTAAGAAAATGAAACAATAATAAAAAAAAATAATAAAGTACAAAAATAAAAAATAAATTTTTATTCATAGTCTTTCATTACTGTAAGATCTGTTGTCTTCTGTGTACAGTGACAATTCCTTCCATATGTTCCCCCAGTGTCTTATTTTTTTCACTTAATCTTCAAAGAAGCTTTAGGTTACAGAAAAGTCACATAGAAAATATAGGAGATTCCCATATACCCAATACTCTTTCCCTCTAAAACTCTTGATTGAGTTATAGCGGGTCAATAGATGGACATAACATCACCTAGAAAAGTAATTTCAGCCTGAATTCAGCTCATTAGGATTCTAGGTTAGCCTTCAGGCAGGAGGTAGGAGATAATTTTAGAATGCTGGGGAAGGAGCTTGAACTCATAGGTCAGTGGAAACAGATACAGTTGAGGTGAGTGAACTTCAACATCAAGATCTGATTGCTCCTGCCATTGCGATTGATAAAGCAGAAGAAAAAGGAAATGGTGCTCCTTCAAGCTGGGGTCTATTTGGAAACAACCTATAGTTATGATCTGAAATCAAAAGAAAACAAATGTGTTCCAAGAGGGTCTGGTATTTGCAGAAAATTGTTGTCTTGGAAGACGCTATCCAAGCTAAGACCCTCCTATCTCAGCAAGGTTTTGCCTAACTAGATCCTAGATGAAAGTGCATGGTCAAAGGATTTCTCTATAATGTGAAACCATCTTTCTTTCCTTCCACCCCAAAATCATAATCAACACATTTATTAAATCCCAAATTTTGTGTGATGCTACATCATGCTAAATGATTAACAGAAATTTAGCTAAATCCTGCCTTGCTCCTTTAATAGTTTACAATCCAAGTCAGACAATCTGGTGCTTATGCTCTTTCACAGCCAGATTAGACAGATGCAATGCAATAGGAACATTTAGTCAACTAATAAATGAACAAGGTAAACGTTCAGAGATGGAGATATTCAGATGATGGAGAGAAAAGAGAGCTGCCTCGAAAATTCCGATTCCAGCCTCTACAAAGTAAAAGGGAAATCATCTTTTAAAGGAAGTAGCAGCATTGAATAGTGGCTTTATCCAAGGAAAAATGACAATTGATCCAAAACACTGCCATTCTACAAGATCTCTGTTCGTTCATCTAATCAATAGGTTTTGGGTACCTTCTCTGTAAAGGACCACTAAGAAGTGCTGAATAACAGCAGTAAAAAGTAGAGTTACTGTTCCTGCTCATGAAGAAGAGAAACAACTGGCCAGCAAGAAAAGAGCAGAGAGGATTTTCTCAGTGTGCACCATGTTCCAAGGAACTAAAATGGGCAGCCTGCGTGTTACATGGGGGGAGGACTTTGTACTGACAAAAGTGATTGAGGGACTGGATAAACAAGGATGGCTTTAAAATTAAGAACTGGTAAAATGATACTGTGAGGGATCAAGGAGAACTATACTTTATCATTCTTTTCTATTTTGGAAGAAAGCCTGGTCACTTTAGACTGTGCCATTCGAAGGAATTCCCAGGAATTATTTCATTTCTGTATTTAGCATCAATGCCAATTAATGTTGCTAAAGGACTGACATACTATTCTTTTACCTCCTTCCCCTCCCTTACTTATCCCCTTTGAGATCAAAACTGTCCTTCAATTTGAACTTAGACTTTGTTGAATTAGCTGCTCCATATAAGGAGCTCCTGGCAGAGGAGGTTGTACTTGAACCAGGTTGAGGGAAAGAGAGCCTCCTGACCTTTCTTTCCTAACCTGGGATTTTGCCCACTCTTTTACCTGGATTGTTATCTTCTGCTACTCCTGTGCCTTTTCCTACTTGAATGTCTGCCCCTTCGAGTTATCTTTTGAAATTTTTCTTTCAGAATTCCTTAACTGCTCACTTAACCTACTGATTGCTCTGCTCTGGGTTGCTTTTGGCCTTGACAGGTCTTCAAGAACATTCACAGAGTGTCCATCTCTGAGCCAGGCCGTGGGATAGGACCTGGGGGTAGGTTCCTGCTTCGTGGTGCTGACAGTCTGTGGAGGAGACAAACAGAGATGAGCAGCCACACTGTTGGATGTAATGACTGCCACCTGAGGCTATCAGAGCACATCAGAGGGGTCCCTGGATTGTGTTCCTATCACTTTGTGGGAGGTGTGGCAGGGCCATACACGGCCAAGAGAGGCCAGATGCTTTTGAGAGATTAATTATGCTCACAGTTCCCTGGGATGAGAGCAGCATGCCACACGGGGCCACACAAGGAAATCAGCAAGGTCAGCCAGCAGGAAGAGAGAACAGGTGAGTCTGACAGTATCTTTACTGTGGTTTGCATGGGAAGTGTACAAGGGCGGGGAAGGGGTATACTGGCATGGGGTTGGTTGGCAATAGCATACATACAATAAAAAGAGGCATCCCAAAAACTGGAGTCAGTAACAGATGTATAGGTGGAGCTAGGCCCCTTGGGGACACCAAGAGAGGTTGAAGCATCACTTTACAGAAGCTAGAAAATACAGTTAATACACCCCATCAGAAGTGTAGAGAAGATCCAAGAAGACTTTCTAAAAGAAGCAGCATCTACACTGAGCCCTGAAAGATAAGTTGGCTCGAGCTGAGTTGGATTGGTGGATGAATGACGGTCAAGGAAGAGGGAGCTGCCTGTCCAAAAGCCCAGGGATGGCATGGTGTGCTGTCAGGATCAAACATGCTTTGGAGCCTCCAGTGCTGCAGAGAGAGGTATGAAGAGAGATAGGTAACGTCAGCTCACAAAAGGCCTTACAAGTCTTACTGAAGGGTTTACAGTTTTTTTGGGTTTTAGCTAATTTTTTATTCTTTTTTTTAAAAAGATATATAGATTATACAAAATGTTACATTAAAAAATATAAGAGGTTCCCATATACCCCACTCCTGGGACTGTCCATGTGCCAGCTGGGCCCTGAGGCTCAGCAGAGTTGCGGCTCCTACACTCCAGTTCATTGGACTTACCCAGGTCAGCTAACAGGGAGGTGAAGATGGTCAACCACCGCATCAGGGAACCAAGAGAGTCTACAACTATAAGCAGGAAAATTGCATCCATCAGTCATGTAGGATCTAGTCCCTCTCGATTTAGAGGTGGAGTGGACATCACCATCCCAAGGTCCTCAGGATAGAGGAATAAAATATGGATTAGAGTGGACTTACTAGTATTCTACTATAGAACTACTGTATCACTGATATGGAGACAGTGGCCACGGGAGTTGCTGAGGGCAGGGAGAGGGAAGAAGAGGTGTGATCTGGGGGCATTTTCAAGACTTGGAGTTGTCCTGAGTGATATTGCGGGGACAGATGCAGGACATTATATATCCTGCCATAACCCACTGACTGGACTGGGGGAGAGTGTAAACTACAATGTAAATATAATCCATGCAGTGTGGCAGTGCTCCAAAATGTATTCACCAAATGCAATGAATGTGCCACACTGATGAAAGAGGTTGTTGACTGGGAGGAGTATGGGGGGATGAGGTTTATAGTTTTTAAGCTTAGCCAAATGGAGAGTGCTGGAAGGTTTTTAAGTAGGGAAAGTATTTTCCAAAGATTGTTCAGTGGTTGACTTGGAGTCCACAGTCACTGGTAAGTCAGACTGGCTGGGAAATACAAGTATTAACCTGTATTTCTGGAAATATTTTTGTTGTTGTTGTTTTGTTTTTTACCTTGAGAGTCATAGGTCCCAAGAAATTAAACATAAAGTGTGTTTTCGTTTCAGTCCTGCTGCCTCAGTTACCAGAGGAATTGGTAACATTGCTTTTAACCTATGAATGTTCTCAATTTTTATATCCATGGTGATAAGTTGGATAAGCAAGACTCATTGGGTATAATCATAGGGACAACTTTATCTTACACTGTCCATTTAAATTGTTTTCAGTAGAAGTTCTGATATTTCTAATTGCAAGCGTGACTAGTTCCATGATTTTTTCTGATCACTCTATGCTAAGAGAAAACCCTGTGGTTACTTTAGGATCACAAACATATCCTCAATATAGTAATTTAAATGTTTCAGTTCCATATGGCAATCACAATTTGCTTCTTCACTTATAGTTGCAGTCTGGGAAAGCAGACATAGCCAGATTTTAATTTCTCACCTTCTATGCCACCTGCGAGTTGCTGCAGTTTCTGTCCCTTCCAGGGTTGGAGCCTGGCAAGGAAGGAGGGCTGGGGACAGAAGAACAAAGGTTCTCACTTGGTTGGAGCCGTTATAAAATGGGTCTATGATGTCTGGGCCCAGTGCATTCAGAGCTGACCCTCACACGAAAGCTCTTGCCACAGGGGGGCTTGCCTCAAGCCATGAGTGATGCATTTTATTCCCCTGCCTGCCATTTTTCCCTGGGCCCAGATTTTGTGCTGTCCTCTCCATATGGCCTCTCTCCATTGGACTTTCTTTGCCCTTCCAGACAGGAGTTAAAATGGCTCCAGGTTGATCCTTTACCACCCACCCCATGTGATTCACATGTGATTCCTGGAAGAGACTCTCCTTCCTTCACCTTGACATCTCCTAGGAAGGGAAGCCAATTCCAATGCTGTTGTCTCTATTTAACTCCCAATGACTGGATTTCTCAGGCAGGAGGTAGTTCCCAGGCCCTGGGCCCCTCAGCAGTGGTGAACACATACCCACCTCTTCACTGAAGACCTTCTGCTAGACCTGAGCCTCACACCTCCTCCATGAAGGGGCTTGGGGACTGACGGCACACCAGCTACTTTCTCTTTGAAGAAACCCCTCCCTATAGTCACTAACTGCCCAGACTTTTTATATCTTTATTGTAGGGGAGGGTCTCTAAAGTCAAGAAACCACTTTCCAGATATTTTCTTTGAAAATTTTGCATATGGCACCTCCTTTGGAATCTGATCTTTCTCATATCCTGTTGCTTCAATGAAAGCTGCCAAATTAACATTATGTTATCTAGACTAGCTAGCATGTTGCTGCATGTTGGGGAGAAGAGTGTAGAAAAGAAAGAGATGGGACCTGTCATCGTGGACTCTGAAAAATGAATATTGGAAAAGAGATGGGGTGGAGAGGAATTTCTGGCAGAAGTTAGGAAGAGCCTGAAGGAAGGAGAGAAATGAGACCCAGAGAAGGAAGAAATCGTAATGGTGCATATGAGAAATACTTGTTGAGAAGATGGGTCATTGCTCTGGCTTGAAGTGATAATTGATCACAGAAATAAGTCCAGTTAGAGTCCTTGTCTTCAACCCAGGGCTGCTATTTTGGTTTCAGGGAAGTATCCCAGTGATTCCTGAGAATGTACAGTTTATGCAAGAGCCTTTATGTTCCTGAGAATACAGCCTACTTAGGATTTCTTTAGTGGTCAGATAGACCATTAGCTCCCTCCTTCCCCAAATGACTCTATTTGTATTACATTAGAAACCAGCTCATTAAAGAACAGAAGGCCCACTCTAGGCCTAACAATCAACTCCAAAACTAGAAAGCCCTGCAGTGTTGCTTCTAAGTTTTGTGTGTGTGTGGTATTTTGTTGTTGTTGTTGTTGTTGTTTTTGTTTTTTATCCTTCACCTGCATGAGATCTGCAGAGTTGGTCTCTACTTGGAAGGCATCTGGGTGAAGTCATTTTGTGTCTGAAATAAGCTGTCTCCTGAGATAAGTGTGATGTGGTCCAGAACAGGACATGAAGACCCTAATCTCATCCAGGATAGTGATCAGGAGCCCTGTGCACTTGTTGGGATAGCAAAAGCAGTCCCCATAGAGAGTACAGCAGAAGTGCCCACACTTGAATGCTCTAGGTTTGGCTGCTGAATAGACTTCCTTCATGGGTGTCAGGATCATCATGGTTAAAAAATATGGCATTTGAATTACCAGTTGCATTACCCCATTAAGAAAACCAGTGGTTTATGTGAATGAAGAATGGGAGGGCAATTTTAATTCACCTAGGAAAGCTCTCTCACTGAAAAGGCAACCTAGTTATTGTTTCCTCAGCACTTGCTCCCTACCAGTCACTATATTGCCTCCCGATATATGTTTCTCACTCCTGTAGTGGGTACCTTTTGGGGTGTCTGTCCAAGTCATCAGTCTCTCTTTAACTGATGTCTTTCTCAAAAGCAGTGGCTCCTAATCCCCAGCAGTCATTTTGTGCAGTGTGGCCCCTTGCCTGAGCATCATCAGATTAGACCAAGCTTTGATACCATCCTACCCAATGTTACACTCATCAGAATCTCTTCCCTCTAAATTTGGAATTGAAATCAACATATAATCAGGGAAATTTCCTCCACGTGGCTAGACACGTAACGGTTATACTCAGGAACCCTAGAGAGGTTATTGTCCATGTGAAGTCTGGAAAAAAAGAAAACAACGTACAGGGAGAGAGAGAATCCATGTAGATCTGCCAAGAAACAGGAGAGAGATGGGGTATGGGTACTATGAGTTCCTGGCAGCACCCTAGTGTCCAGTTTCAACTTTCCTAAGGCCCAACTGCATTCCTAGACTTGGTTTCCATTAGGGGGAGAGCCCAATCTAGTTTGCCCAGTGTAGTTATGATAATGCTCCCTTTCACTGGTTCGAACAATAATTTCTCAGGCACCCTATTCTATGGAACCCCTATTTTATTCCAATGAGACAACCTGCCTTTTGCCTGTTAGCTCAAGTTGGATTTTCTCACTTGCATTAGGACCAATGTATCCATCAGCCTTAACAAATAGAAATATCAGATTTATCTCCATTTTTTGTATGAGAAAACGGGGGCTCTGAGGAATGAAGCAAATCATATGAAGTCACATATCTAATAGATGGTGGAACTGGCATTCCAACCAGGACTAGCTACCTTTAAAGTACACGCATTTTCCTCCAGCTTCATCATCTTGCAAGGACAGAGACTTCAGTTGTTTTTGTAGTCAACAACAATTTTGTCTGTCTCGACGCTTCCAGAAACAGATTGGATGTCAGAAAAATGAATCCCAAACTTTTCTGGTTAAATATCTGTTTTCCAATCGCTCTTTGAAATATGAGATAGAAAATGGCAATGCTGATGAAGATGAAATGAACTTGGGCAAAAGCCTGAGCTGAATTTGGGGAAGATGATTAGTGAATTGAGTGCTGGTGAGAAACAAAGAGGTTGTTTTCCTTTTTCCTATTATCCATGTGTTATTGAAAAGGCAGACAAATTCCCACCTGAGAGTGCTCTAATTAAAAGGTCTTTTGGATAAGAATCAGAATGCAACAGAGGGCTAATAAATTACAGTATATGCATTCTTTGTACTGTTCTGGTTTCATTAGGCACTGGACCATATCTTTTTCTATTATACACCAGGGATCACTGTGGAGAATGGTAGTAAGTACTGCCTCTGGCTGTGGCTGGAAGGCCCATTAGACACTGATTCTCCCCAACCTGGTAAAGTGCCATCTAACAGAAACAAAAGTTACTATTTATATTTATATTTATTTATCCTTAATTGGGGCCAGTTTTTTCATATAGGTCAGCTCTGATACAATGAGTATAATGCAGGCTAGATTTTCTTGTCAGGTACAACCTAGCACTGGCTTTACCTGCAGGGAGTTTTATGAACTAGAATTCCCCAACACAAGCAGGGTTTTCTCCCAAGGATCCAGCCCAAACTCCCAGCAAAGGAAACTGCCCCAACCAGCACCACACATAGAAGATCCAACCACCTTTCCTGATCCATTTGTTATTGTCACTAATCAGGGATTTGGGAGGGTAAAAAATTCCAAACTAATAGAACTGACTGTTGGCTTGCTTTTCTGAGCGAAGTGCTTATAATTTCCCCCTGCATTTCACCCAGTCCTCTTATTGGCAAAGGATGTGGTGCTAATTTTACTGGTCAGCAATTGGAAAAGATCGATAAAAAGCAGAAGTGCCAATTTGTAGGGAAAGTGTTATTTTAAAAAACAGAATTAAGTTGAGCCTTTTAAGGGCAAAGAATGGACAAACCAGATCTAATAACTCATTATTCTTTCTGATTTCCATTATTTTATCATTGTCTTGTTTGATAAATGTAACATGCTCTTGATGCTTCCAGGGAGAGGAGTGGAGAAAAAGGGTGAGGAGGGAGAAAAAAGATGGAGGGCTAAGAGACGGAAAGAGTCTGAAAAGCTCCATAAGTCATAATGGCCCAGAGGATGACATCATGACAACTAGTAACTTTAAATTATCTGGTGGTTTCAGTATTGCTGACTCTGTTATTGGCTGATCCCCACTGAGAAAGATTACTTAATGCAAATATATCATTTCATTACAATTCTCCAGCTAATGTAAATCAAATGTCAACATTTGCTCAACTTTGAGCCAAAAGCCACTGACAGAGAGCAGATACAGTTCAATGCCTGGGGTAATTTCTCTTCAATCAGGTCCCTTCCCCAAGGGAAATAATCCAATTTTGCTATTCCACTGACCAGGAGTTAGGAAAGCATCCCAGATCAGTTGAATATCCTCTGTATAATATCCTGGATGTGTAATAAATGGTGATAGGGGTGAGAGTTGATTCTGAAGGAGAACAGTTTAGAATAAGTAAGATGATTTCTGCTTTGCCAGTTGGTAGCATTGTCACCATTAACAAGAACTGAATCAATGAAGGGCTGCTGAGGAGATCATAGTAGAAGGAACGTTCAGCTATATAGACCATCCCACCACATTTTAGTTCTGAAGGGTATTGGGAATTGAATCATGTACCCCAGAAAAGATATTTTCAGGTCTTAACGTGCCTTCCTGTGAATGTGAACCTTTTATAAATAGCATCTTTGACCAGGTTAAGATGGGTCCCAGTGTGGACTCCTTTGGATTCAGGCTGTTGGAAGTGCCTACATAGGTGTGACCAAACAGAATGAGGGCAGGTCTTAACCCATATGACTGGAGACCTTATAAAGACAAGAGATTTGGATGCAGTTTCAGAAGCCAAGAGTTAGAAGAAGCCACAGGAGAGGAGCAAGGACTTCACCATGTGATGGAGGACTGCCATCACCAGAAAGCCTCTGACTTCGGGGAGGAAGCAAGTCCTGCCAGTACCTGGATGACGGACTTCTAGCCTCTAAAACAATGAGAACATAAATTCATGTCAAGTAAACCAGCAGATTATGTGGTATTTGCCATAGCAGCTTTGGCACTCTAAGAGGGAAATTCATTCCCTTTGGGTTTTCACTACCGGATTCTCCAGAAGAGAGGAAGTGGGATTTTAAACAACTGTCTAAAATTGAAGCAGGGAGCAAATCACGCCTAACCCAGACTTGACAGGAAGGAGCAAAGGAGCAGACCATGCATACTAAGTTGTTTCCAAACGATCCTTTCCCTTCAACTTGAGCTATCTCTATGAGGTGAGAGTCACACATTCTCATATATATTTACACCTAAACTACTGTACCAACATTTAGATCATTCCCAAGTAACAGTGTGAAACCAGCAGCCTCAGAAGTATTTATAACTGAGAAGCATGATTGGTGGCACAAAAATTGCTTTATAAAATACTACACCTGTCATTTTCAGTTGCTGACTTAAGGTGACTGATCTGTGTAAAAATATAAATTATTTTTGTTAAGGAAATGGTGATTAAATGTGGGCTTTATGTATCAGTCATTAGTATTTCCATTTAAATGCAAATTCCTCATTTCCACAACTACCTGAAGATACATCTAATAAGCAACCAGCTTGATCTTCTGATGTATTATTTCAGACAAGGCCTTTAAGAGATACATTTTCTTGTCATGAGGAAAGGTGGGTTCAATTTATGCTTTAAAAATGCTCTTGTAAAAACCTAGCCAGCTAATTATTACTTGAAATTGAAACATAAATTCCCTCTGTTGATCAAGAGACACATAGAATTGTGCATGTGTGTGTTTGAGAGATGGGTGTAGGGGTAGGTGTATGCTTTCTTCCAGTGATCCCCAAGTCATGGCATCCTGGGGACCTTGGAGTTATCACTGTGGTCTTCAAAACATAATGCCCACCAAGTTTATCTTAATGATCAAAAGTGAAATATGTTTTCCTGCATATTAAAATAGCAATTTTTACTAATACGTGGCAAGAGGCACCATATTAAACTCTTAACTAGACCCACTCATTTAATCCTGCCAATAACCTAGTGATCTGGTTGTTATTTTTACCACCCAAAGGATTAAGAAACTGGCCTGTGATTACATGGATTTTAAGTAAAGGAGCCCAAGATTAAACTCAGATTGGCTGACACCAAGGCTTGTGACACCAGGCAAATGTTTATTTAAAATCATTACTGATTCATAATTTTTAAAAATCAATGTTAAAAAAAATTATGATCCTCAGGTATGAGAAGGCTGACAGCCCCTACTCTAAGTGAATGAAGACAAAAAATAATTGAGTTGGTTTTTGTCAACAGGGGCTTCCTGAAAATAAGAGGTCAAGAGAAGGCTGGCAAGAGAGCAACTGGGGTGTGAAGCTGAACTAACTTACCCGTCACTCTGAGGAAATGGCTCAGAGCTCTATGTCAGGCTTTCAGAGGCATGAACGAAAGCCTCACAACTAGCAACAAGCCACTTTGTGAATAGAGCTCTTCTGTTCCTTATTGATGGCCAGGGCAAGGTGACCCAAAAGAAAAAGCAGTGGGAGGTGAGGGAAATTGCAGACCAAGGTAGAAAATGAAGTTGTTGGGGAGTATTTCCTCCTCCTATAATCTAGAAAAAAATGCTGCTGTAAGCTGCCCCCTTGACAAATAGTGTTAGTGGCATCATATTGCAATGTTAGTGGTACATTTACCTGAGACATGCATAAAACGGACAAACTTTGTTTATCCCATGATTTCAGAGGTAAAATAGAATAGAAAGGAAAAAAGCCTTAGGCTAATGATTTGCAAAATTCTTATAGCAGCCTTGGCAGAATTCACTGGGGATGCTGTCTTGCAAGGATCTGAGTGGTCTGAAATAGGCCGCTGGTGGTAGGGGGCCAGGTTCAAAGACTTTTGTTTGGTGGGACGGCACCTCTCTCAGTGGGGTTTATTGGCAAAGGATGAGGTGCTATTAGCAAAGGGCTCAGTGGTGAGCCCTTCACGGAACTATTAACATCCTCTCTAGATAAAGGGAATTATCAATTCATAGTCCATGGAAAACCTGTTACAGAACTGTGGGTGGTCTGGTGCTATCTGTGTTCGACCTGCTCTATTCTTTTTGGGCATGGCTTTGCCTTATTGTGTGTAAAAGCAGGGAGTTTGCCCTGACTCTGGTAAGCTGGAGCAGGTGAAACTTTCAGGAATCTCGTGAGCCACTTTACATTATCATGGTTGCTTGAAATTAACCTTGATGGGAGAAATTACACCCCAGAAGTTGGCAAGTTCTACAAGCCAGTACTGCTGCTGCTGCTTCCATCCCCACACCCCTTGAGAGCTAGTCCTCCAGTATTACCAGAACACCACTGGCTCAGCAGCTGGAGAAAGAGCTTCGAGTTCAATCACTGCCACCACTTGGGCGATTTTGAGCAAGCGAGTTCTGTGTGTTCTGCTTCAGTTTCCTTGTCTGTAAAATGGGAATCATAATAGCAGGGCCTAATTCATAGAACTTGGGAGAGGACAAAATGAGATAACATAGATGAAGCATTTATCAAGGCACTGGGCAATTCGTAAGTCCTTGGGAAATGGTGGCTCTGCTCACTGCCATCCTCACTGCCAGTCTTTAACCAGGCTGTGTGTGATCTTTCTAATGGAAACTCATGCTACTCCCCTACTTAAAATCCGCCTGGAACCTCCCACCCCCTCCCTGTCCACGGCTGCAAGCAGCTGATTCAAGTACCTTAGCAGAGCTAGTGAAGCAACGATTTGGAAATCAAACCAGTGGCCTTACCCTACCACCCAGAGGGATATTTCCCCTCTGCTGGTAACTGCCTTAGAGGGTTCGGTGCCATCTTGAGGCTTTTTCCTTGCACTTATCAGAAGGCAATAAGGAAGGACTGTCAGCTCATCGTTGCGGGCAGGGATCCTTCCAGGTGTGTGGGTGCAGAAAGACGGCCAGCAGACACTGGCAAAGGCTCATTTCAGAGACTTGTTCCTTAAGTAGTGAGTAAACGAGTCCAGATCACCCCCTAGAGCTGCAGTTAAGAAGACAAGCTAAGAAGTCAGAAGGTCTTCAGTTTATAGTCCAGCTCCACAACTTAGTAGCTCCGTGGCTGTAGACAAGCTTTGTAATTTTTCTGAACCTCAGTTCCTCTTCTAAAAAATGGGTATGCTAATACCAACTTCGTAGACGTGCTGTGAGGACTAAGTTAGACAAGTCCTTTAGCTCGGTACCTGATAGGTGCTCTTGTCAGTGTCATTGTAACCCTCTTCCCCCACTCCCCCCTCCATGAACAAAGTGGGGAATGCACTGAAGGGAAAAGGAAGACATTCAACTCTTTTTGATTTTCAAATTCTGATGAGACATTTGCTATCACTAAAATTCCAGGAAAGTTCTGCTCTCTTGAGTCATGAGTTGACACCGGGAAGGACCCTTTGGTAGCCGCAAAATTGATCATTCAGACAAGAATAGTTCACACTGGATGTGGCTCATGAGTGCTCCAGGGGTCCCTCCAGCCTCTGTCCTCTGCAATCCCCACTCCCCCGCCCCTGTTTCCTTTGCTGATCTGCCTGCCCAGTCCTGCAAGGAGTATCACTCGCCTGGAAATGAAAGCTGGGAGGGGGTCAGCCTCTGCAAACACCGATCTTTGTAAAGGTTAAAGCGGTTCATAGCGTTATAATTAACTGCTGCATTAGGTGTTTTACAATCCTGACACCACCACAGAGAGAAGATATTTAATCAGAATAGAAAGCCCCTCGGAATTAATCCATTTTCACGGTGGAAATTGCAGTAAAGGTATGAAATCAGGCCCAGGAAGGAAAGCCAGGCCTTTCCCCTGCAGGTTGGATTCTAGTCATTGTCTTTCCATTTGTTGGTTAAACTTTGCGACCCCAAGCTCTGCGCTGATCAGTAACCTTTTATTCCTACAGCACGTTCCGTTCATCAGCCCTTCTTGGGGTTAGGGTTCATCAACACGATTCCCCCTGTCGAGTTCTGTCTACAAAAATGGCACCAAGTGTGGCCCAGTCAAGTCTGAAAGTATTTGACCTTATCAGGGTCCCTGGGACCCTCCCCTGCAGAGGCTCTAATGATTACCTGTCCCTGCCCCAGACCGGCACACCCGACTGAATGACAGGGAGAAGGTAAGAGCCGGATGTGTTCAGAAGGCATCTGAGCTCCAGCCTGGTCTGTGATGACAGCCATGCAGCCCTTAGCATAAGACCTGGCACTAAATGGACCTGTCCAAAGAGGTTATGTTTTTATAGGCTCCAACCCTTTGCTCCTGAGCTGAGACTAATCACTTACCAGGTCACAAAAGCTACTTCCTCACTCTAACATATACATTGTGGGAATCTTGTGAAAAATAGAAGTAACAGATGCAAGATGTCTGGAACACAGTGTATGTCCCAAAGATGCGGGCCCTTAGGAGCCCCCTTACTGAAATGATGGATGTACAATGTCGTGCACATAGTGGGTGCTTGCATGTCTGCTGTTATTATTAGTGCAACTATGTTGAGAAACTTTAACCTGGAAATACAATGAAGGCCCTCCTATTTCTCTGATAATTCTATTTGTTCTCATACATAAAATTGTTGGTTTCAGGGACTCTTAGTTTTTGCACAGGTCAAAAAAAAAAAAGAATTGTTAAAAGTTGCACTCATTTTAAGGATGTCTTGTCCTTAGCAGGGTAGAACTTGTATGGAGACCCTTTGGACAGCTTCTACCCTTCTCACAAACAAGAGATTTCTGCCTGTCACTGCCCACCTGATGGGCAATTTAAAAATGGTTTCTAGCACCGATGCAATCCCGAGCTACCTTTGCAAACATGTTACCGTCTCTTAATAGGAAACAACTAGGTCTCCAATGCAATCAGGTCTGGAGAGTGGCCAGGTAATCTATTTGTACAGCGTGCCTGGCCCTATCTACAGAGGTGTTTATTTTTAGATCCCAACACCAGTTCTAACACCATCCCTCCTTTGGAGGCCAACAGCTTGTTCCAAGGATCTTAAACAAGCTGTTAAAAGCAGGAAGCTGCTGAAAGCTGGGAGGCAGCGGAGCAGCAGGGTGATTAGAGCAGAGTTCACCTTAGGTGTCAGAGGCAGAAAGGAGGCTCCAGTGGAGTGTCAAGCAAGTTGGCCAACAAACTTTTAAAAGCCAGCCCTGGTGAGGCTCCCCACTGCCCAGAGGTTTAAAGAAACAATGCTTGAGAGAACCTGAAAGCGTGAAGGCAGCTGGGTGTGAGGCTGCAGCTGAACGTGTGACTTCCCACAAACAGCGGGAAGCCAGCTGGACTCCTGAGTGTGGCCTGCAAAGCCAAGGACAGAAGCAAGAAGAGAAACCACCCTAGGTCAATGACATTAACACAGGGCCAGCTGGTTGGTGCCTGTTTAAGCTAATTTGGGGCCGTGGGAGGTCTGTGCTTGAGGTCACATCCATAAGCATGGTGGTTAGTGTCAGAAGCCCGACATCAACCACAGGGGACAGAGCACCAAGGAAAGGAAGTCAGCAAGGATGGAATCTCTGAGCAAGTGAAGTCGCACAGCGTCACATTCTTTGTGACAATGAAGGAAGGAGGAGAGACTGGAGAACATTGCTTTTCACGGTGTTGCCAATTGTGCAGAGTGCCCTTGATAAATATTAAATAGCAGTGGTGACATCTTATCACATCAAGCGTGTCTTCAGGACTCGGTGAGCCTGGTTGAACCATCTCAGTGTGTCTGTTCCCAGAGAGCCTGACCCCGAGGATCTTGAATGCCAAAGAAACAAATGGAAGCCAGATAGTAAATACTTGAGGTTGTACGAGCATCTGCCCCTCTCAGACCTGCCAGGTTCTTTGCCTGGGTGTTCTTATTTGTAGCAGACACAAAGGGTGCAAGTGGTTTCACAGAGCAACCAGGGAGGGCAAGATGAAATTCCTTCCTTACAAAGTCTTAGAATCTGCCTGGACCTTTGATTGGGAGGGGCCTAAAGCCCTGGAGGCAACCGAGAGGAAGATGGGGTTTTGGCTACTCAGGAATAATGCAAGGGATTTAAATGCCCTGATGGTAGATGTTGCAGAAAATGTTCATGTAGCTAATAATGGAGTTCTGTGGAGCTCCAGAAACATGAGTACAGTAGCCTCCGAAGACGGCAGAGCGTTTTACTTTTAAGGCTTTTGCATTCTTTGTTCTGTGTCCCTTTCTCCAAAAGTGACGTGTACACTGAGAAATCGAAGGATTCGCTCAGGGCATGGAGCAATCTCGCTGAACCCTGGTGAATCTCTTGGCTATCAATAAAGGATATTTGACTTGTAACTAAATAAATGACCTGACTGAACATCAAGTCAGGCAAAAACTGGGAGGCATTTGTAAGAAGAGCAGGGACTTAGGAATCAGAGTGGACCTGCACTTAAAAACCCCAACTCCATCATTCCTTGCTTTGTTACCCAGGCAAAATTCCTTAACCCCTCTGATCTCAGTTTTGGGATCTATAATATGAGGGAAACAATGCCAGCTTCGTAAGGCTAAGAGAAAATGTGTGTCAAACACCTGGTGCAGTATCTGGCATGGCTGTCATTCAAATAATTGTATCTGTAAATCATGTTAATACAGTCATTTTTTAAAACAAGAAATTAGACCCAAATTAGCTATCTTCAGGGTCAGAATTTACTGACCAGCTGAAATAAGGTAAGAACCTACAGCAATGTTTTACAGTGCTTAGCATTACATCACAAATTTTTAAAGTATATACTGTGGGTAATTCTCTTAAGTGAGGTTCTAGAAGCTAATGGGGTTATCTCCCAAATATTTACAAATTATTCAATTATATAAAAGGAAGAGAGAATGTAGGAGATTCTCCCTCAAGAAGAAGAGCTGTGGGTGTGGGTGTGGGTGTGTGTCTTTCAGCCAAACTGAGTATGTAGATTGGAAAAAAATAAATCAATAAGGTCGAGAGACACAATAAAGATACTTTCAAAAATGGCAAGTGTGAACTGAAGAGAAGAAGGATTCCATTAGCTGGGCTAAGGCAGGAGAAAGGCAGGGAGGGATTACAGACTACAGGGTGGACACCTGAGAGTCAGTGGCCATCATTCGGGTGGAGATGAGTCTTTAGAGATATCTGCACATTCTGTATAGAACTTCAGAACATTGTCCCTCATAAAGTGGGGGTCGCCAGTGCTATTTGATCAAGAGCCAACTTGGGTGCAACCAAACAGCATCCATCTGCTTGAGCCAGAGGTAGGAGACTTGGGGAACACACAGCCTATTAAATGTAAATAAATGATATCATAAATATTTTATATGGCTGTATACAGAAGAGGTGGCTTATTTTACACCCTCACTGCAAATCTGAATACTTTATTGTTGCCAATTTCATGATTGGCCTCTGCAAAATGAGTCATTTATTAAGATTGGCATTATTTGGTTATATTAACAGTGATCATTCTGTCAGCAATTAGCCTGATTCTCTTTCTCAATAAAATAATTTGCTGTTTATTGGCAAACACTGGACACCCATGGTTGTGATTGTTTTTAAGTGATTCTGAAAGATGTACAACTATGTGCACATTTTAAGGAAAAGGATTATCTTTTTGGATCTAGGAACTTGAGGAAAACATCATTATGAAGGAAATGGGTTTCTGAACTTTATATAAATAAATAAAAGACAAGAGGGTACTTGATGAAGACCCAGAAATAATTCCGAATTTTATCCATGTGAATGGTAAACAAAATGTGATACATAGCCATAAGATGGAATACTGTCCTACCAAAAAAAGGAACAAAGTATTGAAGCATGCAAAAACATGAATGGACCTCAAAAACAATATGCTACCTAAAAGAAGCCAGACAGGGGAAGGGGCAAGATGGCAGCAGAGTAAGGAGTTCCAAGAATCAGCTCGTCCTGTAGTGCAGTCAGCCAGAGCTATCTAAATCAGCTGCTGTGGGGGCCCAGGAGACCAGAAGAACATCCTGCAACATCCTTGGAAGAAGAGAAGGAGGAGACTGCCCATCAACAGTGAAGACTCATGAGCAGAGCACTCCATGCCACAGAGGCTGGTGCCCATCACCCACTGATGGCACAAGACATGTTGGGGGCTATTCTCTGGCTGCAGTTGGAAGCTCCTTTTCCCAAAACAGGGGAAGAAGAGATGGCTTTTCACGGATTTCAGCTACTGATTAGAAAATCCAGGTGGCTGAAGTCCAATCCTAAGAACAGCTCAAGTTTGACACTGTCTAAGTCAGAAAGAGGCCAGTAGCCTCCATTTGAACTCTGCCCCCAGTCTGAGGGGAAGCAGGGCTGATTGAAAATCACAGTGAAGATAAGGACTTCTTCCCACCCAGGTTGAATAGTAGCCCTAGCCTAGTCCAGCCCCACCTCCTGCAAGTAGGAAGCTCGGGGAACCTGTATCAGTCTCTCTGGGCAACTGCAGGCACTTTGGACTAGACTGGTGGGCAAACCTGTGGCTACATCTCTGCTCCTAGTGGATAGGAGTGGGGTGGTGTTTCCGTAACCTCTTCAAGCAAGTGCAGGCTTTCTGCCCATGTGGACTAGAACGTTGGGCACTCCTGTGAATCCATCCCTGCCCTTGACAGGGCAGAAGGGACAGTGCTCCCTCAGCCTCTCTGGGCAACTGCAGCTGCTTTTGTCTGCACAAACTAGATTATCTCTGGCCTTCCCCACCCCTGACAGGGAAGGAGGAGGGATAGTGTGCCCTAAGCCTCTCCAGGCAACTGAAGTCACTTTCAGCCCACACAAACAAGATTGCTGGTCACACCAGAGTCTCCATTCCCACCCCTGGCAGGGGAGGAGAGGGGCTGGGACCCCGTCAGTCTACCTGGGCAACTACAGTCAGTTTTGATTCACATGGTTTAGTTTGCAGCCCACATCCACTGCTCCATCCCTGTCCTAGGCAGGGGAGGCAGGAGCATGGAGTTCATCAATCTCTCCAGGCAACTATAGACATTCTTGGCCTGCACAGCTTGTATTACTACACAAGCTGGAGCTCTGTCCCTACCTCTGGCATGGGAGACAGGTGGGAGAAGTTTCATTGGTTCCTGGGACAATGTGGGCAGCTTCAGCTTCCATGGTTTACAGTACCAACCACATCCTCAGCTCCTATTTCACAATGGGCGAGCAAGGAAGGGCAAGAACCAGATTTTTTTTAAAAGCGCTGAAAAAAATTAAGATTGCCTAAACACAAGCCACTATAAAGATCTAAATTAAGTTGAACCATCTACCAAAGAGGGACTACAGCACAAAGCCAATCAAATAGAAAGCCCTGGACTAAAGAGAAAAGAGTGGCCAAGAATACATACATCTAATAAATCAGATGTTGGGACACCAAAAAAATTACAAACTATACCAAGAAACAGGAAGATAAGGTCCAAAGGAATTGCGACAACTAATCATATATGTTCAAATAAATCTCCATAGTAAATTCAATGAGATGGCTAAAGAGATTAAGGACATTAAGAAGACATGGTGAGCACAAAGAAGAATTTGAAGCATACATAGAAAGGTAGCAGATCTTTTGGGAATGAAAGGCACAATAAATGAAATTAAAATACACTGGAGACATACAACAGCAGATTTGAAGAGGTTCAGTGGGCTTGAAAACAAGGCCTCTGAAAGCAAACATACAAAAGAACAGATAAAAGAATGGGAAAAATTGAACAGGATCTCAGGAAACTAAATGACAGCAAGAGACATGTAAACATATGTGTCATGGGTGTCCCAGAGGAGAAGAGAAGGGAAAAGCGGCAGAAGGAATATCTGAGAAAGAAATGGTAGAGAATTTCCCAGCCCTACTGAAGAACATAGATATCCATGTCCAAGAAGCACAATGCACTTCCATCCTAATAAATCTAAATAGACTTGCTCTAAGGCACATACTATTCAGAATGTCAAATGCCAATGATAAGCAGAAAATCCTGAGAGCAATAAGAGAAAAGATATACATCACATACAAGGGATGCCCAGTAGTAGTTAGAGCTGATTTCTCATCAAACCATGGTGGCAAGAAGGCAGTGGTATGATATATTTAAGATACTGCAAAAGAAAAACTGCCAGTCAAGTATCTTATATCCTGCAAGATTATCTTTCAAAATTGAGTGCCGTTTTAGAATATTCACAGATAAACAGAAACTGAGAAAGTTTGGAACAAAAAGACTGGTTTTGCAGGAAATACTAAAGGAAGTACCACAGCCTGAAAAGAAAAGACAGGAGAGAGGCTTGGAAGAGAGCCTAGAAATGAAGATTAAATTAGTAAAAGTAACTGAAATTGTAAAAAGAGTGGTGAAAATAAGATTTGACAGATAAAACCCAAAGATCAAAATGCATAAAGTAAGTACTGCCTTTACAGTAATAACATTGAACAATAATGGATTAACTTCCCCAATCAAAACACACAGACTGGTAGAATGGATAAGAAAATAAGAGCCATCAATATGCTGTCTACAAGAGACTCATCTTAGACCAGGAGTTCTTAACCTTTTTTGTTCTATGGATCCCTTTGCCAGTCAGGCAAAAACCACAGACCCCTTACTCAGGCCACATCATACTGTGTATTATTTAATAAATAAATTATTTATTAAATATTCCATGCATGCAGTAACCAAAAAAAAAAAAAAGCTGAATTGGCTTGTTTATATCACATGAAATATACTTTAAAAGTAAAGCTTTTGTTAGAGACAAGGAAGATCATCATCTACTAATAAAATGGGCAATTCACCAGGAGAAAAAGCAATCATAAATGTATTTGCAACTAACCAGGAAGCCACAAATTACATGAGTAAACACTGGCAAAACTGAAAGGAGAAATAGGTGTCTCTACAATAATAATTGGAGACTGCAATACACCACTCTCATCATTGGATAGATCACCTAGGAGAGGATCAATACACTAACAGAGCTTGAATAATATGATAAATGAACTAAACCTAATAGATATATACAGAACATTGCACCCCCAAACAGCAGGATATACTATATTCTTCAGGTCTCATGGATCTTTCCTCAGGATAGATCATATGTTGTGTCACAAAGCAGATCTAAATAAATTTAAAA
Organism: Dasypus novemcinctus; assembly: GCF_030445035.2. Classification (NCBI taxonomy): domain Eukaryota; kingdom Metazoa; phylum Chordata; class Mammalia; order Cingulata; family Dasypodidae; genus Dasypus; species Dasypus novemcinctus. Next base: position 20,659,617 of record NC_080698.1, read on the forward strand.
AGATCTAAATTATATAAAGCACTTTCTCTGATCTTAATAGAATGGAATATGACCAGGTGGAAAAAGAGAAAACTCACAAATGTATGGAGATTAAACAATGCACTATAAAATAATCAGTGGTCAAAGAAGAAATTGCAAAATAAATCAATAAATCCTTGAGATGAATGTAAATGAGAACACAACATTCAGAACCTATGGGATGCAGTGAAAGCAGCACTAAGAGGAAAGTTTATTACCTTCAACACTTATATTTTTTTTAAAAAAAGAACTAAAATCAACAACCTAACCACACAACTGGAGGAACTAGAAAAAGAACAGCAAACTATGCCCAAAGCAAGTAAAAGTAATGAAATAAAATTCAGAGCAGAAATAAATGAAATTGAGGACAAAAGAATAGAGAGAGAATTAACAAAACCAAAAGTTGTTCATTTGAGAAGATCAACAAAATCAAAATTAGCTAGACTGACAAAGATTTAAAAAAAGAGAAGAGGCAAGTAAATAAAAAAAAAAAAAAGAAAATGGGACATTACTTCTAACCCTACAGAAATAAGAGATCATAGGAGGACAGATGAACAACTGTACACCAATTAAACTAGAAGATGTGGTTCAAATAGAAAAATTCCTAGGAACATAAAAACAAGATATGCTGACCAGAGAAGAAATAGAAGACCTCAACAAATCAATCAAAAGAAAAGAAATTGAAACAATTATTAAACAACTCCCCAAAATGAAAAGCCCAGGACCAGATGGCTTCCCAGGAGAATACTATCAAGCATTCAAAGAAGATTTAATACCAGTCTCACTCAAATGCTTCCAAAAATTTGAACAGGAAGGAATGCTACCAAGCTCATTCTATAAAGCCAATATCACCCTAATACAAAAGACAGACAGAGATATTATGAAAAAAGATAATTACAGAACAATTTCCCTAATGAATAAGATGCAAAAATCGTCAACAGAATACTCACCAATGGAATCCAAGAACACATGATAATAATTATTCATCATGACCAAGTGGGTTTTATCTGTGGCATGCAAGAGTGGTTCAACACAAGAAAATAAATGAGCATAATACACCACATTAATAAATCAAAGAAGAAAAATCACATGTTCCTATCGATTGATGCAGAAAAGGCATGTGACAAAATCCAGCATCCCTGTTGATAAAATCACTCCAAAAAAAGGAATCAAAGGTTTTGAAACTTTCTCAACATGATAAAGGGCATATATGAAAATCCCACAGCTAACATTGTATTCAATGGAAAAAGACTGAATGCTTTCCCATTGAGATTGGAAAAAAGACAAGGATGCCGACTGTCACCACTCTTGTTCAAGATAGTGCTAGAGTTTCTAGCTAGAGCAATCTAAAAGAAATAAAAGACATTCAAATTAGAAAGGAAGAAGTAAAACTTTCACTATTCACAGATGATGTGATCCTATACCTAGAAGTCCCGAAAAATACATAGCAAATTTACTAGAGCTAATAAATGAATTCAGCAGATAGGCAAGATACAAGATTAATACACACACACACAAAAGTAGTGTTTCTATACACTAGTAATTAGCAATCTGAGGAGGAAGTCAGGAAAAACAATCCATTTACATAGCCACAAAAAGAATCATGTTTTTAGGAATAAACTTAACCAAGTATGTAAAGCACTTGTATTCAGAAAACTACAATGCATTGCTAAAAGAAATAAAAGAAGACCTGAAGAAATGGAAGAACACTCTGCACCTATGGATTGGAAGACTAAATATCATTAAGATGTCGATTCTACCCAAATTGATACATATTCAATGCAATCACATAAAAATTCAGCCAGCATTATTTAAAGAAAGGAAAAACACAATTATCAAATTTATTTGGAAGGTTATGGGGCCCCAAATAATCAGAAATACCTTTAAAAGGAAGAGTGAAGTCAGAAGACTTTTACTTCCTGACTTTAAATCTTATCACCTAGCTACAGTGGTAAAAGCGGCATGGTACTAGCATAAAGGTAGACATACAGCCCAATGAAACTGAACTGATGGTTCACAAATATACCCTCACATCTTTGGTCAAGTGATTTTTGACAAGGCTGTCAAACCTACTCAGCTGGAGCAGAACAGTCTATTCAACAAATGATGCTAGGAGAACCAGATATTCATAGCCAAAAGAAATAGAGAGGACCCCTATCTCACACCTTACACAAAAATTAACTCAAAATGGATCAAAGACCTAACTGTAAAATCTGTAACCATAAAGCTCCTAGAAAAAAATGTAGGGAAACATCTTCAAGACCTGGTGGTAGGTGGTGGGTTCTTAAACCTTACAACGAAAACATGAGCAACAAAAGAAAACATGGATGTATGTGACCTTTCAGAGGACTTTGCCAAGAAGCTGAAAAGTCAACCCACTCAATGGGAGAAAATATTTGGAAGCCACATATCTGATAAGGGTTTGATTTCCATTCTATATAAAGAGATTATACAACTCAACAATAAAAGGGCAAGCAATCCAATTTAAAAATGGGCAAAAGACTTAAATGGATGTTTCTCCCAAGAGGAAAAACAAATGGTGAAAAAGCACATGAAAAAATGTTCAATATCATAAGCTCTTAGGAAAATGCAAATCAAAATGACAATGAGATATCATCACACACCTCGAAGAATGGCCATTATTTTAAAAAAAAAACAAAACAAAAAAAGAAAACATTAAGTGCTAGAGAGGATGTGGCAAAATAGAAACTTCTTCACCTTTGGTGGGAATGTAGAATGGTGTCGCCTCTGTGGAAGACAGTTTGGCTATTCCTCAGAAAGTTAAATACAGAACCGCTGTATGATCTGACAATCCCATTATTGGGAATATATTCAGAAGAACTGAAAACAGTGACATGAACAGACATTTGCACACAGTTTTTTATAGCAGTATTATTCACAAATGTCAAGAGATAGAAACAACCCAAGTCTCCATCGACCAATGAATGGATAAACCAAATGTGGTATATACATACTATGAAATATTATGCTGTTGTAAGAAGAAATGAAACTTGGACATTATGATAACATGGATGAACTTTGAGAACATTATGCTAAGTGAAATAAGCCAGACACAAAAGGACAAATATTGCATTGGTCTTACTAATATGATCTAAATACAAAGGATGAACACATGGAGCTAAAACCTACACTATAGGTTACTAGGAGATAGGATGAGGACTGAGAAGGGATACTGATGTTTAATATATATGTAAATTCTTGATTAGCTTGACTGTGAAAGTGTAGAAATGGGTAGAGCTGATAGAAACATGTTATGGTGAATATAACTAATACTTCTGGTTTATAAATGGGATTGTGGCTGAAAGGGGTAGTCTAGGGATATAAATGTCAATTAAAAGAATGGTAGAGAATAATTTAGGTACAGAATAACATAGTGAACCCAGAGGTGGATGACAATTGTGGTTAATAATACAAATAAAGAATGTTCTTTTATGAATTAGAACAAATGTATGTCACTATTACAAGGTGGTAAAGATAAAATGTATGGGAAAAATACAATTAATGTAACTTATGGGCTATAGTTAACAGAAATTTTGTAATACTCTTGTATCAATGTCAAAGAAAGTTCTATATCAACACTAAGCATCAATAATAGAGAGGTATTTGGACTAGAAAATTTTCAAAGGTTTACTGGCATGATGACTGCACAACTCTGTGATGAAAGTGAGAGCCACTGAGTGTACACTCAGGATAGAATGCACAAGGTATGGGACTGTATAACCCAGTGAACCATGTGATGGAAGTTGGAGTGTGGTTAACAGCACAAATATGAGAGTGTTCTTCCATGAACTATAACAAATGTGTAATACTAATACATAGTGTTAATAATAGGGGGTTTATGGAAAAAATATACCAAGTGTACACTATGGATCAGAGTTAGTGGTAATAGTCTCATCTTGTTCTCTCATAATCTGTAACAACTGTCCCCCAACAATGTAAGGTGTTGATGGAGGAGTGATATATAGTGATATATAGGAGTGATATATAGTGAATGATTGTTTTGGAAGCTCACAACTTCTCTCAGAAAGAAAATAAAGTTAAAAAAACAGAAGCAATACACAAAAGGTCATTTATTATTCCATTTATATGAAATCTCCAGAACAGGCAAAGATATAGAGACATAAAGTAGCCTCATGATTACCTAGGGCTGGAGAAATAGGGAGAGGATGGGGAGTGACTGCTAATGGGCATGAGGTGTGATGGAAATGTTCTGAAATCAGACTGGGGTGATGGTTGTACAACTCTGTAAATATACTAAAAATTACTGAATTGTAGAAGTTGTGGGTTTACAGAAAAATCATGCATAAAATACAGAGCTCCTTATACCACCCTGTTGTTAATAAGTTTCTTCGAATTTTTTAAAATTATAAAATTGAGCACATTTTAACAAAGCTGTTAAAATGAAAAAAAGCTGTGTGTTCTGCCCCTGGAAGATCTCTCTGAAGAAAAGGTTGGGAAAGATTTCCAGGCCGCCCAGAAGGATGACAGAATGGGGCACAGGGAAGACCGACAGAACAATGGACTCTATTCCTCATTGCATCCTTCACCCCTGGCAAAGATGTGCTCACAGTTTCTCCCAAGGGTGGCCAGTTGGTGTTTAGACATGTACCAGCATATGCACTGAGACAGCTGCTCCAGCTCAAGGGAAAGTAAGCAAGAAAAACTGGAATGGATCAGTCTTCCCAGGGTGGACAGGAGAAGCTTTCACAGCACCAAAGTGAAAGGGCAACTTGGTCAAGGGTTGCACATTCCAAAGCAAGAAGGTCTCAGCAAGAGTTGAAGAGCACAAATTGAATGCAAGCCAGAGACAGTTGTATTACAAGCAGGATTTGAGTCCTGGTGGCAGCAGAGAGCAGAGGTGGCGGGGGCTCACAGCACAATACAATAAAAGACACCACATGCTGCATCTTCGCACCAGTGTGACATCCTGCCAGAAGCAGCAATCCAACCCATTATTCAGAAATGTGATTGGAAACCATACTTGGGTATTTTTCCCCGTCTGTCTAATTAAATGGTAAATCCCAAAGGCAGACGCAGCATGAGCTCCAGCTCATGCTCTCGGCATAGGTTTTGGTGCTGGATAAATATTAAACAATAGTCTCGTAATGAAAGACTAGCATTTTCCACAGGGCTTTTGTAGCTGAGGTGAAAAGAGATGCTTTGAACGGAGTTGCAGGAGTTCCTTCTGGTTTTCATATTTCTCAGCAAGAGGCTCACTCCTCACTGTCAATCATCTTTTTCATACCTAGAAAACCAAGCTCACTGAGGATTGTAAATGAAATAGTTGGCACTGGAGGATAACCATGTAAGGCCTCTGGTGATGATGAGTACTTACTAAAACTAGAGGGCTCCTGAGGTTGCAGTTCATCATGTCCATTCTTCTAGAAGCGCTTGGCCCAACTCCACCCAGGGCAGTGCTGTCCAGTAGAACTTTCTGTGATGGTGAAATTATCCTGTCGTATAGAATATACATGGAGCTAGTGACTCCCATTACAGAGAATGCAGGATTAGCGGTTTCTAAGTGGGGAAGATTGCACCACATCTTGGGAATCCTTCTCCAAGTTTACTCTTTTTTTTTCTTAAAAGATTAATTAATTTATTTCTCTCTCCATCCCCCCCTGCCCCAGTTGTCTGTTCTCTGTGTCCATTCGCTGTGTGTTCTTCTGTGTCCGCTTCTATTCTTGTCAGCGGCACCTGGAATCTGTGTCTCTTTTTGTTGCATCAGCTTGCTGTGTCTGCTCTCCATGTGTGCAGTGGAACTCCTGGGCAGGCTGAACTTTCTTTTGTTCTGGGCAGCTCTCCTTACAGGGTGCACTCCTTGTGTGTGGGGCTCCCCTGCATGGGGGACACCCCTATGTGGCACGGCACCCCTTGTGCACATCAGCACTGCACGTGGGCCAGCTCCACAACCACTCCGCATGGGTCAAGGAGGCCCTGGGTTTGAACCGTGGACCTCCCATGTGGTAGGTGGATGCTCTAACCATCGAGCCAAGTCTGCTTCCCCAAGTTTACTCTTATACAGCAGTGAAAATAGATCACAAGAAATGATGGTCATGGTGCCATAGTGATCAATACTGTGAGCCCCCTGACTGCTAAATATTGCTCAATGCCCTGAAGATACTCCAGGCCCCTTCTTTTGAGGAGTCGGTAATCTAACAAATGGAAACAACAAGTAAGAGAATACGTGAATAACTACCAATAATAATCGGTGTTTTAAAGGATGTTCATAGAGTGGTGAGACAGAGACTGAGGTTTTAATAGGCAGAGTGTCCAGCGGAGGCCTCTCTGAGGAGGTGGGATGCAGGCTTCAGTCAGAAAGGAAGTAGAAGAGAAAGATTATTCCAGGTAGAGGGAGTATCCTATGAAGAATCTCCAACGGGGGAAAGCGCTTGATGCATTTGTGGAAATAAATGAAGGCCAGTGTGGCATGAGTGAAGAGGTGAAAGGGACAAGATGGTTTTGGTAAAGTGGGACTGGAGTTGAACTATATAGAGCTGTATACATTGTTCAGGAACAATGGAAAGTCTGTGGAGGGTTTCAAGTAGGAAAATAACATCAACCAGATGATAGTGCTGAAATTTGACTCTGCAAAGAGGAATGATTTGGAGGGGGGCAGGAGACAAAGTAGGGAAACCAGTTAGGAGACCACTGTGGTCAAAATGAGAAAGTATATGAGCTTGATTGTGCAGGGAAATGATGGATTTGAGAAATGGTTTAGGGAAATTGATGGTACTGACTAATGAATTGGATATTGGAGCAAGAAGAAAATGGAGGTTTGAGAAACTCCTGGACATTGGCATCATTGGCAATATTGAGAATGGAATACAGATCTCTCTTCCCACACTAACTCTGATTGGCTTTTTGTGTCCAATAATTTTTTTCCTGATTGTGGAAGATTGGTGATAACAGCCATTGGACAGAGATGTCCATTTAACACAGATCATTTATGTTTCCAGATCTATCTCTTGAAAGTGGCTTTTATATAATGATTGCATTTAGCTCTAAAATTCTCCATATTGTAGAACTAAAAGGAAACTTTTAGACCATTCACTCCATGGGTTCTCAACCTGTTTAAATGTGAGACTTCTCTGTTGCAACAAAATATGACTCTCCACATGATGGTGACAGTGCTAGACGGTTGCCCCCTTTAAAAGGGGTAGGGACTGGAAGAAAGATGCCAAACACACACCCTTTGTAGAACCATATCAAATGAAGATTTAACCAGCCAGGAAAATGAAAACTTACTGAAAACAATATGGCCTACAGAGCAGGCAAAATTGCGGTGATTAGGATCATGCTGGGGTTGGGAAAACAGTGGGATTTTTGCAGTGCTATAGCCCTTCAGAGTATATATCACTAACCTTCAAACTATGTTGCAGGACTACCTAAGTACTTAACATTAAGGACGTATTTAAAGAAATCACACTTTCCTACTTTTTGACTCACACTACCCAGCAGAGAAGGCAGAGCCCCTGTCTAGGTTTAGTATCATCACCCTTATCCTACATCCCTGCAAAGACCGTTCCCCATTAGGTGTCTCATGAAGCTCTCACCATGGGCCAGACAGTACCCATACCCAAGTCCTTCCATGTGTTATCTCACTTGATTCCACAAAAATCCCATGAAGCAGACTTTATTTTTTATGCTCTTAACAGATAAGAAAACTGAGGTTTGAAGAGATAGATAATAACCATGTTTTTTAGAGTATCTATTGATTGAGAAAATACATAGCAAAAAAACTCCTGTAAATTCCACAGTGCCATTAAATAAATTTGTATTTTATTCATTGCAACAGCTTCTACCTACATGGGAAAATTAGTTACCTATTTATGTGTAGGACATATCATTCATCCAATATTTAGACAGTGCTTGGAGTGGTATAGATTCAAGGCCCTCTTGCAATTATTTCCCGCCCCCCCCCCCCACACACACACCTTTTGGAAGTCCTTGGGTCATGGTTGACAATCTGAGCAAATCCAGTCTGCTCGTGTTCTAGATTAGAAATAGAAGTCTGAACAGGAAAGATGACCTTGGACAAGGTCAAACAACTAACTGATGGTGTCAGCAGAGATGGTGCCTGGTTCTTTTATCATCCCATTCAAAACATTTTACCATTGTAGCTTGTTCCCTTGAGAAGTAAGTTGTCTACATCTGAAGGCCTTAGAAAAGGAGAGTGAATAAATCAGAATTGGCAGGAGAGTTGTAAAACCTATTGGTAGGAGTTGCCTAGAGAGTTCTGTAGTGAAGAATTGAGAGGCCCTATCTGTGCTTCTTGGAAAATTGTGTTGTCATTGATAAATAATGTCTGCCCTGATAGGCCTTTGGGAGTTAAGTCACAGGTGTCATATGTTTGGATGTGGGCTGGCCAAGTCTTGGTGGCTTTTCTTTCTGCTGGCTGTCCTCATGGTATGGAATGGGGCTCCACTTAGTTCATGTCCATCCCTGCCAGGCAGGTGCCTTTAGAGAAGAGCATCAGCACTGCAGCAGCTCTGAGGACTGAAGGGCTTTTCCATCTCCTTCATGTCCAATTCACCAGCTGATGATTTTTTGCTACAAGCAGACATTGGCAATGAAAAATTCTGAGTACTATATATGAAAACCTTTCCTGACAAGGAAAGAGGTCAGGCTGAATGGAGAAAAACTAGGATCATGATAATTGGGGATAGCCTTGGACGTTTATTTAGAACTTTAGGTTGAGAAACTAAAGAGTAGCATTTTAATTTTTCTCTGCTTCCATTTACCTCCAAACTGGCAAGTTATTGCTATTACATCTGAGATCACAGCTGAGTCTGGAAGGAACATTAGGAAAGCAGAATTTCCGGTACAAAGCCTGAATCCACAGACTGAAGTATTGACCAGAAATGTAAGGGCAAACTAATTCAATTACTTTCAGTGGAGTTTAACCTATAATCTTCACCCAAGCATATGGCTACCTCAGACAAAGAGAAAGAACTTTTGAAAAATTGATTATGTTACCCCTCGAAAGAGCAAGCAAGAAGCTGGCCTTGTGTATATGAGATTTCTTTGGAGGGCCAGAAATCTGTTTCTGTCAGCACTGGAAAAAACCATCATGGAACGATGAAAGAAATGAAAATCAAAGTGAAAGTTAAATACTTTCTTCAGATGACCTGGTGTAATGATTAAAATACTGAATTGCTTTTTTAAAAGGTTTTTCCCCTGTAAGAAAGAATGTCAGATCTCCCCATCCCCCACCTGTGCCCCTCTTTCAAAGTGTCTGGGGAATTTATATTTATAAATTTCTCTCTTATGAGGACTGGTAAAACAATTTGATCTCTTTTATCTGAAAGTTTTGCCAATGTTTTCATCAATTCCTGCAGAGGTGGTTGTGAGTCCACTTTTTCTCTGAACAAAGAATAAATTGCATGTCTTTGCAATGAAAAACATGGAGACTTGCTAAAAGCACTGACTTCAAAATTGTGCTTATCATACATTTAGAAAGAGCAAATCTAGAAAAGAGTGCCTGGTGCTGCCTGCACCGAGAAGCCCACTCCTGGAAAAAAGCCTACGAGATGTGCTCAGCCAGAGAAAGTGCTGGTATTTCCCTCTGACTCTGTTTCTGATTCATTCGCTTGTGTCTCCATTAGCAATTTACTTTTAATTCAGTGTTCTATGGAAAAGGCATATTGCTGGAAAGCAGGCACATCTTACGTGCATATGCCTGACATTTTAAAAAATGAATGTAGCACACTCCACGCACAAAGTAAACATGCTGTCTTTTCCTTTCTCCACCAAACAATATTTATGAACCTCCAAGATGAGATTGCTAATGTATTTTCCACCGCCAGTACACAAGTCGTGCCTGTATAACTGCTTCGCTCTGTGCTTGGAAAAAACTCTGCTCAAAGTCCCACTCTGACTGCCCAGCTGCAGGAATTTCTTGCCCTTGGCCATGCAGACCTTCTGCAGGTGACCTACTGGATTCAGAACAGGAAGGGTTCAAAGCTAACTCAAAAATGTCCATCAGGTTATACGTCCTTAATGGGTAGTCTTGTTGACTTGGTTTAATAGTAATATCCATTTCCTCTGTGTTCTGGATCTAAAGTCATGAATTTGGGCAACAAACATATCTGAGATGAGTCTAATGCCACTATTCTTGGAGACCCTGGGCAAGATACTTCACTTGGCTCTAAGTCTCCATTCAGTTCAGGCACCTGTATTTTAGACAAATATATATATATACACACATTTATCTTAAAGAGTTGTAAGGATGAAATGAGAACATGCTTGTAAAGTGCTTAGCATTCTGCTGGGCATATTATTAATTATTAAGTGCTAATACCAATGATTAGATAACATTGACATTTATAAATAGCCTTGCATTTTATAAAAGAGCTGTCTTGAACAGCATGGGTAAAGCAACTTGATATCTACATTAATATTGCACCTCTTTGAATACGATTTTAATACTGGAAATGATTTATTTGAGCTGGCTCTCTTAGTCCAGTCCAAAATCGACTGCCGGCCTCTGAGCCCACGGCCTCCAGGACCCGACTTATCGAGCAGGTGTGGTGCTGGGAAGAGGGGCTGCTGCTACACATCCACTATGGGGGGAGTCTAAGGGGCCCAACCAATTGCAATAAAATTTGCTCCTGATAACTAAAAAGAAAATCTGCTAAGCAAAAGCTGTATTCATTTATCCAGCTTGTGTAACTATTTCTCCCACTTGTAGTTCCAGGTAGATTGCAGTGTTTATATGTTGCATCTCTAGGCCAATGAGGAGGGCTCCTAATTTCCTCGCATAGGACAGAACAACCTTTCAAGGTTTCAGAGTTTTGTTTTGTTTTGTTTTCTGGCCTAAAGTCCAGCTCTAGCCTTTCGTTGTCCAAAACCTCACTATGTCATAAGGTCCCACTTACCACTTAGATTTTGTGGCTCACCTTTTCTGGACACCTCTGCTTGCCAGTTCTGGTATGTATATATGTTTCTGTGGGTTTTTGTTTTGTCCTCCCATTCTTTGTGTATGTGACAGGAAGAGCCCCTTCTGTGGCAGTTCAAAGTGCTCTAGGTTGCCTGCAGGATATTTTTCTCAGAGATCACTGCTACATTTATACATCACTTAGGCCTGCCTGACTATAATGCATGAAAAGTGCCTGCTTAAAGCATTGAGCCCAAAACCAATTTAATGCTTTAAGTACAACTCTGCACCTTTTGGTATTCTATAAAGTGACAACAAAGTTATGCCTCCCATTTTATTTAATTAGTTGTCTTGAATTCTAGTTTCCTTGTGGAAAATCCCCAGGCATTTGATCACTTGGAAATACAAAGAGCACTTTCTCCCCAGGATGTCTCCTTACTATAAATGATGGCAGTTTGTTTTTTCCCTAAGTTAATCACTACACAAGCCAATGCTTATGTTTTCAGCAATAAATAGAACATATCATACCACAGCTGGGCTAACGTTTTCCAAGAGTGTCTAAGTGGTGCCTAAGTGAATTCGTATGAAAACTTGAGCTGGCTGGGTCAAAGCCCTTTCTTACTGGCATGATGTTACCCAGGCATCTCACTAGTCCTTCATGTATAGAAACAAAGTTTGAGTTCTGGAAATGTTCCATTGCAACATTAGAAAGTTGTCCATTCTTATAGACTCTCCCCATCTCTCTTAAAAAAAAAATGACCTTATGGCCTGAATTAGCCACATTTCTCTGTGGAAGTGCCATCGTGCAGGTCAACATTTGGAAGCTTTAGGGGACCTAAGAGGTGGATGGAAGGACAGAAGAGGTCAGCGTTTCAGGCTTGCCAAGGTAATAGGGCTGAGTCTAGAGTAAGACAAGGTAGGTAATTGCTTCAGGTGTGAAATTTAAGGGGATGCCAACAAACTCAATAATTAAGATATTTCAGTGTAATCTTAAAAAATAAATAAATTGGTAAACTATGGGTCACAGTCCTTTTTTATAAATAAGGTTTTATTGGAACCAGGGCTGGGATTAGGATGAGGTGAGTGAGGCAGAGTTGTCCAAGTGCAGAGTGGCATGCTTTCTTTCTTTAACATTTGCTATTTTGTTCATCGTGGGATTTTTTGCACTGATTTTGAACTATTGCCTTAAAATATTATGCATCTTGATTTCTGAGTGTTTTGGTACTCACTTAAATTTTGCAGCCTTGGTGAGTGCTTCACTTGCCTCACCCCGATCCTGGCCCTGAGAAGGAAAGATATCACAGAGAAATTGTGATATGTGGTCTGTTAGGTTCTTATGGCTGGTTATATAGCAACAAATCAACACTCTGGGAAGTGTGATCGTCATTATTTTCCTCCTTTGTAGATTGGGGCAATCACAGTACTTACTTCCTGGGGTTGTATCGAGGCTTAAATGCAGACCACCCAGTGCCCAGTGCGCGGTCGGTGAGAGTAATCCAGCAGCCGCAGCAGCAGAAAGGAAAGATTAGCCCAATAAGCCCTTCACAAGGCTGGCTCGTTTCAGCCTTGGATGCCTTCCTGAGAATTTTGAACTCTCAAAATTGCAACTTAGAAGCCTATCGAAGCTTTGGAGCAGTAAACTGGCCCCAAAGAGCAGGTGGGGAAGATCAATGTAGGGGAGCTTGAAAGATGCAGAGGAAGAAGAACAAGAGGCAGGAAAGAGTAAGGGGGACCGTGCAGTGGGGCCAGGGTGTAGCAGCCAAGACACAGTGCAGGGAGGTGAGTGAGAGCAGGAATAAAAAGGAAGGGCAGAGGAGGAGGTGGGGCCTCCTTAGACAGTGAAGCGAGCGAAGAGGTGAGAAGGAATCAAGCTCCGCCTAAGATTTTGAAACCTGGTACAACCAATTGAAAAGGTCCTCCACGCACAGAAATAGAAGGGCTGTGGGTTGCCCTGGATGGTGCTGCAGGGGCAATCACCAGACATTGTAAATCCTCCCAGGGCCCACTGGATGGAATGTGGGAGAGTATGGGCCATGATGTGGACCATTGACCATGAGGTGCAGAGATGCCCAGAGATGTACTTACCAAATGCAATGGATGTGTCATGATGATGGGAGTGAGTGTTGGGGGGGGTGGGGTTGAATGGGACCTCATATTGTTTTTTTAATGTAATATTTTTACAAAATCAATTAAAAAAAATAAAGTAATTCACAGTGGAAAAAAAAATAAAAATAAAAACAAAAAAAAAACATAAATGACTCTCCTACAGCCAAGTGCTGGAGCACAGAACCTGTTCTTATGCTGTCAGGAATTTTGTGAGCCAGTTGTTAAACCCAGCCATTATTAAAAATTAAATATCAACCTGCAATGAAATAAATTATATTAAAATTAAAAGTACTAAGGCTTAAAACTCTTCAATTTCAAGTAATTTTTACTACACTTTATTACTACCAGTGCTTTTGAGGTGGTTTACGTCTATCATAGATGTCTGATAAAATACTATATGATGGAGTGCTACTGCACAGCTCTTCCCACCTCCACGCTCAGTCATGTAATGTTGGTAGCTTAAAACCGGCCATAGTGGGAGTGTTTACATAATGGAAACTGGTAAAGGCTATAAATCGGGGCTTGACTCATTATGATGTTTATTGACTAGACCTATGAAAGGGATGGGAAAAATGTTAAAAATGCAGATTACACTTAAATTGTCTTGCTTCTATTGGTGCTTTACTAGGCTTGTACAATAATTCAAGGCTGAAGGGCTATGAATACATGAGTTCTGACAAAGATCAACAAAAGCATTCTGAGACCATCAATTGGAATTTAAAATAAACAGTGTGGTATATTTTATTAGTAATTGTAAATTTGTGTTAGACACCCTTTGTATTGATAAAATTTATTATAAACTTACATTCATAGTATACATAAATATTTTTGGAGAGACAGTTGTTGAAACTACCAGCATGCTGCTAGTCTTAATCTTCTCTGATAGAGATTTATTATATAACAAATGTTTATTATTAAACAAATCTTAAACTTGTTTTTCTGAAAGATAAGTGCTTTGTTTCCCAGTGGAGATGGAGACAATTCCTCTACCTAGTAAACACTGTAATGACTTTTCTTCAAGCAAACCCCAGCAATATCAACAAGTACTTTTTCAACTATTACCAGCAGTAATAGTTAGCATTTTGGAGGACTGCCACTGCTTTGTACTGGGCACTGTACAATGTACTTTATGTGCATTTCAGTCCTCACCATATCCCTTCAAGACAGGTCCTAGTGTTATCCCCATTTCATAAATGGAGAGACCGCAGTAGCCCTACTTTCCCAAGGTTGTGTAATGAATAGGTAGTACTGGGGGGATTTCAATCAGGACATTCTGATTCTTGAACCTGTTCTCTTTTCCCTTCTCTACTATGTTGCCTCCAAAAATTTACATTAAGACTTTGAAAAAAAACAACAACTTCTATTTCCAAACCAGGCAATAGCTACTGATCCCCTACTATGTCCCCAAGAAACTCATATAGAAGTATAGGAAGGGGCCTCCCATCCCAGGGCTTCATTTTAGTGACCTGCTCTCCTGTGATCAGCATCTTGGTGTCATCACCTGCTCTTCCAGTTTCACAAGCTGACCGCTCATCACAGCCAATTCCAGTCTGGCTTCACTTACTCCAAGGTCAAGACTCTAATTTCTTATGCCTCTCCTACTCACCCCCTAAATAATCTCCCTCAAAGAATTCACTTGCTTCTCCTCCCACTCAGTCCTTTTAAAGGGCATTGAATGTGGAGGCAGAAATCAAGCAGGAGGCCCCTCCAACAGGAGACCTTACAGGTGTTAACAATTATCTTGAGTTACAGAGGCTTGAAGAAGTGTCTCTATCAAACTTCTGTGCTGCTGTGTATGCTCTCAGCTGATCCACCTGAGGCATGTCCAAAAAGAAATGTCAAGGGCTGTTGAGAGCCGTCATTACCCAGGTGGGTCAGTGCAAAAGCATTTGAAATTGAAGTCTTGGAATCTTAGATACAATGGGAAATTTTTTTCAGCCCTGGATGATCCAAAAAGTCCCTTTTCCCCAATATTTCACAGTAAGTCTGGGATCACAACCACCTCACACACAACTGGCAGGAGCAGGGGGGTGATTTGAGGGCTCTGATTTTGCCCCCTCACTTTCTCTTCCTCTCTGACTCCACTAGTCAAGATATTTTCCTTGCCTTCTGCTTTCAAACTAGGCCACTAATTAAGAAAGAAGTCTGAAAATAAT